>NC_045791.1:42875368-43525993 GCF_009873245.2 Balaenoptera musculus
GATCACTTGTTGAATTGCGTGTTTGACAGCAGCTGTACAGCAACTATTAAGAATCTGGAGATCATACCTTTGGCATCTGCAACACAGACAAATATTTATAAAATGATTATTACTAAAGTTTGCATGCTACTTCAAAAACAAAATACTAGTCTTACAAATCTGAGCCATGAAGGCATGTCTCATAACTTATTTGGATCTTCCTTAAATAATCAAGTGGCATTTCCCCTTAATTTGGATACAGATCACTCAACTTTGCCAGTGTCTGAATAATCAGTCCTGTATCTAGTGAACATGATGGATGAGGATCTTAGGAGCACTGTGATTAAAGGCCAGGGATGACTGTGAACTATTTAGAGGCTTAAACCAACTAAGAAGGAAGAAGATAACCAAGAGTTAAAGCCAAAAATATGCAAAGAAGTGAGAGGCAACCAGAGATTTTTGGTGTCTGGAAGCTTTCGTTCTGGTGATGTTGGGTGAAACGAGTTTATTAGTCTTTTCTTCTAAAGTCCAAGAAACAGAGCAGTTTGCACTGCAGACTGGACTTGCTGCAGAGCCTTTTCTTAGCCTGAACCCGTTCAAACTTTGCAGCCTTACAAGTTATTTGGTAAATGCATCAGAGATGCACCCACAAATGTGGTATGTATTTTCCTCTGATTCCAGAGATTCTAGGTTTGGAACTGAGAGACAAAAGCTTAAAAACCAGCACAGTATTTAACCTTCTTGAACCTTACTGCTTTTAGAGAGAGAAGAGAGCTGGACTTTTAATATACCAAGATCATTAAGTCTGTTGTCTTTTAGTCCCATTATAATAAGGATGTTAAAAATAATTGCTCTCAGCATATGTTGACTATATGAAGTCCTTTATATGCATCATGTCATTTAATGCTGACCAGACTATAAGGAAGTATAATTAGGAAAATTTTCAGGTTTATCCTTAAAGATCCTTGACTGTCTTTGGAGACACAGATCCATAATTTATAAACTAACATCTTCGCTGAAACTCAATGAGAACTTCAAGACTTCTTCAAGGCTGGTCTGAAACTATTTACATCAGAATCACCTCAAGAGCTTAATGAAAACTCAGACTCCTGGATTTCATGCCCAGACTTCCCAATTGGTATTTTTGAGGATGGGACTTGGAATCTTCAATACATCAAGCTTCCTAGGTGATTCTTATGCACATTAAAATTTGAGGGCCGATGTTCTACTTGCATTCCTTAGTTTCAGATTTCCATTGGGTATGTTAATTTTTCAAAAAAGAAATTTCCTAAATAATCTAATGCAATGCTTAAGGAATTCTATAATATAAAGTTCTTAATAAAGTCTTTGACCTTTTGCATTTATTAATAACATCTTAATAAAACAGCTGTATGAGTAGGTATGTAATATGTTATCTGATAGTCTAGCTGATCTGTGAGGCTTAGGTTCCTAAAAACACCATGGAAGGAACATTCATAGGCAAGAAATTTTAGAACTTAAAGGAATAAAGAGGTTGGAGATTAAAATCCTATATGAAACTATCCTTTTATACATTTCTTTCTGTGAACATAAAATTAAAAGTTAAAGATATCTGACTAAGTAAAGAGACTATCATTGGGCATTTTACATGTCTCATGTTAGTGTTTTAGTTTGAATTCTGTCTGCTGTAAGTAGTGGAAGGCCCAATCAAACTGACTAAACTTAAAAAATTGGCCTATGTAATTGAAAAGTCAAGTTGGTAGTCTCCTTTGGATCAGGTGCACACATGAGACCTTCAGGAATCTGTGTCCCTCTCCATTTGTCTGTCCCCTGCATTGTCTTCATTTCAGGCAGGCCTTGCCAGTAGTGCAAAAAGATGGCCACTACCAAGTCCGGGGCACAGTCTGGCAATGCCTAGGGAGAATCCCTCCTTTTCCCAGTGATAACAATGAATCCCATGGCTGATAAACTCCCCATACACACTGGTCAGAGGGATGCAGAACTTTTAGTGGCCCGATCTGGATCATGGGTCCATGCTGGGTGTGGAGTCAGTCCCACCAAAATTTGCCCTGAGAGGGGAGGAGGATGATTTCTCAAAGGAAAAGCAGGGGGTTCTTTTCAGAAGAGAAGTAGGCATCATGGGTGGATGAAACCAACAGCTACAGGGTGTGAACTGAGTAGTGTGTAGTTGATTTCCATTTACTGCCTTAAGCTATTTTAGGGAAGTCTTTAGAATCTTCCTCCTTTAATGTTTCAGTAAGATGCTTATTAAATTTGTCTTTGTTGTGAACAACCTTTATACAAAGAGGCTTTCTCTCCTCCTTTTCTTTTTCTTTCCTGTTCCTCATCTTTCTTTCAAATAACCCATGCCTTTCTAATTTCTTTTTTTTATAACTTTTACACTTTATTTATTTATTTATTTATTTTTGGCTGTGTTGGGTCTTCGTATCTGTGTGAGGGCTTTCTCTAGTTGCGGCAAGTGGGGGCCACTCTTCATCGCGGTGTGTGGGCCCCCCACCGTCGCGGCCTCTCTCGTTCTGGAGCACAGGCTCCAGACGCGCAGGCTCAGTAGTTGTGGCTCACGGGCCCAGTCGCTCCGCGGCATGTGGGACCTTCCCAGACCAGGGCTCGAACCCGTGTCCCCTGCATCGGCAGGCAGACTCCCAACCACTGTGCCACCAGAGAAGCCCCTTTCTAATTTTTGACTCAGTTTTTATTTTCTCCTCATTCTGGGCCCAGAGGTAAAGAATAACTAGAAATGTCGGGGTATAAAAATCTTTATTTACCTTTTATTTAACCTTTGTGACATAGCCAACTGAGTCTATTTCATACCCCGCCCCAGTACAGAGAATTATATAGATTTAGCCATGAGGACAGTATCTTACAGTATTTAAGCACACAGTCCCTGGAGTCAGATTGCCTGGGTTCAAATCCTGTCTTTGCCATTTGCTAGCTGTGACTTTGTGACATAGCCAACTGAGTCTATTTCATACCCCGCCCCAGTACAGAGAATTATATAGATTTAGCCATGAGGACAGTATCTTACAGTATTTAAGCACACAGTCCCTGGAGTCAGATTGCCTGGGTTCAAATCCTGTCTTTGCCATTTGCTAGCTGTGACCTCGACGGATTTTAAACCTTTCTATGACTCAGCGTCTTCACTTTCGAATGAGGTTAACAGTGCCTCTTCAGTAGCGTTGCCAAGAAGATGGATTAAAAGATCTGAGCTGTGTGGTGGATAAGAAGGTTCAATGAGTTTGACCAGAGTCTTTATTCATGCGCAAGCTCATGAAGTCTGCCGTTACCTTTACTGGTATCTCATTCTTGCTTTCCTTTCAGACACGCCTGTGCAACTCCAAACGTGAGGTCTACTTTCTCTCAACACTCTTCTCTTCTTCTCTGCAAAAAACCTCATTGCAAAACTCTCTACTCCAGTTCTGCCATGTACATTACCTTCCTCTTCTAATTCTAGCTCTCATATTCCGCTTTTCTCATTACTACCAAGAATACTGACTCAGCATTCTCCTCTGTGGAACTGAAATTCTTGAAGTTGTTGAAAAAGGTATATAAAAGTAAATCCACCTGAACAGCTCACAAGAGTTGGTGAGGTAGGCGCAAGGCAGGGGAGAATTTGTTCTATTATGTATTGATTCTTTCATACATTTCACAAACAGTTCTTGAGTGCCACAGACCTGTGACTATAAGCGAGTTTGTAACATGCAGCTGGACGTATAAAGCTAAATGCTGCATGGACTCTGCCCTTAAGGAGAGGAAAATTTTACATCCCTTTCCCATTATTATGCACTTGAGTTTAACATAAATTAAACTGATTTTTACAAAATATCTGATTTTTAAAATCTTTTGAAAGTAATTTATTATTACTTTCTCTGCATCTAATGAATCCATTGAGGATGATGAAGACAATAATCAAAATTTTAACTAATAATTATTAAATGCTTACTGTATGCCAGGCCCATTTCTAACTGGTTTATGAATAGGAATCACTTAACTTTATTACACTTGCCATTCCCACTTAGCAGATGAAGAAATTGAGTCTCCAAGAGATTTTCTTTTCTATGGTTATGCAACTTGTAAGTAAGGATTTTGCATAACAACTATACACACGGGAGTATTTGCTTGTTAGGCATATACTTAAGGGAAGTCGGAAAACCTATTAAATAAAATGATGTGGGACTTTGATAGCTCTTTGCCTTTATTAATCATTACGGTCATCTGCAAGATTCTTCAGTTTGAAAATTCAGTTTTTTTAAGCCCCTCATAATTTAGTATTTTCACTTTTCTCCCGTATACTCTTTTATTCATTTGTTTTTTCATTGATTTATTCCATAAGCACTTATTGAGTGTCTACTCTTGCAAATTACAAAGAACTGAGGTAAATAAGGACCCTTCTTTTCTCTAGAAGAGTAGGCTGTTTTAAATCTATGGATGGTCACTTTGGGGAATTATAAGTTGTTCTCTATCAAATATTTTTAAAAACTTTGGGGGCGGTGATGTTTATAGGGAAACCTAGGGTAAATTAAAAGAAGGCAAAACTTTCACTAGCACTTTATTGGCAAGGTTTTCTGGGGATAGAAAAATATCCTTTTTGGAGGGCTTTTTCTTCATTGTGCCCTGCACTTTGTCTACATTGATAATTTACCATCAAAGAAACCTGCTGATGCATTAATAGATAAAGCAAAGGCTGAAGTTGTTAACCACCCATTTCAGAATTTCTCAGTGTTATTGCCTTAAGGTTTAAGCTAAATGTCCAAGAGGTTGTAAGAGTTTTCAAGGTGGCCTCTAAAATTTTTGATGTTATTACATATTACATACACTTGATAAAAATGATTTAGATGAATTCCTTTATTGCTGTTCACTTATCTGTTTCCAAAATTTTCCCTATTTGAAATAATGCAATAGCAAAATTATTTGCTGTGATAGATCCTGGCCACTACTTACTTCTTAGGATTGTGTGTGACATTATTCAGAAAAACAAAAATTCTAAAAAGTAGATCCACTTGGTGATACAAAGAATCTTATTTCTGTTAATATTGCTTGTATTTTTGTTTTTGACGGTTTCCACCTCACCTCTGATGGAATTCCTAGTGAAACAAAACAAAACAAAACAGCCCATACCCTTAATATGCTAGTAAAAGCAGCATTTTTCAATTCCTTATAAGGCAGCTGGACCTAAAGGCATAGGTACTTTCTAATCAGGAATCTGAGATATCTGGTCCAGGATGTGTTGAACTAAAAAGTTTTGGATATGGAGGTGAAAAATGTGAACCCTGGATCCAAATTCTGATGAGAGAACATCATATTTTAAACTGCTACAAGACAAAGTTTTGCAGGCTTCAATTTTATTTATTGGTTTACTGGTTTCTGGAAGCTGTGTTATTCTGTGTTGTAAAATCTGGAAAGAATAGTCTGATAAAACTTCAAGATTAAAAAATATCCCCTTCCCTCAAGGTAACCCTCTTAAATATTTATTTAACTTTTTTCCCTGTGAGTAAAACGTAAGACCTAACACGGGGTAAATATATAACATATTCAACTGAGATTTCAGGCTTCCATCTTTATCTTTGATTGGAGGTCAGTGACTGACCATACTTTATGGTTATTTAGTTAACACCCATAAGCCTGGGCGCCACTTGAAAAACTCATATTGTTTGGTGTAAACCTCTCAACTGCACTGACAGAGTTGGAATATGTTCCCTTTGCCAAGCAGCAGAGCCAGTTATTGAGAAAGAAATGAGGCACTGCTCCATATAATGTGTGAATGCTACTACTCAGGCTTAAAAAGAGTGCTTATGGATTGAAAACTGAGGCCACGCAGGGTATAGCTTGTTCATGTAAAGGTGCCAGAACTAGCAAGATTTTTCTTCTTCTTTTTTTTCCCTCTCCCATTGCTTATTAATGGGGTCAGTTCTGGTGAGTAATGTGGACATCTTCAGAATTTAAATTTCTGAATTTCTGTAGAGGAACTGGTGTAGAAAACTTTGGTTCTTTATCCAGGTGCCATTGGCTTTTAGCCCAACATATTTATGCCTTAAATGAGCAAAGCATCTTAAAGATTTCTTCAAGGTTTTGAGGACAGGAAAGACAGATTGCCTTTTAGTATTAAAGATATCTGTAAGTTTCTCATTTCCTGTCCCTGCTGTATTCACCTTCAATATTTCTTTCATATCAACGTATTTCTAAACAGCTCTCCAATAGCATTCCATGTGAAATGGAATTGATTTTGTCTTGAGGCAGCTAACATTAGGAGCTAAGTGCATATTTCCTGTTTAATCATTTCAACTTCATTTCCTAAAAATGAGCACACTGAGTATTTAACCTATTTGGTGTTGGAAAAAAAAAAGTACAGACCTTTGGCCTACTGCCTAAAAAAACCCAATAAGAGCTTAAGAGGCAGCAGTTTGGGAAGCAGTTAAGTATGCAATTAAAAACAAACCTAGAATCCTCAGATTGCATTGGATAAAAATCTCAGGATTTCTGGGGGTGAGTCTCACAAAACACCTAATCCAATCACCCATCTGGGGTTTGAATCCCATTCCACCCTTCCCAGGGCGTCACCTTGATGTATAATGCCTTATCATTGCAGAGATAGGAAACATAGCATACTCCAAAGCAACTCCCCATGACTCTGTTCACGAGGAGGGTTTTCACTATGTAGACTCAGAATCTGTGTCATGGTAATTTTAATCACTGGTTCTAGAGAAATCAATGGGGGACATGCAAAATGAGTTCAAAATTCTATTCCACAGCTCATTAAATTTCTAAAGACATATTGACACCTCCAACTCTGTCAGCAGTTCCTACATTCCAGTTCTGTGTTGAGCAGACACGAATTTGTTTATGATAGTTTGTGGCCATGGCACCCGATCTCAACCCCTTACTCCAGTTGCCATCTGAACAAAGCAGAGTCAATCAGGACTTTCATCAGCCTCATTTCAGACAGTGGGATTCTAATTAAATAAAGCCTTAAATGACATGGACAACTTTGGCAACTCTGTCTCACAACTGCAATCTATTGAATGTAATATCAATCACTAAATCATTTTCATAGCTATTTACTAGGTAATATTGCTACCAGCACTCCCACACACACATCACTAAAAACAACTAACATTGTTTCTGTTGCTCTGTGCCAGGGACTATTCAACTGCTTTACATATATTAATTCACTTAAGCTACTATGAGTCAGTATTACTCTTCCCATTTACTGATGCAGAAACTAAGGCAGTTCAGGAGAGAGGAAGTAACTTGCTCAAGTTTATACAGGTCATTAGTGACGGCACCAGAGAATGAACACAAACTCTCCAATTATACAGTATATAGAAAACATCTCACAATCAGTTGGCTCTTCTGGCTTCAAGTAGAAGGTTGGTCACATATTTCTACTCGATGTCAATTTATATTGGTTCATCACTCTGATTGATCAGGTCTTTCTGGATCATGAGCTCTCACCCTAGGTTTATGTCATCAGCAGTTATAATCAGCTTGTTTTCTAATTCTCATCCAAGATACTGATAAAAATGTAAAACTAGACAGGGCCAAACTAAGACAGACCCTCTGGTGCATCATGCAGAGCCATCCTCCAGGCTGACATCTATCCCTTAACCAACAACTTTGGATAGAAGTATTCAACCATGTATGTGTCTTTATAATTATGCCACTTTTCTAGCTGAAGCTTCTCAATGCTAATGTCGCAATACACTGGTGTGTTGCAATCCACTGTAAGGTTTTCAAAACTAATTTATTTCTTTAAAAAAAACAGCAGATTAAAGATTGTCATCAAATTAAAGTCACTCTCATTCACTTCCCTTTTATCAAACTTGCTTGAGTATGATAAATAAGGTAAGGTGTTATAACTGGCATGGGAATAATAGTGGATATGTCCTTGGGAGAGTGGCAAGTAGAAAACTCAACTCTCAAATGTGTAGTGGTGGAAGAAAATGATAAATGTTGCTCTGGCCCACATTTTTCCATATTGGTTATAAGAATTTAATGAGGAAATTTGTCAAGTTCGTTTTGAGTATTTCTTCTCTCCATTCCCTTGGTCATGACCTTGTATTTCTTTCAAAGTATTAAAATGGATTTTTCACTAACTTCTTATTCTGAAAAATGTCAAAATTACAGAAAAAAAGTGAAAGAATAGTATAATAAACAGCCATATACCACCTAAATTCGACACTTTATTATATTTGCTTTATTTGTATTTATATCTATATATTTTGTTTTCTGAACTATTTGAAAATAAGTAGCAAGCATCATGACAATTCTCTCCTGGGCCAGTCATTTGTCTATTTCATCTATTTCTTGTCCTTCCTCTGCATTGCTCTGTATCTCATGGACTTGGTACCTGCAAACTACATTTCCCAGACTCCCTTGCAACTGGGTAATACTTAGGTTTTGGCCAATGAGAAGCAGTGGCTGGAGATTGGACGGTAAGAAGCGAGGCGAAGACAGGATATTTCTACCACCCTCCCTGCACTTTGGGAAGTGTCTTTGGTGGTGTCTTTGTTTATTTTTGTCAAACAGCTCCTTTCTCCATGGTCCAGGCTTCCCCTGGGGAGCCGCTGTCAATTCCCACAGGGACAGCCCTGGCTCCTGGGCTCTGGTAACACCACCTTTGAATTGGCAGTGGCTTCTTCTTTTGTGAATCTCTAAGTCGACCCCTTGTCCTTTGCCCTTTCAACTCTTCCAACACCTTTTTAACCAGTTACCTGTATTGAATACCTTCTCTTGAACTCCTTTTCTTATGAGTTGTTTCCTGATTCTGAAAAACAAAGGCTTCAAATTCTCTGATACACTTCTTCTAAAACTAAGGACATTTTTCTATCAACCTCAACACCATTATCACTTAAGAAAATTACTAATAACCTCTCTAATATCATCTAATACTCCAGTCCATATTAACATTTCCCCACTTGTCTCCAAAATGCTTTTTATAGTGATTTCTTCAAACTAAATCCAATCAAATTCACTCATTACATTTGATTGTTCCGTCGTGTTAGTTTCTCTTAACCTGGAAAAATTCCACCATTTTTCCCCCTGTGACATTGACTTTTTGAGGATACCAGATCAGTTATCTTCCAGAATGTTCTACATTCTAGATTCTTCTGATTTTTTTCTTTTTGGTGCTGCTAAACTTATTCTTTCTTTTTTTTTTTTTTTGGCCACACCACACTGCATGCGAGATCTTAGTTCCCCAACCAGGGAATCGAACCTGCACCCCCTGTAGTGGACTGCCAGGGAAGTCCCATCTAAATTTATTCTTAAACTTAGGGACTTTGTAATCTGGAATTTAGGTATAAAAGCTTGATTAAATTCAAGTTAATAATTTTTGGCATATTTTTCATATTGTGTCATACCAGGAAACAACATGACAGGATGTGATGAAATGTTTAATCATGTAGGTAAGATTGTGACTATTAGATCTTATAGGTAATCAAGGATAAAGGTATAGTTCACATTTGCATTTTGTTTTTGCCATTTTTGTAGCCCATATGATAGCTGATTGAATATTAGTCTTATATTTCTATTACATTTTAAGCTTATGTTTTATATATATATATACACACACATATATATATATCTTAGTGATCTTTATAATTTCAATAGAATACTACTTTGGAGATTGTACACATTCTGCAAATATTTATGAAATTAATGGCCAGCCATGAATTTTATAGTTGTGTGTCAGCTTACTCTTATATCCTAGTTTCTCTTTCACTGATCTCTTTCTTTTTTACTAATCTCCTTTACTTTTAACCTTTACACCAGTAAAGAAACAATGACATAGAAATGGGTTGGAACTAAAGTCAACATGCTTTCTGCCCATTCAAATCTGTTGACTCAACGTGTCTGAAAATGAACTCATCGTTTTTTCCACCAAACTTGCTCTCCTCCCCGTATTGCTTAACTTAGTGATTAGCCTCATTCAATAGCACCAACCACCAAATGAGGACTCATCTTTGACCCATGACTGTCACTCACACCTCTCATCCAATTATTCCCCAAGGTGTGTCCATTCTGCCTTCCTGGCTGTTTCTTCCTCGACTACTTGAATCTTATTACTATTATACAAGGTCAGTTCTTCACCAACTCTCATGTAGGTTACTTCAAAAACTGGCCTCCCTCCTTCCAGGCACATGTCCTCAAATCTTTCTTCCACATTCCTTTCAGAAAGTTTGTTCTGATATGCAGAGCTTCTTATCCCAATCTCCTGCTTAAAGTCTTTTCATTGCTCTCATCACCTACAGGAGGCAAGGCCCTCCATATCAAGGTGCTATTCAGCTCCTCAGTCTCACATCTCAATGCTCTGCTTCCTGCACTCTCTACACTGACCCCCACATGTTACAACAGGCTATGCTCTGCTCTCTTATCTACATACTTGTGCCCATGCTGTTCCTCCTCCCTGCATGCCCCTCCATGTCGTACTCACCTGGTTACCTCTGCTTTGCCTCAAATCTCAGTTAAAGGATTGTCTTTATGTGAGTCCCTCCCTGACTCCCTCAAACAATGTATCCTGGAATCCCAGTACCTAGCCCTGGGCTGACACAAGTAAGTGATCAGTACGTGTCCCTCTACCCTACTGAAGTGGGTATCCAGCCACACTTCTCTCGACCACCTTCAATAGACTTTCCTTGATCCTTCTTTCCACCTGAATCAGCCCTCATCCCCATGAATCTTTCTTTTAACACAGTTTTCCTTTATTGCCTGGACTTGTGATGGCTAGATATAAATATAAAGATATTAAAAATGTGTCCAAAAAGTGGACACTGGATGCCTAAAGACCCTCAGACCAACATCAGGGCCCCTCCCTAGGCTTATAGAGAAAGCCTGGGGACAGAAGTCTAATGAGGTCACAGAAACCATCATGCCAGAGTATGTCATTGCCAAGAGTCAAGGGCCTAGATCCAAATCAGGATTTGGGAACCACAGCAGGGCTAAAGCCTAGAAGAAATAGCCATAAGAATTCCACTGTGTCCTTCCTACCATGTCATCTTTGGGGAGATGCAAGCCAATGATGAATCTAGAAGTTTATAGTTTGTACCAGCCCTGTGAAATCACAAAATAGGGCCGAAAATAGTTGTATAAAGAGGAAGACTGAGGCTTGGTCTGAAATTGCAGTACATTAAATAACCTTTTTATTTTTTCTTGAATGAATCTCTCTCTGTTTTTCTGCCTCTTTTAGAGCATAGCAAGTGAAAACCAGGGACCTAGAAAAGAATATAAATAAACCAATGATGAATTTTAACAAGGCCAATTAAGAAGAATGCAAATACTACTGCATGAATCTGGATAGGAGAAGGAAAAATGTTCAGAGAAAAATGATTATACAAAGAATGATAAAAATAGTAGTACAAAGTATGGGATATATAACACATGAAAAATAAGAAATTCCTATTTTCTAACTTCCTTGTGTGCTTAATACCTGGTAATCATGTCATGCTTCCTAAAATCCTCCAGTGCCTTCCTAATGTATTTGAAATAGAATCCAAAATCCTTAGCATGACCTGCAATATCTTGGGATCTGACCTCTGTCTACATTTCTAGCTGCATCTCACACCTCTCTCCCAGTGTGGAAGGCCACACTGGCCTTCCTTCTGTTTTTCAAATACACCAAGCTCCTTCTTGCCTCAAGGACTTTGCAGATATTCCTCCCTCTTCCTGGAATGGTCCCAATCCACTGCCAGCCAATTCTCGTGCCAGCCTCCCCAGCCATACTTCTCCCTGCCACCCTCAAAAGGCTTTGCCCGATCCCTCCTTCCATCTAAATCAATCCCCATCCCCATTAGTCTGTCTCTTAGACTAAAGGCAAAATTTTCCTTTATTGTGCTAATCAAAAGTTGTAATCATATATTCATCTGGGTGGTTATTTGTTTAATGTTTGAAAGCTTCATAAATGTAGGAACCATGCCTGTATTGCTTATTGCTAGACAGTAGGAACTCAAAAGATAAGTTTTGATTGAATAAAGACTGCAAAGGAGGATGAAAAAATGGACTCATGTTCATCTTTGCAGTGGAGACTGCTATTTATCCCTCAATCTCTCTCAATATCATGTCTTCTTTATTAGTAATAGAACCTTGATTTTGACCCAGACACATGCCTTACCAGAAAATGTACATTTTTCCAGAATCCCTTACAGCAGAGTATAGCTTGGTGACTAAGTTCTGGTTAATGGGATGTAAGAGGAAGTATCATTTGCAACTAATGAGAAAAATCTTTGGAAGGAGTTGTGTGCCATCCTTTGACCTCTCATCCTTCCTACTGGCTGGAGTAGAGACACAATTGTTGGAAGCAACCAATTTGACATGAGATGGCATGTGAATCATGACAGTGCAAAACAGAAGGACCCGGATCCCCAATGATTTTGTGGAGCAGAGCTGCCCTACTAGGTCAGGACTATGCAACTGCTACTCACAGCTGTACCTAATCCTAATAGGTATGCATAGATAAGGTGCCGTGGGGCAGGGCATGGGGCTTAAGGAAATCTAAGTTGAGTCTTGAGAACATTGGAGTTAAATGGAGGAAGGACATTCCAGGGAGAGCAAACTTCATTATTATATATATTGTGTAATGAAGTAACACAGCATATCTAGTCATGGACAATTAAAACCCTAGGGTCATCAATGTACAAGAGATAGAGCAAAAGCAGTTTACAAATAAACAGTTTACAAGAGCACATTATAAACACATAGAACATCGTGTTTGTGGCAGAGACTGCTTCCTATCCCAACATCCATTCTCTTCTTCCCCCTTAACTGTGGCAAGTCTTCAGTCATATTTACAAAACATTTCTGTTTCTCCTCCTTTTGATAAATGGTAAGATTCCACTTCCCTGCTCCCTTGTAGTTAGAAGTGACCATGTGACTTGCTGTGACCAATAAAATGTGAACTTTAAAAACCAGAGTGAGATTCATGTCTTCTCTCTCTTTCTCTCCTATGATGACTGTTAGTGTTTCTGACAGTGGTTCTGGGTTTCAGAGTGAAGACACCATGGATCAGAGCCCTAGCAATCCAGGATGGTCATGTGATGGGAGAGGAAAATAAGCCTTTGTTGTGTTAAGCCTCTGAGATTTTGAGATTGTTTGGTCCTGCAGCATAATCTAGTTGACTCTGATAGATGGGACCGTGGTTTTATTTAGAGTGGCAGTGCAGTCAAATGAGATAACATTTCCCAGACTCTTTTGTAGCTAGGTATTGTCAGATAACTAAGTGTTTGCTGTAAGACATACATGGAAGTGTGTCTATAATTTCTGGGAAGATGCATAAAGAAGAGTGATCTTTTACCCTTCCTCCTTTCTGTCATCTGCAATTCAGGCAATGATCACCAAGAACTATCTTGGACCATGAAGAATGCAATTTCTTATAAAACTGAACATGCAGCTACCATACAACCCAGCAATTGCACTCTTGGGCATTTATCCCAGAGAAATGAAAACTTAAGTTCACACAAATGCCTGCCCATGAATGTTCATATCTGTTTTATTCATAATAGCCCCAAATTGCAAACAACCTAGAATTTCTTCAAGAAGTGAGTTGTTAAACGAACTGTGGTACACCAATAACATGGATTACTACTCAGCAATAAAAAGAGAATGGGACGTCCCTGGCAGTGCAGTGGTTGGGAATCCACCTGCCAATGCAGGGGACACGGGTTCGATCCGTGGTCCCGGAAGATCGCACATGCCGCGGAGCAACTAAGCCCATATACCACAATTCCTGAGCCTGCACTCTAGAGCCTGCGAGCCACAACTACTGAGCCCGAGTGCCACAACTACTGAAGCCCATGCACCTAGAGCCTGTGCTCTGCAACAAGAGAAGCCACTGCAATGAGAAGCCCCTGCACCGCAACGAAGAGTAGCCCCCACTTGACGCAACTAGAGAAAGCCCACACACATCAATGAAGACCCAACGCAGCCAAAAATAAATAAATAAAAGTACTAATAATTTTAAAAAAGGGAACAAACTTTTGATACACAATACATGAAACAACCTCGGTGAATCTCCAGAGAATTATGCTGAGTGATAAACCCCATATGTTTAACATACAGTATGATTTCATTTATATAGTATTCTTTTTTTTTTTTGTTTTTGTTTTTTTTTTTAACTTTTGGGTTTTATTTATTTATTTATGGCTGTGTTGGGTCTTCGTTTCTGTGCGAGGGCTTTCTCTAGTTGCGGCAAGTGGGGGCCACTCTTCATCGCGGTGCGCGGGCCTCTCATTATCGCGGCCTCTCTTGTTGCAGAGCACAGGCTCCAGACGCGCAGGCTCAGTAATTGTGGCTCATGGGCCCAGTTGCTCCGCGGCATGTGGGATCTTCCCAGACCAGGGCTCGAACCCGTGTCCCCTGCATTGGCAGGCAGATTCTCAACCACTGCGCCACCAGGGAAGCCCATAGTATTCTTGAAATGACAAAATTGCATAAACAGTGAACAAATTAATGACTATTACCTTTGCAACTTGATGAAAATGCTCTGTACCTTGACTGTTATCACTGTCAATATCATGATGTGACATTGTGCTATAGTTTTGCAAGATGTTACCACTAGGGAGAACTGGGTGAAGAGTACATAGGATCTCTCCTATGTACTCTTACATAATTAAATAATTATGTAAGATAATAAATAATAAATAATAATTGTATTATTTCCTACAATTGCACATGAATCTACAATGATCTGGAAATTAAAAAAAAAAATGCCGCCTCCCCCCAAAATACTTAAAAAAGGAAAAAAAAAATCACAAAAACCTGAGATTTACCCAAAACCAACTGTAAAAAAATCTCTAGTACCTGGACACATAAGATATTTTTTAAAAAGTGCTCCAGATAAATCTAATGTTCAGCTAGATTTGAACTCTATGGAGAGTTGGTAAAAATTGGTACCATATGCTGTCCCAGAGCTTATTCTAAGGCCATGAAAACAGCCTTATCCCCAAACCCAAACCAGATTATATACAGACCTTCTTCAACTTACAATGGGGTTACATCCTGATAAACCCATCATAAGTTGAAAATATAAGATGAAAATTCATTTAATACACCCAACTTACTGAATATCATAGCTCAGTCTAGCTTACCTTACACGTGCTCAGAACACTTACATCAGCCTACAGTTGGGAAAATCCACCGAACATGAAGCTTATTTTGTAATAAAGTGTTGACTAGCTCATGTAATTTATTTAATACTGTACTGAAAGTGAGAAACAGATTGGTCGTGTAAGTACTGATTGCTTTTAAGTGTATCGGTTGTTTACCCTCGTGATCGCACGGCTGCCTGGGAGCTGCGGCTGCCATTGCCCAGCATCACAGGAGAGTATCGCCAGCCCAGGAAAAGATTAAAATTCGCAATTCGAAGTACAGTTTCTACTGAATGTGTATCACTTTTGCACCATCGTGAAGTTGAAAAATCATAAGTTGAACCATTGTAAGTCTGTATGCAGAATCCTATGGAAGAGAAAGGAGAATGAGAGTTGGACTCACTAGGATTCCAGTGTTCATCATCTGAGGTTATTCTACACCACCACCAAAAGGGGGGCTATTGGTGCTTCCTACCTAACCTCTGCTAAGCTAAATGGATAGGTGAGAGTCTAATATTGTCTGTAGACATCACAATTCTGTTGGAAGGCCCCAGACGGATTTACCTGTCCCCTTCCAAACAGGGCAAAAGAGAATGGGACAGGGATGGCAGGGCAAAGGCAATGGAGGAGCTAGAGCTGCCACAGTTTGGCCTGAGATTCCCATGCACCAAGGAAAATCACACAAGTATCATTACACTGGAGCCTGCTGGCTATTGCTCCACCCAAGAGAGGGCCCCTGGTTGAGGGAATCTTAACAGTGAGGAGGCTGAAATGCCGGGGGCGAGAGCTGAGGAGGGGCGAGGTGGGTCAGGGGGAGTGGATCCTCACAGCAGGGGAGAGGGGAAGCATGAGAGCTTTCTGAAAAACTCACAAAGATGCCCTATGTGGAAGCCAGAGGATGTTGAGGTAGTTCAGTATTAGTCAGAAAAGGGGTGAAAGCAGCAGACAGAAGAGCACAGCGCTGGTAGTCATGGAAGACGTCCTCATTCCTTGTCAATTCCCTCCAGTCTCAGCACAACGGAGCAGCTGCTCTAAGGGTTCTCAACCCTGGCTGCTCGTTCGCTTCACCTGGGAACAGTATTGCTACCCAGACCTCACCCCCAGACACCTCACCTCAGGTCTGTCTGACTCTAAAACCCATGTACGTTACCTCCCAGAGACGGGACACAAGGCATCTCCCTCACGGAGCTCCTCTTCTATCTGGGATGCCAGTCACCCGTCAAAGGTGGGCCAGAATGCAAGACCATTAACCACTAGTTCCTGTAGCTTCTCTGTGCTGAGTGTAACCATACGGCAGCACAGATAGAGGCAAGCTGGGGAGATTGCAAAGTCAACTTAAGAGAGTGCAAAGAAAACATGACAAATGAAAGTCATACAGTGGGAGGATGGAAGGATTGCCCGGAAGCTTGTAGGGCCTATTTTACACGTGCACAAGGAATGAGTTATTAGTGATAGTGACAATAGGGCTTTCTCAGAGACGGAATATGCTTTTTACTAAAGGAGAAAGTAAACATTACTTAGAACAAATCTCATATCATACCTTAATGTTTACCAAGGAGACAGAGGGAGAGAGGCCAGGAAAGAACAGATTCCCGGGGGAGGAACTTGCAATGAGAACAAGTAATCTGGATCAAGCCAGAGCATGTTTGAACAAAAAGAATACCTGAGGACAGAGAGAACTCTGAAGATAAGATAGGATTTTACACAGCACAAACCTCTACTAGGGGGCTTCCCAGGTGGTGCAGTGGTTGGGAGTCTGCCTGCCAATGCAGGGGACATGGGTTCGAGCCCTGGTCTGGGAAGATCCCACATGCCGCGGAGCGACTAGGCCCGTGAGCCACAATTACTGAGCCTGTGCGTCTAGAGCTTGTGCTCCGCAACAAGAGAGGCCGCGATAGTGAGAGGCCCGCGCACCGCGATGAAGAGTGGCCCCCACTTGCCGTAACTAGACAAAGCCCTCGCACAGAAACGAAGACCCAACACAGCCATAAATAAAAAAAATAAAAAAATAAAAAAAAAGAAAGAAACCTCTACTAGATTTATTTTGGATGGTTTTAAAGTGGTAAATGTAGTTGAATGCCAGGGCAAGAAGTTCTATGAATGGATACTATTTTCTACAGGTTTTGATGCTTGAAGGCTTCTCCCAAGTTCAGAATAAATATTTAAAATTTAATTTTAAAGTTTAAGCTTTAACTTCCAACAATAGGGCAGTGGTAAAATAAATCATAGCAATTACCATGAGATAGAATAATCTGCAGCCTTTAAAAATAATGCAGATGACAGTATGCAGATGACATAAACCCAGGATAATACTGATGGATTAGGTGAGAAAAAAAAAACAAGATACAAAATATGTGTGCTTACAAGAGTGTGAAAAATATGTATTTTCTTTTATACTTTCTTTGCTGTTCATTTCTAAATTTTCTTCAATGAGTATGTATTATTTTAATAGTCAGAATAAAAAAGATAAATGTTATGTATAATCTTGTAGTCCTCTTTCATGTTTTATATCTGTTTTTTTCCTCCCATGTACTCACAGAAGTTATTTTTGACACCTCTGCTAGTTTCCTAGCCACTTATGTCTTCCCTAGGCTATAAGTACTGCTCTTTGTTCCTTAGGCTTTCTTCTTCCAGTGCTGGCTTTGCCAAGCTTTTGGTTTCTCCTTTCCTCAGTAAAGTCTCTTAGAACACCCTGACTACCAGGTGGGCATCCTCTAATATTTAGCACATACTGTCTTCTATAGAGTTTGTATTAGTTTGTTATTGCTGCATAACAAATTAGCACAAACCTGACTTAGAATAAATTCATTGATTATCTCACAGTTTCTGTAAATCAAGAATCTACGTAGGGGTTAATTGGGTCCTCTGCTCAGGGTCTCTCAAGGCTGAAATCAAGGTGTTGATTGGGGCTGTGATCTCATCTGAGGCTCAGGGTTCTCTCCCAAGCTCCATGCGTTTTTTTCTTTTCTTTTTTTCTTTTTTTGCTAGAATTCAGCCATTCTGTGATTTTGGGGCACACATCCCCATTTTCTTGCTGTTTATTGGCTGGGAGTCACTCTCAGCTTCTGGAGGCCACCCTCAGGTCTTAGCCAGGTAGCCCTCTCACAACATGTCAGCTTACTTTTTCAAGGCCAGTAGAGAGTTGCTTCTTCGAGTTTCTTTTAGGGGCTCACCTGATTAGGTCAGGCCCACCCAAGGTAACCTCCTTTTGATTAACTCATTGTCAATAGAATAGGATCCTTATTTACATTGAAAAAAATCCCTTCACCTTTGCCACATAATTTAACCTAATTATAAGAGTGCTATTCCGTAATAGGCACAGGTCCTGCCTACACTAAATGGGAGGAGATTACATTACAGAGAGTGTGTGCAACAGGGGCTAGAAATCTTGGAGGCCATGTTAGAATTTTGCCTACTATAAGGTTACAGAGGTAAATTAAGGGCACTGTAAATATTGGATTAGAATTTATTTAAAATATGTTTTAACTGAAATTCATAATAAAAAATACTTTCTCAAGCATAAACCATTTTTGTGCAGATTTCAACATAAAACTTCTTTTGCCATTTCTGTTTACTTGAAGAATTTCCCAAGAATGCAAGGTAAGCTACTTTAAAAAAAAGTACCCTTAGCAATAGTTATCCCTGGTAATCTGGATTTTCTTGGTTTTTATAAAACCAAGTGTATGAAAAAAATAATCAGTGAACCAACAAAACACAGCCTGGAAATAAACTGGATGCTGAGGAGAATAAAAGAATACTTACCATTTTTTATATTGGAGGGAAATTACATTTCAGATTTTCTTTGAAACAAAAAAGTCCTGCTGTTAAAAAGTTTGAAACTCTTTTCAGAAATATCCGCTGAGGTAGGATAGGGCTGTGTGATGGGTATTGAGGCACGGGGGCGGGGAAATGAAAAGATGTGCCTGATCTGTCCTAGCTCTGTCTGGGGTTCAAGTGTTCTCTTAACAGATTGTGCCATAAGAAGCTGCTTCCGGGAAAGAATTTGAAAATCTAGCCTGTTCTCTTACCTCACAGCCAAGTCACACTCCAATATTTCCAGCTGGAATGATAAACAATAATGGCTGGCACTTTTATAGCACTTACTACGTCTCAGGTATTGTTCAAAGCCCTTTTTATATAGTAACTCATAGAGTCCTTCCATTAACTCTGTGAGATATGTGTACTATGACTATTATTATTACAGATTAAACCCATAGCTGGTTTTCAGCTTTATCTTTTCGGCCTGGCTGCTCTAGCCTTACTTTTCTGTAATATAGCACCTGCCTCTCGTGCTCTCTTTCCCTTTTTTGCATCAACCATTTTGTGCAGTCACTGATCTTGGGGTTAACTCCCTTACCTGGAAGCTCTGAATACTTTTGAAACAAACATTTCCATGTCTCCACCAGTATTCAACCTATTCCATGCTTGCCTTGGTTAGATGAAAGCTGTGTTCTCTTATGTTTTTTAGAATGGCCTTGTGGACAATGCAGTCTCTAGAATATTTCCACAGCCCACGAAGGAAGAGGTTTTAGTCAGAGCATTTTTGGTTGCAAGTGGCTGAAACCAAATGATCTTAAGCATAAAATATTAGGTCTCGCAGGTCTTAAGGACCTGGAGGCTCACAGAAGTGAGCTCACAGAAGAAACTCAAGAAGACACAGTAGTTCACAGAAGAACTTTAGGCATGAGAACCTCAGGGACAAGCATTATGAACTCATCTTTTGAGTCTTGTCACTTCTTGGCCTCATTTTGCAGCTTTGTCCTCTCCATATGGCAGAGAAGATTGCCGTCACTTGCTCCAGGGCTGCATCGTCCCATTTTATCTAAACCCTGTACCAACAGGGCTTCTTGAACCTAGCATCTGAGTATTACTTTCAGGGAAAGATTCTGATTGGCCTGGCTTGGGGGGTACTGATGGCACCCTGTGATGTCCTCACGAGCTTCTGCCCGTGTTTCAGGAATAGCGGTGAAGCTCTGCCTCTAGGCTCATGGACAGAATAAGAGATCCTCAAAGAAAAGGGAGTCGTGTTTGAAAGCAGATGGAGAATCATGCTATGTGACAAAAACCCTGGCTGCCACTGCCCGATGTTGTAGGGAGATCTTCAAACATAACTTAGCTTCCAATCAAGTGTCTAAATAATTCTCTCTCTAAAATTCAGTTTTCATTCACGTAACGTGATTTAAGAGATGGTTTGCACTGAACGTAAACTGTAGAACATGATTCAGCAAGGAAACCATAGTGCTGCCCAAGCCATATAGGGCTTTATGCCTACGCAAACCCATAAATTAAAAA
This sequence comes from Balaenoptera musculus, assembly GCF_009873245.2. Classification (NCBI taxonomy): domain Eukaryota; kingdom Metazoa; phylum Chordata; class Mammalia; order Artiodactyla; family Balaenopteridae; genus Balaenoptera; species Balaenoptera musculus. Next base: position 42,895,714 of record NC_045791.1, read on the forward strand.
TCACAGGTAGTGGGAATCTTCTGTACAGGTGCAGGAAGATCTCATCCACAGGAGGGAGAAAGTTGAAGGAGTTGGCACAAGGAGCCAAAGGAGGGCCATCTGGAACCTCGAGTAAGCACTGAACGTACTACTATTTAAGATGGCAACATGTGTGACATATATGGCAGATGCAGAGCCCCACTGCCTTGAAGGTGCACCAGGGCTCAGTGGGAGATGTCAGAAGGCCACTTGAGTAGGAAATTGAAGGTGTCTCAACAAGCAACAAGGGTATGTTCACCTTGCCCAGGAATCAGCAACAAGAACCAGTAAATTCCCTGCTTCAATACTGGTTTTTGCTGCAGTTAACAATCAAGAGTCTGGAAGTCATTTAAGAAGGAGATTGAGGTGTGGGTAGAGGCATTTAGGAAATACTTCACTAATGTGAATTTGTGGAGAGGGTTCTGGGATTTTCTCATAGGACCACACCTTAAAAGCTAGGTGGGAGGGAGACGCAAGAGGGAGGAGATATGGGGATATATGTATATGTATAGTTGATTCACTTTGTTATAAAGCAGAAACTAACACACCATTGTAAAGCAATTACACTCCAATAAAGATGTTTAAAAAAAGCCTAGATCTGGGTAAAATCAAGATGCAACATTAGCAGACTGCTTATACCCTAAGGGTGGGATGTTCTTTCGATGCTTCTGAAAGTTTCTTCTCAAGGAAGCCCCTATCATAAGACACTAGGATGTTTGCAGTTTTCTTCCCCTTCCCCCCTTTTTTGTGCTAAATTCTGGCAGTTGATAATCAGAACCACGCTTTTCCATGTTTAGTTTTCTTTTACGCAGACAGTGCAATGCTTGGACATGTCATGAACTTAGCAAAGAAAAAGAATATGCCTTTTAAAAAATTCAGTACCCCAGATTTGGAACCCAGAAAATTGGAATCTATGAAGAATGCACATCTAAATCTTTAACACGGCACCTCCAGGGAGTTGAGGGTGGGAGCGGGGTGGGAGGGATGTAATTCAAATACCAGGCTGGAGGAATCATTTTGATTATCATGTGTAAGAAGAAATGTAAGATGTTATTGTAATGAGGTCAGTTCTGGTCCTTAGGTTATTAGCTGACCAGTGAGGACACAGATGAGGTAGAACAGAAATTAATTAGAGTATTATGGGGGCTTTACAATCTGAGGTCTTCAGAAACTTAGCAAAACTAGGTCTGTGTTCTTAAAAAAAAAAAGATTATAGAGAGACCTTATTAAAGCACAGAAGGCTCAGCTATTTAAGATGGTGACATACATAGAGGCAGGAATGTGCAAAGAAAAGCTGAAAGGCAGCCAGGCCCTGAAGGAATTTCAGTGGAATTTCTTCACCGGAGGAGTAGTTAATAAATAGAGCAGATTTCTAAGGGCAGAAACTAGAGCAGCTACTACAAATAGTTTTTTTTTTTTTTGGAAGACGGGAGTGATAGGAAGTCAGAGACAAAAATGTTGAAACAAAGAAAAACAAGCTTCTTAGTTAGCAATCCCAGCCACTTCCCATGTAAGAATGTCTGTTCCCAGACACTGAGAACGTCATATCATTTAATAATCATAAAATACACTGTGGAGTTGGCCTTGGGTGTTAGTTTTCGATTAATACTAGATATCATTAAGAACTGCATGCAATAAAATACTTTTCAAAAGTCTGAAACACCATTTGCTTTGTCTCGCTGCCAACATTTCCAGTATTTTCCATTGCATGGAAGGACAGAAACAAGGGCTAGAAAATCCTTTGTGCTCTGTGGTGGTCCTTCTTCCCACGTTTGATGTGGGGGTCTTCCTTAAAGTCATACACAAAGCCTTGTCTGTGGCAGTTTTAATACACTGAGCGCTTATGAATCTGAGGCTCTGAAGCTTTTATTTCTGTTCTCCTTGATCAGGTAGGTTGGGATGGCTTCTAGTTCATTGTCCACAAGAGTTTTTATTCTTTGGGTCGTCAAACGATGACAAAAAGGGAATGGATGTAAGCGTGTGTGTCTTTTGACCAGCATATCTGCAACTTTATCAATATGCAGCCTCACACCTCACCACTCAAAATTTTTTTTTTAACCGAGATTCAACTTGGCGAAAACTTACTTTAAAATTTGCTAATTGGTCCATGGGGATGGAAATTTTAAAGTAAGTTTTTGCCAAGAACTGTTACCAGTTCTCTATTTGTGTCCACCTCACTATCCATGAACAGTAAAAGAAGTATTTATTGAAAACCTTGAGATTTCATGGCAGAAGGCTGCTGCCAGGGTACCAGCTGGAGCTGCCCCTGTGAAGGGCAAAGCTGGTGGGTGTGTGGAATGACAGGAGTTGCCACTCAGCAGCGTCTCCCAGACCATGTGCTTTTCGATCACCTGGGGTGTTTGTAGAGATGCAGGATCCTAGACCTCACACTACACCTACTAAAAAGAATTCCTGGGTTTGGGGCATGTGGATCTGCACTTTATTCAGTCACACAGGAGATCCTGAGACATGTGGGCCTGGAGAACTGGGATGTGTAGTTGGAAGGGGAAGACATGACAGGGCTAAGGAAGCAACCTTCTGGATAGCTGCTTTCATTTTAACCCAAACCTTCCTCGGAAGAGCAATGGTAGGGGTCATAGAGGGTCCTCAGCAGCAACGATTTGGGGGTACCAGTCAAGCAGGGCACATATGGAATTGGAAGAGGCCGTGAGGCCTGAACTGGGGCCAAATGACAGGCAAGCATTCAGGGAGTGTGTTAGAAAGTATAAAATAAGCCATGAACAGAACACTGATATCCTGTGTGTATTCAGGGACTGTGTTAGAAAGTATAAAATAAGCCATGAACAGAACACTGATATCCTGCATGTATTGGAGGATGTTGGTTGCAAACCTGGCAGACACAAGCATAAAGCAATTCACTGAAAGGCTAGAAAGGAGCTTGCAGATTGAAGGTGAGGCTGAAGAGTGAGATAGCCCAGAGGAATTGAAGGTACAGCAAGTAATCTCTCTTGTGGTTCCCTTGGCTAGGAGAGCACATGACACTTTGATCTAGAATCCCCCAGTTCATATCAACGAAAGAGAGGGATTCCCGTAAAGGAACTCATGGTGCATTTACTGAAACTAAGGATATGAAATGGGGTGGATGTGGGGTAGTCAAAACAAATGACTCACTCAACCAAAAAAGCAAGCAAACCAAGGAAAGTCAATTTCACTATGCGAACAGCCAGCAGTTGGGGGCCCTCCAGTAAGCAGGATGAGGTGGGCGGCAAAAGGGCCAGAGAAGAATCAGGAACTTAGTAGGACCAGGCGTAGAAAGAGACAGAGTTAGCTGGAGGGCAGATACTCTGAAGTTAAGGGGAGACCTGCTGTAATGTGATTCTGCTTAGGAAAGATCTAGAGGGCTGGCCCTTCTCCTCCGCCACTGGACTCTTCCCAGTGGGCGATAGTTCCACTCTGTGAGCCCTCTCTGGGCAGGGGTGCTCTCTGCTCTGCAACCTTCACCTCAGCTTGGTTGCCCTCTGAGATTCTGTTCAACATCTTCCTGTAATCTCCCCCTCCACGTTCCCATGGGAACTGTTAAATTGTCAGGGGCTTCCACTCTCTTGCCTATTTCCCCCTGGGTCAACCTCATTAGACTTAGGGGACCCCGTGGCTGAGGACAGCTATGCCAGCATCATGGTTGGTTAAATAGGCCTTTGTGGGTTGGCCTGGGAACCATACCACTATTTATAACAATTTTTTTCTATGGGGAAATTCTTTGAGTTCCAAACACCCCATTGACTGGTGACCTTTTAGAACACAACGGTCCTATCTAGGCTCCACAGTGGGGTGAGATCACTAGGAGTTTTCAGAGCCAAACTGGGAAGAGGAAATCAAGGCTGGGGCAGGCTGGGGTCAGAAACCAGGAGCAGGGAGGCATCTGTGAAGGGGCAGCAGGGTCGGGGCAAGTAGGGGTTAGACAGTGAGTTCATTGCAGAGAGATATCAACGTCAAGTGGAGGTTTGAACTGGACAAATCTAAGATAAAACCAGCAGGAATAGGGGTTGGGCGGGGAGAGGGTGGGTGACATGACAAGCAGACAGGAAAACCAGGGTGAGTAAAATGCGGTCAGATTGTCATGGGGCTAGAGACGTATTGTGGCAGTGCCTTTATCTCACCCCTCCCTCCACCCTTGGGGCTTGACTGCTTAGAGCTGGGGAACTTGGCCACCTCCTATTTATATCTTTTCTTTCGTTGAGTGAAGCACAATCGCTAGGGATCTGGGGGCAGGGAGGACTTTACCAAGAGCAAGTCTTTTGTTGTTGGTACATCCCTGTCAGTACCGTTTCCTTCATCCAGATCCCTCAGGCTCATTGCCCAGATCCCCTGTTGCTGTTTCTTTCATTCTCCTGGTTTCTGTTTCTTTCTTTCCCTTCACAAAGAATTTCCGCAAGCCCACAGTACCGGTCTTCCGATCTCTGTGCATCTCTGACCGTACTCTCCGCCTGCCCCACTGCAATGGATGAGCTAAACTTAAAGGTTGTGCTGTAACATCAGACCAACTCCTCTTCTGCAATGGATCTCATCACCTACTGCCTCTTTGCAAGTGTGCTCTCTCTTTCTCTCCCGCATTACCACCTGTTGGGACCTTAATTAAAATACAATTCTCCTCTCATTTTCTCTCTCCCTTCTGTCAGTTGCAGCTTTATTGAGATATAATTTATGTACTTTACAATTCACATATTTAAAGCATCCAATGATTTTTAATATATTCATCAAGTTGTCAGCCAACACCACAATCAATTTTAGAACATTCTCGTCACTTCAAAAAGAAATCTTATACCCATTAGCAGTTAATCCTCATTTTCTCCAAGTCACCCCAGGCCCTAGGTAATCACTAATTCAGTTTTCATTCCTATAGTTTTGCTTATTGTAGTGTTCATTCTTTTGTTCCTGATTTTAGTAACTTGAATATTCTCTCTTTTTGCTTGGTTAGTCTAGATAATCTTCCAATTTTGTTCTTTTCAAAGAACCAACTTTTGGTATCATTGTTTCTATTGTTTTTCTATTCTCATTTCACTAATCTCTGATCTAATTTTTATTATTTCTTTCCTTTTGCTTCCTTGGGGTTTAGTTTGCTCTTTTTCCCCTCAATGTTTTAAAATAGAATGTTAAGTTATTGCTTCAATATTTTTCTTCTTTAATAATGTAGGTATTTACAAGGATAAATTTTCCTCTAAGCACTGCTTTATCTGCATCCCATAGGTTTTGATATGTAGTGTCTTCATTTTTATTCATCTCAAAGTACTTTTTGTGTGATTTCCTGTGAAATTCCCTTTGTGTTTTTTCCTTTTGACCTACTGATTATTTTGGAGTGTACTGTTTAATTTCCACATATTTGCGAATTTCCCAAATTTTTTGTTAGTGATTTCTAATTTCACTTCATGATGGTCTGAGAACATACTTTGAATGGTTTTAATCCTTTGAAATATGTTGATGTTGGGCTTCCCTGGTGGCGCAGTGGTTAAGAATCCACCTGCCAATGCAGGGGACACGGGTTTGAGCCCTGGTCTGGGAAGATCCCACATGCAAGGGAGCAACTAAGCCTGCATGACACAACTACTGAGCCTGTGCTCTAGAGCCCACGAGCCACAACTACTGAGCCCATGTGCCACAACTACTGAGCCTGCACTCTAGATGCTGTGAGACCCAACTACTGAGCCTGCATGCCACAACTACTGAAGCCTGCATGCCTAGAGCCCGTGCTCCGCAAAAAGAGAAGCCACTGCAATGAGAAGCCCCCACGTTGCAATGAAGAGTAGCCTCCGCTCCCTGAAACTAGAGAAAGCCCAAGTGCAGAAACGAAGACCCAATGCAGCCGAAAATAAATAAATAAAGTAAATATATATAAAAAAAAGAAATATGTTGATGCTCTTTGATAGCCCAATATACATGGTCTAAGTGGAGAAAGTTTCATGTGCACTTGAGAAGAATATATATACTCCTGTTGTTGGATGTAATGGTCTATAGATGTCTATTAGGTTTAGTTGGTTTATAGTGTCATTTAAGACTTCTATTTCCTTGTTAATCATCTGTCTAGCTGTCCTATCCAGTGTGAAAGTGGGGTATTGAAGTCACCAGCTATTATTGTTGAATTGTCTGTTTCTCCCTTCAATTCTGCTGGTTCTTACCTTGTATATTTGGGTACCCTTTTTGGCGTATATATGTTTATAATTGTTATATCTTCTTGATGACTTATCCCTTTTTAAAATATAAAAGGTTCCTCTTTATATCTAGCAATTTTTTAAGTCCATCTTTTCTAATATTAGTATTGCCAGCCCTCTAATGGTTGCTATTTGCATGGTATATATTTTTTCATCCTTTTACTGTCAATCTATTTGTATCTTTGAATCTAATGTATGTCTCCAGCAGACAGCATATTGTGGGATCTTTTTATTTTTATAATCCAGTCTGACAATCTCTGTCTTTTGATTAGACTGTTTAATCCATTCACATTTAATATTGTTATTGATATAGTTGAATTTACATCTGCTATCTTAACTTTCATTTTCTATATGTCTCATATCTTTTTTTATTTGGTTCTGTTCTTCCTTTACTGCTTTCTTTTGCATTAAGTGAATATTTCTGGAGTAATATTTTAATTCCTTTAATGACTTCCACAAAATGTATTTCTTAGTTATTTTCTTAGTGGTTGCTCTCGGGCATACCACATACACCTTAACAATCCCATTCTCTTTAGCCTACTCCAGTTGGGCTTGCATGCCCATTCCACCACTGAAAGTGCTCATCAAACAAACAGATTTTTAAGCCCAATAATAAATTTTCATCTTACTCAACCAGCATTTGATCCAGTAAATCTTTCCCTCTATTTTGAATCTTTCTTCATGTGCTTTCTGGGACATCTCTCCCACATGCTTTTCTCCTACATCACTGGTTACTCCTTCTCAGTCTCCTTTGATAATTCTGTCTCATTCTCCAGACATCAAAACATAGCAATAGCCCAGTGCTTGCAGCTGATTCTCCTCTCTTCTCTACCCTCACTCATTAGCTAATTCAGCTCACCCAGGTCTATGACTCTTATTTCCTTCTATATGCCAAGGATTTATAAGTTTATATCCTTAAAACCAACCTCTCCCTGAACTTGAAACTCCATATCCAATTGCCTTCTTAACATCTCCATATGACGTTTAATAGTCATCTAATTTTTAACATGCTCAAAACCAAAGTACCAAACTTGTTATACCCCTAGTTTGTTCATCCCAGTAAGTTCAACTTCATTTTCTTCTGAATGCTGAAGCCCAAAATGTTGGAATCACATTTCTCATTTCATTGTCTCACACACTACATTAACTAATCCCATCAGCTCTCTACTTTCAAATTTATCTGAAAGTTAAATACCTCTCTACTTCTTGAATTGCTACTGCTCTAATATAAGCCAAAATATTCCTTAATCTGGACTCCTGCAATTATCTCCTTCCACTATTTCCCTCTCTAGCATTGATAGATTCACAGAGCAGCCAGGGTGATTTTTTTTTTAAAGTCAGATCATGTACCTTTTCTGTGTTAAACACTCCAGTGCCTCCGTATCTCATTTAGAATAAAAATGACAGTCCTTACTATTGCTTACTAGACCCTATATTATCTATGCATTATTTTTTATTGTTGCATAACAAATTATCTCCAAACTTAATGGCTTCAAACAACAAAAAAAATGTATTATCTCTCAGTGTTTCTGTGGGTCAGGAAATTGAGAGCATTTTAGTTGAGTGGTTCTGACTTGGAGCCTTTCTTGAGGTAGTAGTTAAGATGTTGGAGGATAGTAAATGGGGCTGCAGTCATCTGAGGGCTTGACTGAGGATGGAGAATCTGCTCCTGAGAAGGTTCACTTCATGCCTGTCATGTGAGGCTGGTGCTTGGTGGGAGGCCTCTGCTCCTCCCCAGGCATGTTTCTCTCTAGTCTGCTTTATTGTCTTCCCAAAACTCCAGGGTGAATGATTTAAGAGAGAGGGCAGATGCCAGCTGTCCTTTTTATGACCTAGCCTCAGAAGTCACATAACATCCCTTCTGTGACAACCTGTTCATTAGAACCAAGTCACTAAGTCTGGCTGTTATTTAAAGGGAGAGTGCCATAGAATTTTCAGACAAATTTAAAACCACCAAAATTTGCTCCTCATACACTTCTCTGGTCTCATTTTCTTCACTCTTCCCCTTGTGTGCTCAACCACAACCATGTTTGCCTTTACTATTCCTAAAACATGACAGGAATGTTTCCACCTCAGGGCTTGTGCATTTGCTGTTCACTCTGCCTGAAAGAGTTTTCTTCCAGACAGCCACATGATTTATTTACTCACCTCTCACATCTCTGTTCAAATGTTACCTCATCACGAAGGGCTTTCCTGACCACTATAATGAAAATAGCATTTTTTCCCTTCCACATCTCTCTCTATCTGCTGCTTTACTTTGCCTTGTTTTCTTCATAGTGCATACTATTACCTGACTTTATTTATTTATTTATTTATTTAATTTATTAGTTTATTTGTATTGATTATCACCCTTTCTCTGGTACATCTGTTCTCCCTGCCATTTTCCCTGAGAGCAAGGATTTGGTGTCTTTTGCTTATTTCTATAAACTTAGTGCCTTGGATATTTACTGGGCATATTGTAGATCTTGATACTTTTTAAAAAATTGAATGAACACATTGAATTAATCTGTTCCTAATTATCTTGGTGGACATATCTACCACAGTATACCATGAATATTTTGGAGAATCACAAGTTCAGGAAAATAGTTGAAAAGCAATGACTGTTAGGGTGGCTTTGCTAACAACGGTTTTCTTGAATTTGGGTAGCGTCTCTTCTCATATATTTACAAAGCATTTTATCCAAAATTATAGTAATAGACTTTTTCAAAACATAATTTGGGTACTTAACCAAAATTTTTATTATTAATTCTGAAACTCCCAAAAGGCTTTTGGGATTGTTATAAATAGTAGTATTCCAACAAGGCATCTATTATACAAGAATTAAAACCGTGATGCCTGAAAATTTCCTTTCTTTCCACAAGCAACCCTTAATGAGCACTCAACTATAAATAATGCTTTGATAGACAAGATAAAGTGAATTAGGTCCCAAATTTTGAAAGTTTATAGATGTATGCCCAGTTAGAAACAATTTCATCCCAGGAATCTCTAAGTCAATAACTTTTTGGTACTATTTTGCTTTTTATCTATATTATATATTTAGTGAAAAATATGAATTAAATGTTCTTTTTTTAAAAATTTATTTATTTAATTTATTTATTTTTGGCTGTGTTGGGTCTTCGTTGCTGTGTGTGGGCTTTCTCTAGCTGCGGTGAGTGGGGGCTACTCTTTGTTGTTTCAGTGGCTTCTCTTGTTGTGGAGCACGGGCACTAGGCGCGCGGGATCCAGTAGTTGTGGCATGCGGGCCCAGCAGTTATGGCTCGTGGGCTCTAGAGCACAGGATCAGTAGTTGTGGCTCACGGGCCTAGTTGCTCCGTGGCATGTGGGATCTTCCCGGGCCAGGGCTCGAACCCGTGTCCCCTGCATTGGCAGCCGGATTCTTAACCACTGTGCCACCAGGGAAGCCCGAATTAAATATTCTTGATATTTGCCTCCCTTGAAGAATTACCATTCTGCTTCTTTTAAGAAATATGAAACTTTGTGCTTGGCTTCAATGGCTACTTATTAGATGTTTATACTCTCTAACAATTTTTAAGAAGACTTATTAGTAGGCTTCACTCTACCATATTAAGCACTGGCATTTAAAAAAATTTTATTGAAGTATAGTTGAGTGACCATGTTGTGTTAATTTCTGCTGTACAGCAAAGTGATTCAGTTATACACACACACACACACACACACACACACACACACACACACACACATTCTTTTTCATATTCATTTCCACTATGGTTTATCACGGGATATTGAATATAGCTCCCTGTACTATACAGTAGGACCTTGTTGTTTATCCATTTTATGTATAATAGTTTGCATCTGCTAATCCCAAACTCCCAATCCATTCCTCCCCCACCCCTCTTCCCCCTTGGCAACCACAAGTCTATTCTCTATATCTGAAGCACTGGCATTTTTATCTTTCATAGTGGTTGAGTGGTATCTTGTATCTTAGAACATTTTTCTATATCTTGGCTCTTTTTCCATGTCACATAAAAATTATCTTTTTTGTTAGTGAAAATTTGTGTTAATTTAGACATTCTTTTGAAATAAACATATTAGTTTATATCATCTTCATTTTCTGACTCTTTGCTAGTGAATGGTCTCAAGGACATTTATTGCTGCATTTGGTTACAAGTAACAGGAACCATAAAACAAAAAGGGTACATTATTATAAGGATTCAGGGATATCTCATAGACCCTAACTGCACGAAGAGACTAGAAACAAAAAAGTAGAAATAGGTTGGAAAATTAGGAAGTCTTATTCTTCATCTCTAGTCTTTGTTTCAGGAGATTTGCCTTATTTTTCCATTCTGAAGAGTAGTTTTAGCTGTTACTCTAAGTATGTGGCAGAAGATGGTTGACCCAGAGTTCTTAAGTTATAACAACTTCTCCTTCCATCAGAATAGCCCAGATCAGCCTGGAAGTGCTTAGTTCCAATTTCACACTCTCAGGAGGGAGAACCTGATTGGTTGGGAATCTGCTCGTCATCCAATCAGCTATGGCCAAGTATGTGTAGTGTAGGCATGCCTGCTGGGGGTCCCAACCAATAAAGGAGTGGGGGGCAGGCAGATTCCAGAGAAGAGGGGATAGGCAGCAGTCCAACAGGTGCTCACTACTCCCGATTTTCTTTCAATCTATGTGCTTTAAAAATTTGAGATACAGTCCTAAGTATTCTAATATTGTGGAATTAATTTAAAAACTAAGCACTTGCCTTAAGCAAACAGATTATGATGAGGGTTAATATTGATCAGAGGCTCTCTTTCTACCCACAACCAATCAATCATCAACTGTCACTGATTTAAAAACAAATTTTGGTTTACTGTGTACTACCCTGGTGTGACTAATATTGCTCTAATGCTAGCTAATATTTGTTGAGTTTGAGCTGCATGCCAGGTAGAAAACTAGGGTTCAATAAAGTTAAGTATCTTATCTAACGATACATCCCTAACTGGTTCTGGGTTGAAACTACAGCTTTTGTTACTGTCTCTGATCTCTCATTTACAACTAACAAGGGATAAAGGAACAAGCTGCATGACACCATGAGGCAAATCCAGAAGACGGAACATTTAATAGGATAACTGGCTTAGTCTCTTCAACAAATTAATGTTATTAAAAAAAAAAAAATTAAAAGAGTCTATATTAAAAGAATCTTGAGACATATAAACAGATGCAGTATGTGGTCCTGGGATGGATAGTCATTTAAATAAATCATCTGTAAAGAACGTTGTTGGGTCATTGGGGAAACTTGAATATGTTCTCAGAATTAGATAAGAAGAAAATTTACTGCAGTGCTTGTTGACTCAAAAAGCAGGTTTTTGAACTAGATGGCAGTGTGATCTCATTTTGATAAAAATAAATATGTGTATATAGAATAAGATCTGGAAGTATTTGCTCTACATGTTATGGCGATGACTTCTCAATAGTAGGTATTTTAATCTTTTCATGTGTGCTTCTTTGTATTTAAATTTTTTTATCATATACATAATGCTTATGTATTAACAAAATGTTACATTATAAAAAAAGAGAGTGCAAGCACTGGATTTCGAATGCTTTGGTTCCGGTCCACAGTTCTGGTCCTGACTTAATATTGTGACTTTGGACAAATTATTTACCTTTGTAAGCCTTGGTTTTCTCAGCTCTGAAGTGGAACTGACCACAGGACATCTTTACACAGTTACTGTGAGGATTAGAGAGATAATGAATGGGAAGTGCTTAACACAAAGTCTTAGTTATCTAGTCATAACCTAATAAATGTTAATTAATATTACTATGCTCAAGTGTTGCCAGCAAACATTTGAATACAGCCTTCATCCAAGAAGCTGAGCCTACTCAATGCTTAAAATCATGGCTTTGGGTTATCTTGAGGCATATTATAGAGTGAGATGTCCATGAATGAGTTTCCTTAGATTCACATGCTAAGGGCTATTCTTTATGGTTTAACTGTAAACCAAATAAGGGCCCTGAACCAAAGCACACTCTGTTCCTAATGATCTGTGGGATCCAGACACATGCCAATGCATGTCAGGCATCTGATGAACTTGGGAGTTTATCCAAAGCATGCTTCTCTCCAGTACCCTTAATCATCATTCAAAAGCTTAAATTTCACAGAAAGGAATTTCACCACGACAAGGGCCCTATTGCATACTACTTACATTACAGAGCTATGCCATCTGTCCTAAAACCACAATTTTATAAATTGTTTTTGATGACATATTGTAGGATTGTTCTGTATATGAAGTTCAAGATGAAACCCTTTAGTGAGGCCTCTTTGGTTGAATCAAAATCAACACATTAATGACTTAAAAAAAAAAAAGAGCCAACATCCACATTCTGCTTGATGAATCAAGGGTGCAGATTGAAGATTTTGTGAGATGAAGGTTTGTTTTCATCAGACTGACATCCAGAAACCGTGTTAGTATTCCAGATCACCTCGAGTCAGGTAATCTTATTTGTCCACACGCCACTGAAGGCCCCCAGGAGCTGTATCAAGTTCAGTGGAATCATTGGCTTCACATCTTACCCTTCACTCACCCTCATCCCCTTAAGATGTCCTGGTAGTCATCAATAAAATATAATACAGGGATATGTAGAAATAAATGTAAAGAAGACCCACTAAAGGTTAAAAAATGGTGATGAAGAAACTTTGTCAATCAATCAGTCAATCTAATCAATACCATAAGAGACAGCAAAAGAGTAGAAGAAATGGAATATTTCAACTCTAAAGAGAAAATGGGGGCAGTATTCTTCTTTGTTTGTCTTATTAAGACCAGTTGCTGTAACAGATAATGCCTGAAATCCCAGTAGTTCAACCCAATAAAAGTCTAGTTCCTGTCGTATTCCATTGAAAGGTTTCCTGGTCAGCAGGCTTCTGTGGGATTATTCAGAGACCCAGGCTCTTCCATGTTGTATGGGCCTCACTATCACTTATTAACTACGTTGGTCTGGAAGAGGCTTCTGTCACTTATGCTCACATTCTCTGGGGAAGAACTATACACTAACCACGTAAAGAAGACTGGGAAATATGGTCCTTGGCTTGAAAGCCATTTAACATCAACAACTGTACACTGTAAAAGAAGAGCTCTGTACATGTGGCAGGGGGGTCAGCTAAACATCTCGGCTACCCTTTCCTTCTTTGTCACCTTTTAGGAAGCAGACACCCCATGTGTGGGGTGGCAGTGATGGTAACACCTTTTATGGTATGTCAATAACATAGTTTCACAAGGCCCAGTTGATGATTATTGACATCACCAAGCACTACCCAGTTCAATAAATGTTTGTTAAAAATCTAGTGTCTGCCAGATTCTACTGGGTGCTAAGGGAGAGAAAGATGAATGAATTTGGTCTGAGGAAAAAGTGAGGAGAAAGATATATGCATAATTGACATTAATTGAAGGTGGGATAGTGCCAAAATTGAAGGGTAAATAAATAAGGGTTAGGGAATGCCAACCAGGAAGATTTTAAATCTTGAGCAGTGAGCAGAGAAACCTGATCTCTAGGGAAGGCTCTTTGTTTTCCAGAAGAGACCTACTCAAGCTAACTCAGGTAAAAAGGGGTTGTTGAAAGAATATGAAGATCACATGAATGAAAATACACTGCAGGCTTCGTGGGAAATGGGGCCTGAGGCAGATGAACTGTGGCAGAAGCAATTTCCAGTGCCTCTTAGCTGTGTTTTTCTTTGTTCCCTCTCTGTTTCTGCTGGCTTCCTCTACATTCACTCAGCTCTACAGTGTTGCTAGCCCTAGTTGGACAGGACCTTTTGGGCCTGGTATTCAGTACCATTTGACTACAGTCTCTGTATTTGGGAAAGAACCTGACTGGTGGCTAATCAGCTGGTAGACGGGCTGGCCTTGGCTCAGCCATTGCTGAGAGACGGGAGTATGCAGAACAGTAAGAACCCATGCCCCAAGGGGGCTAAGCAAATTAAATGCCTACCTTAGGAGGCAGCTTTTCATTCACCATCAAAAGAGGTACTGACTTTCAATTGGGGTTCAAGATTGGAGGACAGTTCTGATTTGAGCAGAGCATGAGCAAAGGCAAGAAAAGAGGAAAGTCCAAGTATATTTGGGGGATATTTAAGTACCTCGATTGATTGGAGTACAAGTACAAAATTGGGGCCACTGGATTATGAAGTTGTGAGGCCAGAGCCAAGGAGTTTAGAGTCTATAGAAAATGGAGAGATCTTGAAAATGTTTTTCAGGGAGATAATGTACAAAAGATAAAAAACAATGCTCACACAGGTTATGCTGTGAGTAGTCAGTATGGTTTCTTCATGAATAACTTGTCATACAGCATCTTTTTTTATTATTATTTATTTATTTATTTATGGCTGTGTTGGGTCTTCATTTCTGTGCGAGGGCTTTCTCTAGTTGCGGCAAGTGGGGGTCACTCTTCATCGCGGTGCGCGGGCCTCTCACTGTCGCGGCCTCTCTTGCTGCAGAGCACAGGCTCCAGACGCGCAGGCTCAGTAGTTGTGGCTTACGGGTCTAGTTGCTCCACGGCATGTGGGATCCTCCCAGACCAGGGCTCGAACCCGTGTCCCCTGCATTGGCAGGCAGATTCTCAACCACTGCACCACCAGGGAAGCCCCGTCACCCAGCATCTTAATGGTCACAAAAAGCCTCTTGGTATGGAACTGGTCACTGTAGCAGGAAGAAGCATGGGATAGTTAAAAAAAAAAAAAGGATCTCAAACTTTGGAATCAGGCAGATCTGTGTTCAAATCCTGACTTTGCCATTTTCTAGCTGTGTCTCTTGGGCAGGTTACTTAGTTTCTCTAAGCCTGTGTTTTCTCACCTGTACAATGCGATTGATTATTCAGCTAGTTTATACTGGTATGACATAATGACTGGTTAAGTGTCCATTAAGTTAATTTGTCAGTGCCAGTGTTGGATTATGGTGGAGTGTTAGGAATGTCATCCCTACTCTTAGCTTTGTAGTAAGGATTAAATGGCACAGTGTTTGTAAAATGCTTAGCAAATTGCCTGGCACATAGCAAATAGTCATTACACATTATTATTATTTTTTTTTCTTTCTTCCTTCTGTCCATTTCTCTTTGAAAATTTCAAATCTCTAATATCACGAGAGCTTGAACAAGGAATCTTTGAATTGGCTAATTATATGATGACTATCTGAGGCACCTAAACAGCCCGCAACCCAGTTCAGAGAGGTAGGAAGTTCCTCACTCTTCTATGAGAGGAATTAGTCTTTTCAAGAATGGCTCTTGCTCAAGATTTTGGATATAAATACTGCAGATGTCCAGTCATCCCTCCTAGACCCTTTAATGCCTCAACCAGGTACTGAGTTCTAGAACTCAGATGTGGTACCTCATTTCAGTGATTCCTTACTTTTGCAGTTGACAGAGGACAAACTCATGGCTAGACTTTAGATGGTTCACGTCATTACAATACTTAACTGTTGGGAAAAAAAAGTGATCACCTTCAGAAGTAACGAGCATGAATTCCGGTCAAGAAAGAGAAAATGGAATCTGTGATAGGCCCAGGCTACAAAGAAAGCAAGAATGTGGTCCTCCTTGAGCTTCTCAATTTTACAGATTAAAAGGAATCTAATAACTTTGGATTTCCAAGCATGAGGATACTTTCTGAAATATCTTTTAAAAACTCCATAGACTTTTGAATCTGTAGTGTTGTAACCCTCACAGTTTTGGGTGAGAAGTGGTCCACTGGGAATTCCTGTGGTTGGTTATTGTAAGGGATATTTATTAGTATTACATAGAAAGTATCACGGTGTCCATTTTTTTAAATTTGAGAGGTATAACTATCCCCATTGCTGTGGCTTAAAAAAGAATGCTACCTTTTCACAGAGAATACAGATTCCACAGCAGAATTTGGCAAGAACAGGATACAAATTTTGAAAGATACTGCAAAAGTGTAAGCCCCCTTTCTTGTCTCTTGCAACTCTCCCTACTGAGAACGGAGGTGGAGTGAGAGAACAAAGTTCAAGGTCAGTGGGCTACAGGTGTGGAGACTCCGTGGTGCCCCATGAGGAACCAACTTCTTCTCTCTCCCTCTGTTTGTTTTACCTACATTTTTATGAGTCTCTATTTAAGTGAGAGCACTTTTTATGCTGTTTGCCCCAGGCACAGAGCTCTCAGTGTGACAAAGAGCTGCAGCTCAAGAACTGACTAGACTGTCGGACTAGCACATATCAGAAAATGTAGGAATAGAGCAATGCAAGGCTCTAAAGAGGATCCAAACTGGACCAGAACTATTCTCTTAATCACTCTGGCTAAAGATTTGTCATCAGTTCCACAGTGAGGCAGAACTGGAGATTGATTCCAGAATCACTATTTATTCTTTATAGTTTATTGTATACAAGTGTGTGAAGTAAAAGGTATCTAATTCGCACACTGCATGTGGTTTAGTCATTTTCAGTAAGTCCTTCTGTCTTCTTCATACAATCCCAAGCTAGAATTCAAAACCCTTCAGGGATTGGTGCTTGTGATTCCTGAGTTGTGGTATCTGCCTGACCATGTAATCAATGTGTCGGTGTCGAGAGCAAGAAAGCACTGAGGCACTGATTGCTTATATTCAACAACAGTGTAATTTGTAAAGCAGAACTACACAGAACTTGATTACAAAGCCCTTGCTCTTGAGAATTTCCATAATTACCACTAAAGGTGCCTCTAAAATTTGTGTTGATGTTAAGTCTCTGTTATCTTCTCTTTCAGAAAGGAACCAAACTCTTTAATTATGTCCCTCTGAAGAAGTTTAGAATCTTTTGTCCAGTCTTTATTACTGCAATGTTGTTTGTAAGTCTGGAAGAACATTGTCAAATGTCTTTGTCCTCAGCCCTGACTCTCTACAGATTCCAGACCATATCGTGCTAACTTTACTGGAAATGTTAGTGTTAGAAGACTTCCCTGATCCATGTGCTAAAGCTGATCAACCTCTCTGATTGATGAACTATATGGAATCCCATATATCAAATCTTAAAATAGATGTGGAGGTAGTGGAAAGCCATCCTGGGGAATTCAAGTTAGTCAACATGCCTTGTCATTCATAAAGGATCCATTTTATGGTAACTTGACAGTTATTCTGGAAAATAATCATTGCTTCTTTTTTTAAAGCCATGCTACTTACAACACTTTCAGGGATTATTTGTGTAGAGGAAGAAGCTTTAGCTCTTGACAATGAATTCTGATTTTTATATCACTGTAAGGGAAAGTGTATTAATACCTCCTAAACTGATTGGCAACATATACCAAAGACATTGATTTTTTCCATAAAAAAGAGAGCATAAATTCTTGATATATGATTGATTATTGATTGTTGTATAACAACAATAATTTGACTGATTATTCAAATTTGGAAGAATTTGTTGGTTATGGTATCCTGTATTTTGGAACAAGTAGCATTTTGAGTTATGTAATTCCAGGTATCTGTATAACAAATCAAGTATCATTTGTAGCATACAGATTGCAAAACTTTGTACTATCTGTTAAAAGTTCTGCACTTACTTCATGAGGCCCTATAGAGTAGTATTATAGGATTCTTACAGGGATTTTAGTGGTCATTGATGGGGATTGCTGGGAAGACAGCTCTGCCCTTTCTGGAGCAGGATTGCTTGACAGATAGTGGAGGACCAGGCTTTATTACTATCAGTAGTAGAGCAGCATCAGCCTTGGGAAGCACCATGAAATTAAGGGACAGCTCCTTTCCCTGTTTTGAGGCATTACATAAGCACCTTGGATTTTGTAATGCTGGAACGAGAGGCTCCTAAAATATGACACTTCATCCTGATGAGGGGAACTTGGTGCTAGTATTAATTTAATTTAAAGATCTATAAATTATTGGGATGCTTTTTGCTCCCAAGTACTATTGAGCAAATTCATACTCTCTACACAAGGTAAAATTTCTAGACAATTTACACATGTAATCTCTCCTTTTAGTTTCAGTATCACTGGGCATTTTCTTCCCTTTAGTTGTAAAATTTGTGTTGAAGAATTCTTTATAAAACATTCATTCTTTCACATATATCTGTTTTTAGAATTCACAAACACACTTCCATTAATTCTTATTGTTGTTTTGTAACTTTGTTAGCTCTTTCTTTGGACTTCCCTTTTAAAGCCGACTTTAAACAGCCCAAATTTTTGTGTTAGTCTTTGTCTACTGTTCAGTAACTGTGGTCATTAATTCAATAATAGCACTGGAGAGGTGCTAAAGTTTTTCAAAACTGCAGATTGACCTAATTAATGTCTTTTCTGAGTTGTGCTAATTCCCCCATTAACCACTCTGGGGCCTCTTAAAACTCCCCAGTCTCTGCCGCCATCTATTCAGAAGTGTTATGAGCTTAGAATAGGTTGTGATTGCTTTGATTATGCGTAAAATAGCAGTGTTTTAAAAATGTTTGCAAAGTGTTTTCCTTCTTGTCATTTATTTCTTGGGTTAATCATAACTCTCATTTATTACTTTGCCAGCTTTTAATTGTTCTGCATTCTGCTTTCCTGTACTTACCAAAGTCTGCTCTACCACTGTCACCCAGGAGCTACTATTTCTTGATGATTGACAGTGAAGATGATTAAGCATAGACCTGGATCAGAAGTATTCTCTTAACCACACTGATTAAAGATAATTATTTCACAGTGAGGAGAGCCTAGAGATTGGTGCCAGAATCATTCTATGGCCTTCATTGTTCTTTACTTAAGACTGTGTATAGCAAACTGTATATAAAAATAAATTGTTCTGTCATGTCTCTGCTATATCTTCATAGAGCTATAGCTAAACAGGGATCCTGAGGTTGGGGTGCTGACCTGACCATGAGATTAATATTTGAGTGCAGAGAATGTAAACATTAAGTGAGCAGCTGTTCTGGCAGAATGATGACTTAAAGCTTATGTCTGGCTGGATGGCTTCTATGCTACACGAGCACATAGATACTACAGGCCACAGTCTCTTATTTTATTTTATAGTATCATGCTTAATCACAAAATATGATTGAACTTTCATATGCGAGATGTTTTTTCCTCTATGGGAGAGTTAATTCTGCATGGACAGCTAAGAACCAAAATAAAAAAGCAAAAGGAAACATATAAACTTAGTCCAACAAAAATTCAGGTATGCATTTCGTGATTTGTTTGGTAAATATTCTAAATTTGGTGATGGTTTTAGTTCCTCACTCTTATTTCCTATCCCTTGCCATCTTTGTTTTTCAGAGCAGTGTATATGTTTCAGATGTTTTGACATCTGGTGCCTTGCTGACCTGGAGAGGCTGTCCCTACCAGGATTAGCTGATTCCTAAATATAGTAACTGATTGGCCTGTGGAAGTACTTTTTATATGCAAGCCAACCAATCTAAAGCCCATATGCCCAACTGTCTGCTTTATACAGCTCTTACACTCTGGGACAATATTCCCACACCCTAATCATCCCAGGGCCAGGCATTTATACCTTCGGAGCTGCTGAAATTATTCAAAGTAGTCAATCCTAAACTTGCTTAACCTGTCTCACCTGTTATTTCCTGCAGAAACTGCGATGAAGGCTTTTGCCCACATTTTCCCCTTGCTTCTCCTGATTAACCCTGGTGCTTCCCCTTGTGTCCTCCCCCTCCCCACCCCTGCCATGGTGTGGTATGCCCCCTCCTTTTGGGACTTGTGAGTATAACAACTGTCTTTTCAATGGCAGTCATACCTTGATCTGTTGGTCTCACCATATCTGAATAGTAATAAAACCTATGTTTTACAAGAACCTATTACCTTCAAAAACAATATAGATTATTTAATCATGTTAATTTTAACTCTCCCATTCCTTCCCTCTCTGTCCTCTGTCTGCAAGAATAAATTGGAAGACAGATACTTGTCTCTTTTGTTTACTGATGAAATTCTAAGGTGTTGAATGATGCCTGGCATATAGTATATGTTCAGTAAATATTTGTTGAAGTGAATTAATTACTTATTTGATTTATTTTGTTATCCTTTTTTCAGAGCCACTCTGCAGAGACTGGTTGGGCTGTGCCTATAACAAGGATCAGAGTGAAGGAGAAATTTCTGCCTTGTCTTGTGTTCTTGACACACATGGAAGAAGCAAACAAAATAACCCAAAGGGCATCTTCTGTTCACTTTCAGTTCACAGTACAGTAGCTGCCCTTGCCTATGAATGCTATCCAATATAAGCCTAAATTCAGGGATCCCTAAATTCAGGGATCCATCACATCTCTGTCTCTTGGTTTGTTCATTTGTAAACTGAGGAGATGGACTAGGTTGGCAAACATACACTGTGCAAAATAATTTTCATGAATTTTCCCATTTAGTAATGCAAAGCCAATAAGCATTATTATCTTTTTTTAAAGATAAAAGAAAAAAATTGAAAAAAAAATAAAGATAAAGAAACTGAGGCTCAGAGAAATCACATAAATTGCCCGAGGTCACACAATTTGTCAATGAGAAATCAATATTTCAACCATTTGGAGTCAGTCTATATCTGTAAACATATGGTCTCTCCCTCTTTTAACTTTTATTTTAAAGTATGATATGCTTAGAAAAGTACACAGTGAATTATCACAAAATGATTGCATGGGTGAAACTCATGCCAAAACTCTTACTGAGAAACAGAAAACTCATAGAAGCACTCCTCTCTTGGATCCCATCCTAACCACTATCCCTTCCATCTTCCCCAAAGGTAACCACATCTTAAATTCTAAAGTCACAGATTAGCTTAGCCTCTTTTTGAAATTGATATAAATGGATTTCTAGTTATATTTTTTTGTGTCTGGTTTTTTTGCCCAACATAATGTTTGTGAAATTCACTAGCTTTTTGCATGTAAGTGTGGTTTGTCATTTGATATGCCATTGTATGAATATACTCTCATATGTTTATCCATTCTACTACTGATGAACATTTGGGCTGTTTCTAGTTTGGGACAATTATGACTAATGCTACTATGAACATTCTTTGGTACATAATATTTGTGTACCTGTGCATGCAATTCTTTTGAGTACTTACCCAGAAGTGAAATTTCTGGGTCCAAAGGTATCTTCAACTTTCCTCTAAGCAGTATATGAAAGTTCCAGTTGCTTCACATCTTTACAACATTTGGTACTGTCAGCCTTTTCCCATTTTTGTCTTCTAGTAGATAATGATATTTAATTAGATTGGAATTTGCATTTTTTGATGACTAATGAGATTAAGTATTTTTTCTTACATTTACTGGCTATTGGATATCTTCTTTTGAAATGTGTCTTCACGTATCTTCCCCTTTTTTCTCCTGAGTTGGCAATATTTTTCTTATTGACTTGTAGAAATCTTGGTAAATGCTGGATAGATTTGGTTTTATGTATTGTAAATATCTTTTCCCACTGCAACAATGCTCTGTCACTTGGTTGGTGACATCAATACTGGAACTAATATCAGTGCTCCAATGTTGGGCAGACACAGATTGACTTAGTATTTACCACTTTATCTTTTTTGTGTGTCCTCACTAGGCATATTAAATTTCGCAGAGTAATTCTGGGATGATTCCCTCAGTGTGTTTTTTTGGGGGGGAGGTAAAGATCTCTTTACACGTACATGGATTTTACAGAGACAGAAAACCAATTCCTGGAATTCAAATTTTGGTAAGAAGGCTAAGGGAAAAGTGTGTAGATTCAATGATCTTTAAATAAAAAGTCCTTAACTACAAATATCAACCCATCCTTTTCATGCATTTCACCCCTGAGCCTCATCTTCATCCTGATGGTCTCCCTGTCTCCCTTGATCCTCACTTATGATAGTTAGTGATATTCTTTTTCTAAGGGTAAATTGAGGGTAAGGATTATAGTATCGAGGATGAGTGTCACAGATAAGCATGAGGGTTTTCAAGAATATTACACTATAATTTTAAAACCTGAAAGAGTATTTTATGTATGATGTCCAATGTTTTGTTTTTTGGGTTTCAAAATGGTGGAAGCAAGAACTCCACAGCATAGACCAGCACAGGCACTATACAGAAGTGGAAGGTGGCCAGTGTAACTAACACTGTCCTATTACATCCAGACTCTGTGACACCACTCCGTAAGCCTTTATTGAATGCAACCTGCCTGTACTTACATCCTTTGAAGTTCCGATCTATTCATATAGATAAGTGTGGCTTATTTCATGGTGGTACAGATTGGTACTTGATGTACTAGAATATGCGTTAACTTAAAGCAAAATCTCTCCATGCCCACCCATACTGTGTAGAGGCAGCTGACATGAAGAAAGGGGAAAACATCCATCTTGGTCAGTCAAGAATAGAGCTTGGGACAGGAATAAAGATGCAGATGTAGAGAATGGACTTGAGGACACAGGGAGGGGGAAGGGCAAGCTGGGACGAAGTGAGAGAGTAGCATTGACATATATACACTACCAAATGTAAAACAGATAGCTAGTGGGAAGCAGCTGCATAGCACAGGGAGATCAGCTCGCTGCTTTTTGACCACCTGGAGGGGTGGGATAAGGAGGGAGGGTGGGAGGGAGATGTAAGAAGGAGGGGATATATGTATACATATAGCTGATTCACTTTGTTATACAGCAGAAACTAACAAAACACTGTAAAGCAATTATACTCCAATAAAGATGTAAGAAAAAAAGAAAGAACAGAGCTTAGGAATGCACCTAACTTTAATGTCATAGAACATTATCTCCACATAGAAGTTGGTCAAAAACCCAAAATCATAGAAAGTCTTAAAGCTTAAATTGCCTTAGATTGTCTGGTTCAGGGGTTTCAAGATCTGGGATTCTTGACTAGGATTCTGTTGCTTTATTGCTAATATTGTTTGCCATGTGTCCTCTGCATGTGTATACATGCATTTTGTTTTCTGGGGAAAGGAGCTAGAGCTTTCATAAGATACTCATGGGTGTCTAAGATTCCTCAACAGTTGCATCAAATGATTTTTTCGTGCTAAAAATGATCAATGTTTATTAATTTAAAAAATGTTCTGTGCTGGGACTTTCCTGGTGGTGCAGTGGTTAAGAATCTGCCTGCCAATGCAGGGGACACGGGGTTCAATCCCTGGTAGGGGAAGATCCCACATGCAGTGGAGCAACTAAGGCCCTGTGCCACAACTACTGAGCCTGCGCTCTAGAGCCCAAGAGCCACAACTACTGAGCCTGTGTGCCACAACTACTGAAGCCTGCGAGCCTAGAGCCCGTGCTCTGCAACAAGAGAAGTCACCGCAGTGAGAAGCCCACGCACTGAAACGAAGAGTAACTTCCACTGGCCGCAACTAGAGAAAGCCCACATGCAGCAACGAAGACCCAACGCAGGCAAAAAAAAAAAAAAGTCCTGCGCTGAACTGAGGTATAGCTTCATATCCAAGAGATGTGGTGCAGGATTATGGAAATTGCTCAGATAACTCTAAGCATTCAGTGGGTTCAGGATTTACTAGTTAAGTGATCCATAGCAGGTTTCTTAATCTTTTTTTATACCTCAATTTCCTCATCCCATAGGGATGTTGTATGGATTAAACGATTTAAAATTGTAAAGAATAGTGCCTGGCATATGTCAAGCACTAGTATTTAATATTACAGTACTATTATTGATAGACACAGCCTTGGAAGTGAATGTGCTCACTGAAGAAACACTGAATAGGAAGGTCAAGGACAAAGCCTTGGGGGATCTCACAATTAACGGGTCAGGGAACCAGGAAGAACCAATACAGGAGACAAGAGGGATCAATGTAAGAAGTAGAAGGAGAAACGAGAATGTGTAAACACCAGAATCACTACTCTCAGATGTTGCATCAATTGATCTTGTCCAACACCTTCCTTTGGGCAGATGAGGAAACCATTTTACTTAAGATCTCACGTCTAAAGTCTGGAGGAACCACAAGCAGACATCACTGTTCCTAACTCCTGGACAAGCACTTCGGCCAGAACTAAAGATGACAAGGTTAAAAGTGGGAAACTGAATAGGGAGATATCTCACAGTCCCTATTAATAGGATTAGACATTTTAAAAAAAATCAAAACTCACTTTCAATTACAATAAAAGGATTCAGTAGAAATCCAGGATTCAATATACCAAAAAATTTGCTTTATTGCCAAGGCATCCATTTATTTTGTAACTTGGGGGAAGCCTATAATTAGAGTTAACAGCAGTTCTGATTAATAAGTTCTATCTGCTTTCATACTGTGCTAGGATTCCTTTGAGTGCTGGGACATGTTTTATTAACATGGAAGGGTTGTTGCAGCTCACCTCTTGTCACTTGAATCAGTTACCTGCTGGCCTGGCACTCAGTTTCTTGTGGCAGAACCTTACTGAGTCTGCATGATAATGGGCCTTTTAAATCCTAAACAATAAACATTCATTTTACCACTCCACCCAGCACAGAAATGCTCTCTAACCTCAAATCAGCCACAAATAAGACTTGGAAATCAATTCATTGTGCATCAGCTTCCTGCCTGGTTCATGCTTTGCAGCAAATAATTTTAGTAAAATATCCACAGAGCATGTGTGTTCTGAATATGCACAAGTTGAGATATTGCGTGTAATGGGGTCTTCAACCTTTTTGCGGCTTTTCTATTTTTACCCATAGAACAAATTTTTTTGCACAAAGCTGATTTGTATGCATTGGTAACTAGGATTAGGAAGACCTGAGATGGGTTTCAGGGGAGGAAAAAAGTCCTCTGGTGATTTCCCCAAAGTTTAGGGAGAATTTTCAGCATTCCCAAATCCTCTGGTTGTTTGAAAAATTATGTTTCATGGAAAACAAATTTATTATATTTGTGCTTGTCAGATTCATTACAAGGTTCTCATGAATAAAGTATCAGTTGTTGAAGAAGCCAGAATAAGTGCCCTTGGCCCTGAAGAGAAATATCTTGTCAGGTTGAGAAAGAAGATCAAATAGTTATGTCTCAAATTCCCTTCCGCTGGGGTTTGAAGTTTGAGCCAGACCTTCTTCTTCGTATCTCCTAGGCCAGAGTTCCATTATTTCATCACGCTCCGGTGCTCCTGGGAGCGTCCAATTTCTTAAAAATTCATGAGAACTCAAGGCCAGGAGGGGCAAGTCTCAAATGTTTTCAGTTAGAGGACCACTCAGGGAGGTGAAGGGCACTGTCCCAACTCTTGCTATTGTAATCACTCCCCTTCTTCCTCCACCACCCCAGCAGGGCTGCAATTAGTGGCAAAACTGATGCTACTTTTGGGAATTTCAAGGAGCTGATGTGTGGTTTTCATTAGCATAAGAAAATTAGTAACTTATGCTAGAAACTGAAGCCTGGGCTCTGTTAAACTATAACATAAACCTTAATATGCAGGAGACCAACCTGAAACAACATGGAGGTCCTCTTGGTCCCACCAGGGTAGATGGCTTAAAACAGGGCCTGTGGTGCAGTCATTGAAGATCAGCTAACCCTTTCATGATATTCATCCCTTCTCTCTCTCTCCTTCTCTCTCTCTCGCTACATGTTTGCTTTCAGGTAAGGCTTTTTCCTAGTTCTAATCATACATTCTAATTAAAAATGGGGACCCCTCCAAGTTTATTGTACGCTTTTTGTTTTGTTTCAAGAGAATCTTGAAAAAAAAGAGAGACAGAGAGGGCGCGTGCCAAAGCTATTGTAAGGTACGAATTCTATTTTAAATCACTGCAGTGTGTTTGAGATAGAGGCATGACACGATGGTCTTCCTTATTGCAGTTATAATTAAATATAATGCATAGGATCAGTCTGCAAGCTTATCACTATTTCGTGTTGTAAAATTGCTCAACAGTAAAATGCAAATATAGACAAGGAGTTTTAATGAGCCAATGTAATAAAAGATTCAGGCAACAGAAAGCTGGTGGCTGTGCTTTGGCCCCTTCCCAACGGGTGGTTTGAACCTGATTCCTTTAGAGCAAGTCTGAGTTGGGTCGAGTCAGTTTCCAAATATAAAAATGTTGCACATTAGCTCTAAACAATGTTATTCATTTAGAAGGATTTTTTTTTTCATTTTCATTCATGTGAGAAGTAACATTGAACTATACTGCAAGATACAAAAAAGAAGTAAAGCCAATTTCCTTATTTTTTCCTTTATGAGTTAGTATAAATATTTTGGGCATTTTCATTGACTATAACCGATAATGCTGGGTTAGGGAAAGGGCTTTTTTGGACCATTAGAAGTAGAATTCTCTCTCTATCACCCAGACAATAAAGCTCTAATTGAGGTTTATACTGTTATCTTTATAACTAGAGTTTTTGTGTGTGTGGTGAGAACACACCTTCTTAGCAAATTTCAGTCTGTCGCTATGCTGTACACTAGCTCTCCAGAATTTATTCATCTTGCATAACTGATACTTTGTACCCTTTGACCAACATCTGCCCATAGCCACCCCTGCAACCACCCTGCCCCTGGCAACCACCATTATGCTCTCTGCTTCTATGAAATTACAGTTTTAATACAATATAAGTAATATTTTAATGGTCAGACTGAAATGTATTTCAGTCATCTCTTTGTAGAACAGCAAAAACCCTTTAGCTTCCTTCTTCTTGAATTTACATACTTTGGCCTGTATATAAATATTCTAAAATTGCCAAAGACGGACCACGATAAATGGAACATTCAGACTGATTCTAGCATATGATGAGTTTTCCTTTCTCCTTTTTTTTTTTTTTTCCACAAGAACTGGTTGTGATTTTAGACTTTGGCAAAATGGAAGGAGGTGGTGATGTAAGTCTGCTCACTGTAAGTTGTATCCCCAAGGGACTATGTTACTGATAAAGGTTCTGTGATGGGTAAGGATGGACATTCAGTCACTGACATGGGAATGTGCTTTGAAAGGCTCAAGGCCATTCTGGATATTCTGTGTTTGTAAGGGCTTTGGAGGACAGCGTTGAACATCCGCAGTAGTGGGAGAGACATCCTATGGCTTTTTCTGGTGGGCTCGTCAAAGAATGCTCACGTATTAGACATTTGGATTCCAGCTGGA
The DNA here is from genome assembly GCF_009873245.2 of Balaenoptera musculus. Taxonomy (NCBI): domain Eukaryota; kingdom Metazoa; phylum Chordata; class Mammalia; order Artiodactyla; family Balaenopteridae; genus Balaenoptera; species Balaenoptera musculus. Next base: position 42,922,763 of record NC_045791.1, read on the forward strand.
AACTCTCAGGGAAGCTGGGACATAAGCTGGCTTGCTTCATGGTGACATTTTAACTTTTGAAAAAGAAAGTTGCTTTCTAATCTTGTTCATGATTATTTTTTAACCTGGGTGCACATCCTGGAACTCTGGGATTTTAACTATATCCTGTCTTTTGTCTAAACTTTCTCTCGACAGAAATATTTAATTCAGTGATGATGCATTTCTCTTTATGATTGCAGAGTCTCTGCCCAGGCTGACCAAGAGTTCTTACCCAAAATAGATTCCAAAATGTGAAGGCAGTAAATCAAGTCACCATTTAAAGAGGTGCAACTCATCTTACTACCACACTTGGGGAACAAATTTGTTGTTAAGGAGGATTTTGTACTTGTTTTGAAGCCAAGAATATAATTATCACTTGATAATTTATGGGGTGCCAACTCCTTAATGGCAACTCTTTAAATTGCTTTAAGGGGCAGAGACATTGTGTCACCTGCAATTCATTAGAAGGTCACAGGCCTTTGTAAAAAAAACAGCATGTTTGAGCTTCTGCAGTGATTTGATAATATTGTGTTCTATCTGTGAAGATGCCAGAGTCTGAGGTTTTTCTGGAGCCCCCATTTCCTGAGGACATGATGCTGAGGATCTACTATGAATTGGGATGTTTGAATGGAACCAAAGAGTGGTTTTGTTTCAGAGAGATGCCCTTTAAAGCTCCAGAGGACCCAAACCAACTGGCTTTCAATATATGTTGATCTGACCTCACCGCTCACACAATTTTGATGAACGATCTCTTGTTTATAACTCTTGATTAAAAAATTCTTTTTGTGTTATGAACTTTCAACCTTATGAATATGCCAGAAACTTCAAAAATGTTAAAGGAATATGTACTGCTGCAAAAGTACATATTTGGGGGAAGATAAAGGAATAAAGAGAATAAAATCTTTGTGATACTAAAACCATCAAGCATCTGCCAAAAGAAAAAAAAAAAAACCCACCTAAATTTAGAATGGAATATATTTTCATGGGGCTTAGGTACAGATGTAAAGGTGTCACCAGAGAAAATTTGATACACCCGTAAGTGTGGCAGCTGTTACTCTTTTAGCTTCTTTCACCTTCTCTTTTGAGTCAGATTTCCCTGATGGCCCTTTTATTATCCAAGAATCTCTCAGTTGTTCCCTCAAATGCACCACTGAAAGTTGTCAGGTACACGCACACAGCATATGTAAAGAGTCACACATGTCCTAAAATGTTGACAGGTGTCTGCAATACTCATCATTGGCGATACTGCTGAAGTTAAAGCACAGTATTGAGATTGATAAAGATCGAAAACGATGGGGGAAAAGAGACTGAGCTTAGTTCATGTAACAGCTGCCACCATTCCCAAATGTTTTTCTGCATAATCATGCAAGAAATTCATCATGCATTTCCTATTAAATATTTATGCAACTTGCTCCATAGGAGGGCTGTGGTATTTAGTAATTCCCTGGTGTTGGTACGTTTTGGTACATCTACTGCCAGCAATAATTGTGTCATGCCTAGCAAATTCAATTCTTGGCAGAAAATATTAGAAGATAATACTTACTTACAGGATATTGCAAACTTTAATTATGCCTAAATGATTTTCAAGACTATTTTGAAATAAGCAACTGATTTCCTTTGCTTTTAGATGAAAGGAAGAGTCAGTGGAGTGGGAAGTGGACGGGCAGACAGAAGCATTTCACTTTAAGTGCTCTATCTTTGTGAGAGTTGATCCATTTCTACAACATACTAGTTGTTACCGCAAAAGGTAGTTAGTTAGGTCTAATGATTATCGGCAAATGGAGTCATCTGCTCTATACAACTGACAGTTCCTTATTCTAAGATTTTATTAACTGAAAGGATGAAATAGGAAAACCTAATTATCAAAAATTGTCCCCCAAATTAGTCAGCACAGAACACTAAAATCTCTAAGCTGAGATTTTACCAACGTAGATTGCAAAAGATCAAAATGAGGCTTGTTGCCTGCACTTCAGAATACTTCAACATGGGCAGACACAGGGTAAATTGGCATTTTTTCAAAACAATGCTTATTTTATGAATCATGCTAAACTGGAAACTGCAGGAAATAAAATGGAAGCAGAGGACATAGGTCTTGTCCTTGAAGTGTTAACAGTTTAGCTGGGGGAGAAAGACATTCATCCAATGAACAGCTAGAGAAAAAACCAAATATTTGATCATGTAGAACTAACTGATTGTATTCCTAATGTACATCATGTTTACCTTTCCAAAACACTTAAATAAATACTTTTTCTCATGACAACTCCATCAAATAAGAAGAGCAGATAAAGTCCTCATTTATTAGATGGGGAAAGTTGAATGGCTGGTCTATGTCTATTCAACAGGTTACTGAAGAGTTGTGGTTACAACCAGTTATTCTGACTTGTGGATACATAAGTAAAACATCACCCAAAGAACCCTCAGAGGATGTATCTTCCAGTAGCTCCTCTTTTGTTCCATAGCAAACCAGAACCAATTTAAAAAACAATATGGAGTTTTGCTTCTGTTTCTGTTGAAGTAGTTTGCAGCAGAGTTGCAAACTAGCTGGAAACAACTAGAAAAGCTAGATAAAACAAACAAACAAAAAATAAAGCAATCAGTTTCAAGGTATAGGAGAACTGTTGAAACAACCAGGAATGGGAAGGGAGGGAATTTTCCAAAAATGGGGAAAACCTCATAAATTTCAACCAATAGTTTACATTTTTCCCCCTGGGGGCATTTGCTGATTCTGGGAGTGGGAAATAGGGCTGAGAATCAGGAATTTGTCATCCATAGGGAGGGCTGCTGCAGGGGACAGAAAAACCAGCAGAGATTTTTTTCAAAAGCAGGGGAATGGCTAAGAAAAGAATGGAGTGGAAAACTGAGATTGACCTAAGGCCAGATTTCTCCTCAATACATTTGTTAAAAGTAAAACAAGCTTCTGAGCTTCTTGTAGCTCAGAAGGCTAAGAAGCTAAGCAGAAAGCCTGCAAAAAGCAGAGAAAAGTTCTCAGCAGTCTTGCCATGCTGAAACATAAGGATTAGAATTTGGGACTCATCCAGAAGAGGACTCTGTCTTAGGAACTGAAGTCAACCAAAGATAGACTGAGCTGTACCAAAACTGTAACCAGCCTCAGTTCACTCCCTAATTGGATTAAGTTGATCAGTTCTCATTCTCTCTGCCTAGCAGAGGAAAGTCAAACTCTCTCAGTGAAGTTCACATTATATGGAATCTCTATTCTCTCACTCTCTCTCTCTCTCTCTCTCCATTAATATATATATATATTCCTCATGTATATTTATTTATTTTTCTAGTATTCTATAAAACAAATTACTGAGACAAAATCATATGACTGAAAACAGGACAAAAAATAGAAAACAGAAACAGACCTACAGGTGGTGCAAGTATTGGTGTTAGCACACAAGGATCTTAACAATGATTAGGATGTTAAAGAAAAAGAGAAAAGATAGAGAAAACAGAAAAGACAAAAAATTTTACCAAAGACTTGGAATCTATTTAAGAAAGAATTAAGTGGGAAATTCCTGAATTGAAAAACAATTAACTCAGTGATGATTTTCACAGCAGAACAGATTTAGCAGAAGAGATGACCGTGTTGACTGGAAGATATGTCAACAGAAAAATATCTAAATTGCAGCACAGAGAGAAATAAGAAGGGAAAATATAGGAAAGAGAATTATAGACACATGCAAAACAGTAAAAAAAATTCTATCATATATGTCAATTGAATGTATAGAGAAAGGTGAGAGCACTAGCATTATTTGAAAATACATTTGTCAAAAATTCTCCTGAACTGATAAACACACAGATTTAAGAGGTGCCTAAAATCCAAACAGGGTAAATAAGAGAAAAACAAATCAAGGCACATCACAGTAAAACTCCTGAAAACCAAAGATGGTAAGAAAAAGTTTAAAGCACCAAAAATAGGTTAATTATCTTCAAAGAAACAAGAAGAAGAATTATACCTGAGTTTTCATAGAAATGATGGAGGCCAGAAGACAACAGAATGACATCGTTAAAGTCATGAAAAATTTATATCTGCAGACTTAGGATTCTACGTTCAACAAAAATATTCTTCAAAAATAAGCTGAAATAAATACATTTTTAGAGAAACACAACAAAGAGATTTTTTTAGTAGTAGATATCCACTAAAAAATTGAGAGTTTTTATGAATGAAATTTTAGCTAAAAAAAAAAAAAAAAAAATCCCTCCAGAAGGAAAAACAGAAATGCAAGGAAGAATGAAGAACACAGAAAGGTATATACATGAGTAAAGGTAAATAAATCTTGACTATATAAACCATTAATACTAATATCTACTAGGTTTATAATATATGTAAAAATAAAATGCATGATAACGATGCAAAATGTAAGAGAGGCTGGGCTGTATAGACTTCAAGTATTCTAAGTACTAGTGTTATAAAGGGTAGTTGTAAAATAAATAATTTGATCTTATTGTACTAAGTCAATGATGCATGTCATAATCTCTAGGGTTACCACTGAAAGAATATTAAAAGAAAGGATAAATACAAGGTAACACATAAAAAAATGAAATAACAACAAATAGATTTGATTATTTTAAAAGAAGACAGGAAAGGAGAGAAAAAGGAGACTAAAACAGGTAGGACAAATAGAAAACAAACAGAAAAATGGTAACTGTAAACCCCAATTTATTGTAATTACACCAAATAAAAAAAGGTTAAATGCTATCAAAAAAATTTAAGAATTTCAGATGATAAAAAATGAACTCAACAATATTTTTTAAAATATTAATTTTAAAACACATGCCTTAAATATAAGGACACAGAAAGGTTAAAATTAAAAAGATGGAAAAAGATATATCAACACTAACCAAAAGAAAGGTATAAGTTTCAGACAAACTAGACTTTAATGTAAGAAATGTTCAAACAGGTTGAAAGAAATAGATTCATAATGAAAAAGGGATAAATGCATCAGAAGATATCACAATTCTAAATCTGTAGCCACCTAGTAACATAATTTCAAAATGTATAAAGCAAAAATTGAAGTAAAAGAAGAAACAGACAAATCCACAATCAAATCCATAACTCACCTTTCCCAATAGGTGATTGTATAGACAAAATAATTAGTAAGGTTATAGAAGTTCTGAACAATTAAATTAACCAACTTGGGTTAATTCATATTTATAGAACAATGCACCAAACAACGTCAGAATACTCATTTTTTTCAAGTGCAAATAAAATATTGGCCAAAATTGTCCATTTGTCACATCATTAAGCAAGCCTCAATAGATTTGAAAGATTCAGTCATCTAGAATATGTTCTCTGACCATGGTGGAATTAACTTAGAAATCAATTAATTAGAAAATTCCCAACTTTTTGAGACTTAAACAATGTATTTCTAAGTTGTCACATATAAAAATTAGAAAATACTGTGTACTGAATGATAAGGAATATACAATTTATCAAAACTTGTATGATGCACTTACAGTAACAGATTAGGAAAGAAGATGGAAAAAGAATAGTCTAAGCTTTCCTTTCAAGAAACTAGAAAAAGAACAGCAATCAAATAAAATAGAAGAAAGATAAAACAAGTGATCAGTCGAATAGAAAACAAACTTACAATAGAAAACAATTTCAGCAAAGCTAGAAATTGGTTCTTTGAAAAAGTAGATTAAATTGTTAAACCCTAGCAAGACTGTTCATGAAAATGAGAAGACACAAATTATCAATATTAGGAATGAAAAGCAGGCATCATTAAAGATCATGCACATATGAAAAAATAAAGCTAGGATGGTATAGACAACTTTATGTCATAAGTTCAATAATTTAGAGGAAATCAATAAATTCCTCAAAAAATGTAACAACTAAATCTGTTACTAAGGACCTTTTAATTTTATTAAAGAAATCAAATCCATTATTAAAAGCCTTTCCACAAAGAAAACTCTAGGCCTAGGTCACTTTGCTGATAAATTATCCTAAACATTTAATGAAGAAATAATACCACTCTTTTATAAACTCTTCCAGAATACAGACAAAAAGAAAGCATTTTCCAACATGTTTTATGAGGCCAGTATAAACCTGCTACTAAAACCTGAAAAGTTCACGATAATAGTAATTATAAACTAATCTCTTCCATGAATTTAGAAGCAAAAATCTTAAACAAAACAGCAAATCAAATCTAGTGATATACAGCCTGGCAAGTTCCATAAAGCCAAGTAGGTTTATTACAAGAATGTAGGTGCTGAATTCTCTTAACTTTTGCTTGTTTGTAAAGTTTTAAATTTCTCTGTCAAATCTGAATGAGATCCTTGCTGGTCAAGTAATCTTGGCTGTAGGTTTTTCCCTTTCATCAGTTTAAATATGTCCTGCCACTCGCTTCTGGCTTGCAGAGTTTCTGCTGAAAGATCAGCTGTTAACCTTATGGGGATTCCCTTGCATGATATTTGTTGTTTTTCCCTTGCCTGTTTTAATTTTTTTTTTTTGTATTTAATTTTTGATAGTTTGATTAATATATGTCTCGCAGTGTTTCTCCTTAGATTTATGTTGTATGGGACTCTCTACGCTTCCTGGACTTGACTGACTATTTCCTTTCCCATGTTAGGGAAGTTTTCAACTATAATCTCTTCAAATATTTTCTCAGACACTTTCTTTTTCTCTTCTTCCTCTCGGACCCCTATAATTCAAATGTTGCTGTGTTTAGTGTTGTCCCAGAAGTCTCTGAGATTGTCCACAATTCTTTTCATTCTTTTTTCTTTATTCTGCTCTGCAATAGTTATTTCCACTATTTTATCTTCCAGGTCACTTATCTGTTCTTTTGCCTCAGTTATTCTGCTATTGATTCCTTCTAGAGAATTTTTCATTTCATTTATTGTGTTGTTCATCATTGTTTGTTTGCTCTTTAGTTCTTCTAGGTCCTTGTTAAATGTTTCTTGTATGTTTTCCATTCTATTTCCAAGATGTTGGATCATCTTTACTATCATTACTCTGAATTCTTTTTCAGGTAGACTGCCCATTTCTTCTTCATTTGTTTGGTCTGGTAGGTTTTACCTTGCTCCTTCATCTGCTGTATATTCCTATGCCTTCTCATTTTGCTTAACTTACTGTGTTTGGGGGTCTCCTTTTCACAGGCTGCAGGTTCGTAGTTCCCATTGTTTTTGATGTCTGACCCCAGTGGGTAAGGTTGGTTCAGTGGGTTGTGTAGGCTTCCTGGTGGAGGGGACCGTTGCCTGTGTTCTGGTGGGTGGGGCTGGATCTTGTCTTTCTGGTGGGCAGGACCATGTCTGGTGGTGTGTTTTGGGGTGTTTGTGAACTTAGTCTGATTTTAGACAGCTTCACTGTTAATGGGTGGGGTTGTGTTCCTGTCTTGCTAGTTGTTTTGCATGGGACGTCTTGCCCTGGATCCTGCTGGCCATTGGGTGGAGCTGGGTCTTAGTGTTGAGACAGAGGTCTCTGGGAGAGCTCTTGCCAATTGATATTACATGGGGCCAGGGGGTCTCTGGTGTTCCAATGTCCTGAATTCAGCTCTCCCACCTCATAGGGTCATGCCTGACACCAGGCAGGAGCACCAATACCCTGTCAGCCACACGGCTCAGAAGAAAAGGGAGAAAAAAAGAAAGAAAAATAAAATAAAATAATTAAAATAAAATAACAAAAAATATTAAAATAAAAAAATTAAAAAAAAAGGAGAGCCACCAAACCAATAAACAAATACACCAATGATAACAAGCGCTAAAAACTATATTAAGATAAACATAAAAATCAGAACAAGTCAGTTGCAGACAGCAAACCCCAAGTCTACTGTTGCTCCCATAGTCCACCGCCTCAATTTTGGGTTGATTCGTTGTCTTTTCAGGTATTCCACAGACGCAGGGTACATCAAGTTGACTGTGGAGATTTAATCCGCTGCTTCTGAGGCTGCTGGGAGAGATTTCCCTTTCTCTTCTTTGTTCACACAGTTCCCGGGGTTCAGCTTTGGATTTGGCCCCGCCTCTGCATGTAGGTCGCCCTCAGGCTTCTGTTCCTGCCCAGACAGGACGGAGTTAAAGCAGCGGCTGATTAGGGGGCTCTGGTTCACTCAGGCCAGGGGGAGGGAGGGGTAAGGTAGTTATAATTGGAATGTGGGGCGAGCCTGCGGCGGCAGAGGCCAGCGTGACATTGCAACAGCCTGAGGCACGCCGTGTGTTCTCCTCGGGAAGTTGTCCCTGGATCACGGACCCTGGCAGTGGCGGGCTGCACAGATTCCCAGGAGGGAAGATGTGGATAGTGACCTGTGCTTGCACACAGGATTCTTGGTGGCTGCAGCAGCAGCCTTAGCTTTTCATGTCCGTCTCTGGTGTCCGAGCTGATAGGCATGGCTCATGCCCGTCTCTGGAGCTCGTTTAGGTGGTGCTCTGCCTTCCGTGGGCAGACAGGGAAGGAATCTCCTCTCCTTTCTCACCCGGAAACAATGGTCTCTTGCCTCTTAGGCAGTTCCAGACTTTTTCCCGGACTCCCTCCCGGCTAGCTGTGGTGCACTAGCCCCGCTTCAGGCTGTGTTCACGCAGCCAACCCCGTCCTCTCCCTGGGATCTGACCTCTGAAGCCGGAGCCTCAGCTCCCAGCCCCCGCCCGCCCTGGCAGATGAGCAGACAAGCCTCTCGGGCTGGTGAGTGCTGGTCCGCACCGATCCTCTGTGTGGGAATCTCTCCGCTTTGCCTTCTGCACCCCTGTTGCTCTCTTCCATGGCTCTGAAGCTTCCCGCCCGACCACATCCTGTCTCCACCAGTGAAGGGGCTTCCTAGTGTGTGGAAACTTTTCCTCCTTCACAGCTCCCCCCCAGTGGTGCTGCTCTCATTCCTATTCTTTTGTCTCTGTTTTTCTTTTTTCTTTTGCCCTACCCAGGTATGTGGGGAGCTTCTTGCCTTTTGGGAGGTCTGAGGTCTTCTGCCAGCATTCCGTAGGTGTTCTGTAGGAGTTGTTCCACATGTAGATGTATTTTTGATGTATTTGTGGGGAGGAAGGTGATCTCCACGTCTTACTCCTCTGCCATCTTGAAGGTCTCCCTAGGTAAATTGTTGAATGTCCTTCAACCAAAGGGCAATTCTCTCAATTGACTTAAGATAATTTTTTCCAATAAAGAGAACAAGGGAAGATGGGTAGGAAAGCTTTTCTTTCTTTACCCACAGATCCTGTGCATGCATAGGTATAAGAAGATCATGTCAGCGTGAGGCAGGTGAGAAAGAGAATTCCAGATAAATGGAAGATGGGTGTTATATGGAAGAAAAGATTTGAGACAGAAGCTTTCTGGGTGAGATGAGGGCTCTACTTGAAGCAAGTTATCTTGCTCACTGTTAGCTAGAACTATGTGACAGTAGATAGAGAGGTTGTGGTGGATGTGGTGGTGGTGGATGGGGACATTTCCTCAAAGCAGCCACAGAGTTGGTTGAAATGATCCACCATAGGGTGGATGGAAGATGGGTAGATAACTCACTTCTTAACGTAGATTATCTGTTTGCCTTCCATCCATCTAAATCTAGGGAAATTGCGTCTTCCCTAGGAGATGAAGAGCTAACTTACTTGTTTTACTACTTTGATTTTCCAAGTACTCTTGTTTCAGCCATAACAGGAGGTATCAGACTGTAAGAAAAGCCCAAATTCCACATTGAAAAATAATAAGCTTTTGCAAGTTTTAAACATCCGTTGACTTTGCATCATTAGCTTATTTTTTCCCCTAATTTTTTTTTTTTTTTTGGTGTGTGAGATTGTGGGGTGTGTGTGTGTGTGTGTGTGTATGTGTGTTGACACACACTCTGCTAACACAGTGGGATATTAATTTTCTCCTCTTTTCTTTGATCATAAAGAAAGTTCTTAGTGTATATAAGGTACAAAATCTGAGTTTCCTTGATCTCTTGGGCAATTTAAATCTTGTTTCTACTTGTGTTAAGTCCCCTGAAAGTCACTGTTAGCTTCTTAACAGAAACACAAAATGACATGAATAAACTTGTTTTACTATAGGCCACAAATATAAGCTTATTTGTGTCTAAGACTAATGTTTTTATGTTGTTAATACACAGTTAAATGACCTGAATGGCTATATTAGAAGAATCAATTTAAAAATATAACCGAAGATGAAAGGCAAACCCACTCAAGACAGTTTATAATTTTAGCTCTCAGAAAATTGTAAATGCTCAGATTTGAAATGCATTAGATTTCAAAAAAAAAAAAAATCCCTTCCATAATATTAGCTGAGAAAATAGTACATTGTAATAACATATATACCAATTTACCACTCAGAAGTCTTATGTAAGTAAAACAATAACTTGGAGCTCAACAATATACAACCTAAAAGCCTTTCAGAAAAGTCCTCTGCGATAACAGGACATTATTTTCAGGAGCTGTACCAATGCCGGTTTGTTAATCCTTTCCTGAAAGGAAATAGGGAACAAAGGAAACAGGTAACAAATGAAATCCCCATGGATACCCATGACAAGAGAACCAGCAGGCGGCTGAGCCTAGGCTTCTGGGCTCTGAGCACCTAGGGATGGACGGGTAAAGCTGGAAGAGACCTCTAAACATCACCTGGGGTGCTGTAAAATAAAACCACACTAACAACAGCAGAATCCTGGAATCATCTGAGTTTTAGGTTTTGATCCAGAATCTCTGGGTGTGGCGTCTGGGAATCTGCATTTTTATTTATTTATTTTACCAAGCTTCCCACAGTGATACTGAAGCTCACTGGAGTTTGAGACCTGCTCCCTTAGATGCTATCTAGTGAATCTCCTCATTTTCAGATGAGGAGGTTGAGGCTCAGAGAGGGGAAATACCTTCAAGAGGTCACCCAGCCATTTAGTGGCAGAGCTTGGGTAGATCCAGCTTTCTTACTTGTCCCAGGCCAAGCCCCTTTCCACCACACCTTGTTGCTTGTGAAGTATCAATAATCTGTTTCTTCCTTCAGTGAATGCTATAAACATCCCAAGAACCGATGCTATATAATCAGAAATATGACTCTGGATAATTCTTAATTTCTCTAAACATATTTTATTTAATTAAAAAAAATACTGTGAAAGGAAAGTCCAAAGAATGTGGAATGATTGAAATTAACCCTTTCCTTTCTGCTCTTCAGAAAGTGGTAAGGCTAGGAAAGCAGGGAATTCTCCCTTCTACCACTCATGGAAGTGTGGTAGAGATGTAAATAATTTTCACCCAGCAACAAAAGATAATTCCAAAACTTATAGATTATTACCCAGTATGACATGAGCCAGTTTTGTATGTAACCAAGTTTTTCCTAAGATTCCTTTATTGATTAAATTGCCTATAAGCACTTACTCTTCCAATTCTTATTTGAACCAGGTTTAACATCTATGAATGGATGAGCTGGTTCCTTCATTAATGAATGAGTTAAATACAATCTTTGACACGTATTCATTATGCAGTTGGAGTGTTGTCTAAACTTTTAAAAATTGTGCTTTAACATGAGAAATAAATCACCGTAGAAGGCATGGAGGAGTGAGCAGCAACTCTGTGAAGTCTTCCCTGACTTCACTGGAGTGTCTGGTGTTTCCTCTTCTCTGTTCCCATAACACTTTACACGTGCAGAACACGCTTCTCATGTGCATTTATCGCATGGTTGCAAATGCTTCCTCAAGGCAGGGGCTGTTAGTGGGCTTTGCTTTTCACTTTTTGTGTTTGCTTAATGGTGGACGCTTTTTGTTTCAAGAAAGATTAAGTTGACTGGTTCTCTTAGTGAATGACCATCCGTTACAGGAGTGAATACTGAATGAGGGTGAGGACCCGATCATACACATATTTTGCACTTCTCACTGTACACTGTTCCAAATAGACTCACTGAAACAGGACGAATATGGGGAAAATTGTGAAGAAGTTGCTTTGGTTTTGGAGACATCCTTCTTAGTGGAAATAGTAATAATAGCATATACTACTGCTATTTAACACATATTACATACTAGGCAAAGATAAGCACCTCTAGTTATATATATAATATTTCAATCTCACAATATCCTAGAAGCTAAATAAATCTTCTTATCCCCATTTTCCAGAGGAGGAAAGAGAAACACAGAAAGGGAACTTACTTGACAAAGTTATACATCTAGTAACAAACAGACAGAGGATTTGAACTTGGGTCTCTCTAATTCCAAAGCCCAGGAGTCTATCCAGAGATCATCAATTGCTGGCTTTAGATGCCAGGCAAGTCACCTAACCTCTCTGAGCTTTCTTATCCTATCTGCATGAAGTTATGATGGAGATCAGAAACAATGCATGAAAATCACTACCATAGCGCCTGCCATTGTCAGTGTCTAATTAAAGCTAGCATCACCACGATTGTCATTGTTACCCTTCTGGTACCTTCTTCCCTCACTTGAGCTTGCCTGTCCCATTCACCTAACCTCTCCCTCACTTTCAGCATTTATCCCTCATCCCCCTTTCCCCAGCTGTCAAGACTCCAAGCACCTGCACTCTGCCAGGGTTTATTCTTTGGAGATTCTGCTTCATGCCCTAGAGCAATTCTTCTCAGATTTAAACCTGCGCAGGAATTGCTGGAGGGTCTTGTTAAAATGCAAGTCCTGATTCTGAGGTCTGGGGTGGAGCCCAAGATTCTGCAACTCTAACGAACTCTCAAGCCAGTGTTCCTGCTCTCCGTCCCAGCACCACACTAGGAGAAGTAAGACCCCAACTTTCTACCACTCTCCCTTGCTGCCCCCCTTTCCCCCCCAACCCAGTCTGATTCACTCAAAGGCTTGTTTTTGGCTGTTGTGATAACAGAAAACTATAGCTTTTCATAATTTTCCCATGTAACAAATTTGCATTTTAACCATTTTCTGCAGTTTTTAGTTTCCCTCTTTCTACCACCTCTACGAATATGAGGAAGAGTTCACTGATAATTTTAAACACCTGTGAAGAGGGAGTAGTATTTGTGAGTGAGTTGGGGTAAGATAGAGGATAGGGAGGAGGCTTTTCAGACTGTCAAGTCACATGTCCTCACGGCCATTTACTTGTATGGGTCTATTTATCAATTAAATTAAATAATTCGGAGTAGCTTCAAAATTCCTAAAATAGGTTAACAAATTCTCTTATGAGCCTATCTTTCATCTTAAAAGTGGGTTATGGATGCCAGCACAGTCTTCCTGTTGAAACTGTTGATTAACTTTTGTGTAAAGGCGCTGTTAATAGGCAGTACTGTAGCTTTGGGAAATCTATCAAATATTGACAGAGTCCAGTGAAATGGCATGTTGATTATTATATCCTTTCTCCCAAGACCAACTGGGGCCCTCCCAAGCCAACCCTCAGGCAAACTCTGCCCAATCATTGACATAATCAATTCTTCTTTATCCAAGTTTGGAAATAATTATCAGAAAAGAATTCATTAAAAAATTTTATATATTTACTGTCTTCAAATGTTACCCATTTTTACAGATGGGGACATTGAGTCATAGGGTTTAAGTATCTGGATAAGATCCTGAAGGAATTGATATCTAAGGCAAAAAAACAAAACCAAAACCAAAAACAACGACAACCATTCAGAAATTCCCAGTTTTATTGACCATTACTTAGAAATATACTTTCCTTTTTTGTTTGATTGAGGTATAGTCGATGTACAACATTATATATATTTCAGGCATACAACACGGTGATTCACAAATTTTAAAGATTATACTCCATTTATAGTTATTATAAATATTGGCTATATTCCCTGTGCTGTATAATATATCTTTGTAGCTTATTTATTTTATACGTAGTAGTTTGTACCTCTTAATCCCCTACCTCTATTTTTCCCCCTCTCCCCTTCCCTCCCCCACAATGGTAAACATCAGTTTATTCTCTATATTTGTGAGTCTGTTTCTCTTTGTTACATTCACTAGTTTGTTTTATTTTTTAGATTCCACATATAAGTGATATCATACAGTATTTGTCTTTCTCCGTCTGACTTATTTCACTAAGCCTAACACTTTCCAAATGCCAGTCAGTATTTTGTGCATTTACAGTCATCACATCACCATCAACATCATCATCATCATCATCATCATCTGGAAGGTGGCTATGCCTCCCTCATTTATTACCTAAGTGTGCAAACATAGCAATGCATGCTGGTAAAGGATGTTATTGTAAGTACAAAGGAACATACTTTAAATGTTTATGTTTAAATGGAGCTGCCATTAAGAGCAGTTAACTTTCTGCCAGTGGCACTGCTGGTTGTCCCCACCGAATGCCCCCTGCAGCTGCTCCTGCTGTCTGCTCAGCCAGCACATCTATCTTGCTGTCAGACTTTGACAGGCAAGAGTGAAAGACAAGAAAATGACCAATACTGCTTTCCTCCCCTACAGCTAGGAATTGAGCAGGTACCCAAATCCCACGTTAAGGGACCTGAAGGTCATTCAACAGGGAGCTTTTGAGAAAGGTCTTCTTCTAAGATAAAAAGAGATGCATGGAAAATCTGTCTTTCTTCTGCATGTTGGAGTGACTGTGTGAAGACAGAATACACCGGGGCTGAGGCAGCCGTTTTGTAATCATCAGAGAAAAAGCCTGAGGACAAAACCCAAGGTCTGAGTAAAGCAAACAGAAAGATGAAAAGAAGCTGGGGTCTCGGTGGCTTCGTGGAGCTCTTGCTTCAGTTGCGGAACTGCCCCTGCTTCCAGACTGATCGCTCTGTGAAATGATAGATGCCCTTCTTTGTTTCCGTCACTGTCAGCTGGCTCTTCCGTTCCTTGCAGCCCAGAGCAGCCCAGCTGGGATTCAGGTCCTGGGGAGCTGCTGGGCTTATGGCTGGGCCCTTCAAAGCAGAGTAAACTTGCTGTCTGGGCTCTTCCTGAGGAGGCAGAGCGCATAGTTGTGGTCAGCTGCACTCGGAAACAGGCTCTGTCTAGTGGAAGCCGTAGGAATTTTCTCTGCCGGCCCTGATCAGGCAGCCTGACCCTGCTTTCTCTCTGTGCCAAATTCCTGGTGTCGTTTGCAACAAGATTTTGGGGGCCAGTGGTGGTTTTGTAGAGCTTTCAGTTTCGTGGATAGACAGATGTTTGAGGAAGTTTGTTTCTCTGAATGTAGCCTATATACATTATAGTCTCTTCAGTCGTATGAGTGGAATAAAGTTTAAAAGCAGACTGTTAACAGACAGTGGCCGTTCATATCCTTTGCAAAGGATGTCAGACTACACTGTGATGCGTTTCTCTGTGTTTACGAACAAGACAGTAACTATGAAGTGATCCATACTGTTTTTGGAGACTTAGAGGAGCTGCTTGTGAAAAATAAATTATAAGGTATGTTGATCCTGCCTGCCCAGTTCCCTTTTGATTTTTATTACACCCAAAGTTGCTTTTTGATTTAGACTGATCCCCTTTTACACAGATAACTTCTGACTTTCTATAATCATATGTTATTGCAGTTACTACTTGGGTATCTGACGTTTAACATTCCCCCCCAAAAATGAAGATTTTAGAATGAGTAATTCCTGACCATTTTGGACTTAAAGCCTCATTGGTTCAAGATGTTAAATGCCTCCATAGATCTTAGCTCTTGCATTCCTCTCTACCCCACCTAATTTTGATCTTCAAGCCCAGCTCTGCTTGAATATCCAGGGCCACATCCAGCCAGATGCTGGAGATGCTTATCCAGCCCCTACCACATGGTCTCATGGCTACACCCTCAGCCGCCCTTGCTGCCATGCAATGTGTGTGAACACCTTGCATTCTCTAGTCACACTGTCCTCAGCATCTTTGCTATGCTCTCCTTCTGAAGGTCCCTCTCCACATGGCTGGGGCAAAATCTTACCTCAAGGACCTGCTTGAGGGTCATCTCCTCTATGTACCTAGTGTAACACCTCTGGGTAGTAGAGTTGACCATCCCTTCCTTTGGATTCTTCTGAACCTTGTCTGAATTTGGATTTGGCAGTTAATATACTGAATTTCACTTACATGTAAACGCTTTCCCAATATCCAGAGCGATGACCTACAGGAAGTAGTTGGTAAATATTATTGAATGGTTAAATTCTGATAATCAAAAATCTGCCTTATTCTTGGGCCCTATCTTCCTTGCCACATAACACAATTCTTACAAATGACTTGAAGAGGAGATGATGAGCCCAGTTTTGGATATATCCGGGGTGGTATTAAAATATATAATGAGGTATGATATGGCATCATCCAATCAGCACAGATGCTAGCGTTAGGCTACATGGGTGCCTATCAGCCTGGGATATATTATGCTGGGTGAAGGAAGCAGGTAAAAAAACTTACCAGAAGTTCAGAGGGGTCCTCAGCCTGGACCAGGGTCAATAAATTCCAGATAAATGTCCCATTTGAACTTCAACCTTCTTTTCCCTTTCCCTCTATATGCCAGTGGATAGTAGTCTTAACCGTTTTTTAGCCTCTTATCAATGCTTAAGTAGTTTGTCTTAAAATTACCTGCCCCCCACCCCAGGGAATTCGCTGGCGGTCCAGTGGTTAGGGCTCCGCACTTCCACTGCAGGGGGCAAGGGTTCCATTTCTGGTCTGGGAACTAAGATCCTGCATGCCGCTCAGCTCGGGCCTCCCTCCTCCCCCCAAAAAATTACCCCCGGGGTCCTAGTTAAAGCACTCCGTTGCTTACACCCTCATACCATTTTTCATGACTTTATAGCAGCATGGCCAACCTTTTCCCCTTCAGCATATAAAGACCTTTTTTATCCTCACCAACAAGAGAAGGCTGACTGCTATGAATTTATGCAAATTCAGTTTTTAACCTGCCAGCCAAAGAATAGGGCATAGAGATTGATTCTTAAGATGCTTTTCAGCTTTTGAATTTGGTGTTCCAGGGGGGATGTTTTTGAGTTTTCTTTTTGGCAGATTTGATGTAGACATAAAGATGAGAAGTTAATCGTTAGCTCTGGGCATTCAAAGAAGGTGAGGATTTTTACCCACCCTGCTTAGAAAGGAGATACTTACTGCCTAAGGATTTAACTCTGGATTAGTAGCGTCTGATTCAATTGAAAATACAATAAATGTCAAATAACCAAATTGGTTGCATCGGGGGTGGGGGAGTCACTCATTAGAGAGAGAAGAGAGTTAACGTCGCTAATGAGAAATATTTCTAGCAGGGGAAGCAAGAATGTTGGATTCTTGTCTCACTTTTGTTAGTGTCATATTGGGAACCCTGGAGTATGAGACTTTGACTTCCCCCAATTCCTTCACTTCCAGCGTTGACCAAGGAGAAGTACAAATTTGTTTCCCCTCTTACCTCATGGGTGTGTAGGAGGTTTGGGTATCTGGAAAACACTAGCTTGTGCATCTACTGGCACCTCAGGCTGATTACAAGCTTTTGTCCTTTTGTTTCAACTGGTTTAATGGGTATAAGGGGCACTGATAGCAGGGCTGTCTGTCAGGCAAGGCAGTCGCTTGCTTATTCAGTGGAGACAGACTGCCACCTGGGTCTTGACTCTGCTGTGAGATTTGCCAAGTGATGACATGGACACCCACTCAAATGTCTGTGAAATGTCTGCCTCTGGAGTGTTTCATCTGATGCATTCCCCATCCTATCCCCTAATACTTGTTTCCTCACTGACCTTGCTCCAATCCCAGAAGTGAGCTTCCTGGCCTTGATCCTGTGCTGGCAGAGTCAGCTACCTCCTCTGAATGTTCAAAAGGCCCCTCTTGGCAAGCGTTTCTCTTCCAGATGAGTAGCAGGGAGTCAGAGACACATCACTTCTTACTGATCTTAAGAAGTCACTTTACTTGGCTTTAGGCCCAGGGTTATCTTGAAGGAATGATATGTTGGCTGACTACCACATTTGCAGAGATAAGTTTAATGGATTTCTCAGTGTTTTGAGGTATATTCTTTACAGTTAAGATTGACTTCATGAAAAAAACCTACCTATTCTCTGCCTTTAGCTATTCCTTCCTACCTTCTCACAAAGTAGGTTTTTCCTTACCTTGGACTATAAAGCTTTACTTCACCTCATCACCTTACCACACTACTGCATCAGCACAGCAACCTTCCAAATTCCTGAACAGATAGTACATATTTATTAATTGTGTTAATTTCTTCATCACCTACTCTCATATTAAGCCTTTGCAATCTGGTTTCCACTCCTACCAAACAACTGAAGTAATTTATTCTGTGCTTCTCTACCAGCCCTTTGTCATTTTTCTCAGTTATTACCCCATCAAATCTCTCTAGAGCATTTGGTATTATTGATTATCATCTTGCCTTAAAAATTTGTTCGAGGCTCTGTCTCTGTAAAGGGATTCTTTCCTCCCCCTCTGCAACTCTTCCTTCCCTCCTTTGGTGAGCCCCCTTTCTCCTTCTAGCCATTAACTCAAGGCTTTGTTCATGTCCCTGTGCTCATCCATTTTCAAAATTAATACTTTTATCAAAATGCTAGTGAATCCCTCCAAGGGTCCTTAACCACTCACAAAAAAACTTGTTCCATTCTTTAATCTACCTACTAGTCATTTCCATTTGGATATCTAATCTTGCCTCCCAAGTTCTCCATTCCAGGAAACAGATGGATTGAATTGGGTTTAAATCTTGGATCTAAACTTATTTGCTGTGGGACCCTGGGCAAGTTACTTTATATTGCCTCAACTAGAGAATGGGGCAACGATGGTGAAGTCTACCTCGGTGAATTTAATGAGTAATATATGGAAAGGGCTTAGCACAACACCCTGGCAACATAGTCAATGCTAAAAAAGTTTATTATGATTGTTAGTCATTATCTATGAAACTGTCTTCTCCTTAATCTTTCCATCTAATAATTCACCAAATTGTTTCCCTTCCATTTTAATTATCTATTTTCCATCTTGGCTTCATTTCCTCTATCTATTGAATGAATGTTTTCATAGCTAGAATTTCAGACACTCTTTGCTGTGTACTGTATCATTTATTAGGCTGTTTCCTGGTTCAAAAAATTTTACCACTATCAACGAATTATATTCAAATTCTTCAACTAGATATCCAAGTCTTAGCATCATCGTTCCTGCTTTGGTGGTCACTTTCATCTCCTGCTACTTAAGATATAGACTTCTGCTCCAGTTAAGACAATCAACTTCCTTGTCCCTGAAAATGCCATGCCCATTTCCACTACCTGAGAATATCTTTAAATGGCAATACCTGCCTTGGGTGGGGGATAGGTGACATGGGTCTCATGTATTTGCCATCTTTGAAAACTTCTTAACAAATACATGTTAAATCAACTGATTTTGAAGGAGGAAGAGAATCATTTGAAAGTTTTGGAAACAGGATACAAACTCCTAGAGGGCATAAAAAATGTAAAAAACTATAAATACTTGGTTCATATTATAGGTTCTCTGAATTAGACTGGTAGTGGAAGGTATTGTTTAATGGATTGAGCATTACAGTTTGCCAAGCATTGTACAATAAATACGATCAGCCCTGTTTTCCTCTAGTTGTTATCCAACCTTTTTTTTCAGTATCAAGACAAAGGACTGCATAGCATGTTGTGACCTCTAGATCCTCTTTATAGAGAGAAAATTAGTTTTCAGATTATGTGTCGTGGGATCCATTGCCAAATCCACTGAACTAGCATTTGAGTGGTCATTATTAAACAACATGTATTTATTGAGTTCCTAAAATATTCAAGGCACTGTTTGAGCTTGGGAACCTCAAGAAGAATAAAACATGTCCCTTCACTATACATGTTCTGACTTGACAGTATTTTCAGTGCAGTGTATATTTTTCAAATATTAATTTTTATGAAAGAAATACACTTACAAAGTTAGGAATATAAAATACTATTTCAAGACTTCTGATGGAAAATGGCAGTCTGCTCCTCCACTTCTTCCTGAGTTTCATTACCCAGAGGCAACCACATTCAGGTCTTGTGGGTGTTTGTTGAGCTACTTAATTCAATATTTATAAATAGTGTTACTTGACTTTTTAATTATTGCAAGATGAGAATTTAGCTCTCTTATTATCCCCAACCTCTGTTATTTCTCACCTTCCTCTTTTTAAAATAATTATAATTTTTGGCAAATAAATATTCAAGTTTATATTGCTATATTTATATAAGCATTGTTCCCCATTCACTAATTGTATTATGATTACAATCTCTTTATGACTTTTTGTTTTTCTTACAATTAATGATTGCCTCACTTTGTCATTTAAAAATCATCTTTGTTTCTATCTCTAGTTTAAAAAACTATAAAATCTTTTCTGCTGTGGTCAAGAACATTACATAATCTGTCAGTTTCAATCCTGACCATACTCCACTCCCAGGAACTCTCTCTTGGAATCCTGAATTTCATGTTCCTATCTGGACTGGCTGTTCTCTTAGTTTCCTGAACAGCTAGCATTATGGAAATCTCTTGATCTTTCTCTTAGGTTGGATCTCATGTTTTCCTCTTTCTTGTTTTACTCTTTTTTTTTTTTTTTTTTAAGGACATCCCTTATTAGCTCCCTGGGAGGAATGATGAGAATCAGTTTTTGAGATGTCTTTTTCTAGTTTCAAGCTTGAGTGATAGCTTGGCTAGGTATAGAACTCTAATTTAGAAATCACTATTCCTCAGAATTTTGAAAGCATTGCTTCATTGTCCTACATTTTTCAATGTTGCTACTGTTAAGTTCAAAAATTTGTTGACATCATTCCTCCATTGTTAACACTTCTTGTCTTTTCTTCAACTTTGTGACTTCTTAACTTTTAAAACATATTTAACTTTAGTTTTAGTGGTGGCTGGAGATAATTGCATGGGTTCAGTTTTCCATCTTTATCTGGGAATCTTTAACTTCATATTAGTTCTGAAATACTGAATTATATCATTATGTAGAGTTTATTCTTGAATAAATCACAGGGAAGTATCCTTATACGACATGTACTAATTATTTAGTGGCTATCAATCTCACATGTTTCCTATTCCTGCCTTATGTTTGAAATTAATCACCCCTTTCTCAGTACATTCTATTATTTTTCTCATCACTTTTAGCATATAGTTAATTATGCCATTTATGCTGTTTTAAGAATGTGTCTGTGTCTGATTTTTTAAAACATTTATTGAGACAATTTAAATGCCATAAAATTCACCTATTTCAGTGTACAATTCTGTTTTTTAGTATATTCATAAAGTTGTGCAACCATCACTGTAATCTATTCTATCACTCCCAAATAAAACCCTCTATCCATTAGCAGAATTTCCCCATTTTCCATTCCCTGCCATCCCTACAACCACTAATCTAATTTGTATCTGTATATATTTATCTATTCTGGACATTTCATATAAATGGAATTATACAATGTGTGTTTTTTTTGTGATTGGTTTCTTTCACTTAGTATGTTTTCAATGTTTATTCAGATTGTAGTAGGTATCAGTACTTCATTTCATTTTATTGTCAAATTCTACTAAATTAAGTTCTCTGAAGACTGGTTTCATCTTTGTATGCCCAACACCTAGCATAGTATCTAGAAGTCATTAACATCTAACATATTTATTAAATAGATATATGGATAATTTTAAGTTCATTTTCAAATCTGCCCTTACAGTCTTTCTTTCAAAATTTTAATCTAATCATGCTCCCCTCCCAAAGTTTTTATTTCAAAAAAGTTTGAGGAAGGTTTGGATAAAAATTAAGGTATTCTAAATATACATAATTCTTAACTTATCTTCACTGTAGGAATGGTATACTAGCCACAAACACCTTTTTTATACTTATAACTTCTTTAGGGTTTTTTGGTCTATAACTCAGGCATTTAATCAAGTCCATAGTCATGACCAGGGCAAGGCTGGAGCAAATAAGAGTTTTCAAGCTTGGTTCTAGAGTCTCTTTACTTTGCTGAAGGGGATTGCCTTGGTCACCAAACTAATATAATAATTTAGTTCTTGTGGAACTCTGTTCTGATTTAGCAGCATAGTGTTTTGTTTGTTTGTCTGTTTGTTTTTCCCCCCTGAGAGCACTAAGTATTTCCTCTTTCAATCTTTTCCATTTCTTTAAACCAAATGGAATTAGGTCAGGGCTGGGGCACTGGCATTCCTTCTAGTGTTCTGTCAAGAATAAGGTCAAATTTTGTGGGTTCCTTTCTTTTTATCTCTCTGTCTAGTCGACATTTGAGAACCAGAGGATTTTCTAGGACTTCTAAAATGTCCTGTCCTGGTTCCCCCAAAACCCTGCACCCTCAGAAGAAAACACATATACCAATGGTTTAGAAAACCTTCATATCTAAGGATAATTTAAGGAGACTTCAGTCTGAAGAAAGAGGAATAGAATAAATGACTTCCTCAGACTTGCCTTTCTGTGATTCTAAAGTATTTCAAGTCCTAACATAATGATACTAAAATATGTGGAAGATAGTGGTAGGATAAGTATGAATTGAGCGGATATTAAAAATTAAACTCATATCTATTTGTGGGCTATAGTTTCCGTCTATGTTTATGATTTCAAAAACAAGTATTTAATTTTTAAAACGAGTTTAATGGCCTTGAATTGTTTTTGAACAGCTGGAAATCCTTTATAGTAACATCAAAGGTGATTACTCCTTCATGGCAAGAGATCAGGGGGTTTGTGTCTCTTGGATTGAGGTTAGCTCAAACATTTTTTTTTTTTTTTTTTTTTGCTGAACACACACACACACACACACACACACACACACACGCAGAGTATTCTTTTTTAAATAAATCTTTTATTCTGAATTCAAGGGCTCTGAAAAAGCTTTAAATGCCCCCTGTAGGGGAGCTCAAACCCAACAATGCAAACATCTGACTTTATCCTATGTTTCTTCCTCAAAAAGATGAGAAGGACTCAGGGGAAGGTTTGCCTATTTTTATCCATGAAACAAGGTCACTAAATATGTTATGTCAGTTAAATCAAATTCCTTTCTTTTAAAAACGTTTCTGTGTAATATGTTGGGTCTTCTTTTTGCTACAATTTAAGAGTGACATGGGTTCTGTAACTATTATTTTCCTCATTGGTTATAAGCATCTGAATATTTGGTTGACATTTCTGAAATAAATATAGCTACTGGAGCACTAGCATTCTGATTTAAAAATCTGACTACATTAGAAGAAAATTAACCTTTTCAAAAAGTCACTGTTCTAAGGAATGGTTTTAATCAAATGAGCTTTAAATGTTGTACCTGCAGTTAGAATTTTTAGAGGGATTGCAACTCCCCAGTGATCTATGTTTTGTATGAGAAAAAAAAAATCAAATAAACTATGGGAAAAGTAACTATGAAAATTATAAGAAGATCTCAATGAAGCTAAGTTTCTTTGACTGAAATGGTTTTTAAAGTAACATCAGGTTCAGAAATCAAAGTAGAAAGTGACTTTATTATAAGTAGCTTTGATATCTTCACAGGAAAATATCAGGTTTCTGATATTGCATGTTTTGATATTGTATGAAATTGTATGTTTTCTGTTGGAATCTTCCATGATACACTTGTTTATCTATTTATTTCATATTTGACAGACACTTTCACTATGGTAAACAGAAAAACTGAGGGTGGGGCTAGGGAGCTGTTGTAGAGAAGCACCAGATCTATTATACATAGCAGGTTGTTAAAATATTAAGTACTTTATATACATATTAAACATTTGAATGAAAATTATAGTGCACATGAGTTTCAGTCTACAAACTTAAGTACGCCAGACATATTTTTCTGCTTCTTTTAACTTTCTTTCAATTGGCTTACTTGGATATCGAAGTCCGGATCCCACCAGTTAGTGGAAAATTTCACCTCGAGAATTCTTGGGGTTCCTGCTCACTCTGGGGTTCAGTTGAGGTGTTGGGGCCTGTTATGGATTAAACTGTTTCTCCCCAAAAGATATGTTGAAGTCCTAACCTGCGGTACCTCAGAATGTGACCTTACTTGGAAATAGGGTCATTGTAGATATAATTAGTTAAGATGAGGTTATATTGGAGTCAGATGGGCCATTAATCCAATATGACTGGTGTCCTTTTGAGAAGAGGACAAAGACACACAGGGAGAAGACAGCCATGTGATGATGGAGGCAGAGATTGGAATGATGCAGTTTACAAACCAAGGAACACCAAGGATTGCCAGTGCCACCGGAAGTAAGAAGAAGCAGGGAATGATTCTCTCCTACAGGTTTCAGAGGGAGCATGACCCCACCAGCACCTTGATTTTGGACTTCTAGCCTCCAGGGCTGTAAGACAATAAATGTCTGTTCCAAGTCACCTGGTATGTAGTACTTTGTTAGGAATTGATACAGGGCTTTATACCAGGCAAGGTGTTAATGAGGATGGCAGGGCATCTGGTTTCTGGTCCTTTGGACACATAGATAAATGCTGAGCAGGCCACTGTCCCTGTTGACTCCCAAGGCCTGGTAGTCCCTGTGGTTTGTATACCATGCTTGGGATTCAGGTACTATTCAGGAGGCAGGGACCTCTGATCTCTTTACCTGGTATATCAAGTGGCTACCATTGTAGCTCTGACTCACTGTAGGGGCACTGCCCAGAGGAGTAAGACTTCCTCACTTCCTCTTCTTCTAGCCCTGGGAGATTTTTGATATTTTGGAAGGTAGCTCCCTTCTCCTGCCTGCTCTTCTAGACTACTCTGTTTCTTCTTTCAAAATTGTGTCCCCTTTACCTTTTCCTCCAGTCTTATAAATTGCCCTAAGGGATTAAGCTTTGGGAAAACATCAGAGATGGAGTCTTTCTCTGTGTCCACCCCCCCAAACCCCTATCCCTCCTTTGGCAATGAAACCACAAACAATGGAAGAGAGCCTGATGCAGGTAGATTGGGGAAGGAAAAAGTGGAAAATATAAATAGGAAAGGTTTATAAAATACTCTATCAAACTATTATCCAGCCACAAAATTATTAACTAGGCTACATTAAATTATCCAGTGGATTTTTGTACAATTTGCCCAGTCTCCTTATGTTCTGACAGTAAATTAAATTTAGCAGACTGAGCCTGAAAAAAGAGATCAAGAGAGTAGTGTTTACTGAAATGTTTCAGTGATGGGAACCATTAATGGGTCTTTCCAAGATTCAATTTTAGGAAATTTTTGCATGAATAATTGACTGACTCAACCATATACATTACTGGTCACCAGATGACAGGTATATTGATTTTTAAGACAGGCAAAGTAACCAGACACAACAAATTACGAGCCAGCTATCTTGGCTTTCTTAAGTCAGTGATTCCAAACCTGGCTCAGACACAGTGAGACTCATTTTAAAAATACACGCCCAGTCTTCAGTACTGGACATTGCCATCTGGAATAAGGTCAGGGAATCGGTGGTTTTTAAAAATCCCTGGGTGAGTTTCCCTGGTGGCGCAGTGGTTGGGGGTCCACCTGCCAGTGCAGGGGAGCCCTGGTCAGGGAGGATCCCACATGCCGCGGAGCAGCTGGGCCCGTGCACCACAACTACTGAGCCTGAGCTCCACAACTACTGAGGCCCGCAAGCCCTAAAACCCGTGCTCCACAACAAAGAGTAACCCCTGCTCACCGCAGCTAGAGAAAGCCTGCGTGCAGCAACAAAGACCCAACGCAGCCAAAAATAAAATAAATAAAATAAATAAATTAAAAAAAAAGATTAGAGCTGTTTAAAAAAATAAAAATAAAAAAATAAAAATCCCTGGGTGATTTTGGCCAATTTGGGGGAAGCACCAACCTAAAAGATGAAGTTAATAATCTGAGCAAGGATTATTAAATATATGTGTAGCCTAAATAAACTTGTGTATTTAGTGGTTTGGGATACTGTCTTCTATTACCTATATAACCTTTGCCCTAGCAGAATTATCTCCATAGGTTATAATACCCATCTTTATTTTGAAGTTTACAATTAGTATTAAAAGGAATTCATTAGCTTCCTGTACATAAATCTTTATCACTGTTCCATCAGGCTGGTAGGAAGACTTCTTGCCATTTGATAAAAGGAAAAACTGAGCCAATTTCTAAGTGACACCAAAAGTTAGTCAATTACCAAGACATTCCCAAATATCCTTTAGCAGAATAAGTTTAAATGTGTCCTCCCATATTACCCCAGGGCTTTGAATGCCTATTTTGACCTCAGTTGACACTATCTAGTCCTCTAAATTTAACACTATTATTATTTCTGAAGCTAATCTTCAAAGTATTCTAAATTAATTATGCTGTTTGACTGCTAATAAAAATGACTCATTTTCAATGAAAAGTCATCTTTAAAATACCACTACTTTTGTAATAACCTATTAGGGAAAAGAATCTGAAAAAGAATATATATATACATAGTGTATATATAACCAAATCAGTTTGCTGTACATCTGAAAGTAATACAACATGTAAATCAACTATATTTCAATAAAAAATAAAATAAAAAAATAAAATAAAATACCGCTATAATACAAGAGTCTCACTTGCTTCAGCAAGTATTGTGGATGTGCATGTGAATGTGTGTGTGTGTGTGTGTGTGTGTGTAGCAAGTTGTGCCTATCACACCCCTTTTCCCATTCTTGGCTAAGATGTATGCCAATTAGGAACAATAACCCACCGATACAATGATGAAACTAGACAAGATAAGGTGAATTGCTTAACTACATGTGTCTGGTAAATTTAGAAAAAACCGTTGATCTGGTAGATTTAGGAAGACATAAAGTCTATCCAGGTGCTAAAATTCACTGGAAAATTCAGATAAAAATACACCTATGGAGAAGCACCTAACAAAAAGACACTGTCTAGTTAATTGTAGAGCAAGAAAGAATCTTTGTTTGTTGGGGGACTTGATACAGAGCCCAGCCCAGAAAGCCAAAGCGCTGGTGGAAAAGGCTTCCAGGAAAGCAAGGAAAGCAAAGAAAGGAATGCTAACCAACCTAACCTACTGGGGCTTATCACTTCTCCAGAGTTGCGGTATTTAGAATTGTTTGTGTAAGAAGTAATAAAAACCTGGCAGGCTGGTACCTGTTAAGCTGCTGACATATGTTATCCATGCAGCTTGTGGATTGGCTCTGCATTCCTTCATGTGGGAGCCAGAGTAGCTACACAGCCCTCATGTCAGCAAAACAAAGCAAAACTTGACAAAAAACTCAACTCTGACCTCAGTGCCACCTCTTTTTCTCTCAATTCCTGCTCAAGAGTGACGCAACTCGCGTTTGGAGGTGCATGCTGCCTTTGGGAAGACATCAGCTTGATGCTTTGAATTGCTTTGCTCTTTTTTTCTCATGTGGCTGTTTTTCTACATAAGATTTCTGGCTAAGGAGCTTCTTTGCCTTGGTTTCCTTTCCTAGACTGATCTAAATCTATGTCCTTTGTTCTTCATTGGGTTTTGGGACTCAGCATCTGGTTACTTTGATGTGATTCGGGAGTAAACAGAGAACATTTGAGGAATGCAAAATGCACCCCCCCCCCCAGAAGGAATTCTGAGCAGGTTGCTTAAGATGAATATTTGCCACAGATTCTGCTCTTCTCCATGCAAATACTTTAGGGAGTATGGGATTCCAGCTTGGTTTGGAGTGTGTTTAAATGTTTCCACTCAGTTTATTAGGTTTTTAATAGAAGGTTTACTCTAAAATAATCTGCTGAACAAAATGAAAACAGGGACAACCTGCTCAGTAAAAAAATTAATATATTTTCAGAAATCAGTGCCACTCATTATGGCTTTTACTTTACAGTTTGTGAATAGGGGGCTGGTGGAAAGTTGAAGGCAGGTTGACAGCGTTGTGTAGGTGGAACGCTTACAACCCTAGGGTATACCATTTATGCAGTTGTCTCTGAGTAATGACAAAGGGATTCACCTTGCTCCCTGGGAAGTTTCATCTCACAGAAGGAGTTTTCCAGAAGCAGATTCATACATGAGGGAAAAAATCCTCTGAAAATCAGAGAAGCTGGTCACCATTAAAATACCGTGTTGGGAAGTTATTTTCTCATATCCGAGCTCAAAGTTTCAGATGATCCTCAACTTGAACACATTTCACTTCTTATTAAATGGTACCGCCATGTGTTGCTCGTGCCAGCACCTTGGCACTTGTCTTGGGCAACTCTGTTTCTTTTGCCTTTGTAGCCAACGCATTACCAAATGTGGTTGCGTCAGCCCCTGAATAATACTGTAAGTCTGTCAAATCTTATCTCCACTGCTGCCATCTTCTGTCCAGACAGAACCCCTAACCGGCCCTCCTGCTTTCACACACCCCTTCCAATCAATTCTGTACAGAGCAGCCAACATGATCTTTTACACATGTGAATTTTTATTTTCATCAGAGTTGTTCATGTGCATAGTTTAAGAAGTCATAATTCTACAATTCTTACAATAACTGCCCAGAAATAACAGAGCTGTCTCCTCCCTACCCTGCATTCTCAGTCCCAGCAGTAACTATTTTCAACCCCTTTAGTTGGCCTCTCTCATTTCTCTATATTTCCTCTATATTTCTAAACTGCAAGTTTATACTACTTTTACTTCATTTTTCTGTTTTAGACATTATTTTCTGACTTTCTGTTTACTATTGAAGATGATAATTTAAGCCGTCTTAAATTCTTCTCTGCTCCACCCCATCTTCCGAATAGAATGATATCATAATTTCAAGTCAGATCAAAATTCAGTGTTTATATTGCTCTGAATGTGATTTTTAGTCACAGCTGAGTCATGTGGCCTACTATTATTATATTTCCTTTCCAGTTTGACTCGTTTATCTTGTTAATAATTGTTTGGGTTTTGTTGGCTCAGTTGTCTGTATATATATCACTAATCCATCCCTCATTCTCTGCAAAAAGTGGAGACCCCAGTACTAATACATGCTTATGTTCCAATATGGTCTGGTGAGTTTCAAGGCCTGCTACATAGCTGCCAGGGGTTTTATTCTGCCCTCATCCTGAAGAATTCTATTGCTTCTCCTTTTGTATTAGATCCTCTGTTTCCTAAGACACTAAAATGACTAAATGATTTTGTTCTATCTTCATACTTGATTGAGATAATTAATACTAGGTTGGAAATTATTTTTGCTCAAAATTTCAAGTAATTACTCTGTTGTTTTCTAGCTTCCAGAATTAACCTTGAGTAATCCAATGGTATTCTGGTTCTGGATACTTTGTACATGACACTCCCCTCTTTTATTCCACTGGTCCCTTTTAGGACCAGTGTGCCTTGGTGTGGGTTTCTTCTTCCTCCCTGCATAGGTTTTACTCCCTGTGTGTTCCTCTTTTTTTGCTATTTCTTTATTTTGGTTTTTGACTCTCCCAATAGAGATTTTCCTCAACCATCGAGCAATCTCTGGCTTTCCATTCATATTTCAACAAGCTGCTGGAAGCTTTGTGGGGAGGATGTGTATACTGGGGAACTTTACTCCAGAGCAGGGTTTGGCAACCTGAGGCCCATGGGTCAAATATGACCCACTGCTTGTTTTTGTATGGTGCTAAGGCTGGTTTTTACAAAGTATTAAATGTTGGAGAAAATCATGAGGATAATGATATTTTGTGACATATGAAACTTCTTCATATTTTACTTCAATTAACTTACTGTAGAGAACAGTGAATCCTCATAGCTAGAATTCCTGTATGGAAGAAAATGATCTCACATTTCGTGCCAAGGGATTGGGGTGGTATTCTTCATTTAGAATACTCCTGACCTTTTCATAGTCTGGATGCCAACTGCTAGAGAGTCCTAGTACCAATACAAACAGAGACAATTCAGGAACCATCCCCTCAAGCCTGCTTCCACCTGAATGGTTGGAGAAGACCGTGCTGATAGGGCTGCCCTGTAAAGAATTATACTATGCCCAGAGTGGAAATGTGCTGTACCAAGATTTGCAAGTCCCAGATGGGTGCTGAGGGATATTCTGCACCATAGGGGAAGGACAGGAGGCAGAAACACAGCAGAGACTCATGGGAACACATGCGTGATCAGCATCTGAGGTTACTTTTAACATCAAGGTAAGTGGAACCTCTCAAAAATGTTGATTGGTTCACATCACTGTACTACTCAAACATTCCCATGGTTTCCCACCACATTTACCACCAACTCCAAGTTTTTAACCTAGAAGACCCTGCATGCTCTGGCCTCTCCTCTCTCTTGACCTCCTCTTCCGCCCTTTTACCCTTTGCTCAGTGTGCCCCACCCGCACTGGTTTCCTCACTGCTCCTTGATCACGCTGAGCTAGTTTTCCTTCTCACAGTCTTTGCATTTGCTCTTCCCCCTACCTGGAACGCTGTTTCTCCAGATCTTCAGATGCCCTAAGCTCTTCCTTCATTCAGGTGTCTGCACAAATATCACCTCCTCAGGGAGGTCTTTCCTAACCATCCTTTCTGAAATTGTCCCCACACATCGTCTGTCACTCCAAATCCTCCTTTCAGTGAGTTTTGTCTGTTTCATCTCAGACCCATTTCCCACCTTCATCTGGTCTTTATGGACTGTAGAGATTGATCCTTGCAAATTACATCTCCCGGCCTCCCATGCCAATTGACTTCCAGTTAAGTTTGGTCAAGACAGACATTAGTCTTTGGGGGAGGGGATTGGGGGAGAAGGAAGGAAGGGAGAGAAAAACCCAGGAAATTTCTCCCCTTTTCTCTTTGGGAGTGGCATCACCAGAAATGACTGCTTCTCTTCCACAGTTCCAGGATTTCATGGTTCTTTGACCCCTGGGCTTCTATAATACCACTTCTTCCTTTTATTCTGTAACCTGAGGGGAAATTGCAAATCACTGAATTGCCTCATTGTCACCTGTTTGTTCTTTAAGCATTTCCATTTCGTAACAAATTCCCGAGATTAAATTCTGGACTATTGTTTATTGGGCTACCACTCTCCTGCCCAGATCCTGATTGATATATCCTGTTTTATGTTTTCCATGGCATTTATCACTCCCTGTTATCATATTATTTTCGATTTACTTGTTTACTTTCTTTCTCCCTTTTTAGAATGTAACTTCCATGAGGCCCACATGCTTGAGGATCTTGGAGCAGGCATTTGAACCTGCTGAGAAATAGAGGGCCATGTATTTCTACTTCTTGATCATTTATAGGCGAGCTGGACAGAAGGACCAGCTGTGTGTTTCTCCTGGAGAGCGGTAGGGAAGGAAGCAGGCACATTCAGAAACATGGAAGGTCTAGTGCTACAAGGAAAGCTCTAAATGCTCTAAAAAGTTCTCTATAGTATTTCTAGCTTCAGAGAAAGATGTCCAAGTTCTGGCTCCAGGAACCCATTGAGAGGAATGGGAAATGGCGCTATGGAAAGGGCAGAATGGAGCAGGTAGGAACTCATGTATTAAACCAATAACAGCTAATGTTGGACACTGTTTTGTGTCCTGTCCTAAGGTTTTGCATTCTTAACTCTAATATGAATAAATGTGAATAACAATGTATAAACGGTATAAAAGTACATATTTGAAAATACCCAAACTAACCACATGCTCTATATGTTTTTAAAAAGTTGGGCAATTTAATTTGTTTTTGGATTCCCGATGTACTTTTAATGAAACAAATCAGTGATATACATAAATAAACTGGTGAATATTAATCCCAGACACACACCAGCATATAAGATGAGTAAGTGTAACTGCTTTGCTAAAGGTGAAAATGACAGATGGGATGAAGGATGATGTTCTGTCTCCTCACAGAGGGCTTTGTACATGTAATAAGTGGGTCTCTTGTATCTATTTCATACCATTTTTAGTAGCCACTTTTAGTTCCAAGTATTATTTAGGAGTTATGGGTCTTAATTTTCAAGTAGGTAGAATTGCTTGGGTATTTTTATTATTTATTCTAATTTTATTGGATTGTGATTATGGAATATGGCCTGTAAAACCTCTACTCTAAAATTTTTGCTAAGGACCTCTTTTTGTGGCCATTACATAACTGATTTTGTAAATATGCCACAGGCATGTAGGAAGAAAAAGACTATTGTCTGTTTGAAGTATCTCTACTTACATTATAATGAGTTTGTTTACTGTATTATTTAATCCCTTTTTTCTTACTTACATCTTCTTATTATTACTTTTCAGCCCACTTCTGAAAGAGGTATTTAAACATTTCCCACTATGGAGATTTTTTTCTTGTTTATATACACTTTTGCATATGTAGAGCTGTGAATATTATCCTCTTCGAAAGATATGAATTTTGTCTTATGACTTTTATCATCATGTTCTCTCTTTATCTTGTTTAATACTTGGAACCTGAAATTTAACTTATATGAAATTAATATTTCCTCTGCTATTATTTTTGTTTGTGATTGCCTAGTATTATTTTGTTCTCTCTTTTGTATTTAGCCCTTAAAAAAAAATTCCACTGTTGAAAAGTACTTTTCTTATAATCAATATATAGCTCAGACTTAAAAAAAAAATTTTTTTTAAATATCGAAGTAACAGTACCCGTCTTTAAATATAAAAATTCAATCTAGTCACATTCAATGTTACAATTGATATACTTGGTTTTATCATATCTATTTTAATTAATATTTACAATTTAATTTGGTATGCCTTTATTTCTTATTTTTGTGTTTGGCCAAGTTACTTTTCTTTTTTTTTTTTTAAATAATTCTACAGCATTTCTATTTCTTGATTGATTGATTGATTGATTGGCTGTGCTGGGTCTTCGTTGCTGCACGCAGGCTTTCTCTAGTTGTGGCGAGCGGGGGTCACTCTTCATCGCGGTGCGCAGGCCTTTCATTGTCGCGGCCTCTCTTGCTGCAGAGCACAGGCTCCAGACGCGCAGGCTCAGTAATTGCGGCCCACGGGCCTAGCTGCTTCTCCCAGACCAGGGCTCGAACCCGTGTCCCCTGCACCGGCAGGCAGACTCTCAACCACTGTGCCACCAGGGAAGCCCTTACTTTTCATTTTTAAATTTCCTTTGTCAATTTGGAAGTTCTCTTTAATACTTCTAGCCTATCACTGGCATATTTCCTTTTTGTCACCCTTTTGATCAAGCACATATTTATCTATTGGATTGACCCCAAGTTTTGAACTATGCAAAACCTCAAGGCCTGTGGTCAATTCATAAGTGAATGATGCTCTTCAATGATGCGGTATTTTCCTTTCCACTAATAGGCTTTCAGGAGTTTGAGCCATTAATGGGAAAAAGTAGGAATGTTCTAATGGTAACACTTGTGAAGAAGACCAGGAAAATACGAATGAGAGAGACTCTTTGAGTATCAACACAGGGCTCACAAGGAAAGCCACAGAGGCCCTAAAATGGGATTAAGAGTCATCTGTTACAGATGCAGTGGAGGGTCAGCACATGGACCTTTAGTCTGATTTGACAGAACCACCCTCTCCAAGTCTTCCAGGGTATCACTTAGGAGAAAGCTTCTAGTTCAGTACAGCCAGGTGGTCAGAGGAATGCTGACAAATATGGGGTTTGGAAATACAAATTGGTCGATCCCTTTATGGTGGGAAGCCTAATGATCAGTAGTAAGAAGAATGATCAGAGTTTTATACGAAAGAGGAATAGCAGTTAAACCTGTTACTGAGTCCTCATGTTCTTTAAGTTAAACATGACAACAATGAACTAACAAACATAACCCTAAAATGTACCAGTATCATTAAAAATATAAACAAGTTATTAATTAGTGAATCTAGTTCTCATCTACTTATGAGGCACTGCTGTTTCCCTCCAAGTCTCTGAGACCAGCTCCCCCAGGCCTCTGTGACTTTGAATTTCTACTTCTCAAGACCATCACTTTTTTCTAAAGGACAGGATATAAAGTGGGGTTTCAGTGGAGGCTGCAGCCCCCCGAGACCATCTCTCTGGCTTTTCCTTCTTTCCTATTCTGTTTTTTTTTTTTTTCAATTAACCCTGGAAAGCCTGCTTTCTCCCAACATATTTGGATTTTAAATTTGGCTCAAAATATTGCTCAAGATGCAGCTTTTTCAAGAGAATTCTATGACTAATCTTAGCCCAATTTATAATTTTGGCTTTATGTCCCCCTCTCAACTTTAAATATGTATAATATTTTCTCCCAATCTATATAATAAGCTCTTTAAGGTTATAAAATGTGTTTTTTGCTTGGTTTTCTCCTTTTAAACTCTAGAGTAGATACAAATGGGACTTACATGGTTTAAAAATGTTTGTTTAATTGATGTTTACAAAAATGGAATGAAGACACCAGTAGAACAGCATTGCAAATTATTTTAGGAAGAGCTATTGAAATATCAATGAATAAGAAAAACTATTTTTAGAACTATAAGGAATCAGTGACGTAGAATTCTAGCATTAAATGACATTACTGAAAATGGTGAAAGCACCAACGACACAATAAAAATGGCTGAAAGATATAAAAACACTCACGAGACAGAAATACAAAACCCTCTTCTTAAACACATGAAGATATACTCAACCTCACTTATAGTAAGAGAAATTCATATTAAACTGATAGGAAATTCTGACTGTGGCCAAGACAGAGTAAGAAGGACCAGATTTAATCTTATGCCTTAAAAAAGTAGAAAACTAGACAAAATATATGAGACAATAATTTTCAGATATTGAACAACAAGCAGCTGGAGTCTGTGATCCCTGAGAAAAGTTAAACAAACAAACAAACAAAAATTAGACCTATAATTACTCTAGCTTACTGTGCCTGGAGAGTTTTCAGTGTAGAAAGAGGGAACCTAACAGAGCTAGGCTCTCTGCTTGAGAAGAGGAGAAAGATTGGGATTCAGGGAGACTAAAGGCTAGAAACTGTGGGGCAGATACTGCAAAGGAGATACTGGGAGAGAGTTCTGGAGATCTGCAGCGGGGTCCCTTGAGTATTTTACTCATCACTAATCTACATATGTATGAAAGGAAACCATGCTCAGTTACAAACCACTGGATGTCAGTTGGCAGACAAATTCCAGGATCTCACATTAGCCTGGGAATTTTTGCTTACACCAGCCAGAGTGGAAAGAGCAAATACTTGGACATTAAGTAATTGTAAGTAGAGCTAAATTGATCCTAGATTAAAATTTGATCCGAACATATCCTAACAAAGTTTAAAAGCAAACCTTGAAATAATGCAACTGATTTTAAATTACTTAATTGTGCATAAAAGTAAAGTACAATATTATTTAAAGGAATACAAGAAATCCTGCAATAAACAACGTAAAATCATCATGGCAAAAAAGAACTACCAGGCATGCAAAAATGCAGACAGTATGATCCATAACCAGAAAAAAATTATTCAATACAAACACACAGAAATGATGGAACTAGCAGGCAAGGATGTTAAAACAGCTACTATAAATACGCTTCACATGTTTAAGAAAACATAAACGATACGAGAAGGGGAGTAGAAGACAAAAAAAAAAAGGTATTTGTATAAAGTACATTTTATAGTTTTCAAATAAATGAAAATTCCATATCTAAAATGGAAAATATATTGGATGAGGTTAATATCAATTAGTACCTGTAGAATAAAAGATCAATGAACTTGAAGACATTGCATTAGAAACTATCTGAAATGAAGCACAGAGAGGGAAAAAAAGATTTAAAGAAACCTGGGTAGCAATAACTTATAGGACACTATTGTTGGTTTAATATACATTTATTTAGAGTCTCAAAAAAGGGAGTGGGGGGTAGAAAAAATATTTAAAACAATATTGGTCAAAAACTTTCCAAACTGATGAAAACTCAAACTCATAAATTTATAAAAGCTCAATGAATCCAGCAGATTAAAACCAGGACAGAAAACCAGGCAAAAGCACATCATAATCAAATTGTTGAAAACCACTGCCAAAGAAAAAAATCTTAAAAGCAGACGGAGAATACAGACACATTATGCACAGAGGAACAAAGATAGGAATGAGAGAAGCATTATTATCAGATGCTATGCAAGCCAGAAGACAGTAGAGAGACATCTTTAAAGTACTAAAAAGGAAAGAAATCTGACAACCTAGAATTCTTCAACCAGTCAAAATGAAAAGTAAAAAAATACATTTAGACATACAAAAGCTGAAGGAATTCATCATCAGCATATCTGTACTTCAAGAAATATTAAAAAAAAAAATCATCAGGGAAAAGGGAAACAATACCAGAGGGAAATGTGGATCTATGCAAAGAAATGATGAGCACTAGAAATGGGTAATATAACAGGCATATTTTTCTTACTTTTAAAATGTCTTTAAAAGCTAATTATCTGTTTAAAGCAAAAATGTCAGCAATGTATTGTGGAGGTTAAAGCATAAATAGTAGTAAAAAGCATGACAAAATGACACAAAGGACAGAAGGATGAAACAGAAGTACAATGTTGTGAAGTTCTTACACTTATACTATAAATGGTATAATATTATTTCTTTATTTATTATATGAATTTTAGTTATTTATTTTTTATACAGCAGGTTCTTATTAGCTATCTGTTTTATACATATTAGTGTATATATGTCAATCCCAATCTCCTAATTCATCCCACCACCACCCCCCCCCGCCACTTTCCCCCCTTGGTGTCCATATGTTTGTTCTCTACATCTGTGTCTCTATTTTGCCTTGTAAACCGGTTCATCGGTATCATTTTTCTAGATTCCACATATATGTGTTAATATACAATATTTGTTTTTCTCTTTCTGACTTAGTTCACTCTGTATGACAGTCTCTAGGTCCATCCATGTCTCTAGAAATGACCCAATTCCATTCCTTTTTATGGCTGAGTAATATTCCATTGTATATATGTACCACATCTCCTTTATCTGTTCATCTGTCGATGGGCATTTAGGTTGCTTCCATGACCTGGCTATTGTAAATAGTGCTGCAATGAACACTGGGCTGCATGTGTCTTTTTGAATTATGGTTTTCTCTGGGTATATGCCCAGTAGTGGGATTGCGGGGTCATATAGTAATTCTATTTTTAGTTTTTTAAGAAGCCTCCATATGGTTCTCCATAGTGGCTGTATCAATTTACATTCCCACCAACAGTGTGAGAGGGCTCCCTTTTCTCCACATCTTCTCCAGCATTTGTTGTTTGTAGATTTTCTGATGATACCCATTCTAACTGGTGTGAGGTGATACCTCATTGTAGTTTTGATTTGCATTTCTCTAATAATTAGTGATGTTGAGCAGCTTCTTGGCCATCTGTAGTCTTCTTTGGAGAAATGTCTATTTAGGTATTCTGCCCATTTTTTGATTGGATTTTTTGTTTATTTAATATTGAGCTGCATGAGCTATTTATATATTTTGGAGATTAATCCTTTGTCTGTTGATTCATTTGCAAATATTTTCTCCCATTCTGAGGGTTATCTTTTCATCTTGTTTGTAGTTTCCTTTGCTGTGCAGACGATTTTAAGTTTCATATGGTCCCATTTGTTTGTTTTTGTTTTTACTTCCATTACTCTAGGAGGAGGGTCAAAAAAGATCTTGCTGTGATTTATGTCAAAGAGTGTTCTTGCTATGTTTTCCTCTAACATGGTCTGCTCTTTCATTTAGGTCTTTAATTCATTTTGAGTTTATTTTTGTGTATGGTGTTAGGGAGCCTTCTAATTTCATTCTTTTACATATAGCTGTCCAGTTTTTCCAGCACCATTTATTGAAGAGACTGTCTCTTCTCCATTGTGTATTCTTGCCTCCTTTGTCGTAGATTAGTTGACCATAGGTGTGTGGGTTTATCTCTGGGCTTTCTATCTTGTTCCATTGATCTATATTTCTGTTTTTGTTCCAGTACCATATTGTCTTGATTACTGTAGCTTTGTAGTATAGTCTGAAGTCAGGGAGTCTGATTCCTCCAGCTCTGTTTTTTTCCGTCAAGACTGCTTTGGCTATTCGGGGTCTTTTGTGTCTCCATACAAATTTTAAGATTTTTTGTTCTAGTTCTGTAAAAAATGCCACTGGTAATTTGACAGGGATTGCAGTGAATCTGTAGATTGCTTTGGGTAATAGTCATTTTCACAATATTGATTCTTCCAATCCAAGAACATTGTATATCTCTCCATCTGTTTGTGTCATCTTTGATTTCTTCATCAGTGTCTTATAGTTTTCTGAGTATAGGTCTTTTACCTCCTTAGGTAGGTTTATTCCTAGGTATTTTATTCTTTTTGTTGCAGTGGTGAATGGGATTGTTTCCTTAATTTCTCTTTCAGATCTTTCAATGTTAGTGTATAGGAATGCAAGAGATTTCTGTGCATTAATTTTGTATCCTGCTACTTTACCAAATTCATTGATTAGCTCTAGTAGTTTTCTGGTGGCATCTTTAGGATTCTCTATGTATAGTATCATGTCATCTGCAAAAGGTGACAGTTTTACTTCTTGCTTTCCAATTTGTATTCCTTTTATTTCCTTTTCTTCTCTGATTGCCGTGGCTAGGACTTCCAAAACTATGTTGAATAATAGTGGCAAGAGTGGACATCCTTGTCTTTTTCTTGATCTTAGAGGAAATGCTTTCAGTTTTTCATCATTGAGAATGATGTTTGGTATGGGTTTGTCATATATGGCCTTTATTATGTTGAGGTAGGTTGCCTCTATGCCCACTTTCTGGAGAGTTTTTATCATTAATGGGTGTTGAATTTTGTCAAAAGCTTTTTCTACATCTATTGAGATGATCATATGGTTTTTATTTTTCAATTTGTTAATATGGTGTATATATTGATTGATTTGCATATATTGAAGAATCCTTGCATCCCTGGGCTAAATCCCACTTGATCATGGTGTATGATCCTTTTAATGTGTTGTTGGATTCTGTTTGTTAGTATTTTTTGCATCTATATTCATCAGTGATATTGGTCTGTAACTTTCTTTTTTTGTAGTATCTCTGTCTGGTTTTGGTATCAGGGTGATGGTGGCCTCGTAGAATGAGTTTGGGAGTGTTCCTCCCTCTGCAGTTTTTTGGAAGAGTTTGAGAAGGATGGGTGTTAGCTCTTCTCTAAATGTTTGATAGAATTCACCTGTGAAGCCATCTGGTCCTGGGCTTTGTTTGTTGGAAGATTTTTTTTTTTTTTTTTTTTTTTTTTTTTTTTTAATTTTTATTTATTTATTGATTGATTGATTTATGGCTGTGTTGGGTCTTCATTTCTGTGCGAGGGCTTTCTCTAGTTGTGGCAAGCGGGGTCCACTCTTCATCGCGGTGCACGGGCCTCTCACTGTCGCGGCCTCTCTTGTTGCGGAGCACAGGCTCCAGACGCGCAGGCTCAGTAATTGTGGCTCACGGGCCCAGCCGCTCTGCGGCATGTGGGATCTTCCCAGACCAGGGCTCGAACCCGCGTCCCCTGCATTGGCAGGCAGACTCTCAACCACTGCGCCACCAGGGAAGCCCTGTTGGAAGATTTTTAATCACAGTTTCAATTTCATTACTTGTGATTGGTCTGCTCACATTTTCTAATTCTTCCTGGTTCAGTCTTGGGAGGTTATACCTGTCTAAGAATTTGTCCATTTCTTCAAGGTTGTCCGTTTTATTGGCATAGAGTTTCTTGTAGTAGTCTCTTATGATTCTTTGTATTTCTGTGGTGTCTGCTGTAAGTTCTCCTTTTTCATTTCTAATTTTATTGATTTGAGTGCTCTCCCTCTTTTTCTTGATGAGTCTGGCTAAAGGTTTATCAATTTTGTTTATCTTCTCAAAGAACCAGCTTTTAATTTTATGATCTTTGCTACTGTTTTCTTTGTTTCTATTTCATTTATTTCTGCTCTGATCTCTAAGATTTCTTTCCTTCTACTAACTTTGGGTTTTGTTTGTTCTTCTTTCTCTAGCTCCTTTAGGTGTAAGGTTAGATTGTTTATTTGAGATTTTTCTTGTTTCTTGAGGTAGGATTGTATTGCTGTAAACTTCCGTCTTAGAACTGCTTTTGCTGCATCCCATACATTTTGGATCATCGTGTTTTCACTGTAATTTTTCTCTAGGTATTTTTGATTTCCTCTTTGATTTCTTCAGTGATCTCTTGGTTATTTAGTAATGTATGTTTCAGCCTCCATGTGTTTGTGTTTTTTTACATTTTTTTCCCTTGTAATTGATTTCTAATCTCATAGTGTTGTGGTCAGAGAAGATGCTTGATATGATTTCAATTTTCTTAAATTTACCAAGTCTTGATTTGTGACCCAAGATGTGATGTATCCTGGACAATGTTCTGTGTGCATTTGAGAAGAAAGTGTAATCTGCTGTTTTTGGATGGAATGTCCTATAAATATCAACTAAATCTATCTGGTCTATTGTGTCATTTAAAGCTTGTGTTTCCTTATTAATTTTCTGTCTGGATGATCTGTCCATTGGTTAAGTGAGGTGTTAAAGCCCCCCACTATTATTGTGTTACTGTTGATTCCCTCTTTTATACTGTTCGCAGTTGCCTTATGTATTGAGGTGCTCCTATGTTGGGTGCACATATATTTATAATTGTTATGTCTTCTTCTTGACTTGATCCCTGGATCATTATTTAGTGTCCTTCCTTGTCTCTTATAACATTCTTCATTTTAAAGTCTATTTTATATGATATGAATATTGCTACTCCAGCTTTCTTTTGATTTCCATTTGCATAGAATATCTTTTTCTATCCCCTCACTTTCAGTCTGTGTGGGTCCCTAGGTCTGAAGTGGGTCTCTTGTAGACAGCATATATGTGGGTCTTGTTTTAGTATCCATTCAGCGAACCTGTGTCTTTTGGATGGAGCATTTAATCCATTCACATTTAAAGTAATTATTGATATGTATGTTCCTATTACCATTTTCTTATTTGTTATGGGTTTGTTTTTGTAGGTCCTTGTCTTTTCTTGTGTTTCCCACTTAGAGAGTTTCCTTTAGCATTTGCTCTAGAGCTGGTTTGGTGGTGCTGAATTCTCTTAGCTTTTGCTTGTCTGTAAAGCTTTTGATTTCTCCATCGAATCTGAATGAGATCCTTGCCAGGTAGAGCAATCTTGGTTGTATGTTCTTCCATTTCATCATTTTTAATATGTTGTGCCAATCCCTTCTGGCTTATAGAGTTTCTGCTGAGAAATCAGCTGTTAACCTTATGGGCG
Organism: Balaenoptera musculus; assembly: GCF_009873245.2. Lineage (NCBI taxonomy): Eukaryota > Metazoa > Chordata > Mammalia > Artiodactyla > Balaenopteridae > Balaenoptera > Balaenoptera musculus. Next base: position 42,963,482 of record NC_045791.1, read on the forward strand.
TTCCCTTGTATGTAATTTGTTATTTGTTATATGTTATATGTTTTATTTCCCTTGTTGCTTTCAATAATTTTTCTTTGTTTTTAGTTATTGTTAGTTTGATTACTATGTGTCTCAGTGTGTTTCTCCTTGGGTTTATCCTGCCTGTGACTCTCTGTGCTTCCTGGACTTGGGTGGCTATTTCCTTTCCCCTGTTAGGGAAGTTTTCGACTCTAATCTCTTCAAATACTTTCTTGGGTCCTTCCTCTCTCTCTTCTCCTTTTGGGACCCCTGCAATGCGAATATTGTTGCATTTAATGTTGTCCCAGAGATCTTTTAGGCTGTGTTGATTTCTTTTCATTCTTTTTTCTTTATTCTGTTTTGCGGCAGTGATTTCCACCATTCTGTCTTCCAGGTCACTTATCCGTTCTTCTGCCTCAGTGATTCTGTTATTGATTCCTTCTAGTTTATTTTTCATTTCAGTTATTGTATTGTTCACCTCTGTTTGTTTGTTCTTTAATTCTTCTAGGTGTTTCTTCTTTAATTCTTCTAGGTCTTTTTAAAATATTTCTTGCATCTTCTTGACCTTTGCCTCCATTCTTTTTCCAAGGTCCTGGATCATCTTCACTATCATTATTCTGAATTCTTCTTCTGGAAGGTTGCCTATCTTCACTTCATTTAGTTGTTTTTCTGGGGTTTTATCTTGTTCCTTCATCTGGTACAAAGTCCTCTGTCTTTTCATTTTGTCTATCTTTCTGTGAATGTGGTTTTCCTCCCACAGGCTGCAGAATTGTAGTTCTTCTTGCTTCTACTGTCTGCCCTCTGGTGGATGAGGCTATCTAAGAGGCTTGTGAAAGCTTCCTGATGGGAGGGACTGGTGGTGGGTAAAGCTGGGTGTTGCTCCGGTGGGCAGAGCTCAGGAAAACTTTAATCTGCTTGTCTACTGATGGTTGGGACTGTGTTCCCTCCCTGTTGGTTGTTTAGCCTGAGGTGACACAGAACTGGAGCTCTTTGGTGGGGCTAATGGCAGACTCTGGGGGGCTCCTTCCAAGGAGTACTTCCCAGAACTTCTGCTGCCAGTGTCTTTGTCCCTGCCATGAGCCACAGCTGCCCCCTACCTCTGCAGGAGACCGTCCAGCACTAGCAGGTAGGTCTGGTTCAGTCTCCTATGGGGTCACTGTTCCTTCCTCTGGGTCCCAATGTGCACACTACTTTGTGTGTGCCCTCCAAGAGTGGAGTCTCTGTTTCACCCAGTCCTGTCAAAGTCCTGCAATCAAATCCCGCTAGCCTTCAATGTGTGATTCTGTAGGAATTTCTCCTCCCATTGCCAGACCCCCAGGTTGGGAAGCCTGACATGGGGCTCAGAACCTTCACGCCAGTGGGTGGACTTCTGTGGTATAAGTGTTCTACAGTTTGTGAGTCACTCACCCAGCATTTATGGGATTTGATTTTATTGTGATTGTGCCCCTCCTACCATCTCATTGTGTCCTTTGTCTTTGGATGTGGGTTATCTTTTTTGGTGAGTTCCAGTGTCTTCCTGTCGATGATTATTCAGCAGTTAGTTGTGATTCTGGTGGTCTCGCAAGAGGGAGTGAACACATGTCCTTCTACTCCGCCATCTTGAACCAATCTCCTCTAAATGGTATAATATTATTTAAAAGCAGACTGTGATAAGTTAAAGATGTAAATTGCAAACCCTAAGGCAATCACTGAAATAATAAAACAAAGCGATATAGCTAGTAAGTCAATAACGGAGATAAAATGGGGCCATAAAAAAACACTTAGTTAACCTAAAAGAAGATAGGAAATGGGCTGGTGGTGGGCAGAAAACAAAGAATGACTGGACCATAAAGAAACAAGTAGGAAAATAGTAGATTTAAACTTAACCACGTTGTTAATCACATCAAATGTAAGTAGTCTAAATGCCCCAATTAAAATACAGAGACTGTCAGACAGGCTGAAAATGCAGGATCCAAAGATATGCTGTTTATAAGAAAGCCATCAATTTAAAGACACAGATTAAAAGTAAAAAAAAATGAAAAAAAAAACCTCGCAAACACTTATTAAGTAAAAATCTTGGGTAGCTTTATTAATATCAAACAGTAGAATTTACAACAAGGAACAATAATAGGGATAGAGGAATATATCTTTAATGATAAACAAGTCAGTTTATCAAGAGAACAAAACAATTCTAAATGTGCATGTACCTAATAACAGCACTTCAAAATACAAGAAGTGAAAACTGATAGAACTTAAAGGAGAAATAGATAAATTCACAATTACAGGTTCTCTCACATCAGGAACAAGGCAGAGAATGTTATACTCCACTTTTCCCCAACATGATACTGGAGATATTAGCTAGTACAATATGGCAAGGAAAATAAATAAAAGGCATAGATATAAAAAAATTAAAATTCTGCAGATCTTCCTCAATTTATGACTGGGTTACATCCCAGTAAACCCATCATAAGTTGAAAATATCCTAAGTCAAAAATGCATTTAATACACCTCACCTATGAAACATCATAGATTAGCTTAGCTTACCTTAAATGTGCTCAGAACACTTACATTAGCCAACAGTTGGGCAAAAAACATCTAACACAAAGCCTAGTTTATAATAGAGTGTTGAAGTACTCATGTAATTTATTGAATACAGGCATACCTTGGAGATATTGCTGGTTTGGTTCCAGACCACCACAATAAAGCATATATTGCAATAAAGTGAATCACATGAGTCTTTTTGTTTCCCAGTGCATATAAAATTTATGGTTACACTATACGATAGGCTATTAAGTGTGCAATAGCATTATGTCTAAAAAAACCAACGTATATACTTTAATAAAAAATACTTTATTGCTAAAAAATGCCAAAACAATTACAATGGTAACATCAAATACCACTGATCTCAGATGATGTAACAAAATAATGAAAGTTTGAAATATTGTGAGAATTACCAAAATGTGACACAGAGACACAAAGTGAGCTAATGCTGTTGGAAAAAATGGAGCCAATAGACTTGTTCATTGCACGGTAGCCATGAACCTTCAGTTTGTAAAACAAAACAAAACAAAACAACAGCAACATCTGTGAAGCACAATAAAGTGAAACACAATAAAATGATGTATGCCTGTACTGTACTGAGAGTGAAAGACAGAACGGTTGTATGGGTACAGAATGGTTATAAATGTATTGGGGTTTACTCTTGTGACTGCATGGCTGGCTGGGAGATGTGGCTTGCTGCCACTGCCCAGCGTCACAAGAGAGTATGGTACCACATACTGTTAGCCCCAGAAAAGATCAAAATTTACAATTTCAAGTATGGTTTCTACTGAACGCTTATTACTTTTGCACCATAGTAAAGTTGAGAGATGAAAGTCGAACCATCATAAATCAGGGACTTGTATTTCCAGATAACAAGATCAACTATTTAGAAAATAAGTGAATTTAGCAAGGACTCACAATAAGATCAGTATTAAAAACTGAAATCTATTTCTATGCTCTCTATGTATTTCTATGCAATTCTATGCTAAACAATTGAAATTAAAATAAAAGTGCCATTAGAGTATCAAAATATGAAATATTTAGGATTAAGTCTTGAAAAAATATTCAAGGTCTGTGCAAAAATCTGCAGAACACTGATGACAGAAAAGAAAAATCTAAATAAGTGAAAAGAAAGGCCATCTTTATGGATTAGAAGACTTAATATGGATTAGAAAAATAATTTCAGCATGATCCCAGTAAAAATTCCAGCAGTATTTATGAAATTGACAAGGTGATTCTACAGTGTATGTAGAAATAAAAAATATCTAGAATAACCAACATGCTTTTGAAGAGGGGCAAAATTATAAAACTTACACAATCTGATTTCAAGACTTACTATATAAAGGTAAAATCATTAAGACAGTGTAACATTGGTGTAAAGATAGACACATAGAGCAATGGAACAGAAGAGTGTCCAGAAATAAACTTTCATATAATGGCATTTGATTTCTGACCAAAGTGTCAAGGTCAGCAGGGGAAGTATAGTCTTTTCAACAAATGGTGCTAGACCAAATGGATATCTACATGTAAAAAGATGAAACAAAACCCTTACCTCACATCATACACAAGAATTAACTCAAAATGAATAATAGAGATAAATATAAAAGCTAAGCTAATAAACTTTTAGAAAAAAGTATAGATGAAAACCTATGTGACCTTGGTAAGCCGAGATTTGTTAGACAGCACAAATCATAAAGTCATAGGTGGTCACAATGGACTTCATTAAAATAAAAATTCAAACCTTTTGTTCTTCAAGAAACTCTGCTAAAAAAAATGAAAGGAAAGACATAGCTTGGAAGAAAATATTTGTAATATATCTCTCTAATAATAGACTTTAACTAGAATATATAAGAACATCATTTACACTCAATAATAGGAAAACAACATAATAAATACTGGGCAAAATATTTGAATAGACATTTCGCCAAAGAGGATACATGAATAGCAAGTAAGCACATGAAAAGATGCTCACCATCATTAGTCATGAAGAAAAAGCAAATTAAAACCTCAATTACCATTACATACCCACTAAAATAACTACGGTTAAGAACTGGCAATATTTTGTATTGGTAACAATATGGTGCAAATGGAATTTTCACACATTGTTGATGGGAATAAAAAAATGGTATAGCAACAATTTGGCAGTTTCTTGTAATGTTAAAAATACACATCATACAACTCAGCAATACCACTTCTAGTAACTTATCCAAAGAAATAAAGACATTTTCATACAAACACTTACATTCAAATATTCACGGTGGCTTTATTAATGATAGTTCCAAATTGGAAATAACCAATATGTCCATCAACTGGTAAGTGGATGAACGATTTTTAGTTTATCCTTACAATGGAATACTACTCTGCAACAGAGAAGAATGAAAGATTGGTACACTCATATGGTTGATCCTCAGAAGCATTTTGCTAAGGGAAAAAAAATACAGAAAAAGAGTATATACTACATAAAGTTTATATGAAGTTCTATAAAAGACAAAACTACAGTAACTGAAAGCAAATTAGTTGTTAGGGGCTGGGGATGGGGGTAAGGTGTTGGCTATCAAGAGGCATGAGGGAATTCTTTTGTGTGATAGAAATGCTCTATATTTATTATATTTGTGGTTGTGGTTATATGACTACACACATTTTCCAAAACTCATCAAATTGTACACTTAAAATGAATGTTATGATATGAATTACACCACAGTAAAGGTGATTTTTAAAAAACTATCTGTAATCCATTTTTCACCTATTACACTGGCAAAACCCCAAAAGTTTGATAATGTACTATTATTGATAAGACGTTGGAGAAACAGGCACTGTTAGGCATCGTTTGTGTGGGTATTAAATAGTTTATTATAATTGGTAGTATCTGTCAAAATTGCAAATGTATGTAGCCTTAGATCCAGAACTTCTATTTTTTAAAAGTTAGCCCATTCATATACTTGCATACGTGCAAAAGTTTATATACAAGTATACATGCCACCTTGTGTAATAGTAAATAACTGGAAACAACCCAAATGTCTATCAGTGGTGAACTGCTTAAATAAATTATGGTACATCATATTTTGGAATGCCAGATAGTTGTTGAAAAGAATCTGGAAGACTTTTTGGACTTGAAGATACATTGGAAATTGGAAAAAGCAAGGTGCTGAAATATATGTTTTAAAAAAATGAAGAAAAGTAGGTGGAAAGAAGAAACCATATTGGCTTGCACATGCTTAAAAATTCTCAGAAAGAGTAAAAAAGAAGTTAATAAAATGGTTACCCATTGGGAAGAAAAGGGAACTGAAAAGGTGGGACAGTATATACACTTTATACTTTTTGAGTTAGAATTCTAAAAATTAAATAATAGTTTAAAAAATAATAAAAATGAGATTTAGTAAAGCATATGTAATATAAATACATATATAGGAGGAAAAAAAAAATCCCTGAAAAGAAAAAAATGTATCTAAGGGGAAAAGAATGAACATGGACTCCAAATAAGGATGTGGGTGATGTTAATTATGACGCAGATTGATTAGACATTTAATTACTATTCTTAAATCTTTCAGGTATGCATGAAAGATGAACAAATGATGTCTATAAAAGAAGTTATGAAAATCCCGAAACCACACTCATTAAAATGTATTAAAAATATTCAACTCAGCGTACAACTTAGTAGCTATGGATAACATTATTAAGATAATTACCATCCTTATTCATGAAATAATTATAGAAAACCTACTGTGGCTGTATCACTGTGACTACAGGAGATGTGAACCAGAGACATACTTCTTGTCTTTAGAAGGCTAGGAACTCTTGATGAGGACAAAGCCCAAACACATGAAAAATTAAATAAGTACAACAAAAGTATGGCAGGAGCTGCCTGTATGATCAAGAAAGGCTTTAGCAAGGAGATGGGGATCAAGGTAGTGAGTAGGAATAAAATGGGAACGGGCACCCTTTCTAGGATGAACTGTGTTGTTTGAGTAGTAGGAAGGAGCAAGGGGAGAGAATGAGAGATGGCATAGATCAGACCAGAGGGAAAGACTTCGTGGGAGATACAGGGAGATGTGAGGAAGATAAAGTAAGGGTGTAAGAGATGGAGACCTTGAACACTAGACCGTGACGCCCGAACTTCTTACAGGCAGGGGAAGCTCTGAGCCGGGATGAACTCTGCACAGTGGAGTTTTTAAAATAAGGCATATCTAGCTGTAGTGGATTGCAGCACTGAGAGGTTGCAGGCAGAGACCCATTAGGAAACTGTTGTAATAAATTAGATGTGAAGTGATAACTAAGATTCTAGACAAGGGCATGGCTGTGGAATTGCAAAGGAAGGCGTGGATACAAAATAGATTACTTAACAAGAATCAACGCACAAGAATCAACGCACATGGTGACTGATGAGAACTGTAGGAGAAAGGGAGGAAAGGGAAGAATCAAAGACTTCTCCTGGATATGAGGTTGTCTCAGAGAGAGAATAATGGTGCCATGGAAAGAAATAAGGAAATTTGGAAGAGATACTGGTTTAGAGGAGGAAGAGGGGGAGTTGGATTTTTATTTTTTTAATTTTTATTTTATATTGGACTATAGTTGATTTACTGTGTTGTGTTAGTGTTGGGTGTACAGCAAAGTGAATCATTTATACATATACATATATCTATTCTTTTTCAAATTCTTTTCCCATTTAAGTTATTACAGAATATTGAGCAGAGTTCCCTGTGCTATATAGTAGGTCCTTGTTGGTTATCTATTTTAAATATAGTAGTGTGTATATGGATTTTTTAAATATTGTGTTGGAGTGCTACATTGGGTACCAAGTGAAAAGGTTCAGAGGTAATTAGGAAGGTAGATCAGGCTTGGAAATTTTGATACGGAATTCATCGAAGGACAAAAGGATAAAGAGGGAAATTAAAAGTGGTTGAGGGGGAAGCTGTTGAAGGAGAGCAGTATGAACAAGGAGTGGCTCTGATAATGCCTAATACAGCAGGGAGGCCAAAGGGAATAAGAACTGAAAAAAGTCCATTAGATACGGTGCTTAGCAGGTCAATGGTTCCAGTAAAGTGGACAGTTGAGGGTACAATTCTGGGATGGAGGGGGAAGAGGCTCTAATGCATTAGAGATGGGGTACTGACTACTTGCTTAAAAAGGTGTCAAAGAAAGCAGGGAGAAAAAATATAGCCAGAGTACTACCAAATGGCCATATATTTTGGGAACCTGAAGAGGCACTACACCTGAGTCCTAAAAGCAACTACTAGATGCTTAATATACACAGTTGTATAAACAAAAAAGTTAGAATGGATATTGACATTTTTATCAGCGCATATATTTAAAGAAAGCCAGTCTTCCAATAAAAGTGAATAATAATGTGTTCCTTGGCACTCTAGAATGGAGGTCCCAATCTAGAACCCCAGAGGCTGAATCTGGCTCACACAGATGTTTTTGCTAAAATGCCACAGTTCCTGTGCCTCTCTGTCACCCATAGCCAGGCTGAGCCATGCGGGCACTTGCATGTGCAACTCCTGCTTTAATACTTTCTAATGCTAAACCATCCCAAAGAAAGAAAAAACATTAAAATAAATACTCCAACAATTCAAAGCAAACTCATCCTGACTTTGTCTGAGTATACTATATTTTTTAACAAATTGGGTTTGGTAAATTTTATTTCTAGTTGTTGTTTTCTTCTGAATTATCTCGTGTGCTGAGCCTGGCCCTGGCCCTACCCCAGGGCTCCCCCCCATCCCCCTCGAAGAACTGATGAAGGTCTGAGCATTCTCACCCTTGCCTTTGCTATGTACTCCTGGTTGCCTGAGTGTTCCTTTTATCCCGTTCTGTTTAATTACCACGCAAACCCTCTGTTGAGCTGTTAATTCACAAGTTATCTTCATCTGAAGACTGGAAACCCTGGGCTCTTTCGGCATATATTAGACAGCTAAAATATGAAATGAAAGAAAACAGAGTTTTAGCCAACAGAAACAAGTGACTCATTTCCTTGTGAAAACTCACAAGGTTTACGTTACCCTGGCAACGATATTCCAGAACAGCATCTCTCCCCTCCCCTTTTAGAGCTTTTCTGTGTTCCTGTTACAGTCTGTGTTCTGCGGTGACCTAATGGGGAACCAAGTCACTTACTGATTCATGAGACAAGAAAACTGTGCTTTCATGCCCAAAGCTCATCCTATGTCCTTTTGACCGAAGGAGAAAAAGTTTACTTTGTACAAAGAGATGAGCTGTAAGGAGAGACAAAGAACTCTGGACTCAGTGCCGTCCTAGGGTATAAGTGTGGTCCTGCTGTGACTTTCAAAACACCACCAGTGGTTCCAGTATGTTAGAATTCTAAGTGCCTGTTTTTCTAAAGGCAGCTGATTAAATCATAGTGTGTAGCAGCCTGTGTATTCCGCATGTGGAAATGAAGATTTAGACACTCGTTGCGCAAAGACCCCAGATGTTTCTTGGGACTCACATCATGGGTGGGAATTTCATGGTGCTTAGGGCCAAAATTTCAACCCACATCACCGCAGCTCTCCAAAGCAGAAATGTGTAGAGCAAAAACAGTCACACTAACCCTCGTTTCTTCTAGTTTTTTTTTTTTTTAACATCTTTATTGGAGTATAATTGCTTTACAATATTGTGTTAGTTTCTGCTGTATAACAAAGTGAATCAGCTATACAGATACATATATCCCCATATCTCCTCCCTCTTGTGTCTCCCTCCCACCCTCCCTATCCCACCCCTCTAGGTGGACACAAAGCACCGAGCTGATCTCCCTGTGCTATGCGGCTGCTTCCCACTAGCTATCTATTTTACATTTGGTAGTGTATATATGTCCATGCCACTCTCTCACTTCGTCCCAGCTTACCCTTCCCCATCCCTGTGTCCTCAAGTCCATTCTCTACATCTGCGTCTTTATTCCTGTCCTGCCACTAGGTTCATCAGAACCTTTTTTTTTTTTTTTTAATTTTTAGATTCCATATATATGTGTTAGCATATGGTATTTGTTTTTCTCTTTCTTACTTCACTCTGTATGACAGACTCTAGGTCCATCCACCTCACTACAAATAACTCAATTTCATTTCTTTTTATGGCTGAGTAATATTCCAGTGTATGTATGTGCCACATCTTTATCCATTCATCTGTCGATGGACACTTAGGTTGCTTCCATGTCGTGGCTATTGTAAATAGTGCTGCAATGAACATTGTGGTACATGTCTCTTTTTGAATTATGGTTTTCTCAGGGTATATGCCCAGTAGTGGGATTGCTGGGTTGTATGGTAGTTCTATTTTTAGTTTTTTAAGGAACATCCATACTGTTCTCCATAGTGGCTGTATTGATTTACATTTCCACCAACAGTGCAAGAGGGTTCCCTTTTCTCCACACCCTCTCCAGCATTTATTGTTTGTAGATTTTTTGATGATGGCCATTCTGACTGGTGTGAGGTGATACCTCACTGTAGTTTTGATTTGCATTTCTCTAATGATTAGTGATGTTGAGCATCCTTCCATGTGTTTGTTGGTAATATGTATATCTTCTTTGGAGAAATGTTTATTTAGGTCTTCTGCCCATTTTTGGATTGAGTTGTTTGTTCTTTTGATATTGAGCTGCATGACCTGCTTGTATATTTTGGAGATTAATCCTTTGTCAGTTGTTTCGTTTGCAAATATTTTCTCGCATTCTAAGGGTTGTCTTTTCTTCTTGTTTATGGTTTCCTTTGCTGTGCAAAAGCTTTTAAATTTCATTAGGTTCAATTTGTTTATTTTTGTTTTTATTTCCATTTCTCTAGGAGGTGGGTCAAAAAGGATCTTGCTGTGATTTATGTCATAGAGTGTTTTGCCTATGTTTTCCTCTAAGAGTTTTATAGCGTCTGACCTTACATTTAGGTCTTTAATCCATTTTGAGTTTATCTTTGTGTATGATGTTAGGGATTGTTCTAATTTCATTCTTTTACATGTAGCTGTCCAGTTTTCCCAGCACCAATTATTGAAGAGGCTGTCTTTTCTCCATTGTACATTCTTGCCTCCTTTATCAAAGATAAGGTGACCATATGTGCATGGGTTTATCTCTGGGCTTTCTATCCTGTCCCATTGATCTGTATTTCTGTTTTTATGCCAGTACCATACTAGGTTTTAAGCTCTCCGAGGTATTCGAAAAGAAGTGGAGAGGACCTTCAGTAGGTTTTGCTGCTGATGTTACTTAAAAATTAGGGTCTGGATGAAGGAAGGGCTTCAGGATTTTAAGTTTAGAGACTTCTTGAGCATCTTTATATTTTTATTGGAGGGGCAGCGAATTTTGTATCTATTAGAATGTAACAGACTAAAAATTACTAGTGTTTCAGATTTTTAGTTTCTCTCTCGTACTAAAAACCTGTCTGCAAAAGAGATTTTCAGCTTTGCTCAGTCATTTTTTCCCCCTCAAAAGTGTCTTGCCAGTTCTCTTGGCTTTGGAGAGAGAATAGGAGAACAGGCAGAGAGAGAGAGAGAGAGAGGGAGAGAGAGATGGGAATAGAGGGAAGATGTGGAACAATTTAGTGTCAATTTATATAATGAGAGGCTAGGAGAGGGAGATAAGTTGAAAATAGTTTTAAAAAAAAGTCATATAGGCTGAAGGCATTTGGGGAGAAATTTTGGGGGGGAAGATTGGAGGAGAAAGATTCTGGAATAATAGTTCATATATGTGATGGTGATAGAAAGGAAGGGATAAAAAAAGAAAATTATAAGAAGAATTGCTGGGACTCATACATCCTTATCATAGTTCCGGAAATACAAAAAAAGAACCTGATATATTTTGAACTGAAATTCACTTTGCTTGCAAGGATTGTATATGTTTTAGCCACAACACTACTCTGGGACATGAACCATGTGGGTCATGGTACTATAAACAATAAAAAAGCATTATTATTTTAAAAATTGCTTGAGAAAACTAGAAATTATTCCTAATGGAAAGGTAGTCTTAACTTGGGAGAATGTTGAGTAGAAATTCTTTTCTATTTTTTTCTTTCTGTGAGTGATACCCAAATATTAAGGCAGAAGGCAAAAGTCAACAACAACTTACTAGGTCAAAATATTCTCATTCTGTGTTGTCATCAGGAAGGTGGCTCTGATATGAGTGACCTTCCCTTCCATTGTAACAACTGAAAAGCATTGGGAACAATTTTAAGTTCTATTCAGTTATTTTTTAGGCAAGTATTTTTTTTAATGAAACAATTTACCGATTTTTTTTTTTTTTTTTACTGTGACTTTTCTTTTTTCCCCAAATATCATCTCTGCTTCTACGTATTAAAAAAAAAAAAAAGTAGTCCATCTGTTGGGTGTGTAGCTTGTGAAATTACAATTACAAATCCCCTATAGAAATACTGATAAAATATTTTCTTTTTTGAAATTAATAAATCTTTTTTGAAATTAAAGTAGTTGCAAGATATTTTCAATTTGTTCAGCAATGTAAAACTATTTGCTGCACAGGATGAAGAAAGCATGCTTCACATTTTTGAAAATTGTAATTGTCTGCCATAAAAATTAATGGATGACATCTATGAACATAACTGTATGAGTCAAACAATTTGTATGTGTTTCAAACTTGAAATATAAAATATGAACAAATTATAATTGACTACAATTGAACTTTGATAGAAATAAACACTGACTAGAGCTTTGACCATTAGTCTTGAAAAAGATGTTACATGCCACAATATACTGGCTATGAAATGCATTATTATTGTTAATGAACCAGCAAATAAGTGTCAGATTCCCTTTTTGCTTGGCTGTTTCTTGGCTTAAATATTATTAAATTTCATGATAATACTGCCAAATTTGATGAATAATTTTGCTTATGTAAATTTAGGAGAAAATTCTGGAGATTTTACTGTATAAATAAATATTGGCTATGTCTATATGATAAGAGAATGAATAAAATTGGGGGAAACTCTGGAATCATGGAGCCAAAAAAGGGCTATTCCCTATTCCTCCCTCCCCGCAGCCCCTGGCATCCACCATTCTACTTTCTGTCTCTAATGAATTTGACTACTCTAGGTACCTCATGTAAGTGAAATCATACACTTTTCCTGACTGGCTTATTTTGCTTAGTATAATGTCCTCAAGGCTCATTCATGTATCATGTGAAATATTTCCTTCCTTTATGAGGCGGAATGGTATTCCATTGTGTGTATAGACCACATTTTGTTTGTCCATTCATCCATCAGTGGACACTTGGGTTGCTTCCACCTTTTGGCTATTGTAAATAATGCTGCTATCAACATGGGTGTGACTACTTCCATTTTACTTCCATACTGGCAAAACACAAAGATTCTAATTTCTCTACATCCTCGCCAACACTTATTTTCTGTTTTTTTTCTTAATTGGCCATCCTAATCAGTGTGAGTCCTCGATTAAATTTAACTAAATTCAAACATTAAAATTATTAAGTAGAGTTAAGCCTACTGTACATGTAGAAAGAGCCATAATTCAATTTTTGCTTAAATAGCGTATTCTTATTTTTAAAGTTTATTTTTAAAAGTGAGGTGTGCATTATGTAATAACACATTTTAAAATAGAATTATTTCACACTTAGGGGTCCATTTATCTATTGCTGAGTAATAAAGCACCCCAAACTTAATGCCGTAAAATAACAATAGTCGCAATCAGTAATTTAGCTCAGGAATCAATGATCTGTGCATGGCTCTGCTTTCGATGTTAAGCGCAGCCCTATTTTCTCCCCTCTCGCTTCCCTCTTCTTTCTTCCTTTTCCCTTTTTCTTTCTTTCTCTTGCTCCTCTTTTCCTTTCTTTCCTGTCTGTCTTTTATTTCCTCCTTTTATTTGTCGATTTCCTTTCTAGATCTTCCTAGCCGTTCTTTTTTCACCTTTGTGACCCCACCCCTCAGAGCTAAATGCTGGGACTTTGTTAGACGCCAGTCTTTTGTGACAGTACCGTCTGCTGGGACTGATGTGGTTCTGCTCCAGCAATGACTTCACTGCCTTTCTTCCTCTCCATCCTGTATCATTTCCCCACGTATCTAGGTTGGAATCTGAGCCTGCATATTGGCGCTACTGATACCCACGCTCACAGTTTGAGGCTTTAAAACCAAGGTTTATCATATAGGAGCCAGTTTATTTCAAAGTGACCAAGAAATGTTTTGCCCTGTTGACCTCCAAACATTCAGGAAGCAAATAACTTTTATTAGAATTGGTGATATTTGGAAAGGATATTTGGAAAGAGTGAGTCAAAGCTGTTTGTATCTTGTGAAAAACATTTTCTCCCCTGGTTTTTAGTTTATTTAATTCGAGTACCTTACCAGATGCTTTGTGTCGAGTTCCAAATGGCCTCTCCAAAACTAATATGACAGAATTAATTGACTCACTATTCACCTCCTTTTACTCCTATCCTGTTTCATGTTCTCTTTCAAGCCTCCTTTTTGGCTTGAAATATTTTGCTATCTTGTACCTAACAGTTTATTTCCTCTCCTCAACTGAAAGGTTACTTTAGTTCCTACTGGATTTATGCAATCCAGATGGGTGATGCTAAGACGTAACTAAACAATACTCCACAATCAATTGCCTTTTATGTCATTATTGTTGCTGGCTCTTGTCTCTGGCAAAATTTTAAGGCCAAAATACTAACACATACCTTTCTATACAAAAATGAACAAATAAGACACAAGAAAGACATCATGACAAAAATTCTTCAATATTAATTAAATGAAGAGCAGAATGTGTGCTGGTTTCAACTTTTTTCCATTTAGATTTTAAACAGGACAGAAGCTCCTTGATACTGTATTTGTATATGGCCAAAAGCTCTCAGTACACATTGAATATACCGGATTTAAGGCATTGAAAAGTGAAAACTAAAAATGGATCTAACTGTCAACTCCTAATCCCCAAAGGTATAATATGTTTTGGGAAGCTTTGAGAAGTTAAGCATGGAAGCCATGGGCTATTACAAAATATTTCAATTTTTCTGATGTGATCTGCCTGATGAATTCTAACTTTTGGCTATTCTTGAGAAGATATAAACATTTTTTGAAAATAACACTTATTTTTTACTTTCAATTTTCAGTGTAGAAAATTTGGAAGACCATAAAAGAAAAGCATATTTAATAATTTCATAAACCAAAAATACCCTTTATTTCCATGAACATATGTTTCTTTTCTTATCAAAAGGGGTATATTTTTCCCATGACAAAATCTTTTGCAGTAATATTTATAAAGATTTTACTGCAATATATAAAAATATTTCGTGTCACTAGCATAAGCATATGGTAACAAAATTTCAAACTATATAAGAGAGCTTAAAATGGAAAGTAAAATTTTCTTCTGGAAAATACGACACAAGATTGAGGATGTCTTCCAGAGGTTTCTCTTGGGAGGAAACTTTTCTCAGAAGCCCCCAGCAAACTTTCTCTTACTTCTCACTGGGTCATATGTACATTCTTAAACCAATCCCTGTCCTCAATGTCTTATTGGATCCTGAACTAGTCAAGAGATGTGGAAACACTGCGATTGACTAGAACTGGGAGAGAGGAAAATGCATGTGAGGGAAACAGCCTCAATGCCCACCGTGTACTCTTCTTCCTAGTCAGGGCTCCCTCCTTCCATCTCTGACGCCCATATGATAGGATTTCACCAATTCAACATAGCTTTCTTCATGTCCTCTCTCTGATTCAAGAAGAAGAGGTGGTAATTAATTCTTCTTCATGAAGAAGAGGTGGCAATTAAGCTTGGCTTCTCATTGCTCTCCAAGCCCACTACTATTTTCTGACCTTTCCCAACAAGCCATAGCTTCTGTGTCTCCTTAGTTGGATTCTCAGCACCAAAGTAGCTGTCACGAAACTCCCATTGTCTCCACAGTCTACCAAATGTTTTACAGAACTAGCACCATCCTTATTGATGTCCCCAGCTATCCCTGGGATGTTGCCATGACAATCCTATTCCTCCTCTTCTATGCAGACTATAGTTTGCTAGCAAACAGAGGAGGTAAACATTTCAAATGTTGTTAGACATTTCCAATTGCCTCTAAAAGTTTGCACCAATTCCCACTCCCATAAATAAGAAACGAGTGTCTGTTTCTCACCACATCCTTGCCAACATTGTGTACTATCAACCTTTTGATCATTGTACACTTTATAGGTTAAACACCAGAAATATTAATTTTGTTAATCTCTTGGTCAGTTAGAATATATCTTCAAGCAATTTTTTTTGGTGAAGAGTCTCTGCATGAAATATTTTCTGAGCCATTTTGTATCTAGGAAAATATCTATTGCCTACACACATGAATGACAAGCTTGAAAGTTCAAGGTTTACAGTACAATTGTACGTTGTTTGTTGAAGAGAAGTGTGAAGCTAGGCTGATTTTTATCTTTGCATGTAACTTGACATTGTTTTGGATGCTTGACAATTGTGGGGGTTTTTTCCCTTTGAATCTAGGTTTTTTCCCCCAGAATTTATTTAGGTGTAAATGTGTGTGTGTCTGTGTGTGTGTGTGTGTGTGAATATACCAGTTTCCCTCAAGAACATTTTCTCATATTTTTGTTTTACTATTGCCACTGTCTATTAGTTCTAGTTTCTTCTTCAGGAAATCTCAGTTTTCATAAATTTTATCTTGGCTCCTTATTCCCTGTGTCTACTTGTCTCTTTGTAACTGGTCCACTTTTTCTTCACTAGGATAACACACACTACATCTTGCACATCTTAAAATTTGTTAATAAAACACTAACATGTTTTGGTTATTTATTTACCCATTTACTTACTGAGGCATTTAAAAATTTTGTTCTTCAGAGTCATGCACTTACTAAGTTCAAAGATAAGATGCTTTCAAAGGCATTCCTTTGTCCATAACTAAATTCAGGTTTTGGACCATATAATCAGATTTTACCCAAACCCATTCTCTGAGACAGTCGCAGTTGCACACACAATTCCTATATAAACATATCCGTGTAAGGAATTAAAGGCCAAAATGGGTGACATGTGTTTAACTTTATACATCATACCAATTATGAACTTTATTTCAAGAAGATTAATTAAACATTGATAGCTACACAATTTCTGCAAACGATCATTCCCTACTTCTTACATGCCATTGTCAACATTTATAAATAAAAGACTCCAGGTTTCGTGAATCACTAGATTAGATAATTGGGAAGGAATTGGCTGGAGCAATTATGTGGAAACCATACGCAGTTGAACCTTAATGTATTGTATAGCGGGACAACAGAGAGGATTGTCTAAAGCAGTAGTTCTTCATCTTGGTTGCACTCTGGAACCATCTGGGGATGCATGGATGAGCCCAAACGCACTGACGTCTCCAGACACAGTGCCCACTTCAAGTGCATCAAGCAGTCCGGACATACTGACCACCCTAATGTCTACCAAAACGTGTGATGCATGGGCCCTTTGATCCAGCAGTTACATTTCCAGGAATTTGTCTTACAGAAATGCTTGCATATATACGTAAAGATTCATTTTCAAGATGTTTATTCATCCAACAAATATTCCTGGAACCCATATTCAGGACCAGCCCTGTTCTAAATACTGGGGACAGTAAACTGCCCAGGCTCAGCAAGATTACAGCTCGTGGAAAAGGCCAGATGACAAACCCGCAGAGAGATAAACTGGAAAAGTAATAGATAGTTATAAATGCTCTGCGGAGAATTCAAATAGGGTACCCAGTGAGCTCCTCTGGAACTTTTACTTCTCAACAAGACTAGGGGAGACACCATGTTAGGTTTATCTCTGCCTTGACTTTCCATGTTATTTCCCCTCTACTGTGGAAGCCCATGATGTGGAGAAACCTCTGTGAGGTGTCGCCACCTAGAATTCCAGGAAGCAGTGGGATTATAACCTGGGAAGCAAGGCAATCTTTTCTGTTTCTGTATGCTCCCAACCTCATGCGTGGTTTCTTTTTCTTTTTTAAAAATTTATTTTTATTCTGATAAAATACACATAACTTAAAATTTACCGTTTTAAAGTATACAATCCCGTGATAGTAAGTACATTCACACTGTTGTGCAACCATAACCCCCATCCATCTCCAGATCTTTTTCATCTTCCCAACCTGAAACTCCATACTCCTTAAATATTAACTCCCCATTCCTCTCTTTCCCCTAGCAACAACTGTTCTACTTCCTGTCTTTATAAATCTGAGTGTTCTAGTACCTCATAAATGTGGAATCTTCCAACATTCATCCTTTTGTGCCTGGCTTATTCACTTAGCATTATGTTCTCAAGGTTCATCCATGTTGTCACATGTCAGAATCTCCTCCCTTTTTAAGGCTAATAGGCTATTGTATGTATAGACCACTTTTTGCTCACCCTTTTGTCTTTCTATGGACGTTTGAATTGCTTCCATCTCTTGGCTGTTAATGTGTTTTGCTGTTATGAAAATGGAAGTACAAATATGTCTTTGAGATCCTGCTTTCAATTATTTTGGAAGTATACCCGGAAGTCAGGTTGCAAGTTTATATGGTAATTCTGTTTTTAATTTTTTGAGGAACTGTTTTCCATAGCAGCTATGCCATTTTACATTCCCACCAACAGTGAACAGGATTTCAATTCTCATTAACAATTATTTTCTCACTTTTATAGCAGTTCTAATAGGTATGACATGATATTTTGTTGTGCTGTGGTTTTAATTTGTGTTTCTCTAATGATTCGCAAGGTTGAGCATCTTTTTATATGCTTATTGTTGGCCATTTTTATATTGTCTTTGGAGAAATATCCTTTGTCCATTTTTAAAAATTGGGTTATTTGGTTTTTTATTGTTGAGTTGTATGAGTTCTTTTTATATTGTGGATATTAACTAACCCTTATCAGATATATGACCTGCAAATATT
The DNA here is from genome assembly GCF_009873245.2 of Balaenoptera musculus. Classification (NCBI taxonomy): domain Eukaryota; kingdom Metazoa; phylum Chordata; class Mammalia; order Artiodactyla; family Balaenopteridae; genus Balaenoptera; species Balaenoptera musculus. The sequence continues at coordinate 42,981,790 of NC_045791.1, forward strand.
TTCTCCCATTCTGTAGATTGTCTTTTCACTCTGTGGATTGTGTCCTTTGATGTGTAATAAGTCTCCTGGTATTTTGATTTCTGTGAGAGGTATACTAGGGTCTTTGTTATGATAGAATATTTACTAATTTCTCCTTAAAGTTCTATCATATTTTGTGTTATATTGCTAAAGTTTTATTGTTTGCTGTGTGAAGTTTCTGGGTTGACCATACCTTTTATTAATGAAAAATATAACTTTATTTCCCTATTCTTTAAAAATATGTTTTTTCTAGAATTCCATTTCGTCTGGCATTGTTTGCTATTAACAATTCCACAGTTGCTTTTAAAATATAAGATCCTAGATTCAAAATATTTTTTTCAGAACTTTGATAAAACTCTTCACTGTTTTCTTACACTTGGCATTGCCAATAAGAAATCTGCGACCAATCTGATTTTTTTTAAATGATATATCTTTTTCTTCCTGAAAACTTTGAAAATTTTCTCTGCAGCTTCAAAATTTCACTATATTTCCAGGTGTTATGTTTCTGTAATTCTTCTGCTTAGCTTTCAGTGATACCTTAAGTCTGAGAAACCAAGTCTCTTTAAGCTAGAAGTTTATTTTATTTTAATGGTTACTTGCTCCAGTCTGCTCTCCATTCTCTCTGTTCTCTTCCTGGATTTCCTATTAGATAGAGTCAGACTTCAGAGTCTGTCACTTGCCTCTCACAAAGATCTCATGTTTCCACAACTTTGTCCTTTTAAGCTGCACTGTGAGAGACCTTCTGGATTGACCTTCTAAACTAACAAATTATCCTTTAGCTGTGAATGTTCTCCTATTTAGATTAAATATTGTATTTTTAATATGATCAATGAAATATTTAATTTATGGGAATTTCCAGTTTTTTTTTCTTTTTCACAGATGCATTGTCCTCTCAAAGCTCTTGGACACTAATTTTACTTATGTCAAATTCTTCTCTTTGCTATATTAACTCCTTTTTCTTGGGAATAAGTTGTTAATGGAGTTTCAGCCCTCTCTTTTATGACATTTATTGGCTTCCCTAAAATAGTTAAAGGATTCTTGGTTGTCTGCTTTTCTTTGCATCTGAAAATCCGTGTTTACAGGTCTGTGAATATTGGCTCTGCTTATTGTACGTTACCACTGATAATTGTGGGTTAAGGGCAGAAGCAGCTGACATGAAAGTATACTAGTAGCTTGTCTTCTTTGTAGGGGCTACCTATTTCCTCCTTGGGACAAGCAGTTACCTTGGTTATCTGCCCTTTATGTTCCATGCCCACCTTTGCTGCTTTAGCCTGTTATATCCACTACTGTTACCTGATTTAGCAAGAGCAGGAGACAAAAGCGAGACTGATAGTCAAGTGGTACCAAATCCAACTCTCTTATCAATCACCCTGATGATTGTCCCATGTATTTTCTCACTCCCTGTGTCCAGTGAATCTAAATTCGGATCTCCCTCCCCTGCACAACTGCCACCTCCACTGCAGTCTTCTCATGCATGTTTTTAAGATGATGGCTTCCTTCAGTTTTGTTTTTCTATAGATTTGATCTCATCTGCATGCCATAGTTCAAGTATAACTCAAATTTTCTGGTCTGCTGATGACCCTTGTATGAGTATTGTTTTTAAAATATCTTGTCTGTCATTTCCAGGAATTTGAAGCAGTGTATCAGTAAATATTCAGTCTCCACAGTAGAAAACTTTTTAGGCATTTCAAGGAAAAAAGTGCAGGAAATTGGATGCTTGAAAAGTCATTGAAAGGTTCAGAAGACCAAAGGCCCAGGAAGGTCAAGGAAGGCATTCAGCTAGCCCTGAAGTTCTTCACCAGCTTTCAGGGAATTAGAAAGTTACTACCAAACCTGGGGTCAGAATAGAAGAAAACTGTCACTGAGTAGGTACAGGGTCTGGCAGGGTCAGAACATTAGGACTGGTGATTCTCTGGAGAAAGCCAAGGGACCACTGCAAATGTCACCTCTGCTAAGCTCAGGGCTCTTGCCTTCAGCCTTCTGAATCACATACAATATATCTCATCAGGAGAAATTAAGTCCATCTAAATTCTGGAGGCAAGGGAGTTCTGGGAGACACAGGGAGGGAGTGCGGATGAGTGCCCGCTGATAAAGAAAGGAACACCCAGAACTCACACAGAGGGAAGGAGTTCATGGGCTCAGTCCCTGTTCCTGATTCTACTTCTCCCTGCATAACTCTCAAGCTTCTAGTTGTTCATCCATGACCTATAGTTTAATATAACCGATCTTTTATATTAATATTTATCTTACTTTACTATAAACCTGGTATAGGTGGGAGCAGACTGGGCACTGAGCCCCACGCTTCAGATGTGATCTTAGACCCACATTTCTGAAGGTTTGTCTAGTGCCCAGCACTGCACATACTACCTAGTAGGTGTATATTGAATACTTGTGACTAAATGAATAAAGTGGAAACAGCTGAAAAGGAAGAAAAATAGATTTTAATAGTAAAAAAGGAGTGCTAAATTAAGGAATGAGTAAAAATAAAAGAGATCTAAAATAAATATAAACATTTTAAAGTGCAGTTTTAGGTTCAAAACAAAATTGAGAAGGTACAGAGTTTACCCACTTACCCTTTGCCTCCATACATGTATAGCCTCCTCTGTTATCAACATTAAAATCATACATCTTCTGTAATTATAGCTAAGAAAAAGCACATATGCATTTTGTTCCAGTTATCTATTGCTGAGTAGCAAATATCTCAAAGCTTCAAAACAGCAATCATTTTAATATGCCCACAGATTCTTCTGGCCAGGAATTAGGCAGGGCCGAGCAGGGATGGCTTGTCTTTGCTCCACGGTGTCTGGGTTCTCACCTTGGAAAACTTGAATGACTAGGAGTGACTGGATCAAATGTGCCTGAAATTATCTGGAGTCTTCATTCAGATTCCTGGCACGTGGGCTGGAAGGACACAAAGGGTGGGCTCAGCCAGAATGATTAGCCACAGGTTCTATGCATGGTCTTAACATGTAGTTTGGGCTTGCTCCTGCATGGAGGGTAAGAGGGGCAACTTCTGAGGGAGCATCTGGAGGGTGAGAATTCCAAGAGAACCAGATGTGCACTGCATGACCTGTTGTGGTCCAGCTGTAGAAGTCATGTAGCATCACTTCTGCTTCGTTCTATTGACCATCAGTGAGTCACCAAGGCTGGCCCTGATTCAAGAGACGGCAATGGGGTTCTACCCCTTGATGAGGAAGTGGTAAGGACACGTGCAGAAGAGCAGGTGGAATGGAAGATATTGTTGCAGTCACGTTCAAATAAGACCATTTGCCACACTTATGACCAGGGTTGGATAAGAACACAAGAAAGTGAAAACCACTTATCTGGAGAAATTGGAAAGTGTGTGCATATACCTCTTAAAAATTTCTCTTGTAAAATGTTTTTGCAAAAACATTTTTAGATGGTGAGTGTGCCCCTTGGCGATGTGAACAACTGGAGTCTGCACAGCGATGTTGGCTCTGCTTTCCAGTCTACTTATCACGTCTTCCTGATAGAAGTAGAAACAGTAGGACTTATTTCCTAAACTAAATTGAACTGAAGAAAAAAGGCAAAGGAGAGCTGTGGTGTAAGGTACAAGAAAGATGTGGCTTATTTGTCCTCAGGGTTATTACTGTGACTTATTAGAAATGGTTTAAACTGTTGCTCAAAGGATTTAGATCCAAAGAAGGATCTCTGGTACAGTAAAATTTGTTCAAGGCTCCAATAGGTTTTCTGGAGGAAGATCGTGAAATCCCCTTTCTTTCAACTGTCTATCTCACTTGAAGGTTTGCAAAACTGTAATATACACAGAATGAACAGGATGAATGATAGCCCATTAGTAGTCAAGCAGATGTTCCACCTTGACATTGGGAGGCCTAGCTCTCTTAGTGAGTGCTGCTGGACTAAATTTACTATTCCGGAAGAGGGAAGTGGAAGGGAGGTGTTTGAACTCTGAGGTAGATTGTTTCTCTCTGTTTTCAGTCTAGAATTTTCCCAAATCTTGTAATAAGGATGGTTGAGTTTTGTGGTGTCAGTAAAAGGATTCCCATTTCTTCTATTTAGAAAAGGATTGCCTAGATTTTACCCAAATATTAGTTTATGAGTTGAAGTTTTTTTTTTTTTCCAAGTCTTAGTAATTTTGGTGGATTTCTGCTGCTTAGTTATAGTAAGCCAAGGTAAATGTGAAATTAAATCCATAGAACTAAATAAATGTGCATGATGAATGGAACTTTGGTTTCTGTTGAGTAGCCTCACTTAGAGTATTACTGAGCTTGAAGAAATAGGGAGCAGCCATCAATGAAAACTTTGTGCTCTGCAGAAACCAGCCTATGTAAATATTTTATTTAGCTGAGATAATAACAGATTCTTAGAATACCAAAATTTTTTTACTGTTGCTATCAAATGTGATTTGATCCATTAAATCTTAACTATAAATTTACTACCAGTGAAGCTGAGCAATTACATACACACATCAAAAACTAATTTTGCCTTTTAGAACAATACACAGCCTCTAGTTAGGTGAGATCCATAGCCACCAGGGAAGTCCAAGTGTAATTGTTTTTTAAAAATAATTCATAAGAAACCAAGAAAATTATATTTTGGAAAAAAGCACTATGATTTGAGAATTTCTAGGAGTATAACATTTAAGAAATGGACTGTCATTAAGATATGCTACCCCTCCTCACTCTCCTTCATGCCCACCCAGATTTCTGCCCTCCATCTCTACTGGAGGAAAGAACAAAGGAAAGCAGTTTAATCCCCAAGAAGAGGGATTATAGTTAATTACAAGGCAGAAGAGCTCGTCCTTGAGAGTTGTTAAACAGCTAGTGCTGCTGCTTGGGAATATCCTTGTCATATTTTAAAGTTGGATGAGTTCCCGGGTCCAGGCTGGGAAGATGGACGGCACGCCTGTCACTCTGCTCCCCAAAGAACAATTTCAGTGCTGGAGGACTCAACAGTCAACGTTGTCCTACTCAGCCTTGGTCCACAGAGACCCAGAAATCTTTGCCAAACCGAAATGACCAAAAAAAGGGCGTTGTTCCCCAGTGTAGAGACAGAATTGGCTTGTTTTCTGGATCCCCACCCAGTCTCAGGATTCTTGTACTGTTTTCCTGAAGATAGTGGTGCAGACATGGAACGTCAACAGCAATACTGATACCACGGCAGCCACAACCACAACCACAGCAAAGACTGCGGAACCCACTCATGGAAATGGCACCACCTTGTTCGTGAGAAGCCATATAAAATGACACCTTTATGTTTTATTCATACTTGGTTTTAAAATGACGTTCTTTTTTGATGATTCACTAGAAACGACTGAAGTCTTTCGCTTGAGGGCTAATATTGATACCCGTACTTCTTTTTGGGTAAGACTGGTCATGTAACTCAACTAGTGTTTTTTTCAATCAGTCTTTCACTTGGGTGGATAAAACAACATGAATGGGCTTGATGAAAATTAATAAACAGTACTAATAGCTCACATTTTTTGATTACTATGTGCCAGACATTGTGTTTATACTTTATCTCATTATATATTGATAGTCACCAGAAGTCTATGAAGTAGGCACTCTTATTATCATCCCATTTTACAGATGAGTACCCTGAAGCTTACAGAGATGAAGCAAATTGCTTGAAATCACAAGCCAGTAAGTAGCATAATCAGAATTAGACACTAGCTCTGCCTGACTCCAAAAGTGAACCTGGGAACTGTCTTCCTGCTCATTGGGTTATGAAGAATGACAACTGAATACAGTGTCATGCTGATGCAGCAAATTCAGAAATTGCTTGGTTCTAGTGATTGACAAAAGCAGTTAGCTCAAGACAATTCTTATCCACCCAAAACTCCAATTTAAGGCACACTGAAGTGATGCCAGGAGGCCAGGGACATAAATTTGACAAATGAGGAATGTACATTGTCACCCCTGGGCGAGGAAGTATGGTTTCAGAATAGAGTTGCCTGTCTCTCTACTGGCTTGTAAATCTCAAACTTTCTGTATTCTAACGTTGAAATAAAAGCCCAGTTGGGCATTACAGATTTCAGACCTAGACTGGGGCAATGACTCAGGGCCAATTCAAATATTCTGCAAATTCAGCAAAGGATATACTCTCAGGGTAGAAAATCCCCATTAAAATCTACAACTTGTAATAGAAATATTGTCTAAAAATTCATGTTCAGAAGGTAATCCTTAGCAAATATTAATTTCTCCCGATGTTAGTTATAATAAGAGCTAGCTTTTATTGAGCATTTACTATGTGCCACGTCCCTTTCTGAGCTTTGTTATGTATAGACTCACTATATTCTCATGTTGACCTTATATGTGAAAAACTATTATTATCATCGCTTCCAGCCAAGAAGATTTAGTCTTAGAGAGGTTAAAGAACTTGTCCAAGGTCACATGATAGGTAGAGGAGCCTATGTGTTTGATTCAAAAGCCAGTGCTCATGGTGTAATTGTTCTTATGATTCTGCTGTATAAGGAAAGAAAAGAGAGAAAGCTAAATTCAGAAAAGGAAGAGGGTTTCTGCCTCTTCCTTTTTCTTTATTTATGGAGATAAATCCTCCAAGGGCAGCCTTCAGGTTGACAGGAGTTAGACATTCCTTGGTCATTAATTTTCTCCTAGTCTACTAGTGCCTTCCCAGCTCCTCTTTCTACCTCTGCAACTAATGCTCTGCATTCCATATCCTCACCTATCCTCTCCCCAGCATTGTCATTTTCCTTTTCCCTTGTTTTCTCTCAAAACCTGGCATAGAAACCCCTACCCCTGGCGAATCCAGCTCTTGCTACTCTTCAAACTAAGTCACACAGCCTCCCAGGACCGCTAGAGGAAACTCTCCCAGCCAAGTGGTGGCCACTCTCCTCATGCTTGAGTAGTACTTCAGCCGAATAGTATGCACCCCAGGGCAGCTGCTTCTTTAATTCTCTTCCATCTCATCACTGTATCTTTACCCCTTGCCCCATTATTCCACATCTGCCACTCAATCCCAAGAGAAGACCTCCTATCTTCTTCGCTAAGGAGCAGAGGCCACCAGGCAATCTCCTAAGCCTCCACCCTACAAATTTATCTCCATCTAAGCTTGACCTTTTTAAAATCTCTTCCTCTACCTCACCCTTGTGTGGACCCATATTTCATGGGAACTTCCAATGGGAAATTTTATGGATGGCAGCCAAAATCTTGAGGATGAGTGAGATTGTCCCAGTGTACAGTGAGAATCTAAGGGGACTAAGATAGAAGCTGACATTTATTAGATGGTCAAAGCAACAAAGATAGTGAAGGATCGGGGGAGAGAATGTCAGAGAAAGAGGGATCTAGAAGGAGGTGGTGTTAGAGAAGCCAGTGTTAAAGGCTGCAGAGGGTCCACTTAATAACTGAAAGTCAATCGGCTGATTTCTTTTTGTTTTAATTAATTAATTAAATAATTAATTTTTTGGCTGCGTTGGGTCTTCGTTGCTGCATGTGGGCTTTCTCTAGTTGTGGTGAGCAGGGACTACTCTTTGTTGAGGTGTGCAGGCTTCTCAGGACTTCTCATTGCAGTGGCTTCTTTTGTTTCAGAGCATGGGTTGTAGGTGCGTGGTCTTCAGTAGTCGTGGCAGGAGGGCTCAATAGTTGTGGCGCATAGACTTAGTTGCTCCGCGGCATGTGGGATCTTCCCAGACCAGGGCTCGAACCCAGGTCCCCTGCATTGGCAGGCAGATTCTTAACCACTGCACCACCAGGGAAGTCCCAGTCGGCTGATTTCATGGTGAGAAGTTCAACAAGTACATTTGCCCAAGAAGATTCAGTGAAAGGACAGGGATACAAGGACAGATTGCTGTGGGTTGAAAAACAAACGGTAGAAGATGTTATGAAAGTAGTGAACATAGAACACTCTTTGTGTTTGGGGGAGTGTTCAGGCCTCTATCATACTTTCTTTGCCTAGTCTATGCTTGCCTTCTCTGCTTAACTCCTGTTCTGCATGATTTACCAGCTCCCATAGGGCAAGCACTAGACCATCTTCCAAGATGCTCAATGGTAAACAAAGGAGAAATAGGTGGAAGAGGCTAAAGATGAATGTGGGGCTGGAAAAAAGTTATTTTCATTTTTTAAGATGGTAAAGACTTGTGCATCACCAGTTAATCAGTAAGTACCTACAGAATGTTTTAGCTGAGCTCTGTGCAATATAAGTCCCTGACCCTCATGGAGTGAAAGTCCACCAGGAACAACAGACACTAAATATTAATTCTAAACAATTAAGCAATTATAATCAGATAAACCATGGCATATCAGGTGCTCTGAGACTATAAAACAAGGATTGCCTATGTGTTTAAGGAAGGATGCATAGGAGTTAGCCAAGTGAAAGGAAGAGTGGAATGAAGAGAGCATTCAAGCATAACATTCAAAGCCTATGCAAAGGCCCTGAGGTAGGAGGGTGCATATCTGGAACCAATCGACAGTGCAGTGTGGCTGGAGCACAGAGAGAATAAAGAATGGTTGAGGTGAGGCTGGAGGTGGGGATGGGAACCATGCTGGGACTGTGGCTCCAAGCTACAGGGAAGGAGCTTACAGAGAAGGTAAGGATGGAAATAAAGAAGGGAGGGGATAATTGCCATAGGAAGTTCCTGGAGAAATCAGAAAGAAATGGAATTCTGACTATCTCTAGGCAATTCCACATGAGTTTTTCAGAGCTTTCTCCAACATATTAAAAGTGGAATTCATCTCTTCTCTTTTTGAAACCCATCTTTTGAGATTTCCTCTCTACCCCACCCTTCCCTGCCAGCTCTTTACCTTGTATTCTCTTTCCTGGTAAATGAGATCAACCTGGACCAAGATGCCTGGTTTAGAAAGTCATGAACCTGGAGGTGGAATTACTCTAAACTCCTAGTAACACTCATCTACTTTATGTTATCAGTTCCTAAGTCCTGAGAAGTCTAAATCCTAACAGCTTTCAATCCTGTTCCCTCCTCTCCGCCTGCAGACACTGTCCTACTTCAGTCTCTCAGCTTCTCTTGGTTGGACCTTTGTAACAATCTCCCAACGCTTCTTCTTGTCTCTAATCCATCAAGTGCACAGTTGGCATAGTAGCCTTTTTAATATTCACAGATATGGATGTGACTCCTTTCTATAAGAGAAAAAAATCTTTGCTACTTTCTCCATTATCTGTAGTGTAAAATCCAAACTCCTTAGCTTAGTGTAATGTCTTTTGGCATCTGGAACGCTTCTGTATCATCTCTTACTTTGCTATACCTCATGCATATTTCAGAGCTACTTGCATCCTCTCCACATATGCACGTCAGCCTGGAAATCCCCATCAGCCTGGAAATCCCCTCCACTTATGCACATCAGCCTGGAAGTCCACTTCTATGTGCTAATTCAAATCATCCTCCAGGTCAAGTGTTACTTCCTCCAGAATGTCTCCCCTGTTCTTCCCATCCCAGGCAGCTTATGGTCCCTCCTCATGCTCTCAGAGTGCCGTGTGTGTGCACCCACCGTATCACTTATCAAACACTGCCACAATTGTGGGTTTGCTCCCTGATCCTTCTACTTAACTATACATCTTGGGGCTAGGAACTGACTGAAACTTCTTAGTTGTCAAGTTTCCAGAACTCGGCACAGTGCCTGGCATAAGGCAGATACTCAACATGAATGATGAAATGGATCCCTTTCTTTGACAGTTAAATAAGAATAGGAACTCTATATAAAATTTTGCTGGAGTGCCCCAAATTCTAGCAATAGAACAGTGTTTAGATTTTGATTTAGAAGTCAGATCAGTCAGGAATTATACCTCATACACCTGAGTTGTAATTATATCGTATCAGAAACTATCTGAGAAACTTTTGCAGTAGCCTATTGTAATTTGATGTATCTAATTTGTTATTATGACCCTCCAGACCCAAAGAGACTTAAGGTGGCTTATAAAGATAACATAAAATTCCAGAAGATAATTGTGTTGGTCACTGCTGGTTGTGATTTTCCTATGCTTTCTAAATCAAACACTGATTTTGTTCACGTGGCAATGCGCCCAGCAAAATAAATTCATATCCCAGTGTTCCTCCCAGGTAGGGTTGGTCACATGATAAAGTTCTGGCTAATGAAAATAAGCAGAAATGGTACATGCCTTTTGACATTTGTGTTTCTCCTTCATTTTTGGAATGAGGATTCAGTGCTGGAGTAGAATAGCCATCTTGAGAGCACAAGACAACAATTGTAGGAAGGAAAATCTCCTTCTCTCCTGAAGGAAAGATTCATTTTTATATGAGCAAAATAAGACTCTACTTGTTTAAGCATCTATTTAAGGAATTTCTCATGCTCACAGCCAAATCTAATTCCTAATTGATAGAATAATAAATATTAAAAGTAGGTGAGAAATATGAGACAAAGGGAAAACAAGGTCAGGTACATAAAATAGAACCAGGGATGTATTTAATACAAAAATCCATAATATGAAGTGCTATATACTTTCTATGGGCAGACCCTACATTTCTTTCTAAGATGTCTAGAAGACAATAGGAAGAGGGAAATGTGGTCAGTTATCTATCCACAAGAGAAAAAGCAAAGTCACTCAGAAGAAGAAAATGAATTTTGATAGCAAGACAAAAATATTTCCTTCCAAGGCTTCTTATACAAGGGGCAATATGACATAATAAACAATGTCCTTGTTAGCTTCCTTACAGAGGAAAACATCTCTGGGTTGTTCTAATAACTGATGACCTCATCCAAAGCACAATGAAGCAAAACAGAGCATTTAGACAAATAATGGGTCACACATCTTTCAAGCGATCCTCCACAGACACAATTTCTTTAATTTTTTTAGATGAACTACGTTAAAAATCTGATGAAAACTGTAGGTCTTCCAACAGAAAATGCACAGGTGCACCAAATTTTAACTACAATTTCAAGAAGTTGTGGACTTCCAAGGGTTTGGAAGTTCTAGGCTAAGAACCCAGCTCCAATCTGGACTTTTTATGTCTAATCTCCAATCTGGATTTTTTAGCAGCAATGTGGACTTATTTTACAACATGTCTGTGTTGTCATATAAGAAGGGTAATTAACTGTCCTGGTTTGCCCGGGACAGAGAGGCTTTCTGAGATGCAGGACTTTTAGTGCTAAAACCATGACAGTGTCAGGCAACCTGCTATAGTTGGTCACACCATATATAAGAGAAGAACCATATGGCTTAACATTCAGCCAAGTTTCTGTGTGTGTGTGTGTGTGTGTGTGTGTGTGTGTATGTGTGAGTTGTAGAGGTGGGCAGACTTCTGTGAAAATTAAGGGTTTCACAAGGATACATGCTTGCATTCATAGTCACCTATGATACAGAGAACTCTCACGGGCAGAGCCAAGAGGCTTCCTCAAAACCAATTTTGAATCTACCCTAATGCACAAATGGATAAATATGTTTCCAAAATCCAATCCTTTTCTTATAAAGCTACAATGATTTGTATCTGATACTCATCGACAGTTTTTTATATCCCCAGATATTGATAGTTGTAGCTTCTTGGTCTTCCAAAATAAATATTTTACAAAACGTATTTCAAGGTAAGTAAATGGAGAGACTTGCTATGTGGAAATAAGTAGCCATAAGCCAGTTACAAGTTGGGGAGAATTATAAAACTATATCTATATATATGTATATAGATAGATAGATAGATATAACTTTGGTTGTAGAATGGTTGATTTTAGCTTTTAGAATCAAAGAGGTCCTTCTTTGTGGTAATATTTGCATAGCAGGGCCAGACTTTATTAAAGCCACCACTAAACTCTCATAATAAAACCATATTACTAGGTGTAAAGCAATTGTTAATTTTATAATCTCTCTAACAGGAAGGTTGTCTCTCAAAAGACGGCTAAGCACCAAAAACTGGTTATTAAATTCAAAAATGGTTATTCTATTGGTAGGGAAGGCAAAATCTGTTAACTGCCCTGTCAAGAGAGATTTCCTACCGTCCTTTTCTTACAGTAGGTTGTATTCTCATAAAATGCTGAAGAGGCATTAATAGTCAACGTTCTCAATTCAAGTAGTTTGGCCCATCCCCAAATTCAAAAGCTTGTAAAAGTCAGGAAGAACTGCAAACAATCATATATTATTTCTGATGATTTCTTCATAAGAAGATAAAGAACCTCTCACTTGCAGGAGTTGTAGAGGATGCTGGGAGCTGCTAGTTGTGTTTGAATTGGGAAGAAGCAGTCAGAGAGCAGTCTGAAAGCCTTTCATGTAAGCATTTCTGGCAAGAGATCTCCCAAGAAATCGCCAAGACTCTCCAGATTTCTTGTGATTGCTTCTCTTATTCTAAAGTGTACCTAATTTGTACCTGATTTTGTGATTTTATATTCTTTTTTCTTAAAAGTGGCCTTCCAAATGATATAAGCTTCAGGTCCCGCAGAACATGAAACTGCCCCCTGTCTGAAGACAGCCAGATCCTTATTTCCCTGAGATACTTAACTGTTTGCCAACAAGAGACTGGCATAATTCTTTTCCATAGAACAGTTAATAAACTAACTAGGGCCAAGGTCTAGCTTTCAGTAAGCTGTAATATTTTTTGGTTCAACTCTAAAGAGCAAAGGTGCTGAAAGGCAGAGCACAGAATGCTGACGTGCTCGGCAAATTACTCTGAGCGACAGAAATGGCTATGAAAATAAGATTTTTCGTGCCTTGGGAAAGTCTCAGTCCTTAACAGATTAAGCTGGAGCAAAGTAGGAACTATAGGCATAATCTTTGTTGAGTAGGAGAGAAAACTGATAGAAGTGGAGCCATAGGCATTATTTTGCATTATACAAATAGAAAGTATCCTAGTGTGCTTGCCTAAAACAAAAGCACAATCCTATTATAAAAATTTATGTGTATGTGTGTATCTCCAATCTCCCCTCTCATCCCCAAATAGAGGATGTGGGCTCTCGTATTATAAAAGATGAAAATCATTTAAGAGTCTTCTTGAGTTAGTAAAGTTTTTTTACCTGAAGAGAAAATTAAGAGATTTCATATGTGACTGGCAATGCTTCCCTTTAACCACTGATGCTGTTATGTAAATAGATCTTAGGCGGAGAAAGTAGTCACTTAGTTTGGCACATGTAATCCAATCCATTATATTCCCTAAATCAAAGTAAATGACTTCCTATAGAACTGATCAATGTGGGATTCAAATGTCAAAAGACCATTGGGATAAGAATAACAGCATTAAGAAAAATAATCATTGCATTTAGTTTTATGTAGAAAAGATATCATTGATTTGGTGGAGCAGTGATTACAGGAAAATGAGATTTCCCTCAAAACCCCAAACAGCCATTGCATAGATAGAACACGCTTTGGCTTTCAAAACTTTTCTAAGATTAGAGAGGGCAGATGGAAAGAATTTGTAAGCAAAGTTAGTCTTAGCACCAGTGACATACTGAGAAAACAACATGTTTGCCAAATCCCAGGTTATACCCCAATAGTGTTTGAAAAAATGGGGGTTAAGCTTATTAATTAGTCAAGCACATTATCAACATGAATGCTGAGGTGTTTTGTCATTCATTCCTCATCTCATGCCTCTCCTTGCATGTTTCCAGATTACTGATGCTTCCTTTCAAAGGAATAAACCACTGGACAAAGAAAAATGAGCACATACCACTTGGGACACCAGGTATTGGTTGCACGGTCAATAAATTTCGACATTTTAGGTGTCCACATGGAGAAAGGAAAATAGGAGGTGGGAAGGATTTTTTTAAAAAACACTGTAAGCTGAATATGAAGAGCTTGGTGACTTTGGGGGTTAACTGCTTAGTTCTTCCAACTGAAAATGGCGTTTCTGTCTCTATGAATTTCTGTTATACGATAAAACTTTGGATTTGTGAATAGTTTTATTTTCTTTTTAAATTAAAGAATGTCTTTAATTGTCTTACCTAGCTAGCTGTTTGTGAGGAGGTCTCCATTTCCCTTTGGTTAAGGGATATATGAATTGGCCTTATTAATATAACAACTGGGGCTTCCCTGGTGGCGCAGTGGTTAAGAATCCGCCTGCCAGTGCAGGGAACACAGGTTCGAGCCCTGGTCCGGGAAGATCCCACATGCCGCAGAGCAACTAAGCCCGTGCTCCACAACTACTGAGCCTGTGATCTAGAGCTCGTGTGCCACAACTACTGAGCCCACTTGCACAATTACTGAAGCCTGCGTGCCTGGAGCCTGTGCTATGCAACAAGAGAAGCCACTGCAATGAGAAGCCCGTGTACCACAACAAAGAGTAGCCCCCGCTCACCGCAACCAGAGAAAGCCCATGCAAAGACCCAACGCAGCCAAAAATAAAAATAAATAATAAATAAATTTATTAAAAAATAAAAAATAACAACTAATTGTGAGCCAAAGTTGAAGCAACCTTATTAACACAAAGCAAATCTCTTCTATGTGTCTCTGTTTTACAAAGGCATGTTCTGAAATATAAGAAAAGCTATCCTTGAAGTATTTCTAGACAAATTAAAAGCAGGAAATACCAGGGATTTCATGTGCTGAACTCTCATGAGATTTACTGCCCAATTTAGCAGTTTCAGCGTGAGCCTGGGATATGCCTCTGTACATTTTGATGCGAATTCCAAGTGGACTGAACTTGTAAAGCTTTAGAATTTCATCCATCACTTAGCATTTCTTTGATTTGGGGTTACATGTCACCATTAATCATAAAAATACAAGATCCCTTGAAGTATGGCTACTTGGGCTCCTCTGTGGAATTAATGGGATAAATGAATAAACCAATAAACAAATCAAGTTAATCTGGGAGTATAATGATCCAGATTTTAGTCTAAAAATTATTTAAAATGTTATATTTTCAAGTTATTTTCCGAATGATTTAAGTATAGCATTCTCTGAGGAGTCTGAGGTGACTTTCTGGAATGCCTTTCTCTGCCTCAGTGAGGAAATTTAGTAGCAAATGTGAAACCTGAAGCCACATATGACCTCCCTTGGGTGTGCTGCCCTCAATATAACTATCACCACACAATTAATGCCCCTTTGACATCCCAGTCCCCACATTGTTAAGACAGTGAAGTAGGCAATTATATGAAATTTTAAAGTGTGTGTGAAACACATGGCTAATGGTCCAAATGAAATACAAGAGTTATTTTTATTTAGAAACAAAGAAGTTTGTATAATTCTCTTGAAGTTTTTCCTTAGTTCCTCATTGGCTACATCTGAGGTTCTAGGATTCAAGCTCATGAAATGAGCACCAACCTGTGATAAAAGTTTTAATGTATCAAAGTTAAAGGAGAAGTAAGGTAATTACTGGGATTTTTTTCATAGAAATAAATTTGCTCATTTAAAGAACTTTCTCTGGGATTATGTCCTTTATACTTTTTTTGGCATTAACAAAAAATTCCTTTCCTTTATGAAATGCTGGTATTTGTAAATGTAAGTTTGAGAAAAACTGACTCAATTAGACAAAATAAAGACTTGGTTATCTTAAAATGTCTTTGAAATTTACTGGTCTGTAAAGTTCAAAAGTTTAGAAATCACCACCCTGTGAAATGACGATTAACTTCTTATTATGGCACCTAAAAGACCCTTCCTAGTTTGGCTATTGTTTATTTTGCAACTTCATTTTCACCACTTTAAACACAGGGATTCTGGAATAGAGACATGCTTAATGGTTTGTATCACACACTTCTACACTGTGAAATTCCTTCCATTCCTTGTCCTTCTTCTGGAAAATTCCTAATTATACGTCAAAACTCAGGGGGAAAAAGTACCTCCTCTGTACAGCCTTCCCTGACAACCGCATCTGGTCTCCCCAGGAAGAAACTGGGCACTCTTAGTTTTCCACTCCCACTTCTTCCAGGTATGACCCTGGTCACATTGCATCATAATGGTATGTTTGATTGACTATATGCTCCATACAGAGTGAGATCCTTAGGATAGGGATTTTTCTTTTGTGGTTTATTTCTTTATCCCCTGCATCTAAGCCAATGGTTGACACATAATAGGTGCACAATAAAAGTATGACTGGATTTTAAATGGATGAATCATTAAATTATGTCTTGCAATTGTCTTCCTTTCATTCACCTATTTAGTCATTTATAAAGAAATATTTAAGTGCCTATTATGAAATACCTTTATGAGGTACCCTAATAGTTTCCTAGTGTAAAATACAACCTTTATTTGTAATTTGCTTATAATCCAATTGGGAAAGACAAAAAAAATCCACATAGAAAATGTTATATAACCAATACACAAAGTGATCAAAGACAAGGGCAGCATGTTTTGTGTGAATCAATGGAGCCTAAGGTTAGCATTTCCTACTGTTACTACGAGACTTTGTTACAGTTTACATTGGCCAGAGGTTTCAGGGAGGATGTGGGAATTGGTAGGAATGTTATGAGCCCTCTGTGCTACGCATCCATGGCCACACAAAATCAGAACTCCTGTTCTCTCTGCCAAAGCTGTTCCCTCAATCCATTCCATGACCCTTTGACTCATCTGCCTGAGGTACCTCATTTACAGCCTCGCCTCATTCCTCATACTTGACACCCAGGACTGCTTCTCTGTCTCTTATCCTTCAGTTTTTCTTCCTCAACTGTAATTGATACTTGCTGGTTGATTTTGCAGCCTTTCATAAAGGCCTAGGGTAAATAACCCTCCTGGTATTTTCTAGTCCATCCTTTTATTTTATTGACAGGAAATCTGAGAACTGGGGTGGCCATGACTCACCCGAGACCCTCCAGCTATCAGTCAGGTTCTAACTCCAGGTTCTTCCCACCCTCCTACTTCGTATACACATGGAGCATCCTTAAGATGTTCAAAATAAATTAAGATATGTGTCTCTCTGAATTGAGTTTTGTTGCTTCCATGAAAGCTTGATCACTGACATATTCATTTGAGGGCAAAGGATCTATAACTTATTGAAGCAAAAGTGTATTAGATTTTTTTCACATGGATTCTACTTGATTTTGAGTTGACACTTTTGTTTTTATTAAAAATGTTAAATGTTAGGTAGAAATAAAAATACAAGGAGGTTAAGAGAAAACTGAATGATGAAAGTTGCATTGTGAAGTGGCTACCTGAGTTTCACATTGTACATTGTGTGAGAACCACTGGCCTTTTCTGGATCTCAGTTGGCTCATAGGTAAATTTAGGGGAAGGAAGAGATAATTTATTTATATACACCCACCCCTAACATAAAAGTGTGCATTTACACACACTCACACCCACACTCATATTCAGAATTTAAGACACTGATTTCCCATTATCCAAACTCACTTGTGGGGTATCTTTCAGACTAGTTTCCCTAACTATGCAGAAAATAAACCCTAAAATACATTTCATTCTTCCTAATTAGGCTATGAAAAGGGGCGTTCAAATATTAATAATTTGCAGAATTAAACACCATAGAATCTTAGCAATTATTTCAAGGAAATAACTATTTTCATTCCTAATTGCAATTCAGTAGAAAAAAGTCAAAGGTCACTTTCATCTTTGTTCAAGTAGTTAAGTTTACTTTATTTTTTTAAATCAACTTTCAAGTAGCATTTAAATATGATTTTGTTTAATTTAAATCAATTTGTACTCTATTTGTATTTACTGAGATGCGACAGAAATCTCAGCTTTCCACGGTTCTGTTTTTGTTTTTGGATGAAATCTTAGTTGTTTAATGAACTTCAATATTTATATTTAGTTAAACTCTGCTATCATTTATAACCAGATGAGACAGCCATGGGAAGATAAATTGATAATTTATTCCTCTTGCATTAGGGAAACAATTCTTGTATTTACAGTATGCTTAGCATAGCAATTCCCTGCCTAACCTCCTAATATTTGTATACGTTTTATGGTGAAGTGTGACTTTCAAATTAAAAATGATTTGTTGCAAGAATATTGACTAGGAAATGCATTCTGAGAAGAGATAGCAGAGAAGATGTAATGAGATTTTTCACTACCCTTAGCCCTGGCCTATTCAATAATTTTTGCTCTCTAAAGCTAAGAGGAAGAAAGGGAGCCTCAGACTGAGTGGCAGATGTTAAGTCAGGAAATGGGAACTCCGCCTTCCCCAGAGTTTCAAGTCATCTCTCTGACCTTTGTGGCCTTGTTGAAAGGCTTTCTCTGAATTGAATGACAACATGGAGGCTGTGGGTAATATTGCAAATCAGGGAATGCGGGTGTGACGGGGAAGCCGTGACCCTTGCCCTGCGTGGTAGTTCAGACCAAGGTTAGGGGCGAGGTGTGAAGGACTTTGCAGTGCTGGGTGGTCTGGCAGTGTCTGAGGTCCTCCCACCAGGAGGACCCAAGAGGCTTACTCAGTGTGCTCCCACCCTGGTTCCTGCCCCACACCTCTGTGTCCATCCTCCAAGTCTTCCTTCAGTACATCTACAAGTTGGGTACCATTTGACCCCGATGTTTAGGCATGTAAACACAGATGACACAGAATGTGTCAGAAACCCACTCTTCCCTCCCACTTCAGGGCATCCACACAGTGGTGTGGCTCAGAACAGACCCAAGGTCCTGTAGAAAAAGGGCACCAATTGGCATAGGAGTAAGTGACAGGAAAAATGGTTCTGAGAACAGTCTTCCCTCCCGCCAGATTTATTGGGATATAATTGACACATACCATTGTGTAAGTTTAAGGTGTACAATGTGAGGATTTGATACACGTATATATTGCAAAATGATTACCACAATAAGGTTAGCTGACACACCCATCACCTCACATATTTACCTTTTTTTTGTAGTGAGAACTTGGTGACTTTCAAGTATACAATAAAGTATTGTTAGCTATAGTCACCATGCTGTCCATTAGATCCCCAGAATTTACTCATTTTACAACTGAAAGTTTGTTTTGTACCCTTTGATCACCTTTACCCATTCCTCCCACTCCCAAATCCATAACCACCAATCACATGAAAGGATGCTCAACATCACTAATCATTAGAGAAATGCAAATCAAAGCTATATGAGGTATCACCCCACACTGGTCAGAATGGCCATCATCAAAAAATCTACAAACAATAAATGCTGGAGAGGGTGTGGAGAAAAGGGAACCCTCTTGCACTGTTCGTGGGAATGTAAATCAATACAGCCACTATGGAGAATAGTATGGAGGTTCCTTAAAAATCTAAAAATAGAACTACCATATGATCCAGCAATCCCACTACTGGGCATATACCCTGAGAAAACCATAACTGAAAAATAGTCATGTACCACAATGTTCATTGCAGTACTATTTACAATAACCAGGACATGGAAGTAACCTAAGTGTTCATTAACAGATGAATGGATAAAGAAGATGTGGCACATATATACAATGGAATATTACTCAGCCATAAAAAGAAACAAAATTGAGTTATTTGTAGTGAGGTGGATGGACCTAGAGTCTGTCATACAGAGTGAAGTAAGTCAGAAAGAGAAAAACAAATACTGTATGCTAACACATATATATGGAATCTAAGAAAAAAAAAAAAAGGTTCTGAAGAACGTAGGAGCAGGACAGGAATAAACACACGCAGACATAGAAAATGGACTTGAGGACACGGGGAGGGGAAAGGGTAAGCTGGGACGAAGTGAGAGAGTGGCATGGACATATATACACTACCAAATGTAAAATGGATAGCTAGTGGGAAACAGCCACATAGCACAGGGAGATCAGCTCGGTGCTTTTTGTCAAACTAGAGGGGTGGGATAGGGAGGGTGGGAGGGAGATGCAAGAGGGAGGAGATATGGGGACATATGTATCTGTATAGCTGATTCACTTTGTTATACAGCAGAAACTAACACACCATTGTAAAGCAATTATACTCCAATAAAGATGTTAAAAAATAAAAAAAATAAATAAAAATAACAATAGAAAAGAAATACTTTAGATCTCAGAATATGGCACCATGATTTTATTTGAAGTGATTGGGCAAGGCCATCAGCTACTGGGAGGTTTCTCGAGGTATAGTCTATCATTTTACTTTGATAGGGTTCTACTGATTTTGAAGAGAGGGTGAAGTACATTCCCTCCTCAGGGGGATGGGATTTACTCTAGGAAGACTCCTTTGGTAACTGACTGGTATACCTTTATTAGAATGTTTGTCATATTTGTCTTTTTGTTTATTTTTCTGTCACTAGGGAAATAATAACTAGCATCATTCCTCTGTGTGCGCTTGTGTGTGTGTGTGTGTGTGTGTGTGTGTGTGTGTCTAAGAGAGGCACTAATTGACTGGAAAAAGAAGGGATTAAAAACCCAGGAAATGGAAGTACCAAGGCATTGGCCATGATGAGACACTGGAATGAAGGCACTTCTGATTTTGAGAGTACAATGTCTTGTGATGACAAGTTCTGGGGTGTGGCAAGGGCAATGGGAAGCAGAGTGAAGTAGAGATAAAAATCATCAAGAATCAGCAGGCAGAAAAACTTCCAGTCAAGATATTGAGGTTTGTCCATATAGAGTTATGAAAAAAATAAAGGCAAAAATTCAAACAATATAGAAAGGTGTAAAATGCAAGTAGAAAATTTCCATCCCAAATCCCCACCCCTTTCTGACACTTGAGGTGTTCATTATGAAAAATATACTCCTTTGGGTGGTGTTGGAAGTCAGTACAGTGCTTAACCCTTGCAAGGGGCTGGGTGCTGCAGTGCTGGTGGTATTATGTTTCTTGACCTAGCAGTTGGTTATATAGTTGTATTGATTTGTGAAACTTTATCAAACTTTACACTAATTTTTTTTTGCCTATATTATACTTAAAGTTTAAAAGTTGACTTACTTAAGCTGTATTTGTTTTTAAATATTTCTAACTTACAATAAGATATTAAGAATAACGCAACAAACACCCACATAGTCACCACCCTTTTATAAAAAACATTTACTTATTTTATTTATTTTTATTTTTTTTTTGGCTGCGTTGGGTCTTAGTTGCGGCATGAGGGATCTTTCATTGCGGCACGGGCTCTTTGTTGTGGCGCGGGGCTTCTCTCTAGTTGTGGCGTGCGGATTTTCTCTCTCTAGTTGTGGCATGTGGGCTCCAGAGTGCATGTGTCTGTAGTTTTGTGGCACGCAGGCTCTCTAGTTGAGGCACATGAGCTCAGTAGTTGTGGTGCTCAGGCTTAGTTGCCCTGTGGCATGTGGGATCTTAGTTCCCCGACCAGGGATCAAACCCGTGTCCCCTGAACTATAAGGCGGATTCTTTACCACTGGACCACCAGGGAGGTCCCTCACTACCCTTTTTAATAAATACAATATTACAGAGACCATATGCATCTTCACCTGAGCACATTTCCTCCCCCGTCTCCAGGTAACTGCTATCCTCTTTTTGTCATTTTTCTTTCCCATAGATTTATACTTTTACCAAATATGTATGTACCAGTTTCCTCCTATTATCTGAAGTACAGCCGTTCCTATGAAACCTTTCACAAGCAGAAATGGTGTAAAGTGAAGAAGAAATTACCTTAGGACATCTTGCTAATGGATGCACAAAATAAATCAAGATAAAGCACAGATGCTCACACAGTTTAAAGCTCTGGTGGTCTAATGCTGAGAAGCTGAGTGTATTCCCGGGGAAGGAGCTTGGCCGTGCCACTCCCGCTGCTTGGGATGCGCTGACGCCTCTACAATGGCTCCCTGTAAAACAAACACCGAATGCTATTTTCACTTTTTGCCTTTTTCCTAAAAGCAAAAATCCTCTTTGGATTTCTTTTGGTTAGTAAAAACAAGTACTAATGTAGGTCTTTTGTAAAAGCAAAGTGTTAGAAAGCGAACTTTTGAAAGTCAGGGGATACCTGTGTTTCTAAGCAATTTATATACTGTTTTGAGTGCGCCATGGTTTCATTCTGTATGTATCTCTGCAATTTGTCTTATTTTTTTAAATTGAGGTGAAATTCACATGACATACAATTAACCATTTTAATGGTACAATGCAGTGATATTTAGTATATTCGCAATGTTGTGCAACCACCAGCTATTTCTAATTTCAAAACTTTGTCATCACCCCATAAAACACCCCATACTTGTTAAGGAATCACTCCTCACTTCCAGCTCCTCTTAACCCCTGGTAAACTCTAATCTACTTTCTGTCTCTATGGATTTGCCTATTCTGAATATATCAATAAAAGGGATCGTATTATATGTGACCTTTGTTGTCTGTCTTCTTTTACTTAGCATAAAGTTTTCAAGGTTCATCCAAGTTGTCATGTGTTTCAGTACCTCATTCATTTTTTATTAAAGCCATCCTAGTGGGTATGAAATGATATCTCATTCTGGTTTTAATTTGCATTTCCTTAATGACCAATTATGTTGAACATCTTTTCATGTGCTTGTTGGGCCATTTGTATATCTTCTTTGGAGAAATGTCTATTCAAGTCTTTTGCCCAATTTTAATTGGATTATGTTTCTTTTTATTATTGAGTTGTAAGAGTTCTTTATATATCCTGGGTACTAGACCCTAATCAGGTATATGATTTGCAGTTATTTTCTCCTGTTCTATGAGTTGTCATTTCACTTTATTAATAGTGTCCTTTCATGTACAAAAGCTTTTAATTTGATGAAGTATAATTTGTCATTTTTTTCTTTTGTTTTTTGTGCTTTTAGCGTCATATCTAAGAAGACTTGCCTAACTTAGTTATGAAGATTTACTCTCATATTTTTCTTAAGAATCTTATAGTTTTAGCTATTATATTTAAGTATATGGCCCATTTTGAATTAATTTTTGTGAATGGTGTGAGAAAGAGATTCAACTTCATTCTTTTGTATGTGGCTACCCAGTGTCCCAGCACCATTTGTTGAAGAGACTATTCATTGAATTGTCTTGGCACCCTTGTTGAAAACCAACCATCCTTGTGTCAGTGCCGCACAGCCTTGATTACTATAGCTTTACATTAAAATTTGAAATTGGGAAATCTGGGTTCTCCAACTGTGTTGGTCCTTCTCTAGATTGTTTGGCTATTCCAGGTGCCTTGAGTTTCCATATGATTTTAAGATTGGCCTGTCAATATCTGCAAAATCCCAGCTGGAATTTTGATACAAATCACATTTAATCTATAGATCTATTTGGGAAGTATTGCCATCTTAGCAATATTAAGCTTTCTATAATCTTGGGGTGTTTTTCTATTTATTTAGGTCTTCTCTAACTTTTCCCAGCAACATTTTGTAGTTTTCAGAGTATAAGTTTCACATTTCTTTGTTAAATTTATTCCTAAGTATTTTATTCTTTTTGATGCCCTTATAAATACAATTTTTTTCTAATTTCATTTTTGGATTTTTCATTGCTAGTGCATGGAAATACAATTGTTTTTTGTATATTGATCTTGTGTTCTGCAACTTTGATGAACATGCTTAAATAGCATTTTAGTGGATTCATTTGACTTTCTTTGTACAAGATCATGTCATCTGCAAAGATATATAGTTTTATTTCTTCCTTTCAAAGCTAGATTATTTTGTTTCATTTCCTTGCCTAATTGCCCTGGCCATACCTCCTGTTTAAAGCTGAGTAGAAGCAGTAAAAGTAGACACCCTTGGCTTGCTCTTGATCTTAGGGGAAATTTCATTGATTTATGCTCTCATATTTATTATATTCTCCTCTGTGCCTGGTTTAGGTTTCATTTGCTCTTCCTTCTAGTTTAAGTTGGAAGCGTAGATTAATTATTTTAGCTATTTTTGCTTTCTAATATATGCATTTAACGCTACAAATTTCCCTCTAAACACTGCTTAGCTGCATCCCACAAATTTTGATATTTGTATTTTTACTTAGTTCAAAATATTTTAAAATTTCCCTTGAGGTTTCTCTTTGACCCCTGTGTTATTTAGAAGCTTTCTCTTTTTTAAAAAAAATAATTAATTAATTAATTTATTTATTTTTGGCTGTGTTGGGTCTTGCTGCGCGTGGGCTTTCTCTAGTTGCGGTGAGCGGGAGCTACTCTTCATTGCGGTGTGCGGGCTTCTCATTGTGGTGGCTTTTCTTGTTGTGGAGCACGGGCTCTAGGTGTGCGGGATTCAGTAGTTGTGGCATGGGGGCTCAGTAGTTATGGCTCACAGGCTTAGTAGCTCCACAGCATGTGGGATCTTCCCGGACCAGGGCTTGAACCCATGTGTCCTACATTGGCAGGCGGATTCTTAACCACTGCACCAAGAAAGAAGTCCTTAGAAGCTTTTTCTTTAATTTCCAAATAGCTGGGAATTTACCAGATATCTTCCTAGTACAGTTTTGTTTAATTTTATTGGGGTCTAAGAATGTCCTTTGTATGATTTCTAATTTTTTAAATGTGTCAAAGTTTTGTTATTGCCCAGAATATGGTGCACCCTGGAGAATAACTCATGTGCACTTGAGAAGAATGTGTAATCTGCTGTTGTCAGGTGAAATGTTTTAGAAATATCAATTACATCAAGTTGTTTGATTGTGCTGTTTGGGTCATGTTTATTCTTACTGATTTTCTATCTACTTGTTCTATGAATTCCCAAGAAAGGAATGTTGACATCTCCAACTATAATTATGGATTTGTCTATTTCTCCTTTCAGATGTATCAGGCTTTTGCTTCATGTATCATAAAAGTCTATTTTTGGGCGAATACACATTTAAGATTTTTATGTCTTCTGGGAGAATTTGTTCCTTTGTCATTGTGTAGAACCCATCTTTATCCCTGATAATCTTTCTTGTTCTGAAATTTACTTTGACTGAAATTATTATAGCTATTCTAGGTTTTTTAGTTTAGTGTTTACATGGTATATCTTTCTCCATTCTTTTACTTTTAACCTAAGTCTTTATATTTAAAATGGGCTTATTATGAACAGTATATAATCTATATGTTTTCAGTGTATCTATATGACTGTATGTACCATCAATATGTCTATAGCTTTCTGTGTATATAAATCAATACAATTGATTTATTTTCTTGACATTTTCTCTAATGAAGTCAAGGTGTTTTTCTTCTTGAAATATATGTAATCATTGGACTGTAACAGAGCATTTTTATAAACAGTTTCTTTGGATTTTCTCAGAGTCACAATATTGATTTTCTGAAGACTTCAGGTGCACTTAATATTGAACATCATGGGTTGGCACTTGATTATGTGGCTAAGGGGACCAAGGAGTCTAGGAGGATAGAACTACTAAACAGAGGAATCCTGAATTTCAGGAAACTTTTCTTAAATCCAGGAAGGGTTACTTCAGCATGTGTAGGGAATATGCCCTAACATAGTAATGATTTGGACTGAATAAAAGCATAGAATAAAAGTTTAGATAAGATCAAGTTCAACACTTTTTCAATTCACAGATGAGGAGTCTGAGAACAAGAGCTATGTAGCTAAGTTTCCATACCTCGGATCCTTTTTTCCTTGTGATTTTGGAAGAATAGAGTGAGTTACATTATTATATTGTTTCTGTGATTGTTTTATCAGTAAGATCCATCCCAGCAGCTACTTAGATTGATGCTTGTGTGTGGCCATGAGCAGGAGAGAGAAATTACTTTCTGTATTAGGGGTTGAGGGGGTGGGGATGTGCTATAATAGATAAGATGTCCCAACCTTGAGATATGCTCTGTGTCTAATCTCTTTTTCAGCTATTTCTCAACATTCTTGCATTGCTTTTCATATCTTGCAACTTTTAAACTTGAATTAAATTTTCCAGTTTGTATTTGCCAATTCCTATTTAGATTGCTTTTTTTGAAACTAGTCTTCCTTTTGTTTCTGGGTCCTTTATCTTCCAGCTAGGAAATTTTACTGGTATAAGTGACTACTACTTGGCAATACACAGCTAACATTTCAGACTTACCTTCTCTGGGCAAATTTATAAACAAGGGCCTGAGAATTTCAGAGTCAGTTTGATTTGGTTACAAAAAATCCAAAATTAAAAAAAAGGATCAGAATTGTGCAAAGCTCAAGTGTCTCCCTAAATATATTTTACAGTTCAAAACAAGAGGTCTTCCTTAGATATTTTAAATTTCTTATTCTAATCATTCATGATACCAGCAAATAAAAAGGGTCTTTAATTTAGAGAAAACAAATACCAAATATTTGCAGCATTTTTCTTTTCAAATGTTTGAATTGTTGGTTTTATTTCAGGGTGGATCTTAATTTATCCAAGCATACTTCTCAGCCTGTGTTGTTACAGGGGCTCCTCACAGTATAAGTAGAATGACAGTGTTAGTACGTCTTTCCATTATTGCAGAAACTCTGTTTTTTGAAAGTGCCTTTAGTAGGATTCTGGGAATTCAGTGTAGGTTAACAATGGGGCTTCCACCATTTAGAATTCTTTTCTCTTAATGAAAGGAGTCTGAACCCTTGAACTCTGTCAGGGACTTAGGCATGTTCCCTGGGCCTGATTTTCATCCTCAGAAAATGGAGGTCAGACACATGTCAAGAATAAAGGAAAGGCAGATTAGAGTACTTAAAGACTTTGTACATGTCCAGATGACGTTAATGTATTGACCGTAGTGTCTGGAACCTGCTAGGCACTTGGTGAGTGAGTGAATGAACAAATGAATGAATGAGTAAATAATGAGTAGAAATGACAGCGAATACTCAGGAAAGCAACTAATCATACACATGGTAGAATGTCTTACTTTCCATGTGTTAGCCTGGGCTAAATGGAAATTATAAAAAATGTAGCATTTCCCAGAGGTGCTCCTTCTCCAAAGGATGAGGGCAGTATAATTTGGTAATGTATCTTCATAAGGAAATGGTTATTGGAAATGCTAATTTAGGATGATAAGGGTTTCATCATTTCTTATAGAAATTGGCTTTGATTATGACCACCTTACTTCATGATAGTACTTGTGCACCTCATAGCCGATTTGTTCCCTCATTGATACAGTTTGATAAACGTGTGAAAGAACATAAGGGGGGTAGTTATGTCTGCGTTCTATCCCTGTAATTACAACGGTACTTGGTTATGAGCACAGGTATGCAAGACATAAAAGTTTCTTCATTGTCTCTTACTCAACTTCTAGCTCTGAGCATCTTTTCTATTAGTTTGGCAGAAAGGAGAGAAAAAAACCTCTAAATCTTTGTTGGAATCCACCACACACACCCACACACACACATAACTAGTTCCTGGAATTGTTCCAAGTTTCTGGGAATTTACAGAGCACTTGGGCGGCGGGGAGGGTGCAATGTATGTTATTCCAGTCATTGTACCCACAGGATACTGCTGAGATGTCTCTCATCCTTGTTTGTATGACTTCATCAGGTCCAGATAGCATCCTGGCTCCAGCTTGGGGCACAGGAATTTTTTGGTAAAGTTGCTTAAAGTCCCATTTTGCCAGATGTGCACCCTGCTCCCTTTCCTCTTTGGGGTCTTCCTCTGTGGGGTTTTGCTACTAGCCTGGTGACCTTCATGGGATGTACTTTTCTCCCTCATCCCAGCCTCCTCTGCACTATCTACCCTTCACTCCTCCTGCCACTCCCCCACACCCAGGAAGAACTTCTGTCTAGCAGAGGGGAGATCCTTTCTTCCAAGGCACTTAGTCTGTGGCTTTTAGTGAAATACGTGTGAGAAAGACTTACAAGGACTTTAATGTTTTGCTCTGCCACTTATCACCCTTTGGCCAACTCCCTGCTTGAAAGAGACCACGGGAAAGAGAAGCTGACAAGGAAGGAAAAGAAAACCCAAACAAAAAAACTTTTAAATATCTCAAAGTAACAACACAATCACACTGAGGTGCGATGGGGAGCTAATGTTACTATTTTCTATGTTCCAAGACTTCTGCTTGATTCCTTCAGACGTATTACCTCATTTCATCATTACGACAAGGCTGCGAGTGGATGTGCTAATTCCATTTTTACAATCAGGAAACTGAGAGTTAGAGAGATTAAATATCCTGTTCAATATTAAATTTGA
This sequence comes from Balaenoptera musculus, assembly GCF_009873245.2. Classification (NCBI taxonomy): domain Eukaryota; kingdom Metazoa; phylum Chordata; class Mammalia; order Artiodactyla; family Balaenopteridae; genus Balaenoptera; species Balaenoptera musculus. Next base: position 43,009,521 of record NC_045791.1, read on the forward strand.
AGTCAGGGAGTTAAAATTCTAAATTCTATACTTTCCTCTATTTACTTTGTTCCACTTCACAACCCTACACATGTAATGGTCAGTGAAAGAAAACAAACAAATGAGAAATATGGGAAGATAGCTATTTAGAATTATATTAGACCAGCTAAAAGCTATATGGGGACACATGGACTGAGAATTAGGGTCTGAAACTTATGTTCCAGTTAACATGGACCTCACTCCTCGCAGAACAAATAGTACAAAGTTGCTCAGCCCAAATATCCCTCAACTGGGGAACTGAAAAACAGACTGTGGTGCATTACCATGGAATATTATGCAGTCATAAAAAGGAACGAACTACTGATACACTCAATGACATGGATGGATCTCAAATGCCCAATGATAAGTGAAGAAAGACAAATGCAAAAAACTGCAGAGTGTGTGATTCCCTGTGTATGACCCTCTGGAAAAGGCAAAATTATAAGGATTTTTTCATATTTTGATTGAGGTGGTGGTTACGTGACTGTATACATTTGCCAAAAATTGCAGAAATGTACAGTAAAGGGGTGAATAATACTATATGTAAATTATATTTTAATTTTTTAAATAGGAGAAAAATACTAAGTTGTTTAAGTATTTTACTAACCTCATTAGAAATGTCCTGTCTTATGATTTTTAGGTAAAATTTGAAAAACAGAATGGATTCAGTCTCTTAATAACCAACTTCCTCTTAATATTTTATATAACCTACAGGAGACTTAGGGTACCCCAAAGACCATCTTTCCTTAACTAAATAACTGTAGTGAAATTTAGATGCTTCTTACAACCAATGATAAGAGAAAATTGCCAGGTGCCTGCAGATCAATAAGTTTTGATGTAGTTGATATTATTTGCAAATGTATAAAATGTACAAAATTAGTCATTGAGTAATTAACAGTTAAACTTAAATTTATTGATTATTGCTTCAAACGCTCATAAAATGACTACACTTGGCTGCCTGTTATTTTTACACAAAAGATTGGCAACTACCAGGCCATCCAGTTTAAGGCAGAAGAAATTGCTAAATCCCGCATAAACAAGATGTTTCAAAGCTGGGAGAGTTTGGGGGTCATCATTTGATGTTTTTTGGGGAATTATTACTCAAGTCCTAAATATCTACCTCTGAAAAGACAATATAAGCCTTTGACTCTCCCTTCCTGCCAAGGAGAAGTCTCTTGACCCCCTTGGTTTCTAGTCTTTGTGGTGGCAATTGGGTCATGGGTGAGAGGAAGACAGCCAGCTTGGCTAATTCACACTGGGAAAAGCAGAGGGTTTCTTAAGGAAAAGAGAAAGAGACCCAGAAAGCAGGAGGGGAGAGAAGAAAGAGGAGGACAGCCAAAACATAGATGGAGAAAGAATATTTGAATATATTTTTCTATGTGATATGAATAAAATCCTCTTCTGGCATTGTTAAAAGATTGCGCTAAAGGTTTAAATTGCTTTTCCATTATTTCTGGACATGACGATTGCTTTTCCTCCTGAAGGTGACACCATGCCAGGATGGGCTGTGAAGAGGCTCGACTCTTATGAGTAACATATCTGTCAAAACTTCAGGCTGACTTTCAAGAAAAGCTGTTTAACTTCCAGTGATGTGTAATTTAATGAAGGAAAAATATAAAGCTATTAGTTTAACCAAATAGGAAATTCAGAAGAAAGTCTATTATTTTCAATATCTCTCAGAATTATACTGTCAATCTTCAAGAGCTAAAGAAACCAAAATGATGAGCACTGGTGATGCAAAACAGCTTGTCACCATGGTGCCAGGCATGTCTGTCAGGGGCCGAGCATGAATCCAAAGACTCTTTAGGCTACATGTATGAAGAAATCTTTGACTCAAACTTTGGTCATTACACTGAAGCAGAAAGTTAGTCTATAATTATCTGGGTGTATAAATGCTTTCTCAGTTATTAAAAGTATATACTTACACAACTAATGTGTGGGCCTCCTTCCTCCTGAAAAGCTACTATTAAATCTATGATGCATCATACAATTTATGGTATCTTAGAATCGGGTTCTAGATACTCCAAAAATAATTTTCTTGTTACCATAATTTTCTTCCAAGAGACTCACAGGAGATATTTGACTTGTGTATTTCTTTGGTGCACCCCTCTTTTCTAATATTGTTCTCATGACCTCCAAACATCCTGAACTATTCTGATTTCGTATGCTCTAAAAGTTTGACTAGCACTTTGTATAAGAATATATCATGTGATGCAATACACACACACACACACAGTTTCTTTCTGCCCGGGTTTTACATGCTTTACTGGGTGTCGGGGGGCGGGGGGGGGGGCGGGGAGGAGGCAGTGGAGAGGCAGTAAAGGTGCTGATAGTGGAGAAGGAGATGTAGAAAGAAGAGAAAGGGCAAAAACTGTTGGCAGGTGTGCTCTCCTTTTTCCAGAGCATGGCCCTGGACACCTGCCCTCAAGCACGACGTGTGTTAAGAGACAGGAGGGTTGACAATGAAGTGACAGTGCTGGTTGGTGGAGTGGCTCTTTTTGTCTATACTCACAGGGTTTGGCAGGCCTTGCTGCCTGCAGTTTGGGGTCCTGTTTTCTCCCCCACCTGTGTGGTTTGTGAGGGATCCACAAGGGATCACAAAGCAAGACTCCCTCTCGTCAATTTGGAGCTGTCTGTCCCCTGCCCCAGCATCTGCTGACATTTCAGCTAGGGGCATGCGAAGGCATGGGCTTATTTGAATGGCCCGGCAGCACCTGGGGAAATTTTCTTTTGTAGGGAGAATGTCTCCGCACTGCCTGTATACTTGGTTTTTAGGTGTCTTTGACTTGCACCTTGCATTCTTGATGATCAGACTCATTTGTATTTGGAGGGAGCAGTAATGATTAAAAAGCTCTATAATTTCAAAAATCCATCACTTTTTCTGAATTCTAAATTGTAAGGCCAGTCTCTGTCTCCTTGACTATTAGCAGTTCGGCAGTGTTTAATTACTTGCTGGGTATACATGTTCTATGCAGGATAATCAGGACTAAAGCAAGAACTCAAAAACTCAGAAAACCTGACTTCCTAGATCAAGCAAGCACCATGTGTTCTATCTGATATCAGTGGGAGATCAACTAAACAGACCAAAGACTGACTGTGGCCTTGAATGGGAGGGTTCTAGCACTTGCTTATATTTTATTCAGCAAATGTCTGTGCCAGGCATTGTTCTGGGTGGTGGGTTTACAACTGGTCCAGAGCAACTGAGTCTTGGCTCGGATGCTGCCCAGGTTGTGGTAGGAATGATACACGGCTGCAGTCAGTGGCGTGCTTTATTCAGAGCATGTTTCATACTGAACTTCTCTGAGCTCATTTCTCCAGGAATGTCATTTATTACCTTCTGTCAGTTGCTCATTATTTTCCTTTACAAATGAATTGACTAAGTGACATGCATTACAGATACATAATATTTCTAAACCTCCTGAACTTTAGTTCTGGTAAACATAAGCATTCACCTTGAATAGAGAAAGTCACAATAGCAAGCTGAAGTTGTTATAGCAACAATGAGAACACTTCAATATTCAGAAACCATCATTTTTTTCAAGAGTAAATGATACAATTAATGCTTGATACTGTATTGTTTACAGACTTCCTCCTGACTCATAGCTCTTCACATGTCAGTCCCAAACAGATGGAAGGGTAATTCAAGAGACTTAAACAATCATTCAAATATTGTTATATGGAACTGCTTTAAAAAATCTTGACAGGCTTTTACCTGTGATAGATTTATACCTCTTTTATTATTGTAGCAGAACGTCAAAAATTGCGTCTAAGAAAACGAAACTTTTTTCTTTTCTTCAGAGGACAGCTAAAACATGCTCATTTAGGTGGGTATTTTTGTGCATGCCCAAAGAAGACCGCGGAACAACAGAAGAGCTTAGTCCACATGGGCTATGGAGCCAAATGGGCTGGATTTGGGTCCTGGCTCTGCTGCTGAATAACCTTGGGCAAGTATTTCCCCTCACACTGCCTCAGTTTTCCCATCTGGCATATGGAGGTGGTAAAGTACCTCCTTCATAGGGTTCTTGTGAGGATTAAAAGAGTTAATGTACATTACACAAAGGGATTTGCCCAGAGAAAGCATTTTAAAAAGTTTGCTTTCCTTATATCTGGTTCAGATATTTGCATTTGGGTAACATTTGATTCTGGCAAGATGAGAATGTTAGTTGCCCACCATTTTCTTAACATTCTCTATGGAACAAAGAAACTGAATATTTGAGAGTATCTATTTTATCTGATAGATTATCTTCCCAGAGTAAGGTTCAAAAAGTTATTTATAGTGCCTCAGTGCCCGCTTGGTTTTTGCCTATGGGGGTGAAATGATGGGAGGCAGCGTGGAATTGTGGGAGGAACTAGGCCTTTGGAGTCAGGCAAACCTGATTCCAGTCTAAGCTCTGCCACAGACAGTGACTTAACCTCTTTTATCACCTGCAAATGGAGGCAATGATACTTACCTCTTAGGGTTGTTGTGAGATTAAGTGGGGTGTGTGTACTTAGCATAGCCTAACGATCAACAAATGTTTGTTCCTGTCTGGATGAACAGTCCTAAACCATTCCTTGAGCAGAAATGGCCAACTTCTGACTCAGGTAGGCTTGCCCTCCCCACATTCTACTTTGTCCCCCTACAAGACTCTCCAACCACCATAAACACAACCAATTCAAGCAGAGTTAGACATTTAATAGGTTGATCTACAACCTACAAAGTCAATTGGTATGAAAAGCTCTCTTCAAGTCAGGATGATGAGATTAGCTTGGCCAATCAGCACCTATTTCAGGAAAACATTTGAAAGGAGATTTATGGAGGGAAGAAGCAGGAGCTAAAAAGCTAAGGTTTGAGGTGGTCAGGCCCACAAATACGTTGATGTCATGAGGAAGCAGAATCTATGAGCTGGCACAGACAGTGAGACAGCAAGACAGAATTAAGGGAAAAGAGGGTGAGCTGGTTGGCCGGCAGCATGAGAACCAGGACAAACAAAGCCCAAAGAGCCAAGTCATCCAGATGGCAAAACCTCCACCAATTCCTGCTGCTGAGGCAGTTGCTAGAGTCACCCTACATATGGACTCCCCGACTGGTTAATCTCCCTGAGGCTGACCCTCCACACATTCTGTTCTTGCATGAGACTAAGGGGTTCATTTTCCTATGAGTTTCCAAGAAAGCCTGGCCTGAGGGCAGAGGCTCTTGCTTTATCCATTTCTATTTCCATTCATAGTATAAACTACTCCTATTTTACCTGGGGTCACTTAAGTAAGTCCCTATTCCTCTCTCCTCCAAAATTAATATTGTACCCCCCTCCCAAAAAAGCGAATGTGTCTGATATCAAGGGAAGATAGCCTCTGAGTGCGGGGTCCCACGTTGCCTGTGGAATTGTCCTATTTACTTCTGGGTCCCAGCTTGGCTAGCTTTTTTGTATAGATCCGAGTAGCAATTGGCTTCCTAAACTTGAGTATTAGATGTCAGACACTTGTAGTGACTAGTGACTAATACACTGTTCTTACAACCATTAATTTTGGTGCCCTTAGACAGAGGGCAGTGTATAGAGAGGTTAAGACCATGGCTATGGGATCAGATTACTTGGGTTTAATTTCTGCCTCTACCACCTACCAACCTGGACAACACTCTTATCTCTCTGTGCCTCAGCTTCTTCGTTGTTATTATTATAAGCCATGCTTAAAGATTATTGCTAAATATTATGTCAATCTTCTATCAAAACACTAATTTGTTTCATTTGTCTGCTTAGTTATAGTTCTCTTATTAGACTCATCTCCTTGAGAGCAAATGGGAATACACTTTTATATTTCCATTATTCAACATATTGTAGGTGCTCAATAAATTAATATTTTAATATCTCCTTTTTTAAAACAACATTTTTGAAAAACTGTCATCCTGCTAATTTTTGGTTCTCTAAATCTTATAGAGATTTTTTTAAATTAATTAATTAATTTATTTATTTGGCCGTGTTGGGTCTTCGTTGCTGCGTGCAGGCTTTCTCTAGTTGTGGCGAGCGGGGACTACTCTTCGTTATGGTGCACAGGCGTCTCATTGCAGTGGCTTCTCTTGTTGTGGAGCATGGGCTCTAGGCATGCGGGCTTCAGTAGTTATGGCACACAGGCTTCAGTAGTTGTGGCACGTGGGCTTCAGTAGTTGTGGCTTGCAGGTTCCAGAGCGCAGGCTCAGTAGTTTTGGCGCACGGGCTTAGTTGCTCTGCCACATGTGGGATCTTCCCGGACCAGGACTTGAACCCGTGTCCCCTGCATTGGCAGGCGGATTCTTAACCACTGCACCACCAGGGAAGTCCCTTATAGAGATTTTTATATCTTTAACTCTTCTACCACATGTGGACATAAACCTGCGGTATGTATTGTGCTTTCTTTATTTTATTAATTGTTCGGTTATTTAATTGACTTCAGTTCAACAATTTTCAGGCCCTTTACAGCCCACCTTTATTTATTAGGCTTGTCCCTTTCCTCTAACATACTTTTTTTTTTTTGCTCTATTTTTACTCTAAATTAATTGTTGTGCTTATCAACCTTTCTTTTTTTAAAATGAGGTATAATTGACTTACATATTATGTTAGTTTTGGGTCTACAACATAGTGATTCTATATTTTTATACATTATGAAATGATCACCACTATAAGCCTAGTTACCACCTGTCATCATCCAAAGTTATTACAATATTATTGACTATATTCCCTATTCTGTAAAAAATAAGTCCCATGACTTATTTTTATAACTAGAAGTTTGTACCTCTTAATCATCTTTACTTATTTCGCCCATCCTCCCCACCCTCTGCCCCTCTGACAACTACTAGTTTGTTCTCTCATATCTATGGGTCTGTTTCTGTTTTGTTATGTTTGCTCATTTGTTTTGTTTTTTAGATTCCACATTGTGCTTATCATTTTTGAGTGTCTTTCTACCTGGATCTATCTGCTTCTCTAACTTAGCAAGGTCATTTTGCATTCCAATCCCATCCACTATGGAGTACACTTTTTCTCTAGGTGACTATGTCAGCTAAATCAATGAGTTTCCTATTTTTTTCAAACAGGTCACTGATGAAAGTTAAATAAACAGTATCCACCTGATTTACAAATACAAGATGTATTCTCCAAAGCTATAAGACCATAAGTAGATATGTGAAGAGCCAAGTTTAATGAGAGTACAATTGTTTTGTAGAAAACATTTTTATGTAAACAAAACTTTTGACTGTGAGAACAAATGGTCCAATAAATCTCTAATTGCTCAGTGCCCTACAACCCAACATTTCCGTTTATTAAACCAAGAATTAGCTTCATGTAATTTTTTTAGTTGTTTTAAAGTCTCCCTGAGCCTGCCCACATCTGAGTTTATCCAGTAGATATACATAGTGTCCTATATGTGGGTGTAAATAAAAGTTGAGCAAACCATCAATGAAGAATATATCCTAAATTTAGTGCAATTTTGTTGAACAACTCTTACAGTCTGGATCAGAACAGCTTGCAAAGATTTTCAGCAATAATAGGGAGAGTCTCAATTTTAATTAAGTGGAACTCTGACTCCAAGGTATGTTACTCTAAAGAAAAAAGATGAACCAACAGATCAAAATCTTTTATTGTTTCATTTGATGAAAGTAATAAATCTAAATAATGGGTTTTCGGATAAAAGGAAATCATTCTTGTTTTTTATCTTGGAAAAATACATCCTTATTAAGAATCTAAGTTAGCTTCTTGGGTAAAGTTATATTCCAAAACATCTTGCCATGTTTAAAAGTGTGTTCAGCTTTCTTGGTGTTTACCCAATCAGTTCATGCCACTCTGCAGGTCACAGAAAGTGACCTGAGCTCTTTACCATGGGCACCTACAGGTTTCTGTCAAGTCCTCAGGAGAATGTCATTTCATTGCTCTTTCAACCAAACAGACCTACAGCAGTTTGTTTATATGATCACCCCCCTGGAACATTAGAAAGAATCGTGACAAAGGTGATGATTTACAGTCATAGTTACGATTTAGACTGAATTTTAGTGGATTCATTTGCTTCATTGAAAAAAGTCTTCTGCAGAGGTCTGAAGACTTCTGTAAGCAAAGACTAAAACGTTCTCCTGAGGCTTTCAGCCTGATTTTTTTGTTTTGCCCAACTGGGGCTTTTCCTTAGGTCATAAATTCCAGCTTTCTAATGTCAGATCCCTCCTTTGTTGAGCTTTAAGGCATTTCTGGAATTACTCAGCAAAGGGACTCTGACAATTCCCTGCCCTGTTCTTAGGTCATAGAGCTGATTTATGGCTGGAGGAGGTTCTCTAAACAGTAGATGAAATTGGTGAAATAGTATCCATTTATTAAAGTGGGTTCAGGAGTTCCTCCTGCTGACCAGTGGGAGTTGTCCTAAAAAAAAAAAAAAAAAAAAAACTGCCCTGGGTGCATTGACTTATTGCTATTTTGTGAGTTTTATTACAGGAAAGTGAAAGTCACCCTTATAGGAATTGTTTAAGGTAGAGTATACTGATGGTGTTTTGGCAAATTCTAAATCTGCTATTTCAGGTTGAGAGCATATAAGCAGTTACAGGAATAACTGTCCCTGTTAACATAAATGCACAAATTCAATATTTATTTAACCAACATTTATTGTGTCCTTTCTGTTCAGGTACTGCTCTGGGTACTGTGGACAAAGCAGTGAATAAGGCAGACAAACTCTTTGCCTTTTGTAACTAACTGGGGGAAAAGATCAAATAATAACAAATAAATATATACCAAAATGGCAGGTAATGTTCAGGGCTCTGAAGAAAAGCACAGCACAGCATAGAGAATTAGGAGTCAGTCCTTTTAGGTATGTATATATTTTTCTACTGCTGCTTTAACAAATTACCATAAATTTAGTGGTTTAAAGTAACTGAAATTTATTCTCTGATAGTTCTGTAGGTTAGAAGTTCTACATTCCTAAAATCAGGTCCTAAAACCAAGGCATCGGCAGGCCCTAGGCGTGAATCCTTTTCCTTAATTCCAGATACTTCTCAACATTTCTTGGCTTGTAGTTCCCTTCCTCCATCTTCAAAGCCAGCAATATCACATGTCTCTTATCCGTCATTTGTTGTCACATCACTTTCTGACCACAGCCAGGAAAGGTTTTTCTGTTTTAAGAGCTGTGTGATTAGATTAGCCCACCCTGATAATCAGGGACAAGCTCTCCCTTTTAAGGTCATTTAATTAGCAACCTTAATTCTATCTGCAACCTTAATCCCCTTTGCCACATAAGATAACACATTCCCATTTATTCAGATGCTCAAAGTATATCAGATTTCACCAGTGGGCACCTTTTCAAACCAGGACCAGTGTCCTTCTGACATGTCCCTACCATAATTTGAGCACTTTCTCACTTCTGGCACAGTAAGATGATCCAGGCTCATTTTTGTATGTTCCCAACCCTAGCCCAAGAATCAGCCATTTCTCCAAGAATTCCTGGTTTCCTTTAGTGAAAAATTGGTTAGGTAGTTGCTAGGTCTGCTCACTGATTTTGAGATCTGTATATGTTCTGGAGATAGAGTCTGAAGGTGTGAGTGAAAAAAAAGGGAACCAAGATGAGTCCGACTTTTTTATTTATTTTTTACCTGAGCTAACAGAAGGATGGAGTTACTACGAACAGAGATGGGGAAGGCTGAGGTGAAGTAGATTTGGAGGGAGGATCTGAATTCACTTTGGACACGTTAGGCTGAGATGCCCCATTAAACATTCTAGTGGAGCTGGCAAGTCGGCAGTTAGATATCTGGGTCTATAGTTCTGGAGAGAAGCCTGGACTGGGAATCATCATATACTCTGATGATGAGATGGTATTTAAATCCGCGAGAAAGGATAAGATCATCAAGGGAACAGGTGCTGACAGTGAAGGGAAGGGAGCGGAGCCTAGGTCTGAATTCTGGGACGCACCCACATAAGAGGTCAGAGAGAAGAGGAACAAGAAACGAAGGAGACTCAAAAGGAAGGACCACTGAGGTAGAATGGAAAGCAGAGAACTTGGTGTTCTAGAAGGCAAGTGCAAAAATTGTATCAAGGAGGAGAGAATGATAAACTGTGTCAAATGCTGCTGCTAAATGAAGTAAGGGGAGGACTGAGAATTGACCATTACTGGGGAGCAGGGGCAGTTAACCTGGTTGGAGTGGGTTTAAGTGAGAATAGGAAATGTGGAATTAAATGGAACAAGTGTAGACAAATTCTTTTAAGGGACTTGCTGCAAAGAGGAGCAAAGGAATAGGGTAGTAACTATTGGAGAACTGCTGTCACAAGAAGGGTTTTTTTAATAAGGTGGAAGAAATACCAGCATGTTTGTACGCTCATGGAAGTGATAGATTGACTAGGGAGTGGGAAAATTGATAACTGGCAGCAGGTGGGGTGGGTAGAATCTGTTTCCTTGTCATTTCCAGCTTCTAGAGGCTACCTATATCCCTTGACTCCTGGCTGCCTTCTTCCATTTTCAAAACCAGTAATAGCAGGTGAGTCCTTTCCACACCTCTCTGACACCTCTTCCTGTCACCTTCTCTCTCTCTTCCTCTTTGCACCCAGGGAAGGTTCCAAATTTAAGGATTCATATGATTAGCTTGGACCCACCCAGGTAATCCAGGAGTATCTCCCCATCCCAAGGCCATTAACCTTGATCACATCTGCAAAATCCTTTCTGTCATATAAAGTAACTTAGTCACAAGTTCTGGTGATGAGAACTCAGAGTCTCTCTAGGGTCATTATTCTGTCAACCACAATATCCCAGTGATACCAGAATACTTGAAATAGATGGTTTCTTAGTTGGTTTTGTCTATTCCTTTAACCTCCTTAGCTAACTCTTTAATTATTTAAACTGGGGTAACTTCTTTTGAGTTCTCCTGAATTCTAGATGGATGGGGCTTAATTCTATGAGCACATGTACATGGGCCTCATGGATCTGGCATTTAACTGATGCTGATTAGCTCTACACTCACTCAACGATCATTGAAAGAGAAGTTGGATACAACTCCCAGATTAATCTTCCACTCTTCTCCTGCAAATAATATTTTCCAGACTTACTTGCACCGGGCTTCTAGTTAACTTCCAGCAGTGGAGGCCTGATTAGAGATTAGATGGCAGGAGGAAGGGAGCAGCCTCTATTTCTATTCCTACCTCATGGGCTGGTTTCCTGAAGCGACTGCATTTGTCTGTGGTCCCTGCTCCCGTGGGCAGCACCCTTCATGGTTCTAGCTTAAGCTGGAAGTCTGGCTTCTGGATTCTAGTACTCCAACCTCTCTCTAGGGATGCTTGTGTCTTCCTGCTGTTGTTAACCTTTGGGTTGCCTCCATTCGTTAATTGGTTTCTTAGCTCTTCCATCAATGTATAATCCATTCATCAGATTAAATTTTCTCTATTTGAAATATCTAGTTTCTGTCTTCTTGACTTGACTTTCACTGGTAGAATGGAAAATAAAACTATGCTAGTTTTAATCTTGCATTCGTAAAAATAATCTTCTTACCAATCTGAAAGGGACTCTTGTGTTCTTAAAAAAGAAAAAGTTCGACAGAAAATCCATTCCGTTTGTTTAGAGGTATATAAACATATTTTAGCACCCTCATGGCATTTCTGTCATGAAGTATGTGGCTCGATGTTTACTTACTGAGAATGATGTCATAGGGTGAGCTTTACTGGTACACGAGAAAGGAATTTCAGGAAGCCACTCTGTGAACTGCTGGGGATTAGCTTTCCGAATGATGAGCCCGGTGGTGTCGGTGTAGCAGAGGACAGGACCATATCCCACTGCCAGTGCCAATCAAGGACACTTAATCATGGCTTTAGGGCACAAAGAACGGGATAAAGAAAATTCCACATGTCTAAGAAGTGGTTTCCTCTATTTCAAGGAGAGGGAAAACTAGGGCAAGAATGTAATCTGGGCTGCTGGATGGCTGGCTAATACTCACTGCTTCTTAAAAAAATATATATATATACACACACAGTGGAAAAGGGATGCAGGGAAGCCAGCTCTCCTCTGAATAGCAAGGCTATTAGCAAGAAGAAAGAGATTTTAAAATAATTTGCATACATGATTATTAGGACGGAAAAGGATGACTCCGACTGCAGTTCTTAACACAACTTTGTGACTTTCTGTGGTTGAGATAATGTACATAAAGCAGAGACCCCACCGTCTGACTAATTAACTCGGCAGCAGGGAGGGAATGGATGAAAGGATAATTAATAGGTCAAAGACCTAATGCTGTGTTATGATTATTTGAATAATATTATGATAATTTGAATAACGTACGAGAGTTTGTGAAAATTCGTTGCTGGCTAGGACTCCAGCTGACAAAACATTTGAATCATGCTATTTTATACCTCCTGGGTCGCTTTCCTTCCTTCCTGAAAGTACTGAGCATATGTTTGACTATTGAGGGGAGGGGAGAAGAGACAGCGGGGAATGACTGTGAAAAAAATACCGTTTTAAATGTCCGTGACAGAATGATACTGTTGTAAATGTCCACAGTAGAATTCCTCCAGTTCGATTCACATTGAAGTGACCTTAACTGGCAAGCACAGTTGCAGGCTGAGACAACAGATATGACAGCATTCAAGTTTGCAGGGACTGTTCAGTGAAATGAAAAACCCACTACCTATTTCCCGGTTAAAAAAAAAAAAAAAAGGATGAATTACTTAATTAGATTAGATCTGTGGTTGACAGATTTGCATCTTTACTTAGAAAAACAGTACCAAAGAATCATTTTTATTTTAAGCAAGTAGAGGTTTCAAACCAAGACACTTATGTAGAATTTTAGAAAAACATTGAACGTTGAAAGGGTCCTACACAAAAACTTGTTTTAAAATTCTTGTAGGTTATTGACTAATGTGGTAGCATTTATAATATAATATTCCCACAATAGACAATAGTGCTACCCCATATCGTATATCATTCCAGTGGCTTTTTTTTTTTTCCTTCAGTTCCTTTTACTGAGAAAATGGACTTCACTGTCAACATCCAAGCAGCAATCTAGAACGTGGCCTGAGGGTGTTTAGGCCAACTAAATAAAAAGGCCAACCTGTTTTCTCCCGCATGAATTTATTTCCTACAGGAGTTCTGTGTGAGTTTTATTATATGAAAAGAGTAGCTTCCTTCTACCTTCCCATTAATCCAGTGATTCTCAGCTGGGGACAGTTTTGCCCTCTAGGGGACATTTGACAATGTCTGGAGACAGTTGCAGTTGTCACGATTTAGGGGAGCTACTAGTATTTAGAGGATGAAAACTAGGAATGCTGCTAAACATCCTACAACGAACAAGACACCCTCCACAATGAAGAATTGCCTGACCCCAAATGCCAACACGGCTGATGTTGAGAAGCTGCGTTAATCCAAGTGTGGCATTGGGTGAATGCAAGAATAGAAATGATGCTGCCTTGTCCAATTGCTGCACAGTTGTCAGGTGTGGAAATATTATAAACAGTGCTGCATTGATTAACAATCTACAAGATTTCCAAAACGAATTTTTGTGTGGGACCCATTCAACCCTCAATGTGTTTAAATGTTTAAGTAATCCTTAACATCTCTGTAAGCCTTTGCCCTCCACTTCTAAGATTACACTTCTAAAAATAGGGGAAATGGGGCAGGCACCCCAGAGCACATGAGTAATTGTCTAACCCCTTATGCTAGCATTTTAGGTATAGTTGTTATATGGCTACAATTTGGTTATCAGGGATTAACATTAACAAATTTATTCATTCAAGGAATTCTGAGTCCCAAGAAGTCATAGGTCAAAGATGACCCTAGGAAGTAGAAAGAGTGTATTTTTCTGAAGGGCTGTTCAGGTAAGCAGTGGCCGTCAGAGGAGCTACAAGGCCACTAACAGACTGCTCCTGCAGACTGATGGGATAGAGCTGTGAGTATCATATCAAGGAAGCTGATCAGGACTTCAGAACAAAGGTGGGCTCTGTATCTCCTAAAGATATGATGTAGGTGCCCATCTATGGGGGGATTGCAATCCCATATATTCTCCCTCGTTATTTTAAGAAGTTTCATTCTCAAAGATTCAGTTGAGAGTGTGCCTGCCACATATAATTTATTATGACTGGTAGGTAAATGAATGAGAGAGCTTTATTCCTGAAATAGACCCACAAACAAGGACTACACCCTCTCAGGGGATAGCACTGAGAGTAAAGAATATGCTGCTTGGTATTTAAGAATGTTTATCATACAATTTTTTTTAACATCTTTATTGGAGTATAATTGCTTTACAATGGTGTGTTAGTTTCTGCTTTATAACACAGTGAATCAGTTATACATATACATATGTCCCCATATCTCTTCCCTCTTCCATCTCCCTCCCTCCCACCCTCCCTATCCCACCCCTCTAGGTGGTCACAAAGCACCGAGCTGATCTCCCTGTGCTATGCGGCTGCTTCCCACTAGCTATCTATTTTACGTTTGGTAGTGTATATATGTCCATGCCACTCTGTCACTTTGTCCCAGCTTACCCTTCCCCCTCCCCGTATCCTCAAGTCCATTCTCTAGTAGGTCTGCATCTTTATTCCCTTCTTACCCCTAGGTTCTTCATGACCATTTTCTTTTTTAGATTCCATATATATGTGTTAGCATACGGTATTTGTTTTTCTCTTTCTGACTTACTTCACTCTGTGTGACAGTCTCTAGGTCCATCCACCTCACTACAAATAACTCAGTTTCGTTCCTTTTTATGGCTGAGTAATATTCCATTGTATATATGTGCCACATCTTCTTTATCCATTCTTCTGTCGATGGACACTTAGGTTGCTTCCATGTCCTGGCTATTGTAAATAGAACTGCAATGAATATTTTGGTACATGACTCTTTTTGAATTATGGTTTTCTCAGGGTATATGCCTAGTAGTGGGATTGCTGGGTCGTATGGTAGTTCTATTTTTAGTTTTTTAAGGAACGTCCATACTGTTCTCCATAGTGGCTGTATCAATTTACATTTCCACCAACAGTGCGAGAGGGTTCCCTTTTCTCCACACCCTCTCCAGCATTTATTGTTTGTAGATTTTTTGATGATGGCCATTCTGACCGGTGTGAGATGATATCTCACTGTAGTTTTGATTTGCATTTCTCTAATGATTAATGATGTTGAGCAAGAATGCTTATCATACAATTTGATGAAGAACTTTATTTGTCTTTTGGAAGCAGTGACTGGGCTTTAGGCTAGACTAGAATTTCAGTCTTCCAGCTTAAGCATTCTCTCCTTGTCTTCCGTCCTAAAGCAAACAACATTATTAATGTTTAGGTTGCCCAGCAGCCCATAAGAAGCACCTGAGTCCACCATCCAGGTTCTGTAAGTAAACAGAAAAACCAAAAGGAGAACAAGCATCACTGCTATGTACTTAAATTGTTTGATGTAGAGCAAGAGATGATATACATTTTAATAATTACAATCGAATGTAATTATTGAACTACGAACATATGAAGTTATGTATTGCTATGTAATACTTGAGCTACAAGTATATGTTGCTATATAGCTATCTTTGAGAAATAATAGGAGTCATCAGATGCAGAAATTTTCACGATCTCATGTTGGGAGAACGTGGAATAATACAGCCTCTCCTGCTTTCTGTCACTTATTAAGCCTCATCTTGTAAATGTGTGCTTCTTATTTTTGTGCCCTTAACCTAAATGAAATTTTAGTGAAGTCTTCCTCTGTTACAAAAATAGAGAATTTTAAAAATATATTGGCTTTTGCTGTTGACAAAAGGATTTGGAAATAAATGATAAAGATATACCCACTGACATCCATCAACACAGTGGGAGATAAAATATGTGGGATTGCACTTTAAATTTTTATTAAATAATAAACCATATTTAAATAATAAACATTTATACACATTGTGGTGTTAAGCTATGAAGAAATGATGGTGATGCTTAGCTTGGGAATTTGGAGTAGATAACTCTGGTAGAATTTGGTAGAATTAAAAACACAGTATCTCAAAACCAGAATTACGTTGGACTGATATTATGAAATCCCATTGATGATGCATTGAAGAACATGACTCCTGTAACATGGGGATTGTCAATATACACAGAAAAGGAGGCTGAATATTAAAGAAGGAAAGCTATTTTCCCGGGGGAAGCAAAAAACAAAAAAAAACAAAAACGAAAACAACGCTAGAAGTTTATTAAAATCCATGATCTGGGATTGATGGCTCCAAACTGCAAATGATAAGAATAGAAAGAATAAGTAACAGACATTAAAGAAGGGCCACTAAAATACAGGGGTCTAGCTTTCTAGAAGATTCCTTCACCAAAGCAGAGATCAGTTCCTAGGACACAGAAGCAACCATTAGCAAGCTGTGGAGTCTTTTCTTAATTTAACAAGGGTCTGGTAGACACATGAGAAGTACTTTCTTGAGGGACTCCTCTGTGATGTTTCTTGATGGTTAAGTACCATCTCCCTGGGGCTGAGTCCCAAGGCAGGAGAGGAATCGAGCAGAGCCAGGGCTGGGAGGATGAGCTTCGGCAGAGAAGAGGGTGATCCTAAAGCCATCTTGTTCAAGCTAGTTCTTGATATCTCTGAGAAGGGTAACTCCATTGTCTTGTTAACATCAATTAACATCAGTCGACAGGAAAGGAATGGTGGGCCTGTGACTTACTGACTTCATGACACACTATTATAAAAACATGTCAGCCAGAAGTATATTTCTTACCTGCAATTATCATAACACCCAGCAGCCCCTGACTGAGTGGAATTTTTAGTAGGGACTCCAGCTCTCTCGCCAAGCATTTTCAATATTTGGTAGCAGTGTGTGGATTTGTGATTTGTAATAGTACCTGCTTTCTAGACTCTTGCTTCATCTCCCAGCTTCTGTGCTACTCACCCAACACTAGATGGAGGGTTCTGGTGCCCAGCTCACTAAGTTTCTCTCTAGTTCAACTCCTAAAATGATCTTGGGTAAACACAGCAGGTGCCGTCAATGCCACAACTCTATGCCCTGGCACTCACTGCTCTCATATCCACTGGTAATGCTGACGACAGGCTCCTGTGACTCTAGCCTAGCGCCAGAAGTTCCAGGAAGTTACTGCTGCCAGGAACTGCACTCAGTCAATGACAAAAAGGAAAGAAGTACCCCAGCTTTCTAACCACTAGAGGGAGTGTGGATCACTGTGACAGGTTCTCTGTGCTCTCTCCTAGAATCACCCAGAAGGATTGAGCCCCAGTTGCCCATAGCAGTAACCTGCTGAATAATGCACTCTA
The DNA here is from genome assembly GCF_009873245.2 of Balaenoptera musculus. Taxonomy (NCBI): domain Eukaryota; kingdom Metazoa; phylum Chordata; class Mammalia; order Artiodactyla; family Balaenopteridae; genus Balaenoptera; species Balaenoptera musculus. The sequence goes on from NC_045791.1 coordinate 43,026,720, forward strand.
ATATTGGCTTCTTTCCTTTTCCTCTGTTTCTCCCATTCTCCTACCACTGCTTCCAGGGATCACCTCCCAAATAAACTTCTTGCACTCAAATCCTTATCTTAGGATCTACTTCAAGGGGAACCCAACCGAAGAGAGTAATTACAAAGTCCACGTGGACAACTTCTCTAAGACCCGTGGCTCATATGAGAGCTCTTGTAGACTAGTTACTTTGGTCTTCAGGGTCAAGGACTAGTTCTTATTCTCTGGAACTACTTCAAATTTGAAATCTTAAACTTCAGAATTCCACAATTGAACAAACCTGCAGAACCACTTCTCCTCCACTTAACCATCCCAAACTTATTCTTTGAACTTATCAACACCTGCAGCCCTGAGTCTCCCCCATATTTGATGTCACTTTCCCCATATCCATACCCACTGCTGGTCAGTTTAATTATTCTCACCTGCATCCGCTCTGTTCTTTTAACCCCTCAATCACCTTCTACTCTGATCTTGAAAATTGTCAAACGTGGATTAACTGGACCATATTCTTTAGATTCAACTTCCTATTGCCAGTCATGCCCACATGCTCAATATATTCCAGCTACATACACCTTCTCATTATTCACTGAAAATGCTGTGTTTTTTTATACCACTGAATTCATGTTTCTGGTGTGTTCTTCTGGTCTTTGGAACTTTTGTCTTCTCCTGCTTAAAGGTCACCCCCTCAGTGGTGCCTCCCCTGACACTCTCAGGCAGAATTAATTGCGATCTGTTGTGGGTTTCATACCATTTCATATATGACCATTAGAACAGTCATCACATGGAATTGTAATTATTTCCATGCCTACCTTCTCAACCAGAGTAAGAACTTGAGGACAAGGATAGTCTTTAATCATCAGTATCCTGAGCTCCTAAGTCTAGATTGGCTGGAAGACAGCAGGTAGTAATTTAATGTGGGATGAATAAATAAAAGTTACTCATTAAAGTCACAGCCTTTTTTTTCCCCCAACACTCCATCTGATTTCCACAGAAAACAAATTTGTTGTCTGTTATTTCTATAAGGCCTAGTTTTTGCAAAGTCCTTAGTTACAGCTTATCTTAATAGATTGTTGGTATGTGTCATCTCCAATTCTGACATGATATGCCCACTGGTTTCTTCTGCCCATACGTCTTCAACTTCGGCTAGGTGTTTTCAATTACTGGCTCAGCCCAGACTGATAGTAATCGGATTGATTTCTGCCACCACTGAAACCATAAAACAGCTTTGGGTCTAATTTGATCTGCTGTCTCCCAGGCATAGTCCTTCCTCCAGACTTCTGTTTCGGTGAATAGTAGATGTCCTTATGGTTTAAGTCACTGTTAGTTTGGCTTTTAATTAATTATAGCTAAAATAAATCCTAGACGATGAACGTATGAAATAATAATTTTAAGTTGTATTAAGGGAAGGTACATATTATTTAGAGAAGGAGACAAGAAAGAGAGGTAGAGGAAGGAAGTACTGGAGTGAGAAGGGAGGAGTGAGGGAGAATTAACCTATGGAGGCTTTAGGTCCTTGACAAGCCTTAAACAGAGCATTAACTAAGACAGAGGCATGATTTGGTAAAAAAGGAGAAGTGAGCATTCTTGAATGGGCATGTTAGAGACAGGAAAGATTAAGGGAACTCATCTTCCCATAGAAAACAACAAACTATATAAAAGGAAACATTTGGAACACAAGCGTACATGAGTTAGCAGAACTCATTATTTCTGACTTATGTAAGGCAGTATTTATCTGAATAGCAGAACATTATTTTGGCATAATGGAGGGACGATTGTACTAGACAACATGGTACTGGAGAACAGAGTTCCAAAGCTGCATGGGCAGTGGCTCAGGAACACCCTGGTATCACCAAGATCATGTGTATAAGCATGTGTACAGCAGATCTATACTGTCTTGGTTATACCATCAAATAATAGTATGACTTAGAGCTAGACACTTAATACTGCTCAATTTCTTCATTTTTGGAAAATGAGAATGAATCTGATGATTCAGGGTCCTTTCAACTACATCATGGCTTAATGGTCCCAAAGTTGAAAGATGTTTTTTCCTACAAGTTCTATCTTAATGACCTTATATTTTCTAAATCTTTGTTTAAATTATGATAAAATTCTTAAACATTACAAAATAAAAGTATAAGAGTAGGGCATTGGAGAAGGTTATCAAGAAAAATTATGTTTCATTTTCAGTAAATTTTCTGAACAAAATTACTTCTGACAGATGATTTTCTACTTTTACTACTTTTACTGTTCATTGCTTTTAGCCCATTAGATGTGTGATTAATGCTCTGAGTTGTATTTCAAGCACTAAGTTTTGTCAATACTAAATAAATAATGATAGTATTTCCTGTCTGCTTCTGGCTCATGGGCCATGATCATAAAATTTTTTAATTTTCAGAAGAGTGAAAACATTTCCCTTTCTCAACCAGCAGACAGTTTCAAGGATAACATGTGCAATATACAGTACACCCCAATTAGAATAATAGCTTTTTTATAGTAGGGAAAAAAATGGTGGCCTATGATGCCCTGGACAGGTTCTGGTTCCCACGGAAACCAATGTTCACAGATTCTGACAGCTCATGACTACCTGACTATCTTGGATAAAACAGCTGCACACAACATCTCAGTTTACACTCTCAAATGGAAAATGACCCAAAACTCACACCTAAAAATCCACACGGCAACTTGACAGATGTTGGCAATGGTCTTGGACACACTATTTCAAATAAGACTTAGAACCACCCATGAGCATTAGAAGAAAATCTTTTTTTTTTTTTAGTTTGTTTTTTATACTTTTTATTAATTAATTTTTAACATCTTTATTGGAGTATAATTGCTTTACATTGTTGTGTTAGTTTCTGCTGTATAACAAAGTGAATCAGCTATACGTATACACATATCCCCATATCCCCTCCCTCTCATGTCTCCCTCCAACCCTCCCTATCCCACCCCTCTAGGTGGTCACAAAGCACCGAGCTGATCTCCCTGTGCTATGTGGCTGCTTCCCACAAGCTATCTACTTTACATTTGGTAGTGTATATATGTCAATGCCACTCTCTCACTTCGTCCCAGCTTACCCTTTCCCCTCCCCGTGTCCTCAAATCCATTCTCTACGTCTGTGTCTTTATTCCTGCCCTGACCCTAGGTTCTTCAGAACCATATATTTTTTTTAGATTCCATATATAAACCGTGTTAACATATGGTATGTGTTTTTCTCTTTCTGACTTACTTCACTCTGTATGACAGACTCTAGGTCCATCCACCTCACTACAAATAACTCAATTTCATTTCTTTTTATGGCTGAGTAATATTCCATTGTATATATGTGCCACATCTTCTTTATCCATTCATCTGTCGATGGACACTTAGGTTGCTTCCATGTCCTGGGTATTGGAAGTAGAGCTGCAGTGAACATTGTGGTACATGACTCTTTTTCAGTTATGGTTTTCTCAGGGTATACACCCAGTAGTGGGATTTCTGGGTCGTATGGTAGTTCTATTTTTAGTTTTTTAAGGAACCTCCATACTGTTCTCCATAGTGGCTGTATTGATTTACATTTCCACCAACAGTGCAAGAGGGTTCCCTTTTCTCCACACTCTCTACAGCATTTATTGTTTGTAGATTTTTTGATGATGGCCATTCTGACTGGTGTGAGGTGATACCTCACTGTAGTTTTGATTTGCATTTCTCTAATGATTAGTGATGTTGAGCATCCTTTCATGTGTTTGTTGGCAATCTGTATATCTCTTTGGAGAAACGTTTATTTAGGTCTGATGCCCATTTTTGGATCGGGTTGTTTTTTTTTTTTTTGATATTGAGCTGCATGAGCAGCTTGTATATTTTGGAGATTAATCCTTTGTCAGTTGTTTCATTTGCAAATACTTTCTCCCACTCTGAGGGTTGTCTTTTCGTCTTGTTTATGGTTTCCTTTGTTGTGCAAAAGCTTTTAACTTTCATATGGTCCCATTTGTTTATTTTTGTTTTTATTTCCATTCCTCTAGGAGGTGGATCAAAAAGGATCTTGTAATTTATGTCATAGAGTGTTCTTCCTATGTTTTCCTCTAAGAGTTTTATAGTGTCTGGCCTTACATTTAGGTCTTTAATCCATTTTGCATTTATTTTTGTGTGTGGTGTTAGGAAGTGTTCTAATTTCATTCTTTTACATGTAGCTGTCCAGTTTTCCCAGCACCACTTATTGAAGAGGCTGTCTTTTCTCCATTGTATATCCTTGTGTCCTTTATCAAAGATAAGGTGCCCATATGTGCGTGGATTTATCTCTGGACTTTCTATCCTGTTCCATTGATCTGTATTTCTGTTTTTGTGCCAGTACCATACTGTGTTGATTACTGTAGCTTTGTAGTATAGTCTGAAGTCAGGGAGCCTGATTCCTCCAGCTCCATTTTTCTTTCTCAAAATTGCCTTGGCTCTTCGGGGTCTTTTGTATTTCCATACAAATTGTGAAATTTTTTGTTCCAGTTCTGTGAAAACTGCCATTGGTAATTTGATAGGGATTGCATTGAGTCAGTACATTGCTTTGGGTAGTATAGTCATTTTCACAATGTTGTTTCTTCCAATCCAAGAACATGGTATATCTCTCCATCTGTTTGTATCATCTTTAATTTCTTTCATCAGTGTCTTATAATTTTCTGCATACAGGTCTTTTGTCTCCTTAGGTAGGTCTATTCCTAGGTATTTTATTCTTTCTGTTGCAATGGTAAATGGGAGTGTTTCCTTAAGTTCTCTTTCAGATTTTTCATCATTGGTATATTGGAATGCAAGTGATTTCTATGCATTAATTTTGTATCCTGCTACTTTACCAAATTCATTGATTAGCTCTAGTAGTTTTCTGGTAACGTCACTAGGATTCTTTATGTATAGTATCATGTCATCTGCAAACAGTGACGGTTTTACTTCTTCTTTTCCGATTTGGATTCCTTTTATTTCTTTTTCTTCCCTAACTGCTGTGGCTAAAACTCCCAAAACTATGTTGAATAATAGTGGTGAGAGTATTGTCTCTCACACTGAGTATTGTCGCAACCTTGTCTTGTTCTTGATCTTAGTAGAAATGGTTTCAGTTTTTCACCATTGGGAATGATGTCGGCTGTGGGTTTGTCATACATGGCCTTTAGTATGTTGAGGTAAGTTCCCTGTATGCCTACTTTCCAGAGGATTTTTATCATAAAAGGGTGTTGAATTTTGTCAAAAGCTTTTTCTGCATCTATTTAGATGATCATATGGTTTTTCTCCTTCAGTTTGTTAATATGGTGTATCACATTGATTGATTTGCATATATTGAAGAATCCTTGAATCCCTGGGATAAACCTCACTTGATCATAGTGTATGATCCTTTTAATGTGCTCTTGGATTCTGTTTACTAGTATTTGGTTGAGGATTTTAGCATCTATGTTCATCAATGATATTGGCCTGTAGTTTTCTTTCTTTGTGACATCTTTGTCTGGTTTTTGTATCAGGGTGATGTTGGCCTCATAGAATGAGTTTGGGAGTATTCCTCCCTCTGCTATATTTTGGAAGAGTTTGAGAAGGATAGGTGTTAGCTCTTCTCTAAATGTTTGATAGAATTCGCCTGTGAAGCCATCTGGTCCTGTGCTTTTTTTGTTGGAAGATTTTTAATCACAGTCTCAATTTTAGTGCTTGTGATTGGTCTGTTTATATTTTCTATTTCTTCCTAGTTCAGTCTCGGAAGGTTGTGTTTTTCTAAGAATTTGTCCATTTCTTCCAGGTTGTCCATTTTATTGCCATATAGTTGCTTGTAGTAATCTCCCCTGATCCTTTGTATTTCTGCAGGGTCAGTTTTTACTTCTCTTTTTCATTTCTAATTCTATTGATTTGAGTCTTCTCCCTTTTTTTCTTCACGGGTGTGACTAATGGTTTATCAATTTTTTTTTAACTTCTCAGAGAACCAGCTTTTAGTTTTATTTATCTTGACTATTGTTTCCTTCATTTCTTTTTCATTTATTTCTGATCTGATCTTTATGATTTCTTTCCTTCTGCTAACTTTGGGGATTTTTTGCTCTTCTTTCTCTAACTGCTTGAGGTTAAGGTTAGGTTGTTTATTTGAGATGTTTCTTGTTTCTTGAGGTAGGATTGTATTGCTGTAAACTTCCCTCTTAGAACTGCTTTTGCTGCATCCCATATTTTGGGTCGTCGTGTTTTCACTGTCATTTGTTGCTAGGTATGTTTTGATTTCCTCTTTGATTTCTTCAGTGATCTCTTGGTTATTTAGTAGCGTATTGTTTAGCTTCCGTGTGTTTGTATTATTTACAGTTTTTTTTCCTGTAATTGTTATCTAGTCTCCTAGTGTTATGATTGCAAAAGATACTTGATACAATTTCAATTTTCCTAAATTTACCGAGGCTTGATTTGTGACCCAAGATATGATCTATCCTGGAGAATGTTCCATGAGCACTTGAGAAGAAAGTGTATTCTGGTTTTTTTTGATGGAATGTCCTATAAATATCAATTAAATCCAGGTTGCTTAATGTGTCATTTAAAACTTGTGTTTCCTTATTTATTTTCATTTTGGTTGATATATCCATTGGTGGAAGTGCAGTGTTAATGTCCCCTACTGTGATTGTGTTACTGTCGATTTCCCCTTTTATGGCTGTTAGCATTTGCCTTATATATTGAGGTGCTTCTATGTTGGGTGCATAAATATTTATAATTGTTATGTCTTCTTCTTGGATTGATCCCTTGATCATTATGTAGTGTCCCTCTTTGTCCCTTGTAATGGTCTTCATTTTAAAGTCTATTTTGTCTGATGTGAGAATTGCTACTCCAGCTTTCTTTTGATTTCCATTTGCATGGAATATCCTTTTCCATCCCCTCACTTTCAGTCTGTATGTGTCCCTAGGTCTGAAGTGGGTCCCTCGTAGACAGCATATATATGGGTCTTGTTTTGGTATCCACTCAGCCAGTCTATGTCTTTTGGTTGCAGCACTTAATCCATTTACATTTAGGTGATTGTTTATATGTATGTTCCTATTACCATTTTCTTAATTCTTTTGGGTTTGTTATTGTAGGTCTTTTCCTTCTCTTGTGTTTCCTGCCTAGAAAAGTTCCTTTAGCATTTGTTGTAAAGCTGATTTGGTGGTGCTGAATTCTCTTAGCTTTTGCTTGTCTGTAACGCTTTCAATTTCTCCATCGAATCTGAATGAGATCCTTGCTGGTTAGAGTAATCTTGGTTGTAGTTTTTTCCCTTTCACTACTTTAAATATGTCCTGCCACTCCCTTCTGGCTTGCAGAGTTTCTGCTGAAATATCAGCTGTTAACTTTATGGGGATTCCCTTGTATGTTATTTGTTGCTTTTCCCTTGCTGCTTTCAATATTTTTTCTTTGTATTTAATTTTTGAAAGTTTGATTAATATGTGTCTTGGCATGTTTCTCCTTGGATTTATACTGTATGGGACTCTCTGCACTTCCTGGACTTGGTTGACTATTTCCTTTCCATAATAGGGAAGTTTTCAACTATAACCTCTTCAAATATTTTTTCAGTCCCTTTCTTTTTCTCTTCTTCTTCTGGGACCCCTATAATTCAAATGTTGATATGTTTAGTGTTGTCCCAGAGGTCTATGAGACTGTCCTCAGTTCTTTTCATTCCTTCTCCTTTCTTCTGCTCTGCGATAGTTATTTCCACTATTTTATCTTCCAGGTCACTTATCCGTTCTTCTGCCTCAGTTATTCTGCTATTCATTCCTTCTAGAGAATTTTTAATTTCCGTTATTGTGTTGTTCATCACTGTTTGCTTGCTCTTTAATTCTTCTACGTCCTTGTTAAACATTTCTTGTATTTCCTCCATTCTATTTCCAAGATTTTGGATCATCTTTACTATCATTACTCTGAATTCTTTTTCAGGTAGACTGCCTATTTCCTCTTCTTTTTTTTGGTCTGGTGGGTTTTTACCTTGCTCCTTCATCTGCTGCGTATTTCTCTGTCTTCTCATTTTGCTTAAATTACTGTGTTTGGGGTCTCCTCTTCGAAGGCTGCAGGTTCGTAATTCCTGTTGTTTTTGGTGTCTGCCCCCAGTGACTAAGGTTGGTTCAGTGGTTTGTGTAGGCTTCCTGGTGGAGGGGACTGGTGCCTGTGTTCTGGAGGATGACGCTGGATCTTGTCTTTCTGGTGGGCAGGATCAAGCCTGATGGTGTGTTTTGGGGTGTCTGTGACCTTATTATGATTTTAGGCAGCCTCTCTGCTAATGGGTGGGGTTGTGTTCCTGTCTTGCTAGTTGTTTGGCATAGGGTGTCCAGCACTGGAGCTTGCTGGTCGTGGAGGTGGGTCTTAGTGTTGAGATGGAGATCTCTGTGAGAGCTCTCAATGATTGATATTACGTGGGGACGAGAGGTCTCTGGTGATCCAATGTCCTGAACTTGGCTCTCCCACCTCAGAGGCTCAGGCCTGACAGCTGGCCAGAGCACCAAGACCCTGACAGCCACAGGCCAGGTACGTTTGTGGTTCCTTGCCTTTTGGGAAGTCTGTGGTCTTCTGGCAGCATTCAGTAGGTGTTCTGTAGGAGTTGTTCCACATGTAGATGTATTTTCAATGTATTTGTGGGGAGGAAGGTGATCTCCACATCTTACTTCCCCACCATTTGTAGGCCCTCTCAGAAGAAAATCTTGGGATGTTAGATCTATCTGCCTCCAAAATTGTATTTGTGAGAATAAATAAATTATAGTTTCGTTTTTAATTATATGTGTTGAAAATTTTTGACTAGTTTGGCTCCATGTAGGACATGTATTTCTCTAAATGCCAGGTGTCTTCCTAAGGATTGTCCTGTATACTCTTTGTTAGTATTGACATTTAGCTTTGTAATGTATGTGAACTACAAATATTTCTTGGGCTATGCAATAATATGAATTATTAATTCCAACATGACTTAAAAGCTTTTCTTTTAACCTTAGGGAACATACTTGTATTGAGGGTTATGTTTAGTTGTTATTGTTTTGTTTTATTATTTTTTGGTCTGAACTTCATCTCATTTTTTTACCCTTATGGATATGGTGTGAAGGATAATTAATTTGTACTCAGTTTTGTGAAGCCTGTGGAGAAAAGATTTATATCCACCTAAGAAATCTTGGAGCATGAAGTTTTGTACACAAATTCTGGGATTTCTGTTGTTAGCTTGTTAGAAATCTTGAGATTTAGCCAAGAAGTAGAAATGTAGAGCACATCTAGAGAATCTGGGGAAAAAATAGGTAGATTGAGATTAAAAAATGGAAATGTTTAGTCTTTTCAGATTTACCCTGAAATAGCTGAAGTAAATCATCTAGATAAAGGTTTGGTCTAGAATAGAAGCACAGTAAGAACTCGTTTTTGAAATAAAAGATATAAAGTCTCTGAGGGTATCCAATCATAAATGACAGTGTTTATTCATAATTGCTTTAAATATTTAATCATGAACAACATTTTTTTTTAATTAATTTGGTTGTATTTCTTTCTTTTTTTTAAAATTTATTTATTTATGGCTGTGTTGGGTCTTCGTCTCTGTGCGAGGGCCTTCTCCAGTTGCGGCAAGCAGGGGCCACTCTTCATCGCAGTGCGCGGGCCTCTCACCATCGCGGCCTCTCCCGTTGCGGAGCACAGGCTCCAGATGCGCAGGCTCAGTAATTGTGGCTCACGGGCCCAGCCGCTCCGCGGCATGTGGGATCCTCCCAGACCGGGGCTCGAACCCGTGTCCCCCGCATTGGCAGGCAGATTCTTAACCACTGCGCCACCAGGGAAGCCCATGAACAACATTTTTATCAATCATTTTTACCACTGGTGAATATTTAGGTGGATGTACAACCAGATTAAATAGGAAAAAATTGTAAACCAAAATTATAATAAATTCCCTAAGCCTTTTCTTTTGTATGAAATAGGAATGTATATTTGATACTATTTTTGATGGTTAAATGATCCATCTGTGTACTGGATGTACACAGAAAACAAGTTTCTAGAAAATTTGAAGAACACTGAAACTCTGTATAAACCTAATTGTTTTATACAAGCGAACTTTATTAGTCAATGAAACATTTTTAAAAGAGTGAAATGATTCACAAGAAACATTATTGTTAATTATTAATAAAGAGTATCATCTAGAAAAACACAAACTTTTCTACGGTCTCCTGCGTGTTTGGGCATAATGGTGGGGAAAGCTGGATCAGCACAGGTGTGTGTTACCTTGGAAGGCAGGAAAGAGCATACAGGTTAAAAAGAAAAGTTTTCTTTTCTGAAAATGTTTGTCTGTAACTTTCTGCTGGCTAGCTATTTCCAGAAAGAAGAGCTACAGACCGATCCTTTTGATTTGTATTTTGATGAAATTTCCTGACTTTTTTACTGGTTTATTAAAGGCCAGACCTTTATGAGTTACCTTAATTGATATTTTTGCAAGTGCACCTTCCTGGTGATCAGTTAAGCCTTGGAAAACATTCCTTTCCACTTAAAACAAAACAAAATGAAACAAAAAATCAGAGAGTCAGCACAGACCTTTTTCTCACAAAAGCTGCCCTTGACTGAAATCTTTGTTGAGTATAAAAGTATTATCATATTCATTACTCCATTTTCATGGATTGGAAGACTTGGTGTCACGTTTCCCCCAAGTTGATCTCAATGCAATCACAATAAAAATTCCAACAGGTGTGTGTGTGTGTGTGTGTGTGTGTGTGAAAATGACAATTTGACTCTAAAGTCTATATGAGATGCAAAGAGCCAAGAGTTACCAAGACAGTCTTAAAAAAGAACAAAGCTGGAAGCCTTCCACTGCCAGATATCAAGAGTTATTGTAAAGTTACCAAAATTAAGAAGTGTGGTATTGCAGCAGGAATAAACAAATAGTCCACAGAACAGAATAGAATTTCCAGAAACAGAACTACACATTTATGTCACATGATTATGATTGCCTGATTCATGACAAAAGTAACACTGCAGTGCAGAGGGAAAAGGATGGTCTTTTCAATAAATGACGCTAGATCAATTGTTTATCTGTAAAGGAAAAAAGTTTATCTTGACCCCTATATCACACTATACATGAAAATAGACACACAAAAATCTACCCAAAATTGATTAAAGACTTATGTAAACATATAACTTGGAACTCTAAAACTCCTAGAAGAAAACATAAGGGAAAGATTTTTAAAATAAGACACAGAAAGTACTAGCAATAAAGAAATAATTTGAAAAATTGGCCTACATTAAAAGTACAAACTTCTCTCCAACCAAAGACATCATTAAGAGAGTGAAAAGGCAAAGAACAGAGTGGGAGAAGATTCTTTACAACATATAAAACTTACGAAGAACTCATATAATTACAAGATAACCCCAACAAATCAGTAAGAAAAATATAATAAACCAACCCAATAGAAAGAAATGCAAAAGACTTACACAGGTATGTTTCAAAAGAGAATATACAAATGTCAATAAATCTGTAATAAAGAAAGATATTTAACCTCATTAGTTATCAGGGAAATGATAAAAAAACCACAATGAGAAACGGCTTCACACCTACTGAAAGGGCTAAAATGTAAAAGGTCAGTAATATCAAGTCTTAATAAGGATATGGATAACTGAAACTCTCATAAACTGTTGGTAGACAAATAATTTTGTAGTATCTAATAAATTTGGACATAAAGCACACCCTATGACCAGGAATTTTTACCCCTCAGTACATGCCCAAAATAAATTCATATATATGTTCACCAAAATAGATGTACAAGAATATTCTTAGCAGTATTGTTTGTAATAGTGTAAATCTGAAAACAGTGTATTGTTCATCAACATTTGAGTGGACAAATAAACTGAATCATATAAAGACAATAGAATAAACTAGCTTTTACTACATGCAGCAGTTATGGAGACTATCACAAATGAAATGTTTAACAAAGGCAGCCACAAAAGAGTTACACATTGTATGATTCCATTTATATGAAGCTCAAAAAGTGGCAAAGAAATTATGGTGTAGAAATCAAGAGAGCAGTTACCCTGAGAGGGCATGAGAAGGACTTCTGGAGAGTCGGTAATCTTGTTGATTCATCTCGGTGCTGGGCATGCTCACTTTGTGAAGTCAATGCTGTACATTTATGAGTTATTTACATTTCTGTGTTATGTTATACTTCAATAAAATGTTCATTAAAAAGAGTCATTATCTTACCTGCACATAATTCAAGCTTTATGGAAGAAAGCTTGGCAATATCTATTAAAATTTTAATGCACTTACAGCCTTCAATCAAGCAGTTTCACTTTTAGGAAATTAGGCCTCTAAAAGACTTGAACAAAGGCACATAAATATGTTCAATGCCGCATGGGTCATTCCCTTCTACTGGCACACTGTCACCTCCCAGTTTTTATGGCACGGCATTCCTCTAGTTTGTCTCTACCTCTGTGACGTCTCTTCTTGGTTTTCTTCACTCCCGCCTCCTCTTCCACTCCTCTAAACATAGGAGAGTCCCACAGCTCTGCACTGTGCCCTCATCCTTTCTCTCCAAGTTCTTTCTGCATATCACTTCTTTTAGCCTAATGGCTTTAATGCCATCTGGATGCCAGTGGCTCCCAATTTTATTTCTCTAGTCCCTGTGTCTCCCCTAAGCCCTAAGTTCACATATCCAACTTCCAACTTGCTATTTCTAACTGGTTCTCCAATAGGCATAGCAGATTTAATATCTCCAAAAATGCAGTCTTCATACTTAGCTTGGTCAAATTCATTTCTGCTCAGTCTTCCCCATCTCAGTAAATGGCACCATCATCCTCCCTGTTGTTTGGGACCCAAATCTAGGAGGTATCCACTACGTGTCCCCTTTTCTTTACTATCCATTTAATTATTCACCAAGATGATTGCTGTACTTGAATCTGTTTGCTTCTCTTCATATCTGCTGCCATCACTGGAGTCATTAAATCCCAATTAGGTGATTTAAATAAGCCCTTAGATCATTTTTTAAATTCAATTCTTCCCTTTAATAGTTCATTTTCTAGCCAGAATAATATTTTAAATCGTAAACCAGATCATGCCACTCCCTTCCTTGAGAACTTAAATGGTTTCCCATTGCTTTTACATTAAAACCTAGACTCTTCCTCATGATGGTCTACAAGTTCCTGCCTTTTTCAGTTCCTGCCTTACATGATACACTTCTTATCACCCACTTTCCCCCTTGCTCTCTGCACTCCGGTCATACTGGCCTCCCTCTGTTCCTCGAGCACCCCAAGCCCTTCCTCTCCTCTGGGTCTTTGTATTTGCTTTTCCCTTTGCTCAGAGTGGTCTAGCTCTGCAGATAGCTGGCTCATTCTCCTCCTTTAAGCCTCTGCTCAAAAGTCCCCTACCCAGAGAAATCTTCCCCTACCACCCTACCTAAAGTGGCCTCAGCACTTCCTCACTGTCTCACCCTTTTATTTCCTTCATGGCATTTATTATTAACTGAATTGTTTAAAATATATATCTATTTACGACCTGTAATTACTTTATTTACATGTTTACATGTTTTCTTTCTTACTAAAATGTAAGCGGAATGAGGGCAAGGTCCATGTTTGTTTGCCTTATTCACCAGCATCTATTACAGTTGATAGAAACGCTAGACATTCAAAAAGTTTTTGTTGACTTAAGGAATACATAAATTACAACATTCTTTGTAATTATGAAAAATTGGAAATAGCATAATGCACTGGTTAAACAAGCTGTGGTATATTCATATGATAGAGTTCAATGAAGACACTAAAAAGAATAATATCTGAATATACTGAAGTAAAACAATACATCATACAGCTGAGAAATTCAGAAAGCAATATACCCAAAAAGGATGGAAATGGATTTGACTTAAAGACATATTCGATGATAGACAATATGCAAATAGGTAGGTTCCAGGGCTTCAAGTGGTGAGTCCAAAGTTTCTCCTGGTCAGGGTTCTCATCTGAGGGTGTCTTTGCCCCCCAGGAGTTGTTTGACAATGACTAAAGACATTGTTGATTTTCACAACTTGGAGAGGGAGGAGGTGCTTCCGGCATCTAGTGGGTAGAGATCAGGGACGTTGCTAAGCATCCTGCAATGCACAGAACAGCTCCCACAAAAAAGAATTACTCAACTGCCAAGAGTGCTGAGGTAGGGAAACTCTGGGTGAGGGGATGCAGTGTATCTATCTGTGACTATCCAATGTCTGCTTGGGGACCTGAGCTACAGGGAACGGTGGTTCAGCTTCAGGTCTTTACTTTTTAAAAACTGCCCACATCCAGCAGCCACCAAGACTGATAACAACTGATATATTTACCACCAACTATTAGAATAACCAGGAATTTCCTACATTATTCAGCACAAGTGATTTCCTAATTTTTAGTAGTTTTCTGCACGGTTCGGACTTGAGACATATTTCTAAAATACTTTAGGAGGTATTTGCTTTGTGACTGCCCTTCTGCTTCTCTTCTCTAGTGCATAATTAGAAGGATTTATTCTCTGGAGATGTCAAGTAGGCACCTTTCTCATTACCTAAATTCACTTAGAGAAAAATAAATCAGTATCCATATGAAAGTGCAGGAATTATCCAAGGGAGCTGTTCCAATCCAGAGAAAATAATTTCTACTATGTATAATCAGAAAGATGCTGAAGAATTCTTTACCTCCTCTCTTTGTAATAACCTTCTTATATTCCCCAAAACTGTGTTGAGGCAGAATTTTTAACTTGCTTAATTTACAGTGCAAAAAAGAGCCTCTACTCCCTAGCATTTTTTTTTTTTTAATCAGTGCAGGCCAAGTTCCAGGGTCATGTGAGGTGGGAGGGGATCATATATTTCCCATGATAGAGTGAGGATATCAATTTCAGTAGAAATAATGTTATCATCTATCTTTTAGAAGGCTCCAGTGAGAGAAAATCAAACAAGTGCCAGGGAACAGCACATTCTGGAAGCTGCTGCATAAAAAGAAGAAAAATACTACAAGAAGGTGGAGGATAAGCCTAGAATGGCATTTCTCCAATCCAAAGTATTGAGTTGAGAAGGACCATGCCACAGAAAGACTGCCACAATGTGTGAGTGTCACACCCCTCCCCGTCTTAAGCATGACAAGGAGGAGAGAGAGAATGAAGAAGCACTTTCTCAGGTGAAACTACATTCAGAGCCCTTGTCTTAGTCATTTCACATTGCTACAGCAAAGTATTATAGACTGGGTGGCTTATGAACCACAGAAGTTGATTTCTTACAGTTCTGGAAGCTGGGAAGTCCAAGATCAAGGTGCCAGTGTGGTTGAATTCTGGTGAGAGTCTACTCCCGTGTGGCAGACCACTGATTTCTCATACTATTCTCACATGGCAGAGAAATAAAAAGGGCAAGAGCACTCTCTGGGGTCACTCTTATAAGAGCACTAATTCCATTCATGAGGGCTCCACCCTCATGACCTAATCACCTCCCAAAGGCCCCACTTTCTAATACCATCACATTTAGGGTTACGACTTCATGGTGGGATACAAAAGTTTATTTTATTGCAACTTTAGCCCTGTATTTTGGTCTCTGAGTCAGGATAGAGAGGCTCTCAAAATTTGCTAACACAAGGTAAAATGGTAGAACTATGCTTCTCTATGTGCATCCCCTGGAGGCAATCGTTTGTGACTTTTTTTTCTTCTACATCATGGGAAAACATTGGAGGTGATGAATATAGGGTGAAGATTATCATGTCTGAAAGTCTCTTTGGATCAACTTGAACCCCTCATTCCTCTCAGGATGGTAGAAGCATTGGATTGCACACCTTCCTACATATCCTCATTCAAACACACCTGATCTCCACCATTGCCAAATAGTCTGAGAAAGTTAGAAGACCTGGGCTGAATGTGTCTAATCTCTCCAAGTGAGTGCAGGCTCTGGGGCTGGGCTTCTGTATTCAGATCCCAGCTTCAACATCCAAGTCTGTGTCATCTGGGGGAAGTTACTGCCTCAGCTTTCTTATCTTCAAAGATCATATCTGCCTCTCTGGGTTTAGGGGAGGAGTAAATGAGTGAATGCATATAAAGCACCTAGCACGGTGCCTGGCACATAGTAATTGCTCAATAAATGTTATCAGCTGCTGTTTTCGCTGTTAATAATTCCAATGGAAACAAGGGCTCTGCTCCCGCTTGGTGAATAGGAAATCAAGGAGGTGAAGATGTGTCAGTTCTATTATGATCCAAGTGGGCCCTGGTTAAGATCGAAGGGGGATGATAATAATAACAGAGAACAACCCATCCTCTGTCTTAAGGGCTACTGAGCACTTCATCCTGAGCCCACATTACAGACGACTTGGGCCACACCCACCTCACTGCTATGCCAGTTTAGTGTCCTCCAGAGGCACCCTCACTGACTGTCAGCCTTCTTCACTTTTTCTTCTCTGACTTTACCACTTATATGCCTAAATCCTACACTCCCCCTTCAGAATGCCACTCAAAGCTGTCCCTGTCCCCTCCCCTTTATTCCAATGAGCCGGTCCTTCTGCATCACAACACTTGCCTCTGTTCCTCTCACTCCAGGCCCCCTAAAGGAAGAGAATGTACCTTTATCCCCAGCAACTATCCCAGTTTCCAACACGTAGTGGGTCCTGAACAGCTGTTGATAGAACAAAAGGTCCCTGGGTATCATATTCCTGAAGACATTGCCACAGATAATCTGGGATTCTAATTTAACTCTTTACATATATGCTGTATCTCCCTAACCAGAATGGAAACTCCCTAAGAGAAGGAAAATATGTTCATTTGTCTTGGTCTAATGATATTGTACAGATGCCAGTAGTGCCCTGCTCCTACATCCCCAGACTTCAACATTGTGTGCATGCAGGCCCAGCTTCCAGACCCCAAATTTCATTTCCTCACCTAAGGGCTTTCTTTGGCAGCTGGCTCCTACTCTGTTGGGTCCCCCTGTGCCTGTGCACATGGCAGGCCAGAAATGTCAGAGGACAAATACTTACCACCCGGGAGCAGCCCTCAACCAATAACTGATGGAATTTGTGTATAAATACCTCACCCCTTGGTGAGATAACTCTAGGGTGGGTATTCTACATTGGCTGCCAGAAATCCCAGCAAGATGAAGCTCCATTTGCCTAAAGGGGTAAGTTGATACTACATATTTTATTGGCTGCTGTCTTAATCCATTTGGGCTGCTATAACAAAATACTATAGACTGGGTGGCTTCTAAACAACAGAAATTTATTTCTCACGGTTCTGGAGGCTGGGAAGTCCAAGATCAAGGCACCAGCATGGTCACATTCTGGTGAGAGCCCTCTTTCTGGTTCATGGCCAGCACCTTCTTGCTGTGTCCACACAAGGAAGTAGGGGCAAGAGATCTCTATGGGGTCTCTTTGATAAGAACACTAATCCCAATTATGAGGGCTCCACCCTCATGACCTAAACACTTCCCAAAGGCCTCACCTCCTAATACCATCATCTCTGGGGGTTAGAATTTCAACTTATGAATTTGAGGTTGGGGTGGGGGGCACAAACTTTCAGGCCGTGACAGCTACCTACACTTCCCTGTCTCTCTGTCTCCCCTACCAGTGTTTTCTAGATATACCTTCCAAGTAAACTACCACACCGAATCCTTGAAAATCATAATCTGCTTCTAGGAAGACCCAGACTAAAACAGATATGAAAAAGTTGTGCAAGAATCCTGCCTTCAGCATCAGTGAGTGATGACACCAAGGACGGAGGATGGAGCTGCTCTTCCATGAGGCAAGAAAAAAAAATATGTTTGCTCCAGAGAAGTTGTGAGAAAGAGGATTGAAGTGGCACAAAACTGTGAGCTGGGATAATGGAAAGGGAAGCCAAAGGCGGGCAGGGGGTGGGGTGTGGAACCATGTCAAGTGAGGTATAGATCGAGCTGAGGGCTGTGGTAGGTGCAATAGACTCTTTCTCTGACTCTCTTGTGGGACCTTCAGTAAACCTGCCATTGCTCACTTAGGAGCTCAGTGGGAGTGGATTCTTTTTTTTTTTTTTAATTTGATATTTTTTAATACAGGAGGTTCTTATTAGTTATCTATTTTATACATATTAGTGTATATATGTCAATCCCAATCTCCCAATTCATCCCACCACCACCCCCACCCCGCTTCCCCCCCCCCTCATGTCCATACGTTTGTTCTCTACATCTGTATCTCTATTTCTGCCTTGCAAACCGGTTCATCTGTACCATGTTTCTAGATTCCACATATATGCGTTAATATACGATATTTGTTTTTCTCTTTCTGACTTACTTCACTCTGTATGACAGTCTCTAGATCCATCCACGTCTCTACAAATAACCCAATTTTGTTCCTTTTTATGGTTGAGTAATATTGCATTGTATGTATGTACCACATCTTCTTTATCCTTTCGTCTGTCAATGGGCATTTAGGTTGCTTCCGTGATCTGGCTGTTGTAAATAGTGCTACAATGAACATTGGGGTGCATGTGTCTTTTTGAATTATGGTTTTCTCTGGGTATATGCCCAGTAATGGGATTGCTGGGTCACATGGTAATTCTATGTTTAGTTTTTTAAGGAACCTCCATACTGTTCTCCATAGTGGCTGTATCAATTTACAGTCCCACCAACAGTGCAAGAGGGTCCCCTTTTCTCCGCACCCTCTCCAGCATTTGTTGTTTGTAGATTTTCTGATGATGGCCATTCTGACCGGTATGAGGTTCTATTTGCCGATGGTCAGAGGTGCTGAGGGCCATCTAACTGTGGGTGTGACATATCCACAGAAATCACCTGTGGGGGCAGCTGGACATTTGACTTATATTTGTATCATTCACAACACATAGTTCAGGGCTAAAGCACACAAGAACTATTTACTGAATTCTTACTGAATGGCTGCATACATAAATGTACCTTTCCATCTTTTGATAGCTATATTGATTAATAATCAATGATAATCATTTTCTGTGCTCTCTCACTGAAATTGCTTCAACTTCAAAACATATCTATTCATAATCATTTATTTCCTCATTCATTCTACTCCTATGTCAGTACACACACACACAATACAGCACAGCTCCTGTAATACAGTCACTTAAATATTCACAGAATTTAGTATTGGTGTTGCCCAGGAAAGCCTGGGAGAATAAAACTCATTTAATCATTCAACAAATATTCATGCAACAAATATTTATAAGTTATTGGAGACTCAAAGATGAAAAAGTAGGGTTCTTGTCTTCATAAAGGTCTCAGTCTGAATTATGGTTATTATTCTCTCTCCAACACTCTTCCTTCACTCTGAACCACTAGTGAGTCACACTCCATGGAAAATGCCTACGTCTCATTCAGTTCCGTTCTTTGAGGACAGACTTGCTTTGCCATCAGTGTATCACCCATCTTCTTTCTTTAAAGAAAACTCTTGAGTATGCTTCTTTTTGTACTAGGAAGGGAGGCATATGTACCAGAGTGTAAGCATATGCACTGTTATCTTTCTCATCTCCAGGCTTTCTTTGAACCAGCCACCTCCCCTGATAACCTGCCCCAAAGGCAAAGCAAAGTCGCTGGACATTTGGGAAAAAAAAAAAAAAAAAAAAAGTTGGGAAACACACAGGTCCATTTATCTGGCAAGCATAGCCACTGTGTGTTGATGGCTATTACATTGTAAGGCAGTTACAGGTCAAAACTGAGCCAGGAACACTATGCAAAGGTGGAGGAAGAGGAATAGGGAGCAGAGGGGATGGAGATGGTCTTAAAGTACAATATGAGACAGCTTCGTGAAAATCTGTAAGCTTTCTATAAAAAAAAGTAATTTTACAATTTATTACTGGCTTTGGGACTGTCAGTGTTATTCTTTGGAAATTACCCACTTGAACATCTCAGAAAATCTGATGGATAAAATGAAAAGTAGAGGAGGGAAAGTAGTAAGGAAGCTTAAGTTGTAAGTTACAAATCCACTGATTCTGACTTTAACCTTCAAAGTGAAAGAAAAATAGTTTCTGGCTTGAAAAAGAACAATTATGCACTCCTGCCTGTTCTCAGGCTCAATTCTTCTATAAGCCCTTAAAAGATAAATCCAACTATAAATCACCTTGGAAAATGGACTCGGAATCTGAGTGGGACTGCATTGTTTGCTTTTTGCTCCTTTCTACACTTGATTTGTGTTTAAAGAGTTCTTTGACCCTAACAAATTCATCTCATGGATTTCAGATTATATCTCACTAATGCACTGTCGTGTTTTTAACAACTATTTTTTACCATGCAGTTGTTTCTTTGAATAGCAAATATAAGAAATGTATATTTTTATAAATATAATATGGTATATAGTATAATATTTTATAATATAAATATAAGTATACATATACACACACATATATATAAAGGCAAGCCAATGAGTATTAAAGCAGATACTAGGTTCTTCACCATGTTGTAAGGGATGTGCATGGTGGCTTTCTCTCTCTTTCTTTCTCTCTCTCTCTCTCAATTCTTTTTGATGCCATTTATAAAAAGACACATACAACATTGTCCCTGACCTTGAAGGAGTTTACAGTCTTACTGGAGAGATAGTATTTTATTTACATATAGCAAATGGAAAATAATCCAGGGCTCTTTATGTTTGTTTTTGAAATTAAGAACTACAGGGATTCAAGTAGGGCAAGATCATTCTAGGTTATAGGAAAGTGTCAAAGTTTAATTAGTTAATTCAATATCCATTCATAAAATGACAACTAGAGGACACTGGGATTGGAGTTGGGCCTCAGGAAGATATGTAAAGAGGCACCAAACATGTGCTGCCTACAAAGTTGTATGTGTGGGAAGGGTGGTATGGGACAGGGTAGGCTGTCATTGAGAAGACCAAGTCCAAACAATGTAATATGATCAGAGAGAAAAGGTGGAGCCTGGTGACAAAGGGACTTGAAGGAGTGACGTGACAGGGTAATTTTCCTTGTTGAATCTGCAGCAAGTATAAACTTGTGTTTTCAAAGAAGCTATTGTTACAGTTTTTATTGACATAAGTGATTAAATCAGTAAAAATCTCTGGTCTTTAATGAAAAAAAAATCTGACTTTCTCCAACTGAAAGAAACAAATTTTCCTGAGGTTTAAGTAAACACTGAGGTAAGAAATCCAGTCATTGTTCCAGACATAACTAAGTGATGAGTTATTCTCCTCAAAAATCATAATATATATTAAATAGTATAACATGATTTTCAGGCATCTTAACTATATGAAGAGCCAGTATTTCCAGACCTTCCATAGGAAACTAAAATATGTAGGGAAGGAGAATCTTTAAAAAGTACAGGCCCAGACAAATACTCTCCTTCTCTGCTTTCTAAGCTAATACAAAATTAATGAAACTCTGGCTAGGCATGGGAAATATGCTATACACAAGAAATGAATTAGGTTGTATTGCAGAATTATATGACTGATTTGAACATTCATGTTACCCAAACTGGTTTTGCTTGATTATTGAGAACCTTGAAGGTGGAAAATTCAACTAAATAAATAGTCAAAGATATTTCAGAATTCCTCGGTATTTATTTTTACCTCAAGTTTCCCCTGTGTACAAATCTAAGACCACTAAATTAATTATTACCTTCAAATCTATGTAATATTTGTGACTTCATTTAAAAAATATACCACTAATTTGTTAAATGAAAATAACAATAAGCATCATCTTTTAAGCCAGAGTTTGGTAAACTTTTTCTTAAAGAGCTAAATAATAAATATTTTAGACTTGCAACTACACAACTCCACTGTTGTAGAGTCAAAGCAGCTGTTGGAAAAATGGGCATGGCTGTGCTCTAATAAAAACAAGTATGTAAAAACAGGTAGCTGTCTCAGGATTGTAGTTTGCTTATCCCTCATCTAAATGATATTGCCACCATTAATGTAATTGCTAAACCTCTTCCAAGTTGAACACCAGTATAAGCTCTCTCACCTCTAATTAGAACTACTGCTAGGGGGAGTTAGTACCTGGAAATGGTGTTGGGTGGGGGGAGGGAAGATAGAGGTTATTGGGATAAACAACTGTATTTTATCCATAAATACTATGTACTCCTCTTCTTTTCATATTTTAATTTTTAATTCTAAAATACATATAACAGACACATTATATTTACCACACAGATTTCCTTATACTCAATGTTTTTATATTTGCTCCAGGTCAGTTTTTAAAGAAATAAAATGTTAACAGATACAACTAAATGCTTGTTCCAATCCCATCCTCCTTTCTCCATTCTAAAGGTTAACTCTTCCTTTATAGATAATCTGTCTTTTCTCTCTGGTTGCTTTTAGAATTTGCTTATTGTCTTTGATGTTCTGAAATCTGTGGATTCATATCTTCAATCAACTCTGAAAAATTATCAGGGAATATCACTTTGAATGTGATATCTTCCCATTCTCTATTTTCTCTCCTTCTGGAACTCCTGCTTCAACATATGTTGGCTCCTCAATCCTCCATGTTTCTAACCTCTGTTTTGTACTTATCTGTCTGTGTGGCAATTGGGGTAATTTCCTAGATCACCTTTCCAGTTTATTAATCCTCTCTCAAATTGTCTAATCTTTATTTATGTTAATTGAATTTTAATTTCATGGACTTTTTTCATTTCTAAATATACATTTTTCTTTTCCAAATCTGCCATATATTCTTATTGTGTTCTATTCTTTGAGATTTATTTCTATTCCTTTTTTTTTTTTTTTACCCTACTCATTTTGTATTATAGATTATTTCAGATGTTTTTATTACATCATGTTTGACTAGGGGAAGAAGAGGTTACTTAATCCTCATATATGTTGTGTGTGCCACTTTCCCTCATGGCTTGTTATTTGTTTGCATGTGAGAGATCATTATAACAAAAGAGTGTTCTTGTCTCTGTGTGTTTTGTTTTGTTTTCCTGTTGGAGTCCTTGCACTTATGGAAGTGCTACACTGGAATGATTTTGTGTTTGTTTTTACTGGGTGCTCCAGGGATTTCACCAAACTGAGATCAGTCTTATTGTTAATTTCTCAGATTAGGCATGTTCATACCCATGCGTAATAGAGATTTGGACAGGCTTGGAGTTTTTTTCATAGATGAGTTTTTTTTCCTCCTCAGAATCCCAGAAAAACACAAGTTGCCTTCTTGCTTTCTTGTGCCAGTAGGTAGAATTGTTATGTTCCCCCTTTCACTGAGAGGACACTCTTCCATTATCCCAGCTTTACAAAGGAATGTTATGCTTTAGCTGCCCAACCTTGCCTAAGCCCAAAGGTATGTCTTTTGTACCCATATAGGCATTAAAGCATTTTTAGGTATACCTTGACAATTTTCCTCTTGGTTGCTGCAGTACGAGTTCCTGAATTTACCACTCTGATTTCCAATATCCCCCTTATACCTGTCATTTTCTTGCTTTTTAACCCAGGTGTGTAAAATTAAACATTATGTTATTATATATGCATCATTTATATATGTGTTTGTAATTGAACAATAAAGCTCTGACTTATTCTGTCATGTTGCTGGAACCTTCCTTTAAGTCACCATGGTATCATTCCAAAGATTTGTATATTTATGATATACTTTTAAAATTACAAATCTCTTTTGTGGTCTTTTTAAAAAACATCTTAAAAGATGCTTTCATTCCTAAATGCAAATTATACGCTCTCTCATAGAATTTGTCCATTTGGGTTGGGTCTGAACATAAAGTTCTGTTTGCTAATTATTTAACTATAGAGAAATCATTTAAAAAATTCTTGACTTTAGGTACAATTTTCCTTGAGTGTATAATATATAGTTTTAAAAGTGCTATACATTCACTTTTTAAAAAACTTTAAGATTTTACAATTTTTCTCTTGATACATAATTGAAATGTTGTTTAACATTATCCCAAAAGAAAGCCAATACACTCCATGATCAAAGATGCTTTTGCAAGCATATATGGAAATTACTTTTTTACACTGTAGGAAAATGTATGGCATTATGTATTCACAATGCCAGGAATTTTACCCACACTGCCAGGAATCCAAGCATTTAATGTGACTTGGAAACAGATTTTGCATATTACATTTATAATTTTGTTAATTCCATCCCAAATAAGGATCAGCATTGCAGCTAAATTTCTGCTTAAGGTGTTTCTTTCCAATGACTGGACCATAGACCATAGCCCTCTGAAATTGGGAGCCCACATGAAAGTTGCAGGCTGGTAGTCCTTACTATCCTCTCCTCCTCCTCATCCTACAAAATAGGATTTTAGAACGTGCTTCTGAATTCAATTGTCCTCACATGGTTGGGACTGTGCCTAGGGAAGCACCATGTGCTGAAATGCTAAACCTAAATGAATGTTAACACTAGTGTCTTCCTGGAGGATGTAACAGAAAAATGGTTCTGCCTTTCAACCCTGCAAAAAGTTTACAGAGTCGAATAAATATCACAAGTGTAAGCATTTTCAAACTGGAAAATAAAAAATCCTGTGACAGCTAGAGTCAGTTTGTTAATATATTTAGGCACTGTGTTTGTCTGATTATGGCATGGATAAAGCAGACAATCCGTGTGATTGGAGCCAACAGCCAAGCTTTTCAGGCAAACAGATTGGCCTAATCCTCACTTGTTAAAATTTGTTTCCAACCCTTAGCTCATTAGCTTCTCCTTTTCTCCTGACCTCATCCTTTTGTGTTTTCTTGATCATCGGAATGCTTCCCTTGGAAATCCAGATTTCAGTCTATTCTAAACAGAGCTACAGAAAAAGTGGTAGAGCTTTCATCGTGTTTTCTTTACTCACTGGGTGAGGCCCCATTTTCCCCCTGCTCTTGATCTAATTAGCATTGTTTTCTCCAAGAGTCGCTTTAAGAGTGACATTTCTTCTTTACTTCTCATAAAACTCACTCTAACTTGGGTGTGTGTCAGGAGGAGGGAAACTAGGGCAACAGATCTCTGCAATCTGGCTTAGAGCAAAATACTTTTTTTCTTCTGATTTTTCTCAAGTGATCTTTAGTTCCTTCCACGTAAATGTATCTTATCTGATACCATAAAGGTTTTTGGGCTTGACAATGCTAGGAGGTTACAGAGGTGAATGATTGGTCAATGTAAAATGCATTAGAGTTATTTCTAACTCATGTCTTTTCTGCTTTATGAGTGCTTCCTGATGTATTTCCTGAAAGTGAATTTTTTCATTTCTCTTTATACCCCTAAACTCAAACCATAGTTCTATCTCTATAAAAGGTGCACTGACCTACTTCCCTTTTTGCATACAGAAAGGTTTAAGTTTGACCTTAACATGAAAAGTAGGTAATATACTGTGTTGTAAGCTGGCTCTTTTAAAGTAGTCTATAAAATAGTTTATTTACCAAATAGTGACAGAAAACTGTACAATGACCTTACCCAACTACCAGCATATATATTTAGATGTAGTTATCTAATAACTCCTGAGCCCTGAGAAGTGCATAGCAAAACAAAAGGAAGTACAACCTCTCTTAAACTTATCAAGATCAGTAGACATATACAGAGGTATATATCACTTTTCCTATAAGAGGCAATTTCAATTCACAGATAAAAGGGTTACTTCCTGTTAGTCAGATTTCTTCTAGTAATCTTCCTTCTGAGGTTGGCAAAGTTACCCACATCAGTGGTTATACCTTTTCAAATGTTGACTTATGAATCAAAGGAACCAAAATGGATCACAAATATTTGAAGACAGTGAAAACTGCAAAGCAAAAAGTCACTTGAAACTTAAATAAGAAGAATAAAAATGATATATGTGGATCTGGACATTCTGACCAGTTGAGTTTATGCTTTTTCAAGCCCAGGAAGAGAATGTGTCAGACCAGAATCACACTTAACACTCAATCAGGAGAGAACTAACCACAGGAAATGAAATTGTCTTCACTGTCACCTGCAATTCTAGAGAAAGTGTTAGGATTAGAAGTGTCCTTAGACAGATGGACTATTAAGCAAGTGTTATCAGTGTGGAATATCTGGGGAACAGGGCAGTATATCTTAAATAAGAGAATTCCATTATGCAGGAAAATCTTAACCCTTGAAAAAATAACTTATGGCTTTCAAAAATATTAAATCCACTTTTAACACTTACGTTGGGTTTTAGGTAGAACACATTTTTTTCTGAGCTACAGCCAAGCCTACTCTATCAAAAAAAAAAAAAAAAAAGAAAGAAAGAAAAACTAATGAGTCAGAGTTTAATGCAGTATTTTCTGAACATTTCAAATGAAATTCGAGATAGTGACTATATTTTTTGGTCCTTATGGGCATGAGCAGATCTTTTATTTTTGTAACTCATCACTCCTAGTACAATATGTAAGGCATGTACACAATAGATGCTTAATAAATACTTTGTGATCCATCATTCATTGTCACAGAACAAATTAATATTAGAACTGGGTATTCCACGTCCCAGTTCAGCATTTTTGGTAGACCATGGAATCACCAATAAAAATAATTTGATTGTGAAAAAGCAAATTGTACTAACCTAAAGAGTTTATATCAGAATTTCGTATCTTAACATTTAATAAAACTTTTAAAGATTTAAAAATCAACAATCTTAAAAAAGTAGACATGAAGGAGGAGTCAAGATGGTGGCATTGGAAGACACAGAGTTAGCGTCTCCCCACAACTAGGCCGCCTGTTGGCCACTGGTGGGGCACTCTAACCCCCAAGGAGATGGGAGGAACCCCAGAGTGAAGTGGTAGGACGTAGGGGGACCGAGGAGGGAGGAGAAGTGGAGGCCAGACAAGATCGGCCCCCCTGAGGCCAGGGAGATCAGGAGAGGCAGGTGGGGGGGCCTCTCCAGGAAGAGTGGGAGAGGAGCAGAGGGTGATGGCCTGGCCCACTCAGGCTGGGGAGCCTGCTGAGCTCCCAAGCTGGTTCCCCCCACCCAAAGCCCCATCCAGGCCGCCTAGGTCCTGGGGGCATAGGAGGGAGGCTGAGGGGAGAACAGGAGAGGCAGGCAAGAGGGGCCCTCAGGGAGGAGCAGGAGAGGAGTGGAGGGTGACTGCTCCACCCACTTGGGCATGGGGAGCCTGCTGAGCTCCTAGGCTGATCCCCCACCCTCCAAGGCCCCTCCAAGCTGCATTGGTCTTGGGGACATAGGAGGGAGGCGGGGGGATCAGGAGAGGCAGGCAGGAGGGGCCCTCTCAGACCCCAGGCCAGAGGAGCAGGAGAGGAGAGGAAGGTGTTTGCCCCGCCCACTCGAGCCCAGGAAGCCTGCTGGGCTCCCAGGTGAGGTCCCCTGCCCTCTGAGACCAGGAGCCAGGGACACGCCTGGGCCCCTTCTGTTCCTTGAGCCTAAGTCCCACCCCCCACAGACAGTCTCCAGAGCCTTTTCCAGCCCTGTGGGCCCTGAGCATTGGCCCCACCCACTGCCCAAACCTCACCCTTGCTTAGGCCCCACTCTCCACAGCCAAGGCCTTCCCCCCCACTTTTTTTTCTTTTCCCACCTCCTCTTTTTTACTATTGTAGTACTGATGCACCTTCTGGTGTTGATTCATCTACATTTTTATTTTTACATTCTTTCTAACATACCTGTTAGTTTCCTAGTATAATTTTATTTTTTACTTTGTTATTGTTCTTTTTTTTTTTTGCCACCCCCTGCGGCTTGCGGGAGAACTTGATTTGTGAGCCTGGGGTTGGGCAGAAGCTCCTGCGGTGGGAGCTCCAAGTCCGAACCACTGGACTAACAGAGAACCTCAGACCCCAGGGAATATTCGTCAGAGTGACGTATAACAGAGTTCCTCATCTCAGCACCAAGACCCAGCTCTACCCAACAGGCTACAAACTCCAGTATTGGAAGCCTCCGGCCAAACAACCAGTAAAACAGGAACACAATCCCACTCATAAAAAAAAAAAAAGAGATGGCAAAAAAATATGTCACAGATGAAGGAGCAAGGTAAAAACCTACAAGACCAAATAAATGAAGAGGAAATAGGTAATCTACCTGAAAAAGAATTCAGAGTAATGATAGTAAAGATGATCCAGAATCTCGGAAATAGAATGGAAACACAGATTGAGAAAATACAAGAAATGTTTAATAAAGATCTAGAAAAACTAAAGAACAAACAAACAGAGATGAACGACACAATAACTGAAATGACAAATACACTAGAAGGAATCAATAACAGAATAACGGAGGCAGAAGAACGAATAAGTGAGCTGGAAGACAAAATGGTGGAAATGACTGCCGATGAGCAGAATAAAGAAAAAAGAATGAAACGAATTGAAGAAAATCAGAGAGATCTCTGGGACAACACTAAACTCACCAACATTAGAATTATAGGGGTCCCAGAAGAAGAAGAGAAAAAGAAAGGGTCTGAGAAAATATTTGAAGAGATTATAATGGAAAACTTCCCTAACATGGGAAAGGAAATAGTCACCCAAGTCCAGGAAGCACAGAGAGTCCCATACAGGATAAACCCTAGGAAAAACACAACAAGACACATATTAATCAAACTAAAAAAAAATTAAATTCAAAGAAAAAATATTAAAAGCAACAAGGGAAAACCAAAAAATAACATACAAAGGAATCCCCATAAGGTTATCAGCTGATTTTTCAGTGGAAACTCTGCAGGCCAGAAAGGAGTGGCAGGATATACTTAAAGTGATGAAAGAGAAACACCTACAACCAAGATTACTCTACCCAGTATCTCATTCAGATTCGATGGAGAAGTCAAAACCTTTACAGACAAACAAAAGCTAAGAGAATTCAGCACCACCAAACCAGCTTTACAACAAATGCTAAAGAAATTTCTCTAAGTGGGAAACACAAGAGAAGAAAAAGACACACAAAAACAAACCCAAAACAATTAAGAAAATGGTAATAGGAATATACATACCAATAATAACCTTGAATGTAAATGGATTAAATGCCCCAACCAGAAGACACAGAGTGGTTGAATGGATACAAAAATAAGACCCATATATATGCTGTCTACAAGAGACCCACTTCAGACCTAGGGACACATACAGACTAAAAGTGAGGGGATGGAAAAAGATATTCCATGCAAATGGAAATCAAAAGAAAGCTGGAGTAGCAATACTCATAGCAGATAAAATAGACTTTAAAATAAAGAACGTTACAAGAGACAAGGAGGGACACTACATAACAATCAAGGAATCAATCCAAGAAGAAGATATAATAATTGTAAATATATATGCACCCAACATAGGAGCACCTCAATACATAAGGCAAATGCTAACAATCCTGAAAGGAGAAATCGACAGTAACACAATAATAGTAGGGGAATTTAACATCCCACTTACACCAATGGACAGATCATCCAAACAGAAAATAAATAAGGAAACACAAGCTTTAAATGACACGATAGACCAGATAGATCTAATTGATATTTATAGAGCATTCCACCTGAAAGTGGCAGAATACACTTTCTTCTCACATGCACATGGAACGTTCTCCAGGATAGATCACTTCTTGTGTACAAATCAAGCCTTGGAAAATTTAAGAAACTTGAAATCGTATCAAGCATCTTTTCTGACCACAATGCTATGAGATTGGAAATCAATTACAGGAAAAAAAACTGTAAGAAACACAAATACCTGGAGGCTAAACAGTGTGATACTCAATAACCAAGAGATTACTAAAGAAATCAAAGAAGAAATTAAAAAATACATAGAAACAAATGACAATGAAAACAAGATGACCCAAAACCTATGGGATGAGACCTTCAAGATGGCGGAGAAGTGAGAGGCTTCTCATCAGCCTGAGAGGCTTTTCTGCTTACCCGCCGGCTGGGATGGGTGGGGGCTGGGAGCTGAGGCTCAGGCTTCGGAGGTCAGAACCCAGGGAGAGGACTGGCGTTGGCTGCATGAACACAGCCTGAAGGGGGCTAGTGCAACACAGCTAGCTGGGAGGGAGTCTGGAAAAAAGTCTGGACCTGCCTAAGAGGCAAGAGACCATTGTTTCGGGGTGCGCGAGGAGAGGGGATTAAGAGCGCCACCTAAACAAGCTCCAGAGACGGGCACAAGCCGCGGCTATCAGCACAGAACACGAGAGACGGGCATGAAACGATAAGGCTGCTACTGCAACCACCAAGAAGCCTGTGTGCGAGCACAGGTCACTATCCACACCTCCCCTCCTGGGAGCCTGTGCAGCCTGCCACTGTCACAGTCCCATGATCCAGGGACAACTTCCCCGGGAGAACACACGGCATGCCTCAGGCTGCTGCAAAGTCACGCCGGCCTCTGCCACCACAGACTCACACCGCAATCTGTACCCTTCCCTCTCCCTGGCTTGAGTGAGCCAGAGCCCCCTAATCAGCTGCTCCTTTAACCCCGTCCTGTCAAACTGCTCTCAGGCTACCTACATGCAGAGGCGGGGCCAAATCCAAAGTTGAACCCCAGGAGGTGTGCGAACAAAGAAGAGAAAGGGGACTCTCTCCCAGCAGCCCCAGGAGCAGCGGATTAAATCTCCACAATCAACTTGACGTACCTGCATCTGTGGAGTACATGAATAGACAAAGAATCAACCCAAAATTGAGGTGGTGAATTTTGGGAGCAATGATATATACATTTTTCCTTTTTCTCCTTTTGTGAGTGTGCATGTGTATGCTTCTTTGTAAGACTTTGTCTGTATAGCTTTGTTTTTATAACTTGTCCTAGGGTTCTGTCTGCCTTTTTTTCTTTTTTTTCTTTTTCTTTTAGTATAGTTTTTTAGCACTTCTTATCATTGGTGGATTTGTTTTTTGGTTTGGTTGATCTCTTCTTTCTTTTTTTATTTTTAATAATTATTTTTTATATTTTATTTTAATGACTTTATTTTCTTTTTTATCTTTCTTTTTTTCTCCCTTTTATTCTGAGCTGTGTGGCTGACAGGGTCTTCGTGCTCTGGCCAGGTGTCAGGCCTGTGCTTCTCAGGTGGGAGACCCAAGTTCAGGACATTGGTCCACCAGAGACCTCCCAGCTCCATGTAATATTAAATGGCGAAAGCTCTCCCAGAGATCTCCAGCTCAACACTAAGACCTAGCTCCCCTCAATGATCAGCAAGCTACAGTGCTGGACACCCCATGCCAAAGAAGTTAGCAAGACAGGAACACAACCCCACCCATTACCAGAGAGGTTGCCTAAAATCATAATAAGGTGACAGACACCCTAAAACACACCACCGGACGTGGTCCTGCCCACCAGAAAGATAAGATCCAGCCTCAACCACCAAAACACAGGCACCAGGCCCCTCCACAAGGAAGCCTACACAACCCACTGAACCAACCTTACCCACTGGGGGCAGACACCAGAAACAATGGGAACTACGAACCTGCAGCCAGCGAAAAGGAGACCCCAAACACAGTAAGTTAAGCAAAATGAGAAGACAGAGAAACAAACAGCAGATGAAGGAGCAAAGTAAAACCCACTAGACCAAAAAAATGAGAAGGAAATAGGCAGTCTACCTGAAAAAGAATTCAGAGTAATGATAGTAAAGACGATCCAAAATCTTGGAAATAGAATGGAGAACATACAAGAAACGTTTGACAAGGACCTGGAGGAACTAAAGAGCAAACAAACAATGATGAACAACACAATAAATGAAATTAAAAATCCTCTAGAAGGAATCAATAGCAGTATAACTAAGGCAGAAGACAGGATAAGTGACCTGGAAGATAAAATAGTGGAAATAACTACTGCAGAGCAGAATAAAGGAAAAAGAATAAAAGAATTGAGGACAGGCTCAGAGACCACTGGGACAACATTAAACACACCAACATTCTAATGATAGGGGTCCCAGAAGAAGAAGAGAAAAAGAAAGGGACTGAGAAAGTATTTGAAGAGAATATAGTTGAAAACTTCCTTAATATGGGAAAGGAAAGAGTTAATCAAGTCTAGGAAGCACAGAGAGTCCCATACAGCATAAATCCAAGGAGAAACATGCCAAGACACATATTAATCAAACTATCAAAAATTAAATCACAAAGAAAAACTATTAAAAGCAGTAAGGGAAAAACAACAAATAACATACAAGGGAAACCCTGTAAGATTAACAGCTGATCTTTCAATAGAAACTCTGCAAGCCAGAGGGAGTGGCAGGGCATACTTAAAGTGATGAAAGGGAAGAACCTACAAACAAGATTACTCTACCGAGCAAGGATCTCATTCAGATGCAACGGAGAAATTAAAACCTTTACAGACAAGCAAAAGCTAAAAGAATTCATCACCATCAAACCAGCTTTACAACAAATGCTAAAGGAACTACTCTAGGCAGGAAACACAAGAGAAGGAAAAGACCTACAATAACAAACCCAAAAGAATTAAGAAAATGGTAATAGGAACATATATATCAATAATCACCTTAAATGTAAATGGATTAAATGCTCCCACCAAAAGACATAGACTGGCTGAATGGATACAAGAACAAGACCCATATATATGCTGTCTACAAGAGACCCACTTCAGACCTAGGGACACATACAGACTGAAAGTGAGGGGATGGAAAAAGATATTCCATGCAAATGGAAATCAAAAGAAAGCTGGAGTAGCAATTCTCATATCAGACACAATAGACTTTAAAATAAAGACTATTAAAAGAGACAAAGAGGGACACTACATAATGATCAAGGGATCAATCCAAGAAGATATAACAATTGTAAATATTTATGCAACCAATATAGGAGCACCTCAATACATAAGGCAAATGCTAACAGCCATAAAATGGAAATTGACAGTAACACAGTAATAATAGAAGACTTTAACACCCCACTTTCACCAATGGAGAGATCATCCAAAATGAAAATAAATAAGGAAACACAAGCTTTAAATGGTACATTAAACAAGATGGACTTAATTGATATTTGTAGGACATTCCATCCAAAAACAACAGAATACACTTTCTTCTCAAGTGCTCATGGAACATTCTCCAGGATAGATCATATTTTGGGTCACAAATCAAGCCTTGGTAAATTTAAGATAATTGATATCGTATAAGCTGACTTTTCCAACCACAGTGCTATGAGACTAGATAACAATTACAGGAAAAATAATCTGTAAAAAATACAAATATATGGAGGCTAAACAATACACTACTGAATAACCAAGAGATCACTGAAGAAATCAAAGAGGAAATCAAAATATACCTAGAAACAAATGACAATGAAAACATGATGACCCAAAACCTATGGGATGCAACAAAAGCAGTTCTAAGAGGGAAGTTTATAGCAATACAATCCTACCTCAAGAAACAAGAAACATCTAAAATAACCAACCTAACCTTACACATAAAGCAATTAGAGAAAGAAGAACAAAAAAAACTCCAAAGTTAGTAGAAGGAAAGAAATCATAAAGATCAGATCAGAAGTAAATGAAAAAGAAATGAAGGAAACAATGGCAAAGAGCCATAAAACTAAAAGCTGGTTCTTTGAGAAGATAAACAAAATTGATAAACCATTAGCCAGACCCATGAAGAAAGAAAGGGAGAAGACTCAAATCAATAGAAATAAAAATGAAAAAGGAGAAGTAACAACTGACACTGCAAAAATAAAAAGGATCATGAGAGATTACTACAAGCAGCTATATGCCAATAAAATGGACAACCTGGAAGAAATGGACACATTCTTAGAAAAGCACAACCTTCCGAGATTGAACCAGGAAGAAATAGAAAATACAAACAGAGCAATCACAAGCACTGGAATTGAGACTGTGATTAAAAATCTTCCACCAAGCAAAAGTCCAGGACCAGATGGCTTCCCAGGCGAATTCTATGAAACACTTAGAGAAGAGCTAACACCTATCCTTCTCAAACTCTTCCAAAATATAGCAGAGGGAGGAATACTCCTAAACTGATTCTATGATGCCACCCTCACCCTGACACCAAAACCAGACAAAGAAGTCAAAAAGAAAGAAAACTACAGGCCAATATCACTGATGAACATAGAGGTTAAAATCCTCGACAAAATACTAGTAAACAGAATCCAACAGCACATTAAAAGGATCATGCACCATGATCAAGTGGGGTTTATCCAAGGAATGCAAGGATTCTTCAATATATGCAAATCAATGAATGTGATACACCATATTAACAAACTGAAGGAGAAAAACCATATGATCATCTAAATAGATGCAGAAAAAGCTTTTGACAAAATTCAACACCCTTTTATGATAAAAACCCTCCAGAAAGTAGGCATAGAGGGAACTTACCTCAACATAATAAAGACCGAATATGACAAACTCACCGCCGACATCATTCTCAATGGTGAAAAACTGAAACCATTTCCACTAAGATCAGGAACAAGACAAGGTTGCCCACTCTCACCACTATTATTCAACATAGTTTTGAGAGTTTTAGCCACAGTGATCAGAGAAGAAAAAGAAATAAAAGGAATCCAAATCGGAAAAGAAGAAGTTAGCCTGTCACTGTTTGCAGATGACATGATACTATACATAAAGAATCCTAATGATGCTACCAGAAAACTACTAGATCTAATCAATGAATTTGGTAAAGTAGCAGGATACAAAATTAATGCACAGAAATCGCTTGCATTCCTATACACCAATGATGAAAAATCTGAAAGAGAAATTAAGGAAACACTCCCATTTACCATTGCAACAGAAAGAATAAAATACCTAGGAATAGACCTACCTAAGGAGACAAAAGACCTGTATGCAGAAAACTATAAGACACTGATGAAAGAAATTAAAGATGATACAAACAGATGGAGAGATATACCATGTTCTTGGATTGGAAGAATCAACATTGTGAAAATGACTATACTACCCAAAGCAATCTACAGATTCATTGCAATCCTTATTAAACTACCAATGTCATTTTTCACAGAACTAGAACAAAAAATTCCACAATTTGCATGGAAACACAAAGGATCCTGAATAGCCAAGGCAATCGTTTTTTTTTTTTAACATCTTTATTGGAGTATAATTGCTTTACAATGGTGTGTTAGCTTCTGCTTTATAACAAAGTGATTCAGTTATACATATACATATGTTCCCATATCTCTTGAGAAAGAAAAACGGAGGTGGAAGAATCAGGCTCCCTGACTTCAGACTATACTACAAATTTACAGTAATCAAGACAGTATGGTACTGGCACAAACACAGAAATATAGATCAATGGAACAGGATAGAAAGCCCAGAGATAAACCCACACACATATGGTCACCCTTCCTTTCATAACGGAGGCAAGAATATACAATGGAGAAAAGACATCCTCATCAATAAGTGGTGCTGGGAAAACTGGACAGCTACATGTAAAAGAATGAAATTAGAACACTTCCTAACACCATACAAAAAAATGAACTCAAAATGGATTAAAGACCTAAATGTAAGGCCAGACACTATAAAACTCTTAGAGGAAAACATAGCAAGAATGTTCTTTGACTAAATCACAGCAAGATCTTTTTTGATCCACCTCCTAGAGTAATGGAAATAAAAACAAAAATAGACAAATGGGACCTAATGAAACTTAAAAGCTTTTGCACAGCAAAGGAAACCATAAACAAGATGAAAAGACAACCCTCAAAATGGGAGAAAGTATTTGCAAATGAAGCAACCAACAAAGGACTAAACTCCAAAATTTACAAGCAGCTCATGCAGCTCAATATCAAAAAAACAAACAACTCAATCCAAAAATGGGCAGAAAACCTAAATAGACATTTCTCCAAAGAAGATATACAGACAGCCAATAAACACATGAAAGAATGCTCAACATCACTAATCATTTGAGAAATGAAAATTAAAATTACAATGAGGTATCACCTCACACCGGTCAGTATGTTACCATCATCAGAAAATCTACCAACAATAAATGCTGGAGAGGGTGTGGTGAAAAGGGAACCCTCTTGCACTGTTGATGGGAATGTAAATTGATACAGCCACTATGGAGAACAGTAGGGAGGTTCCTTAAAAGCTAAAAATAGAACTACCATACAACCCAGCAATCCCAGTACTGGTCATATACCCTGAGAAAGCCATAATTCAAAGAGTCATGTACCAAAATGTTCATTGCAGCTCTATTTACAGTAGCCAGGACATGGAAGCAACCTAAGTGTCCATCAACAGATGAATGGATAAAGAAGATGTGGCACATATATACAATGGAATATTACTCAGCCATAAAAAGAAATGAAATAGAGTTATATGTAGTGAGGTGCATGGACATAGAGTCTGCCATACAGAGTGAAGTAAGTCAGAGAGAGAAAAACAAATACCATATGCTAACACATATATATGGAATCTTAAAAAAACAAACAAACAAACAAAAAAAGTGGTTATGAAGAACCTAGTGGCAGGACAAGAAAAATGACGCAGATGTAGAGAATGGACTTGAGGACAGAGGGAGGGGGAAGGGTAACCTGGAACGAAGTGAGAGAGTGGCATGGACTAATATATACTACCAAATATAAAATAGATACCTAATGGGAAACAGCCAGATAGCAGAGGGAGATCACCTCGGTGCTTTGTGACCACCTAGAGGGGTGGTTTAGGGAGGGTGCGAGAGAGATGCAAGAGGGAGGAGATCTGGGGATATACATATATGTACAGCTGATTCACTTTGTTATAACGTAGAAACTAACACACCATTGTAAAGCAATTATACTCCGAAAAAGTTGTTAAAAAAAAAAAACCTATGAGACACAGCAAAAGCAGTTCCAAGATGGAAGTTTGTAGCAAGTCAATCTCACCTCAAGAGGCAATAAAAATCTCAAACAATCTAACCTTACACCTAAAGGAACTAGAGAAAGAAGAACAAACAAAACCCAAAGTTAGCAGAAGGAAAGAAATCATAAAGATCAGAGCAGAAATAAATGAAATAGAAATGAAGAAAACAATAGCAAAGATCAGTAAAACTAAAAACTGGTCCTTTGCGAAGATAAACAAAATTGATAAACCCTTAGCCAGACTCATCAAGAAAAAAAAGAAGAGGACGTAAATTAATAAAATTAGAAATGAAAAAGGAAAATCACAACTGACACTGCAGAAATACAGAGGATTATAAGAGAGTACTACAAACAACTATATGCCAATTAAATGGACAACCAAGAAGAAATGCACAAATTCTTGGAAAGGTACAATTTTCCAAGACTGAATGAGGAAGAATTAGAAAATATAAACAGAGCTATCACAAGTAATGAAATTGAAACCGTAATTTAAAATCTTCCAACATACAAAAGCCCAAGACCGGATGGCTCCACAGGCGAATTCTATCAAACATTTAGAGAAGAGTTAACACCTATCCTTCTCAAACACTTCCAAAAAATTGCAGAGGGAGAAACACTCCCAAATTCATTTTACGATGTCACCATCACCCTGATACCAAAACCAGAAAAGGATATCACAAAAAAAGAAAATTAGAGACCAATATCACTGATGAACATAGATGCAAAAATCCTCAACAAAATACTAGCAAAGAGAATCCAACAGCACATTAAAAGGATCATACACCATGATCAAGTGGGATTTATTCCAGGGATGCAAGGATTCTTCAATATATGCAAGTCAATCAGTGTGATACACCATATTAACAAATTAAGGAATAAAAACCATATGACAATCTCAATAGATGCAGAAAAAGATTTTGACAAAATTCAATACCCATTTATGATAAAAACTCTCCAGAAAATGGGCGTAGAGGGAACCTACCTCAACATAATAAAGGCCATATATGACAAACCCACAGAAAGCATCATACTCAATGGTGAAAAACTGAAAGCATTTCCTCTAAGATCAGGAACAAGACAAGGATGTCCACTCTCACCACTCTTATTCAACATAGTTTTGGAAGCCCTAGCCACAGCAATCAGAGAAGAAAAAAAAAAGGAACACAAATTGGAAAAGAAGAAGTAAAACTGTCACTATTTGCCAATGACATCATACTATACATAGAAAATCCTAACAAATCCACTAGAAAACTACTAGAACTAATTAATGAATTTGGTAAGGTTGCAGGATATAAAATGAATGCACAGAAATCTCTGGCATTCCTATACACCAACGACAAAAAATCAGAAAGAGAAATTAAGGGAACACTCCCATTTACCATTGCAACAAAAAGAATAAAATACCTAGGAATAAACCTGCCTAAGGAGGCAAAAGACTTGTACTCAGAAAACTATAAAACACTGATGAAAGAAATCAAAGATGACATAAAGAGATGGAGAAATATACCATGTCCTTTGATTGGAAGAATCAATATTGTGAAAATGTGTATACTGCCCAAAGTAATCTACAGATTCAGTGCAATCCCTATCAAACTACCAATGGCATTCTTCACAGAATTAGAACAAAAAATCTTACAATTTGTATGGAAACACAAAAGACCCTGAATAGCCAAGGCAAATTTGAGAGAGAAAAATGGAGTTAGGGGAATCAGGCTCCCCGACTTCAAATTATACCATAAAGCTACAGTAATCAAGACACTATGGTACAGGTGCAAAAACAGAAATATAGATCAATGGTGCAGGATAGCATGCCCAGAGATAAACCCACACACATATGGGCACCTAATTTATGACAAAGGAGGCAAGAACATACAATGGAGAAAGAGAACCTCTTCAGTAAGTAATGCTGGGAAAACTGGAAAGCTATATATAAAAGAATGAAATTAGAACACTACCTAACACCATACACAAAAATAAACTCCAAATGGATTAAAGACTTAAATTTAAGGCCAGACACCATAAAACTTTTAGAGGAAAACATAGGAAAAACACTCTTTGACATAAACCACAGGAAGATAATTTTTGACCCACCTCCTAGAGTAACAAAAATAAAAACAAAATTAAAAAAATGGGACTTAATTAAACTTAAAAGCTTTTGCACAGCAAAGGAAACCATAAACAAGACAAAAAGACAACGCTCAGAATGGGAGAAAATATTTGCAAATGAAATAACAGACAAAGGATTAATCTCCAAAATATACAAACAGCTCATGGAGCTCAATATCAAAAACACTCAAACAATCCAGTTAGAAAATGGGCAGAAGACCTAAATAGACATTTCACCAAGGAAGACATACAGATGGCCAAGAGGCACATGAAAAGATGCTCAACATCGCTAATTATTAGAGAAATGTAAATCAAAACTACAATGAGGTATCACCTGACGCCAGTCAGAATGGCCATTATCAAAAAAGCTAGAAACAATAAATGCTGGAAAGGGTGTGGTGAAAAGGGAACCCTCCTACACTGGTGGTGGGAATGTAAATTGATACAACCACTATAGAAAACAGTATGGAGGTTACTTAAAAGCTAAAAATAGAACTACCATATGACCCAGCAATCCCACTACTGGGCATACACCCTGAGAAAACCATAATTCAAAAAGAGACATGAACCAAAATGTTCACTGCAGCACTATTTACAATAGCCAGTACATGGAACCAACCTAAATGTCCATCGACAGATGAATGGATAAAGAAGATGTGGCACATATATACAATGGAATAGTACTCAGCCATAAAAAGAAATGAAATTGAGCTATTTGTAGTGAGGTGGATGGACCTAGAGACTGTCATACAGAGTGAAGTAAGTCAGAAAGAGAAAAACAAATACCGTATGCTAACACATATATATGGAATCAAAAAAAAAAATGGTACTGATGAACCTAGTTACAGGGCAGGAATAAAGAGGTAGGCATAGAGAATGGACTTGATGACGTGGGGTGGGAGGGCGAAGCTGGGGCAAAGTGAGAGTAGCATCGACATATACACACTGCCGGATGTAAAATAGTTGGCTGGTGGGAAGCAGCAGCATAGCACAGGGAGATCAGCTTGGTGCTTTGTGCTGACCTAGAGGGGTGGGATAGGGAGGATGGGAGGGAGGCTCAAGAGGGAGGGGGTATGGGGACACGTGCATACATATGGCTGATTTGCTTTGTTGTGCAATAGAAATTAACATGGTATTGTGAAGCAATTATACTCCAATAAAGATCTATTAAAAGGAATGTAGACGTGAAAAGTTCTACATTAAAAAAAAAAATCTTTCCAATAGAAATAAATATAGCCCTAAATACTCTTGGTGAGTTACCATTCGAATGGTGAATTTTTACTCTTTTTACATGACTTACTTCAATGAGTGAATCTTCATCAGCTGGAAGTGCTGGGACATTCTGACATCCATTAATTGCAATTGCTGCTTTCTCGATGAACTCTGAAATATGAGCATTAAATTTGATTATAGTGGAATCTGAAGGACTGGAATTTTAGTGATTTATATATAATTGAAGATAAAACCAAAATAAGGCATATTTTCCAGTATTAGCTATTGTAACTGCATTGAAATCTTCAGGAATACTTAACATGGATGAATCAGAACCATTATGTTCTCACAGTATCATTTAAAACAAAAATAAGATAATATCACTCCCTTGCATAAAATATTCCGATGGTCTTCCAAGGGACTTAGAATAAATTCCAAACTCCTTACCATGGTCTCACAGACTGAGTGATCTAATCTAGTCCCTGCCTACATCTCTTACCATCCTGCTCTGCTCTCAGGAGGCCTCCACCATTTGCTCCCTAAACAAGCCACGATCATGCCATCCTAGGACCTTTGCACTTGCTCTTCATCTGGCTAGAACCCTCTTCCTCTACACCCTGCCTCTTCCCTATTCCTTAGATATCAGCTCAAATGCCATCTCCACAGAGTCCTTTCAAACCACCCAAAATGAACTTATATCTTGAGCTTGTGCACGCACACACACTCACATA
The DNA here is from genome assembly GCF_009873245.2 of Balaenoptera musculus. Classification (NCBI taxonomy): domain Eukaryota; kingdom Metazoa; phylum Chordata; class Mammalia; order Artiodactyla; family Balaenopteridae; genus Balaenoptera; species Balaenoptera musculus. The sequence continues at coordinate 43,067,249 of NC_045791.1, forward strand.
CCACCCATTCGCTCTATCACATTGCCACTTTTTTTTATCATAGTACTTATATGTTTCAGGGTCTATCTGTGTTTGCTCAGATATATTCACCTGTGACAGCTGCCTCAGGGGCCACATGTCGCATCCCGTGACCCACCCTCATGTCAACTGCAGCTGCGATTAGACAATTCCCTGCAAGCTCAGACTTACTTCCCTAATGGCGACCCTTCTCAGCATACTCCACTTGTTTTCCTACTTCCTGTTCCAGGGTTTTCTCTGGCCCCTAGGTGCCTGCTCCACCCAAGCACAAGCACAGCCAGTGGGAGTTGGGAACAAGTGAACAAATGCTTCAGTCTCCCAGTCTTCAAGTGAACCAGTCTGGCAGGTCTTTTGTTATTTCTCAGGAGAGCTCAGCAGAAGTCAAGCCCCTGTTACGACAGCAGCAACCTTAATATTGGCTGGTCCTCTTTTCCCGTCTTGCACTCTCCTCCCCCTCATCCCTGTTTCCTGGGATCACCTCCAAATTTACCATCAGTGACCAGTATTCAAGATTTTGCCTCATGCTCTGCTTTCAGGGGAACCTTAATTAAGACATATTCTATAGTATATAAGATCCATAAGAGCTAAGGACCTTATCTTTTATGTATTTTGCTTTGTTTACAATGCTTAGCACAGGGCGTGGCATACAGTGAGTGCACATGTATATTTATTTTTTTCTGAAAGAATTACAGGCAAGAGTAGAGGTTATGGGCAAATTTAGGGAGGAAATGGTATTCAAGAGAAAGGGATGATCAGAGGAAAAAAATTCAGAAGGTATAAGGTAGTAGACATAGGATAGTATGAGAAGAATAATGCTAACTGAACAGAGAGAGGATGTGAAACATTCATAGAAGTTACTAAAAAGTTCTAAGACAGTCAATCAGATATGAGAGAATTCAAGACTGGAAAAATCTGGGAATCTTCTATTATGCATTGATCATTCTGTGAGAGAAGTCAAGTGGTGTTATTGTTTTACTTTTAATTGTTTGAGCACCGAAAATTTCAATTTCTTGGAATTTTGAAGCTTGATTCATGTGATAAAAGGATGATGTTGAGTCCAAAAATTTAATTTGCTAACTAGTACTTTTAAAAAAACAGGTGTGCAGGCTCCAACGTTCATTGTGGCACTATTTACAATAGCCAGGACATGGAAACAACTTAAATGTCCATCAACAGAAGAATGGATAAAGAAGATGTGGTATATATATACAATGGAATATTACTCAGCCATGAAAAAGAACAAAATAATGCCATTTGCAACAACATGGATGGACCTAGAGATTGTTGTACTGAGTGAAGTAAGTCAGACACAGAAAGACAAATGTCATAAGATATCGCTCATACGTGTAATCTAAAAGAAAAAAGGGTACAAATGAACTTATTTACAAAACAGAAGTAGAGTCACAGATGTAGAAAACAAACTTATGGTTACCAGGGGATAAGGGGGGGAGGCATAAACTGGGAGACTGGGATTGACATATACACACTACTATATATAAAATAGATAACTAATATGAACCTGCTGTATAGCACAGGAAACTCTACTCAGTACTCTGTAATAACCTATATGGGAAAAGAATCTAAAAAGAAAAATGGATATATGTATATGTATAACTGATTCACTTCGTTGTACACCTGAAACTAACACAACATTGTAAATCGACTATACTACAATAAAAATTTTAAAAAACAGGGGTGCAGGGACTTCTACTTACATTTATGCCAGAGTAACTTGTACTGGACCTGTCTCGCCATAAACAATGAGACAATATTCATGAGGCAAGTGTTCTCAGTAATTGGGACACAGGGACCACAGGATTGTGAACTTTGAGAGAAGAAAAATACATAAGTTGAGCCCCATATTTGCCCTTTCTTTCTCCCTGGAGACACTTAACAGCTGGCACAGGCTGCCAAAGGCAAAGCTTTTGCTGAACAAAAAAAGAAGCTGAGGTCAGAGTTGGGGGCGCTGAAGCAACTGGAACAAGAAGAAAAGAGTATCTGATAGCAAGGAGCTGCATGGGGAAGAGGGGTAGCTGGGAGAAGCTCCTGCATGGCTGACAGCTAAGGAAGACATCAGAAGTCATGCAGTGCCAGATAATGTTGGAATTCCACTCTAGCTACAGTGGAAAGATCTTACTGAATTCCTCAGATCCTCAGTTTAAACCCTAGAAAGGCCCAACCTTCCAGGTATGCACCATACTCTAGAGTAAGAGCCACACCCTAGGATGAAGGCAAAACCAAAATAGATCCGAAACTAACAAAGAATAACATTAAGCCTGACAAGATCAAAAGGATCCACAAGTAATTTAATTAGTTGCTGGAACAAAACTCAACACTCTTTAAAGGAAGACATCATAATCTGGACTCCCTACAACGTATCATATATAATGTCCAACATTCAGTAAAAAGTAGTGCTTTGAAAATAATAAGTTACAGTGATAAAACCTTAAGTAGACAGATTAATAAAAAGAGAGAAAACCCAAATTATGAATAACAGGAATGAAACAGGCGCTATCTTACAGATCCCACTGATAATAGAAAGATAATCAGGAAATTTTATAAACAACTTTATGCTAATACATTTGACAACTTATAGGAACACATTTCTTGAGTAACACAACTTACAAAGATGGACACAAGAAGAAACAGGTAATCTAAAATAGCAGGGGCCTGCGAAGACAAAATTATTCCTATAATCATACTAGGACCTTCTTTGTCTTTTCCACTTTTAGACTCTCACAAGCAGAGTTTTCCAGGGACTACATGTGTGATATTGCAATAGACTGAACACAGAAGCAGATGTGAGAACTAGCTGTCTTCTATTAGGCTATACATTAAACAGATTGGTAAAAACAGAGGATACATTTTTGTAGACACATCCCAAGAGTGTTTATCAGTGATTCATTATTAGTTAAAAGAGAAGACTCTATTACTTAGATATCTATTACTTAGGATCCCGTAAAGGTCAATTTTTTTTCTATTTCCTCACCAATGGTACATACTTATTAAATGAGTAGACAGCAAGGAGTTATTTGGAAAGAACCAGATTCCTACTCAGCCTTATTTTTCTCAACTACTTAATTCCTTGGAATCAATATGGTGACTTACTTCTGGAAAAGTCCCTTGTAAACATCAAAAACTTTTTAAAATTTAAATAGAGATGTATAAAGATGAGTTATTACAATTAATTTTTGTGCAGGATATGGATAGCCACAACCAGACAAGTCAATTTAACTTTACCTGCTACCAGGCAGATTAGGGTGAATGAAACTGTTAATATTTCAGGAAACATTACAAAGAGATCTCATGAAATTAGAGAAATGAGTCTCTAATATGTGAATAGATTGGTTATTAAAACTTCTAGGATCTAAAGGCAGTAAAGGACATACAAGAAGGAGAAATAGAACTTTCATTCTATACCAGATAAGTCATTCTCAGACTTGGAGCATGTACAACTCCTCTGCATCTACCCTAGAACAGCAAACCCTGTGTGACAGGATAGCTGGGAAGGTGGGGAGTGCTAAATGCTGAAGCAGAAACAAATGAATCTGTCATAATCCTTTATTTCATGGAATCCATTGTATTAGAGTGTGCTGTCCACCACGCAAAGTATGATTTTTATAAGGCCATCTTTCTATGGCCAAAATTCCCTTTGGAATAAGAAAATATTCCTTGTGCAAAAGAAATGCTTCTAGCTTATGATAAATTCTTGTATTGCACAGCGCTTTACAAAGTCAGCCAATTTCTGGCCTCTAAAGAGTTTCTCCAGTAACTTCCTGAGCCCATTCCCTTGAATACGCATATTTGCCTGACTCAGTCAAAAATGTCATCAATCAGGATTGTGCAGTAAATAATAGTGTAGCGATTATTCCCTGAGCAACAGTGAATGATTGTTCTAACACACAGAGTTCAGGATTATTAGATGAGAAGTAAAGAGTCGTGTCAGGATGAATTTTGCCTACAGCTGAAGGCAGGTGACTCCAGCTTGCTACTGGCAGGAAGCATGTCATGGGGAAATGGCTAAAATAATATGAATATGAAGCTTATATTGATTTTATTCAATACGTATAAGTGAATATAAAGATGACCAACACAAGGTCCTTGCCTTTGGAAAGGCTCAACTTTTTACATGTTATAAGAGCCGCAAGCTCATAAAAGTATTTTCTTTAAATTTTTTGCAACTTTGACATTAATTTGAATTGTTTTTTCCATAACATATAAAAATTTTATCAACATGTTTATGTATCACTTGTGAAGTTCCCTTGAATGAGTTAGGTCTGTAAACATCCTGTCATTTACAGACCTAACAGTGTTCTCCCCAACCCTAAATAATGTCTGGTCTACTTGGCAAACTTCTAATCAACCTTCAAGACAGCTTTTCTGCCACTTTCTCTCATTCTGTTTCCTTTCCTTTACCCGGGAAGATGAATCACTCCCCCAGCTTGTCACTGTAATTATAGTAATAGCAATAATAGTTCACAGTTATCAAGTGCTTTCTATGTGCCAAGGACTCTTCTAAGAGGTAAGTTATTTAATTTCACAAAACTGTATAAGATGAGCATTGCTATTGTGCCTATTTTACATATGAGGAAAATGAGGTATGGAGAAGTTATGTATGTTGCTCAGGATCACACAGACAGGAAGTGGCAGAGCTGCTGTATGGACCCGGGTCATTGCATCCTTTACCACTATGTGATGCTTCCTCTCATTAGCACTCATATACATCCATCACATAGTGTTAAGTTAGTGTTTGGGAGTCTATTTCAGTGAAGACTGTATTCTCTGTAAGAGTAGGGCTATCCCTCATTGTAGAGGAGAGTTAAACCCTGCCGGCAATGAAAATTAAGTAACATCTGTGGTTCATGTTTTTACTTATTCACAAGTCACTCTTTACCAAATTTATTCAAGGACCCTCCCATGCCCAACCAGAAAAAAGCACTCTTTGTCCTAGCTAAAGGAGTGATCCACTCCAGCATTTTAAAAACAATACTCCGTTTCACTCCAGAGAGATTTCAGGTTAGGTTTTAATGACAAAGGAAGCACTTTGTGTGAATATTTGAACAGTACCACCTGTTGAAACTTGTAATGTTATTGCTTGAGACTCTTCAGAATTCGAGATTTAAACTTTCCTTCAGTCACATGAGAGCTGATGTGAGCACTGCCAAGAAAATAATGACCAGATCCCCTGTCCCCAAAACTCAGACATTTCTGAGCCCAGCTTCAGGAAGAAACAGCTCTCCACACCAGCAGCGGAGGCACGTTGTATCACCAAAATGGAATGTGCCTGATTTCACTTTGCAGTGTACACTGGAACCCAAACTATGGCAGGATGACTTTTTGACATGTACAGTTACTTGGGAATAATGGCAGCACTCTTGCAATGTGGTTGGATGGGAAACACCTGTCAGATTTGAAGCCATGGTTAGATGTGGTCATTCTTTTTTTTTTTTTTTTTTTAATTAATTAATTTATTTATATTTTTGGCTGTGTTGGGTCTTCGTTTCTGTGCGAGGGCCTTCTCTAGTTGCGGCGAGCGGGGGCCACTCTTCATCGCGGTGCGCGGGCCTCTCACCATCACGGCCTCTCCCGTTGCAGAGCACAGGCTCCAGACGCGCAGGCTCAGCAATTGTGGCTCACAGGCCCAGTCGCTCCGCGGCACGCGGGATCTTCCCAGACCAGGGCTCGAACCCATGTCCCCTGCATTGGCAGGCAGACTCTCAACCACTGCGCCACCAGGGAAGCCCAGATGTGGTCATTCTTGATGTGTCCAGTGACTGCTTTTGTTCAGTTCCTGTTGGTTAACGAGAACAAAGGGTGAAATCCTTTTTCTCTTCAAAAAACGAATTATATGTATAGAGATGTTCTGGGCAGGGTTCAAGGACAAAAGAACATCAATGGTCATTTCATGTTATACAGGAAAATCCAGTAGTTTGGAACTGGAAAAGTGGTATTCAACCATGAATCTACAGTGATCGTGGTGTGGGGATTGTCTTTGGAATTCTGACTGTTCTGGAAGAGGGAGGACTACAGGCTGGGGGTTGTTCATTTATTCAATCTGTCTATTTGCTCCCACTGACTGGTTCAGAACATAGGTATAACTAATTTTAAGGGAAATGGCTTATGTCCGTCTGTTCACGATTGACAATTCCATGGGAAATAGGGAGGAGATAATGGAAACTGATGGAGCCAATCACAGTGACAAAAATGGAAAGGGTTAAAAAGTCATTTAATTTATCTTAAATCTGTGAGAAGATGAATTGAAAAAAAGATGTCATTAATTTTTCTTTCAAGTCCCTTATGGTAATAGAAATAAGAAAGAAGTGAAACTCAAAACATAATATTGTATTCTTTCTTTCTATCTATCTGTCTATCTATCTATCTATCTATCTTTAGTCCTGTTCCATGATTCACCTTGTCAGAGCTCAAGGACTCCTTTGCCTTTGAATTTAAACAAGAGCAGGTTCTCATCAATTTTCCCATGTTTTTTGAGCATTTTTAAATGATAGTTGAGTTATGAGTCATCACCAAGCTCTTCGGCATCATTGTACCAAAGCACATAACATGTTTTCTACCTGTTGATGTAAATTATTGCCTGTGTGTAGAACTCCAGGAATGATTTGGCTTCCTGCCCACACAAATGACTTCTCATCGTTCAGGTTTCAATTTAATGCCAGTATATAGTGTAAGATGTATGTTCAGTCCTACAAATGAGTTGCATGCGCATTTCCATTTCAGAAAACCTGGCCTGAATTTTAAAAGAAAGCATTTGGGATCTATTGTATTGGAGGTATTTCTGAGCTAAGTGCATTCTACATACATTGTAACACTGTAGGATCAAAAATCGTGCTGGACTTTGGGTACCATACCAAATTTTTTAAAAGAAAAAAAAGACAAATGATGTCTTTAGTTTTTGAACTTCCTTTTCCAGAGAACTAAAAGATACATTGTGAGTTTTCTTTTTTCAGTTACTTTTGCTTTTTTAAATTTCAATTTACTTTCTCTCATCTTCTGACCACCAGCCTAAGAAGTCAAATCAACTTGAAGAGGAAATGTCTTAAATAGAAAGCTAATGATCTAGAAAGCTTTTGTGGTACAGGCAGAATCTACTCCAAGCACTAATCAGAAAGATGCTTTTAGACTTCTTTGCTTCGTATTAGTGATTCCATCGACAGATGAAGATATATATGAAATAAATTAGAATGCACTCCAAATTTAACAAATTAAAAACATTGTCAAATGAAATGCCTTTTTGTAAGTGTGGCAAGAAGCACTTATTCCTGCACATTCATGCTAGTAAAAAGGTCAAAGGACTAATGATAATAATAATAAAAATGAACATGGTTGTGCACAAAAAGAGCACCAAAATATAAGATAAATTGGAAAAAGGAGTGTTCTGAAATGACTGAAAACAAGGAATTTTTCACGTTGTTTTACATTAGCAAAAATAGATGCAGAATTCTACGGACCAAAATTACAACAGTAACAAGGATTAAGGCATTCTCCTTCACTGTAATTGTGCACCTTCTGTAAAAGCTATCATATCCTTCTGCCATGTAATCACACAGGTAATAAATATTACATGCGATGCCAATATGTTTTAATGACTTCTCTTTCACTCAGCTGTAGAACAAAACCAACAAAGTAAAACAGTGTTTGTAAGTCACCATTTCCTAAGCTGAGAAAAAAGAAAATGTTGAGGGTATATAATATAATCCTTCCTTACTTTCTATTATTTTTCCTCTTAGTAGAACATTAGTTTAAAGTTTGGATTGTCATTGAATATTGGGTTGCAATATTTTCAAGTTACCATAATTCTATTTGTTTTTGGAGAATCCATTGTTCCACATTATATTAAAGTCTGTGGGGGGGACCTTCAAGATGGTGGAGGAGTGAGACGTGGAGATCGCCTTCCTCCCCACAAATACATCAGAAATACATCTACATGTGGAACAACCCCTACAGAACACCTACTGAACACTGGCAGAAGACCTCAGACTTCCCAAAAGGCAAGAAACTCCCTACGTACCTGGGTAGGGCAAAAGAAAAAAGAAAAAACAGAGACAAAAGAATAGGGACAGGACCTGCACTTCTGGGAGGGAGATGTGAAGGAGGAAAAGTTAGCACACACTAGGAAACCCCTTCACTGGAGGATACGGCGGGGTGGGTGGGAAGCTTTGGAGCCATGGAGGAGAGCAACAGGGGTGCAGAGGGCAAAGCGGAGAGATTCCCGCATAGAGGATCGGTGCCAACCAGCACTCACCAGCCCGAGAGGCTTGTCTGCTCACCCATCTGAGCGAGCGGGGGCTGGGAGCTGAGGCTCGGGCTTCGGAGGTCAGATCCCAGGGAAAGGACTGGGGTTGGCTGCGTGAACACAGCCTGAGGGGGCTAGTGTGCCACAGCTAGCCGGGAGGGAGTATGGGGAAAAGTCTGGAACTACCGAAGAGGCAAGAGACCATTGTTTTCGGGTGCACAAGGAGAGGGGATTCAGAGCACCGCCTAAAGGAGCTCCAGAGATGGGCATGAGCTGTGGCTATCAGCACGGACACCAGAGACAGGCATGAAACACTAAGGCTGCTTCTGCAGCCTCCAAGAAGCCTGTGTGCAAGCACAGGTCACTAGCCACACCTATCCTCCTGGGAGCCTGTGCAGCCCACCACTGCCAGGGTCCTGTGAACCAGGGACAACTTCCCCAGGAGAACACACGGCGCACCTCAGGCTGGTGCAACGTCACGCCGGCCTCTGCCGCAGCAGGCTCGCCCCGCATTCCGTACCCCTCCCTCTCCCTGGCCTGAGTGAGCCAGAGGCCCCTAATCAGCTGCTACTTTATTTTTATTTTTTATTTTTATTTTTTAAACATCTTTATGGGAATATATTTGCTTACAAGGGTGTGTTAGTTTCTGCTGCATAACAAAGTGAATCAGCTACACATATACATACATCTCCATATCTCCTCCCTCTTGCATCTTGCTCCCACGCTCCCTATCCCACCCCTCTAGGTGGTCATGAACCACCGAGCTGATCTCCCTGTGCTATGCATCAGCTGCTACTTTAACCCCATCCAGTCTGGGCGGGGAACAGATGCCCTCAGGTGACCTACAGGGAGAGGTGGGGCCAAACCCAAAGCTGAACCGCAGGAGCTGCGCGAACAAAGAAGAGAAAGGGAAATTTCCCCCAGCAGCCTCAGGAGCAGCGGATTAAATCTCTACAATCAACCTGATGTATCCTGTATCTGTGGAATACCTGAATAGACAACGAATCATCCCAAAATTGAGGCAGTGGTCTTTGGGAGCAGCTGTGGACTTGGGGTTTGCTTTCTGCATCTAATTTGTTTCTGGTTTTATGTTTATATTGGCTTAGTATTTAGAGCTTATAATCATTGGTAAATTTGTTTATTGATTTGGTTGCTCTCTTACTTTTTTTAATATACATATATTTTTTCCTTTTTCTCTTTTTCTGAGTGTGTATGTGTAAGCTTTTTTGTGTGATTGTGTCTGTATAGCTTTGCTTTTATCATTTGTCCTAGGGTTCTGTCTGTCCAATTTTGTTTTTTGGGTTTTTTGTTTTTGTTAGTATAGTTTTTAGCACTTGTTATCATTGGTGGATTTGTTTATTGGTTTGGTTGTTCTCTTCTTTCTTTCTTTACTTTTTAAAACTTTTTAATAATATATTTTTTATTTTAATTGTTTTAATTTTTTTTTCTTTCTTTTTTTTCTCCCTTTTCTTCTGAGCCACGTGGCTGACAGGGTCTTGGTGCTCCGGCCAAGTGTCAGGCCTGTGCCTCTGAGGTGGCAGAGCCGAGTTCAGGACATTGGTCCAACACAGACTTCTCGGCCCCATGTAATATCAAATGAAGAAAGCTCTCCCAGAGATCTCCATCTCAATGCTAAGTCCCAACTCCACTCAACGACCAGCAAGCTACAGTGCTGGACACCCCATGTCAAACAGCTAGCAAGACAGGAACACAACCCCACCCATTACCAGAGAGGCTGCCTAAAATCATAATAAGTTCACAGACATCCCAAAACACCCCACTGGACGCGGTCCTGCCCACCAGAAAGACAAGATCCAGCCTCATCCACCAGAATACAGGCACCAGTCCAGTCCACCAGGAAGCCTACACAACCCACTGAACCAACCTTACCCACTGGGGGCAGACACCCAAAACAACAGGAACTATGACCTGCAGCCTGCAAAAAAGGAGACCTCAAATGCAGTAAGTTAAGCAAAATGAGAAGACAGAGAAACACACAGCAGATGAAGAAGCAAAGTAAAAACCCACCAGACCAAAAAAATGAAGAGGAAATAGGCAGTCTACCTGAAAAGGAATTCAGAGTAATGATAGTAAAGGTGATCCAAAATCTTGGAAATAGAATGGAGAAAATACAACAAACGTTTAACAAGGACCTAGAAGAACTAAAGAGCAAACAAACAATGATGAACAACACAGTACATGAAATTAAAAATTCTCTAGAAGGAATCAATAGCAGAATAACTAACGCAGAAGAACGGATAAGTGACCTGGAAGATAAAATAGTGGAAATAACTATTGCAGAGCAGAATAAAGAAAAAAGAATGAAAAGAATTGAGGACAGTGTAAGAGACTTCTGGGACAACATTAAACACACCAACATTCGAGCTATAGGGGTCCCAGAAGAAGAAGAGAAAAAGAAAGGGACTGAGAAAATATTTGAAGAGATTATAGTTGAAAACTTCCCGAATATGGGAAAGGAAATAGTCAATCAAGTCCAGGAAGTGCAGAGAGTCCCATACAGGATAAATCCAAGGAGAAACATGGTGAGACACAAATTGATCAAACTATCAAAAATTAAATACAAAGAAAAAATATTAAAAGCAGCAGGGAAAAACAACCAATAACATACAAGGGAATCCCCATAAGGTTAACAGCTGATCTTCCAGCAGAAACTCTGCAAGCCAGAAGGGTGTGACAGGACATATTTAAAGTGATGAAAGGGAAAACCTACAAACAAGATTACTCTACCCAGCAAGGATCTCATTCAGATTTGACAGGGAAATTAAAACCTTTACAGACAAGCAAAAGCTAAGAGAATTCAGCACCACCAAACCAGCTTTACAACAAATGCTAAAGGAACTTCTCTAGGCAGGAAACACAAGAGAAGGAAAAGACCTACAATAATAAACCCAAAACAATTAAGAAAATGGTAATAGGAACATACATATCGATAAGTACCTTAAATGTAAATGGATTAAGTGCTGCAACCAAAAGACATAGACTGGCTGTGTGGATATAAAAACAAGACCCATATATACACTGCCTACAAAAGAACCACTTCAGACCTAGAGACATATACAGACTGAAAGTGAGGAGATGGAAAAAGATATTCCATGCAAATAGAAAACAAAAGAAAGCTGGAGTAGCAATTCTCATATCAGACAAAATAGAATTTAAAATGAAGACTATTACAAGAGACAAAGAGGGACACTACATAATGATAAAGGGATCAATCCAAGAAGAAGATATAACAATTGTAAATATTTATGTACCCAGCAAAGGAGCACCTCAACACATAAGGCAAATGCTAACAGCCATAAAAGGGGAAATTGACAGTAACACAATAATAGTAGGGGACTTTAACACCCCACTTTCTCCAATGGACAGATCATGCAAAATGAAAATAAATAAGGAAACACAAGCTTTAAAAGACACATTAAACAAGATGGACTTAACTGATACTTATAGGACATTCTATCCAAAAACAACAGAATACATTTTCTTCTCAAATGCTCATGCAACATTCTCCAGGATAGATCATATCTTGGGTCACAAATCAAGCCTTGGTAAATTTAAGAAAATTGAAATTATATCGAGTATCTTTTCAAACCACATTTCTATGAGACTAGATATCAACTACAGGAAAAAACTGTAAAAAAATACAAACACATGGAGGTTAAACAATACACTACTAAACAACCAAGAGATCACTGATGAAATCAAAGAGGAAATCATAAAATACCTAGAAACAAATGACAATGAAAACACAACTACCCAAAACCTATGGGATGCAGCAAAAGCAGTTCTAAGAGGGAAGTTTATAGCAATACAATCCTACCTCAAGAAACAAGAAAAATCTCAAATAAGCAACCTAACCTTACACCTAAAGCAATTAGAGCAAGAAGAACGAAAAAAACCCAAAGTTAGCAGAAGGAAACAAATCCTAAAGATCAGATCAGAAATAAATGAAAAAGAAATGAAGGAAACAATGGCAAAGATCAATAAAAATAAAAGCTGGTTCTTTGAGAAGATAAACAAAATTGATAAACCATTGGCCAGACTCATCAAGATAAAAAAGGAGAAGACTCAAATGAATAGAATTAGAAATGAAAAAGGGGAAGTAACAACTGACACTGTAGAAATACAAAGGATCATGAGAGATTACTACAAGCAACTATATGGCAATAAGATGGACAACATGGAAGAAATGGACAAATTCTTAGAAAAGCACAACTTCCCGAAACTGAACCAGGAAGAAATAGAAAATATAAACAGACTAATCACAAGCACTGAAATTGAGACTGTGATTAAAAATCTTCCAACAAACAAAAGCCCAGGACCAGATGGCTTCACAGGCGAATTCTATCAAACATTTAGAGAAGAGCTAACACCTATCCTTCTTAAACTGTTCCAAAATATAGCAGAGGGAGGAACACTCCCAAACTCATTCTATGAGGCCACCCTCACCCTGACACCAAAACCAGACAAAGATGTCACAAAAAGAAAACTACAGGCCAATATCACTGATGAACATAAATGCAAAAAGCCACAACGAAATAGTAGCAAACAGAATCCAACAACACATTAAAAGGCTTATACACCATGATCAAGTGGGGTTTATCCAAGGAATGCAAGGATTTTTCAACATATGCAAATCAATGAATGTGATACACCATATTAACAAATTGAAGGGTGAAAGCCATATGATCATCTCAATAGATGCAGAAAAAGCTTTTGACAAAATTCAACACCATTTTATGATAAAAACCCTCCAGAAAGTAGGCATAGAGGGAACTTACCTCAACATATAAAGGCCAAATATGACAAACCCACAGCCAACATTGTTCTCAATGGTGAAAAACTGAAACCATTTCCACTAAGATCAGGAACAAGACAAGGTTGCCCACTCTCACCACTATTATTCAACATAGTTTTGGAAGTTTTAGCCACAGCAATCAGAGAAGACAAAGAAATAAAAGGAATCCAAATTGGAAAAGAAGAAGTAAAACGGTCACTATTTGCAGATGACATGATACTATACATATAGAATCCTAATGATGCTACCAGAAAACTACTAGAGCTAATCAATGAATTTGGTAAAATAACAGGATACAAAATTAATGCACAGAAATCTCTTGCATTCCTATACACTAATGATGAAAAATCTGAAAGGGAAATTAAGGGAACACTCCCATTTACCATTGCAACAGAAAGAATAAAATACCGAGGAATAGACCTACCTAAGGAGACAAAAGACCTGTATGCAGAAAACTATAAGACACTGATGAAAGAAATTAAAGATGATACAAACAGATGGAGAGATATACCATGTTCTTGTATTGGAAGAATCAATATTGTGAAAATGACTATACTACCCAAAGCAATCTACAGATTCAATGCAATCCCTATCAAACTACCAATGTCATTTTTCACAGAAAAAGAACAAAAATTTCACAATTTTATGGAAACACAAAAGACCCCAAATAGCCAAAACAATCTTGAGAAAGAAAAACAGAGCTGGAGGAATCAGGCTCCTTGACTTCAGACTATACTGCAAATCTACAGTAATCAAGACAGTATGGTACTGGCACAGAACATAAATATAGATCAATGGAACAGGACAGAAAGTCCAGAGATAAACCCACGCACATATGGTCACCTTATCTTTGAAAAAGGAGGCAAGAATATACAACGGAGAAAAGACAGCCTCTTCAATAAGGGGTGCTGGGAAAAGCAGACAGTTACATGTAAAAGAATGAAATTAGAACACTTCCTACACCATACACAAAAATAAACTCAAAATGGATTAAAGACCTAAATGTAAGGCCAGACACTTTAAAACTCTTAGAGGAAAACATAGGCAGAACACTCTATGACATAAATCAGAGTAAGATCCTTTTTAGCCCACCTCTTAAAGAAATGGAAATAAAAACAGAAATAAACAAATGGGGCCTAATGAAACTTAAAGGCTTTTGCACAGCAAAGGAAACGATAAACAAGACAAAAGACAACGATCAGAATGGGAGAAATATTTGCAAATGAAACAACTGACAAAGGATTAATCTCCACAGTATACAAGCAGCTCATGCAGCTCAATATCAAAAAAACAAACAACTCAATCCAAAACTGGGCAGAAGACCTAAATAGACATGTCTCCAAAGAAGATATACAGATTGCCAACAAACACATGGAAGGATGCTCAACATCACTAATCATTAGAGAAATGCAAATCAAAACTACAATGAGATATCACCTCACAGCGGTCAGAATGGCCATCATCAAATAATCTACGAACAATAAATGCTGGAGAGCGTGTAGAGAAAAGGGAACCCTCTTGCACTGTTGGTGGGAATGTAAATTGATACATCCACTGTGGAGAACAGTATGGAGGTTCCCTAAAAAACAAAAAATAGGACTACCAGACACCCCAGCAATCCTACTACTGGGCATATACCCTGAGAAAACCATAATTCAAAAAGAGTCATGTACCCCAATGTTCATTGCAGCTCTATTTACAATAGCCAGGACATAGAAGCAACTTAAGTGTCCACTGACAGATGAATAGATAAAGAAGATGTAGCACATATGTACAATGGAATATTACTTAGCCATAAAAAGAAACGAAAGTGAGTTAGTTGTAGTGACGTGCATGGACCTAGAGTCTGTCATACAGAGTGAAGTAAGTCAGAAAAAGAAAATCAAATACCATATGCTAACACATATATATGAAATCTAAAAAAATAAATGGTTTTGAAGAAGCTAGGGGCAGGGCAGGAATAAAGATGCAGATGTAGAGAATGGACTTCAGGACACGGGGAGGGGGAGGGGTAAGCTGGGACGAAGTGAGAGAGTGACATGGACATATATACACTACCAAATGTAAAATAGATAGCTAGTGGGAAACAGCCACATAGCACAGGCAGATCAGCTCGGTGCTTTTTGTCAAACTAGAGGGGTGGGATAGGGAGGGTGGGTGGGAGACGCAAGAGGGAGGAGATTGGGGATATGTGTATATGTATAGCTGATTCACTTATACAACAGAAACTACCACACCACTGTAAAGCAATTATACTCCAATAAAGATTTTTTTAAAATAAATAAATATTTAAAAAAAAATAAAGTCTATGGGCAAAGAAAGAGACACTGGGGACATGATGGAACTGTTAGTTGTAGTTAGTTGTAAGCTACAATCTCAATGCACTCTTCCAACCCTTAGATTTTAGGTAATGTTTATTCTTACACTTCATTATGTATTGCCATTTGTTACTTCTTTATGTTTGTCTTATGGCCCAAAGTAGAAGGTAAGTTTCTTGAGGATGAGGACCATTTTCCTAATTACATTTATAGTATGACATCAGACTCTGATACATCACCCAGGCATTGTTTTGGCTTTAACTTTGTGTTTACACAGAGTTTTGAGTCAGGTCCTGTGCTAGTGCTATCAATAATCTCTTCCTTTGCTATCAATCATATGTCCACAGAATTGTAGAACTAAAATATACATTCCATATAATCAACCTCTTTACAGACAAGAAAACCAAGACTCAGAGCCATTAAATATTTGGCCCAAAGTCAAAAAGAGGGTTTATAGCTTTCAAACATAGGAAAATGGTTCATCTTATAGTTGAGTAAACTCTGGCCCAGACACCTGCTGTTTCTTGGCAGCCTGCCGTAACAAGTATCATAACTGATGAATGGACATTTATGGTTTATTCAAATTAAGATAAACCTCACTCATCAGTTGGCAACAGGTAAATTAATTCCTAAGCATAATTTTTAGACACTAAATGCTTTGGTGCAAATAAGGAAGCAAGGTCAGTAGCCTAGGTGAAGATGCCAAGTTTTCTAACAAAGTCTCCCTGTAAGGGTTTAGCATACTACCTAAGGATATCTTAATTGCTTTATTCACTCATGCATGGACATATGTGAACACAGCAATACATCTGACAGCCTCCTTTCTAAAGAGTTTTAAAAGAGTCATCAAATTCTCTAAAACACGCTGTCAGGATTTTGCAGGTTAGAGGGATTTGATTGAAATGGCATTGAATATTTTTCAGAAATAATTACTTTTCCTTGGTATTTAATAAAAAATGCTTGCTGAATTAATTGATGTATGAATTAGTAAAGGGACTTTGGATAAGAGCTTCCTGAACTTATAAATAAATAAATAAATAAATAAATAAATAAAGTATTAGAACAAGATTAAGGCAGAGGAGGAGGTTCATAATGGGTACCAGGAATCCTGCTTTCTTTTTCTAGATTGTGCTGGTTGCCCTGTGGCAAACCATGAAGTTTCTTAACATTCCACTGGGTAAGGGTAGAAACAGAATTTGACCTTGGAATTCCTTTCTTGATAGATTTTGCAAGAGAAGCCAAAGGGGTTAAAAAGCTAGGAGCATAACTTAAACTGAAAATTAATAGTGCTCTTATGAAATAGTCCTATCCAGTTTTATTTCTGCAATATGTATAGAGAATACATATACTTTGCCTTGATTTGAAAATCCGAAGTTATATCTTGATATGAATTGAGACCAAGTTATCTAATCAGTTTCTTTGGACTTTCTATTTTCAAAATCATAAATTGATATCAACATCAACAGATACCCTCTCAACACTGCACCCATCAGATAATTTGTACTGTAGTGGCCTGTGAAAAAAGACCTCTCTGGGTCCCTCAAGTTTGCACCAAAGATTAGCCTGTTCTTTCTCAGGCCTTGAGTTCTGAGCTAGTTAAATCTAATCTTGAGGTAAGTTCTGAGGGACCTTCCACATTAGACTCAAACTCACTAAAACCATACAGATATTCAAAAAATGAATTTAAGTTCTATTTTCCAACATGATAGAAAGCAAGAAAATGCCATTTGGGGGAAGGTTCACTGAACTGTTCTGTATGCTTCCCTGTACAGGGATAGGATTATATTTCAGGCAGGGCGATAAGCTTCCGTTTTTTCAATGGTTCCATTTTTTCTCTCTCAGAGAGAACCTAATCTCTTTAAAAGCACAGTAATATTTAATCTCTTCAATGTACAAGGATTTTTAATCTATCAGGAGGCAAGTAATTAGGAAGATATGTTAGAATCTAAGGAATATAAAGCTGGAAGCACCAAAAAGTTGAAATCCTGTTTAAGCTAATCTGTAGCAAATATATAACAGTGATTGAGATCAATCAAATCTAATGAAGTGTAAAACACCATTTTTATGTAGAATTATGCTCTTTTTATAAATCAGATTTAGTGACTTTGAGGTTAACTGAATTTATGGCACTGACATTAAGCCAATTCATCTCATTACAATTCAGCCAAATTTTAAATACCCTCAAAAAGATATATTTTAAAACAATATATACGGTTTTTCAAAGGCTTTTGAAATTGGCTGCCCTCTAGAAAATTAAAATGTTGAGACACAAAGAGATTAAGTAGTACCCAAAGTCAAGTTGGAAAAACCTAAACAAAGTGAGAGTAAAAGATTATACCGCTCTAAAATGTCTGCAATTAAAAAGAATTCTACCTGTCTTTTACACTAAAGCCGTAATCTTTACTAGAGTCTGTTCTTAAATTAGACAAAATAGATTTAATTACAGATAAAATTCTGTGAAGCGAGCAACCATCAGAGGGTTGAGGAAAGCCCTCAGGTGGTTCCCTTGGCAATGTCAGATCTGACCTGTCTCAACCAGTGATGGCAAAGGGAGAATTTTTTTCTTCAAAAGATGCATTGTAGGCTTGTTGCAATGCTGGGGCTGGAGAGCTGTTCTCATAGTAATCTGCACCCAGCCAAAATGTGTATGCCTTACACTACTTCCTGGACTAAAATAGTGGAATAACAGCCAAAGCTATATATCAATACTTGATGCAGGGACAAGTTGCCAAAACACAGCATCAAATTGGCCCATAGGTACAAGTGGTGTTGCAGAATAAAGTCTAAGATTGAACATTAAATGTCAAGGATTTACTAGTAAAACACTCCAGTCAATAGGCATTGTCTAACCAATTTTTCACATATTTAGCAATATCCTCTCCCCAAATAACCAGTCTCACAAAAATCTCTAAAATATGCACATAAAACACACCTTATCTAGTTAAAAAAATAGGAATCATACACTGTATGCTTTCAGACCACAATGGAATTAAACTAGAAGTCAATAATAGAAAGATAGTTGGAAAATCCCTAAACACTTGGAGACTAAACAACATACTTCTAAATAACATGGGTTAAAGGAGAAATCTTAAGAGAACTGAAAAATATTTTGAATTAAATGAAAATGAACACATAAGAAAATTTGTGAGATGCAGAGAAAACAGTGCTTCAAGGGAAATCTATACTATTTAATGTATATATGAGCAAGGAAGGAAGATCTAAAATCAATAATCTAAGCTTCCACTTTAAGAAATTAGAAAAGGAGCAAATCAAATCCAAAGTAAACAGTGGAAAAGAAATAATAAAAATAAAAGCAGAAATCAATGAAATTGAAAACAGGAAATCAAGAGAAAATAAATGAATGAAAAGCTTGTTATTTGGAAATAATAAAATTAATGTCTCTAGCCAAGTTAATTTTTAAAAAGGAGAAGACACAAATAATTAATATCAAACATGAATGGAGGGGATATCACTACAAATTCCATGGACACAAAAGAATAATAGAGGAATACTATAAAGAACTCTCTGCTCACATATTTAATAACCAAGATGAAATAAAAATTTTAAACAATATTTTGAAAGGCACAATCTGTCAAAGCTTATACAAGAAGAAATATGCAATCTGAATAAACGTATATCCAATAAAGAGATTGAATCAATAATTAATAACCTTCTAAAATAGAAAGAACCAGGCCCTGATGGGTTCACTTGTGAATTCTACCAAGCATTTATGAAAGATTTTACCAATTCTATCCAATCTCTTTTAGAGGATACAAACAGAGGAAATACATCCTATGAGGTCAGCATTACCCTAATACCAAAACCAAAAATAGACATTACAAGAAAAGAAAATTACAGACCAATATCTCTCATGAATATGAATTCAAAAATCCTTGACAAAACATTGACATAATACCATTGATGGGTTTATTAGTATATGGGACATGGCTGAGGAAAAGATCTCTGAGTTTGAGAGTATCTCAATTGAAACCTCCAAAGTTGAAAAGCAAAGAGAACAAGGACTGAAGAAAAAAACAGAACAGAATATTCAAGGACTGTGGAACAACTATAAAATGTGTAACAACTATAAAAGTTGTAACATAAGTGTAATAGGAATACCAGAAGGAGAAAAAAGAGAGAAAGGAATAGAAGAAATATTTGAAACAATAATGACTGAGAAATTCCCCCAAATTAATGACAGATGTCAAATCACGGATCCAGGAAACTAAGAGAACACCAAGCAAGATGAATGCCCCAAAATACATGTAGACATATCATTTTCAAACTACAGAAAATCAGAGATAAAGAAAAAATCCTGAAAGAAGCTAGAGAAGAAACACCTCACCTAAAACAGAATGAAGATAAGAATTACATTCAACTTCTTTCAAAACCATGCAAGCAAGAAGAGAGTGGAGTGAAATATTTCAAGTGTTGAGAGAAAAAAATTCACCAACCTTGATTTTGTACCTTGTGAAATTATCCTTCAAAATTGAAGGAGAAGTAAATACTTTCTCAGATAAACAAAAATTGAGGGACTTTGTTGCCAGACCTGCCTTATAAGAAATGTTACAAGTAATTCTTTAGCAAGAAGGAAAATAATATAGGTCAGAAACTTGGTTCTGTATAAAGAAAGGAAGAACATCAAAGAAGGAATAAGTAAAGGTAAATGTAAAATTAAAACTTTTGTTTTCCTTCTTTTTAGTTGATCTAACAGGTAGTAGTTTGTTCACACTAGTAATAACAACAATGTATTTAATTATGTATATATCATATATATATGTATATATGTAAGTAGAGAAATACTTAACATAAATCTAACAAATATGTATGAGATCTATATGAGGAAAACTAGAAAACTCTGTCGAATGAAATCAAAGAACTAAGTAAATGGAGAGATGTTTCATGTTCATGGATAGGTAGGCTTAATATCATCAAGATGTCAGTTCTTCCCAACTTAATCTATACATTCAATGCAGTCCCAATCAAAATTCCAACAAGTTATTTCATGGCTATTAACAAACTGATTCTAAAGTTTATATGGGGAGGCAAACGACCATTCTACTCTTGTTTTTATGAGTTCAACTTGGCATTTCTTTTTTCAGGTTCCACATATAACTGATATCATGCAGTATTTGTCTTTCTCTGGTTTATTTCATCTAGCATAATGCCCTCCATGTTCCTTTATGTTGTTGCAAGTGACAAGATTTTCTTCTTTTTTAAGACTGAATCATATTTCAGTGGTGTGTGTGTGTGTGTGAGAGAGAGAGAGAGAGAGAGAAAGAGAGAGTATCACATTTTCTTTATCTGTTCATCCATTGACAGGCCCTTAGGCTGTTTCCATACCTTAGCTATTGTGAATAATGCTGCAATAAACATGGGAGTTCAGATCTCTCTCTGAGATAATGATTTTGTTTTCTTTGGATAATAATGCAAAAGTGAGATTGAAATTAAGATGTATGATGCCTCCAGCTTTGTTCTTTTTCAAGATTGCTTTGGTTATTTGTGGTCTTTTGTGTTACCACACAAATTTTAGGACTGTTTGTTCTATTTCTATGAAAAATGCCATTGGAATTTTGATAAGAATGCATTGAGTCTGTAGATTGCTTTGGGTAGTATGGACATTTTAACGATATTAATTCTTCCAATCCAAGAGCATGGAATATCTTTCCATTTATTTTTTTCTTCATTTTCTTTCATCAATATTTTATAGTTTTTCTTGTAAAGATTTTTCAACTCCTTGGTTAAATTTATTCCTAAGCATTTTTGTATATGATTTTGTATCCTGCAACTTTACTAAATTTGTTCATCATTTCTAGCAGTTTTTTGGTAGAGTCTTTAGGGTTTTTTATATGTAATAAGTAGTTATAAATAGTGTAATAATTTTCACATCTGTAAATAGTGACAACTTTATTTCTTCCTTTTTGATTTGGGTGCTTTTCATTTATTTTTCTTACCTAATTGCTCTGGCTAGGACTTCCAGTACAATACTGAATAAAAGTGGTGAGAGTGGGCATTCTTGTCTTGTTCCTGATCTTAGAAGAAAACCTTTCTGTTTTTTACCTTTGAGTATGACGTTAGCTGTGGGGCATGTCATATATGGCCTTTATTATTTTGAGGTACTTCCTTCGATACCCACTTGTTCAGAGTTTTTATCATGAAAGGATGTTAAATTTTGACAAATGCTTTTTCTGCATCTATTGAGGTGATCACATGATTTTTATCCTTCATTATGTTAATGTAGTATATCACAGTGATTGACTTTCAGATGTTGAACCATCAGACAATGAAGTATTATTCAGCACTAAAAAAAATATGAGCTATTAATCCATGAAAAGACATAACAAATTTTTAAATGAATATTACTATGTGAAAGAAGTCAATCCGAGAAGGCTACATACTGTATGACTCCAGCTATATGACAGTCTGGTAAAGGCAAAACTATAGAGACAGTAAAAAGATCAGTGGTTGCCAGGAAATGCAGAAAGTGGGGGGGAATGATTAGGCAGAACACAGACGATTTTTAGGGAAGTGAAAATACTTGGTATGATACTATAATGATGGATACATGTCATTACACATTTGTCTAAACACATAGAATGTGCAACACCAAGAATGAGCCCTATGTTAAACTATGGACATTAGGTGATTGTGATGTGTCAATGTAGGTTCATCAACTATAACAAACGTACCCTTTGGTGATAGATGTTGCTAAAAGGAGAGGCTATGCACTTGAGGCAGGGATACATGGGAAGTTTCTGAATATTCTTCTCAATTTTTCTATGAATCTAAAACTGCACTAAAAAAAAATGAGGTCTTTAAAAAATGATGCTGAGAATGAAAGTAGTTTAGAGTAGAAGGTTTGGGAACAAACAACGCTGTTTGGGTGTCTCTGCCTGAAATAACATTTTTACCCAGATGGTATCTGGTTAAAAGTTATGGACCAAGAAAAACCTAGAGCTTAAAACATTAATTAGTAGTATTAGTCATGTAGGGAAGAATTATAGTCAAGAGCAACACGCTGTCAGGAGATGAAATTGAGAAGTTTGAAAGGAATATACAGGTTGGCAGCAGCAACTGAATTTTATTCTAGCTCTTCCAGCTATTACAGACCTGCCCCCTCCCCTTCAAAACAGGACCCTGGTGATTGCTCCAATCTACTAATCTCTATGTATGTCTTGGAATAATAAAAGTGGTTAATCTTAAAGTTCAAATTCTTAACCTGTCATGGCTAGTAAATTATGATATGATTCCTGCCCATTTTTCCACTATTTTCTCTCTAGGCAACCCCATGCAATCTACATGTCCTCCAAATAAGCTCTTTGACATCTTGAGTCCTTATGCAATATTGTTCTCTCAGCCTTGGATGCCCCACTCTTCCTTTTCTTATGGGTAGACACTCTTAAATCACAGCTTATACATCATCTTATGGATGAATGCTTTCTTCAGGCTCTCTCCTTATGTCCTCCCCAGGCAGAGGGGGAAACTACCTTCTCTGTGTGCCCACAACACCAGGTATGTACAGTGTCTCTATTATAGCACTTATTACATTTTATTATGATAAAGTGTGTGTTTGGCTTTCTCTCCCAATATACTGTGAGTTCTTTGGACACTGAAACAGTCTTGTTCCAATACCCACTGTGTTTTCTGGTATTATCTCTGTGGGCCCCATTGCTGCAATACATGAAACATAACCCACTGGCGGAAACATACCACAGCAACCACATCATTTACCATTGCATTCCTTAAGCAATCTGATTCTAGGTAGAAAGTGTTTGAAGAATAGGCCAGAAGATCTGGCAATGCTCTTCTTAAGATATAACATCACAAATCAAGGGGTCCTGATAGGGTTGGATATGACCAGATTCCTACTTTCTATACTTTGTTTCAAATGCAAAAGCACATAGTGGAAAAATGTTTGTGAATATATGTATTTCATATATTTCTAGTAGCTCCCAAGTGTAACCACCCAGGCATCTCCAAGTCCTCAGCCTCAGCAGTCATTTTTGTCTTTCATATTCAAATAAAGTGGCTTAAACTCCCCTCTTTCTCCCCAATATCTCTAAAGATTATTGGGGGCCTGTTGTTTTTCCTGATTACCTCTGATTCTAATTTCTCATATTGCCTTTTGATCTCTGATCTGAAAGTCACCTTCTGAATCCCTTCTCCTCCCTCCATCACTCCCTCCCCCGCCACACTTCTTTTGTTGGTATGACCTGGAGTCCTTCATTTTCCTAGCGAACCACTCATAAACTTGTGTGTAAATAAGCTTTTACTAAAGTTTGAGGGAACTGGCATAGTATATTCTAAGCAATGACTTCAAAGTTAATATTAGACATCACTGGCATAAAATGTCAGCATTCTTTCTTTGCTGAGGGAATTCCTTACTAGCCAGAATTCCTTAAGCCAGAGCTTGCCATCATTTCTGAACTCTATTTTTCACGTCGAGATATTCCAGCTGCCAGCTCACAGTTTTCTAATATACTTATATTTTGTACAGAGATATTTAACTGTCTCTATATTCATTCAGCCTCCAATATGTTTTCAATCTACTTTTCATTTCCAAAAACTATTGGGAAACTCTGAAAAACAGTGATCATCTCTACTATTCAGCAGCACAAAGAACCTGCAGAAACTTTGAAATTCCAATTTCTATTCTAACATAATTAAATTCTTAGGTGGGACTCCTTCCATACCAGTATGCAAAAAAGAAAAATATTTTTCTCCTTCTGTACAAAGTCTCCAGAGGTCACGATTCTCACACACACACACACACACACACACACACACACACGCACATGCACACAAATACATTACACGCTGTAGGTACCAAAATATTTAGTCAGGTTCTTGCATATATAGCTTCTGAATGCTTGATGAAATGATTCATTATCCACATTCTGGTCACATATAACGAACTGATAGTCTCAAATCGGAGGGAGGGTTTTCTTAACCAGGAATCAGAGGTTGAGAATTTCCTTTGGCTTTCCAGAAAATGTGCATACACCAAGCCATTCAAGAGGGTATAGAAGATCCACCTCTTTGTGTGGGCTTTTCAACAGCCTTGAGAATATTGTGTACATTCCCAAAGGCTTAGACCCAGAGCAGCCTAGAATTGAGCACAAAGGCAGTACTCTACCCTGCTATTGTGTGCTCAAAAGGTAGACTTGTCTAGGCACCCAGGTACTACAAGACAAGCCTGCTCCATTTGGCTGCTTCTGATGGAGAAACGTCATGAGTATTATCTGACTCCTTGTTCCCATTTTCATTGTCTACACAGTACAAGTAAAGTGCAATCAAAGAGGAAAACAACGCTTTTGTGACCCTCAACATCTTAATAACACAGCTGATTTGACTGGTGTATTAGCAGGAATGTAGCTAGGCTGACAGAGCACTCATAAAGACAGGCCTGAGGCCTCTCCCTTGATGAGCCCTGCATCCAACACATAAACATCAGCTATTTACTTAACACGGGTGAGCCAGTGTCATAAAGAAGACCAAGTAGGTACATATGTACTAATACAAATCTCATAATTATCAAATTGGAAAACAAGCCTATGAGCAAACTAAGGGTAGGGAATAAGCATATTCTTACAGGCTTTTGCAGCAACGTCTTATCAACTCTACAAGTTAATAAGTTATCCTGGAACAGGAAGTAGGGAGAAAGTGGGGAAAATAGCAACATATATTAAGCTGACTATTGTTTCACATTTATGCAGCAGGATGAAACTTAAAACTTGATCACTGTAATCTAAATCATTTCATTTAATCCATGCTATCTCCAATTCACAGCTGGGGAAACTAAGATTCAGAGAAGTTAGGTAATGTGATCAGGACCACATAGCTGCCAAGGGATAGAGTGTGGACTCAGACAGGTGTTAATATTCTTGTCTAGATTTTCTTCCATGTGCAATTGCTGCTTCCGAAACCAGGTTTACCCTGCATGCAATACAGAAAATTCTATTATTGTCATTTCATCTAATGCCAACAGTTTCCAGAAAACTCTGTGTTGAACCATATGCTCAGAATGGTAAACTTCTTCCCATTCTTTTTTTTGTTTTTGCTATAGTTTTGCACATGTTTACAAGTCATTATAGGGTATCTTGAATAGATGAAGAAGATTATGGTTTCAAAGGAGGTAAATATTCGTTGATTCAGACCTAAGTTAGAATCACCCCAGGTAAAGTCATACTTCAAATATAAGCAATGTTAGAAAATAGTCATCTCCTTGGTTGTGTGGTTTCCAAAGGAAGCAAAAGACACACTAGAGACAGGAGGCACAGCCCTTATCAGAGCCCAGGTCCTCTGTCTTGTGAATAAACAGGAAAGAAGTTGTCCTCTTTTACACTTGAATCTAGGAACACTTGAAGTTCTTCTATATGTGGATGAAGTGGGAGGAGAGAAAGAATTCAGCTGTCTTCCTAAATCTCTTCTTTTAGATGAAATTTTTGCAAAAGCAGTCATTTCATAAATGATGTTCCTTGAACTTTGCATATATTCAGGATAAAGAGTACCTTTTTATTGCATAATTCTAGTTATTTTAAATATAGTTCTATGGGAGAGGGGGGGAAATGGTTCTGTGAAACCCAGAATCAACATGGCAAGAATTTGTTTCCATTATTCTCTTCTGAGCACATTTATTTTAAGATAAGTTAAATGTGGCAGCGTGGGGCTTCCTGTCTATTCTCTTTTAGCTTTGAGAGTAATAGCCCACAGCAATGATGCACTAGAAATGGGTGGGATGGGAGAAAGAAAGAGAGGGAGAGAGGGAGACAGAGAAAGAGAGAGAGAAGGAGAGAAGATTAGGGCAAAGTGTAACTTGCCGACTTGACCACGAGTTACTGGACCAGATTAAAGCTGATACCCTTTGAGAGAGGAGTTGAAAGGAAGAAGCAGAGGGATTTTCTGGTATTGATGCAATGAAAAGACTACTTGAGGCTAGCAGGGAAGAACTGTTCTTAACCATCCTATGGGCTTAGAATATATTCATAGTCAGCTCCAAAGAAGACGAGGTTCTTTCTGGTGGT
This sequence comes from Balaenoptera musculus, assembly GCF_009873245.2. NCBI lineage: Eukaryota > Metazoa > Chordata > Mammalia > Artiodactyla > Balaenopteridae > Balaenoptera > Balaenoptera musculus. The sequence goes on from NC_045791.1 coordinate 43,093,676, forward strand.
GGACTGAGCTCCTGCATTTTCTAAGTCTTTGTTCAGTGTGACAGTAGGATTATGGATATAATGTTTGCACTGTTTTTAACTTATTAAATATTTATATTCAAGGAGACATTTGAACCCAATAGACTGGTCATCTTGGTGAAATGGTAAGTACCTGGATTAGGGAGGTAAACTACCTGCCATGTGGTGATGTGTCAGATTCTCTGCCTTCCCTAGAATTAAAGCCAGTGTTGGATAGTCTCATTAGAACACTAAACATGTGCTTAGGTCACACAATAGCAGGAGCTAAATTCTTGACCAGATTCAGGTATTTGATGTTTTTAAATGCATTAAAGGCCAATAGGCACATGAAAAGATTCTTAATGTCACTAATTACTAGATAAATGAATATCAAAACCACAGTGAGACAGAATGAGATCCCATGAACATAGAAAGATAATAAAGAAATACTGTGAACAATTCTATGTCCTCAAATTTGATAACCTAAATAAAATGGACAAATTCCTTGAAGGATGCAATCTGCCAAAACTCACACAAGAAGAAATAAACAATTTGAATAGGTCTGTATCTATTAAAGAAATTGAATCAATAATTGATAACCTTCCACTGTACACCTAAAACTAACAGAGCATTGTAAATCAACTACACTTCAATTAAAAAAAAGGAAAAAAAATTGATAACCTTCCATAACACAAATTACCAGGCATGATTGGTTCATTAGTGAATTCTACCAAACATTTAATGAATAGATTATACCAATTCTATACAATCTCTTTCAGAGCATAGAAGCAGAAGGAATACTTCCTAAATCATTCTATAAATCTGTATTATCTTAATATCAAACCAAACAGACATTACTAGAAAAGTACAAACATGCACCTCTCATGAACATACATGCAAAAATACTCAAAATATATTAGCAAATCAATCTAACAATGTATAAAAAGAATCATGTGCTAAAACCAAGTGGGATTTATACCAGGTATGCAAGGCCGATTCAACATTCAAAAACCAATTAAGAATCAATCCATCACATCAATAGGCTAAAAAAGAAAAATCATACTATCACAACAATAGATGCAGGACAAAGCATTTGACAAAATCCAACACTCAATCATGACAAAAAAAAAAAAAATTCCAGTCAGTACATTAGGAATAAAATACAACTTCATCAACTTGATAAAGAATATTTATGGGACTTCCCCGGTGGTCTGGTGGTTAGGACTTGGTGCTTTCACTGCTGCGGCGCTGGGTTCAATCCCTGGTTGGGGAACTAAGATCCCACAAGCCTCGAGGTGTGGCCAAAAAAAAAAAAAAAAAAGAATATTTACAAAAAACCTTCAGTTAATATCATTCTTAATGGCAAGAAACTTGAGCTTTCCCACTAAGATCAGGTACAAGGCAAGAATGTTCCCTGTCACCACTCCTAGTCAACATTGTACTGGAAGTCCTTGTTAATGCTAAGACAAGAAAAGGAAATAAAAGGTATACAGATCTGGAAGGAAAAAATAAATCTGTCTTTGTTCACAGATAACATGATTGTCTATGTAGAAAATCTGAAAGAATCAACCAAAAACTTCCTGGAACTAATAAGTGATTAAAGCAAGGTTGCAGATTACGAAGTTAATATACAAATGTTAATTGCTTTCCTATAACTAGTAATGAACAAGTGGAATTTGAAATTAAATACACAATATCATTTACATTAGCATCTGAAAGTGAAATGTAATACTTAGGTAGAAATCTAACCAAATATGATCTGCACAATGAAAACTATAAACTCTGATGAATGAAGTCAAAGAAGAACTAAGTAAATGGAGAAATATTTCATGCTAATGGATAGGAAGACTCGATATTATTAAAGTGTCCATTCTTCCCTACTTGATCTATATTCTCAACACAATCCCAATCTAAATCCCAACAAGTTATTTTGTTGATATTGACAAACTGAATCTAAAGTTTATATGGAGAGGCAAAAGACCCAGAATATCCAAGACAATACTGAAGGTAAGAACAAAGTTAGAGGGCTGACACTACCCGACTTCAACACTTGTTATAAAGCTACAGTAATCAAGACAATGTGGTTTTGGGGAAAAAAAAAAAAAAAGAAAGAAATATAAAAAGAAAAAAAAATAGATCAGAGAAACAGAATAGAGAGACCAGAAATAAATCCATGCACTTATGGTCAATTAATCTGTGACAAAGGAGACAAAAATACACAATGGAGAAAAGACAGTCTCTTCAGTAAGTGTTGCTGGGGAAACTTAACAGCTTTGTGTAAAAGAATGAGATTACAACATTTCCTCACACCATATACAAAAATAAACTCAAAATTGATTAAAGACCAAATGTAAGACCTGAAACCATAAAGCTCCTGGAAGAAAATATAGGCAGAACACTATTTGACATAAATCATAGCAATATTTTTTTGGATCTGTCTCCTAAGACAAAATAAATAAAAGCAAACATAAACCAATGGGACCTGAAACAAATATAGTATTTTAAATCAACTATACTTCAAGTAAAAAAAAAAAGTGTTTATTCTTAGGAAATACATGATGAAATATTTAGGGATGTAGTGTCACAAAGTATAAAAATTACCTTTAAATGGTATGCAAATACATGAAGCAAATATGACAAAATGTTAATCATTTAGCCCAATGGTGGGTACAGAATGTCCTTTGTACTGTTATTTTAACTATATGTTTGAAATCTTTCACATTAAAACATTAGCATCAAAAGGAAACTGAGTTCTAATCTTGGATCCAAGATGGATGTGTCCCCTCCTGAGCCTCAATTTCCTCACCTGTAAAGTGAGAGAATTGGACTTGAGTGCATCTGTGGTCGTTTCTAGTGTTCACATTCTATAAGTCAGGAAAGGCTGGTTTCCTTTGTAACAGATTTTATTTCCAATAACCGCCTTCTACTTCGAAATCTGTCACTCCAGGATATCAAGGGGTGATTCATAAATCTGGGTGACAAATGGGGGACCACTTTCTCCCTCGTAACTCCTTAGGTGTCTCATCCAAAACAGAAGTCAAAGAGGAGATGTTCCAAGACAGAAAATTCTACTATGATTATAACCAGTTCTACTTCCCAACATAGATATTTCCCATGGAGCTTAAGAAGTTATTTGAAAACCCAATTCGTTCTGTTTGTTCACTTTTTTCCCCCATTATTTTAAAAATAGTTTTGGGTGATCAGAAAAGTCACAGAGATAATACTGCGATTTCCCGTATACTCCACACCTAATTTCTCCTATTGTTAGGTACATTTGTTACAGTAAATAAACCAGTGTTATTACATTATTTTTAACTTAAGTCCATACTTTATTCAGTTTTTCTTAATTTTTACCTAATACATTTTTCGGTTCCAGGATCCCATCCAGGACACCACATTACATTTAGTCATCACATCTCCTTAGGCTCCTCTTTACATTGACAGTTTCTCAGACTTTCTTTGTATTTGATGACTTTGACAGTTTTGAGGAGTACTGGGCAAGTGTTTTGTAGATGTCTCTCAATTAGGGTCTGTTCAATGTTTTTCTCATGATTAGACTGGGCTTATGTGTTTGAAGGAGGAAGAGCACACAGGGAAAGTGCCATTCTCATCACACCTTATCAAGGATACATACTATTCACATGACTTATATAGTTCCTTTTCCCCTAGGTATATTTCCAATGGGTTACACTTACCCTCTAACTGCCAAAAACACAAAGATTGGATTTTTTTCTCCAATCTTCACAGGAAGAACCTGTTGGGGTTCCTAGAGGTAAAACCCATCAAAGTGTGACTCCTCCCAACTCTTAAAACTGGGCGTCCTGAAGTTTTTAAGTCTCAGCTGGTCCACATTCAGCTTCCAGCGATTCAAGAAAGTTACCATTAAGTGTTCCTACCAGTTTATGGCTCTAGCGGCTTCTGCTTCAGGTAAGCAGATCTTGGCTGTGTCTTTCTGGATGTACCTGTCTCTCCAAATTTTGGGGTGGCTTTTTGCCCTGCAACCTTAGTTCTCTGATATGTCCAAAAGAAGTCATTGATTTTCAGTTTGTACAGCTTTTTCATGTTGTAAGGCTAGGAGTGATGTCTTCCAGTCTCTTTACATGTCGAAGCTGGACAGTTCACTCTGTTTTAATGCAAGTTTATTTAGCACTGCTCCTAAAGGAAATAAAATTAGTGGTCTAAAACCCTTGCTTTAATAAGCAAGTGATCTTTGAATTGAGTTATCTGCTAAGTTGCTTTCACTGTAGGAAATTTAGAGTGTCTTGGAAACCAGCTTTCAACAAAAACATGTTTCTCTCTTGACTAATTTGGTCTCATTCTGTTTAGAGGTACATGGTAAAAAGATAAAAGCATCAGATTTTCAGTGCAAAGGTATAGATTTTGGGGCTTTGGAGTAAAAATTTACTAGACCATCTCTATCTCTCTGAGACTCAGTTTCCTCAGTTTTCAATTTCTTGGCTACAAGAATGTCATCTAATTTATCTTTTTATCTTAAGTGTCTAGCATAAAACCTGGCCCAGAGTAGGCCTCCCTGAAAATTGAATTGAAATGCCTTCTCAATCAATCTCAGAGTGTTGTTATGAGGATTAAATAAAATAATGTACATGAAAGCTCTTTGCAATCTTCAAAGAGCTATACAAATGCTGCGCCTTTATTTATTTATCAGTCATCAGTCTTGAATGCTTGTCTACATGTAAGCATTTCACATTTCTGTGGAGTTTTTTTTTGTTTTGTTTATTTGACATTGTGCAGATAAGGAGGAAGTCACTATAAAGAGTTAATTTTTACTTAAATTGTGGGTATAGCAACAACAATATACATTCCTCAACTTGTCCAATTTAAAAACCTGGCAGTGTTTTGATATTTGACAGCTCTGCTGTCAAGTAATTCTGTTCTACAATTAATCATGCCATAACCATTTCTTCCACTACTGCCACAATATAATGGCATCATTGTCTATGCATACATAGAACACTTGTATACTGTCTAAAAGGAGGCAGAGCAAATGAACTTGAAAAATTTACTACTCTGTAGATCGCAGTTATATTGCCAAGATTTATTATTAAACCCATTCTATTTTAATGCTATTACTGCTCCAATCTGAGCTTAGATAAAATCATTCAGACATTGCAGTTTTCTATTTCCTTGCTTGAGAAATTGAGATTCTGCTTTCTTTGAGATGTTTTGAGTGTCAGCTAGGCGCACTGTACAAATGGCTGGGATCTTTAATGATTGAATGTCAGCTCCTGGGTTTTGATTGCTGTTTTGTTTGAATCAGTGCTAGACACAACTGCGGCGTCTATTCCCTCTCCACCCCTACTGTCAGTGACTTCCTGAGGCAAATGAGTTTGCCACAAATCAAGATGCTTGCAACAAACATCTCTGTGAACCTGTTCCATCTCTCCTTGGCAACTTGCCACTTGCCCTCACTCTTAACGTTGAAACCCCTGCTTTTACCAAATGTCTTGGCTTCTTAGTAGATTAACATTTCATGGGAATCCTAGCCCTCTACTAGAATCATGTGTTTCTTATAGAGAGACATCTTGCTTCTTAAGCAATCTCAGGCAGTTTTGAACAAATACATCACCACTATTTTTCATGAAGATCATTTCATGTTTAGATGTCTAATTGGTCAAGAAATCAGATCACAAATCTTATAAAAGGCAATCTAGAAAGTACAGATATGTTTGTCAAAAATTCATGTAAAAATAGATTTAATCTTCTACCTTCAGAGGTAATTGAACTACTTACACTAATGACATTTTGTGACTTTCAAACTTCCATCTTTATGAACTTCCACATGGAAATGTCTTGGCCAGTATTTTTATGCAACTGCATAATCACCTCTGTAACAAGAACGCTGTGAATTGTTACCGAATTGCTCAAGAAGAATGTGATGCAAAGACAATCACAACTTCATTTTAAGGGTTAAATATATCCGTCGGCAGAGGAGTGCACTTTATATGCATACTGATAAGTACCATAATAAGGTACTGTGGTCACTTAGGGAAGCCGATGAATGTAATTATTGAGTAAACATGGTCCAGATCACATTAACTATGTGATGTGGAGGAAAGAGGGGTGACTGTGCCTATGACTGCATACGTACTAGCAGAATTTTCAAGCTCTTAATTTTATTTTTTTCCCCCTGATTCATAGTCTGATCTTAAATCTGTTCTGGAGTGTGTTTTTTTTTTTTTTTCTTAAGAGTTTATTTCTTAATCTAGAAATGCCAGAAATATATGACATAATTTTGCACTTAGAGCTTGCCAGCTCTGCACTTGTCAAGAGAAAGTGAGTTCAGTTTCATGCACCACTCTGGTATGGTCAGAGAGGCTGTACGGTATGGTAGCCTCATGAGATAATAATAATGCTGGGTAAGGTTGTTTTTGCTATGGTCCCCAGTCCGGATATGTGTATGACTGCACCTAAACCAGTGCTCCTAAAACCAGTGCTTCTCTGGCTATTCTACTGCAGGAAAAAAATGAAATTGCTCCCACTTTCAGTTTTGTTTTCTAATAGTAAAGATTAGTTTTCATTGTTGTGCCCTCTTAGTGTCACCAATAGCACTTAGTTGAGTGATAACTATACTCTGTAGTCACAGAAAAAAAGCAAATTGAAAAGGATCTCTCAAGAATCAAGTTTACACCTGTAGCATCATTAGTACCAATGTCCATCTACATAAGGGAACTAGCGATTTATTAAAATGCTGCACCAACTCAGTAATAGAGTCAAAGTCTTTGCATATACCTTCCTAGCTACTCTTTCATCAAGAATGTGATGAAATGTGGTTTTGGAAATTTAAATCAATACTCAAGACATGATTGCACCCAAAGTAGGTAATATTTAACTTTATCCTTTAGTCACATAACTTCTCTGAGTCTGAATTTTCTCATCTGTAAGATGAGATGCTTAAAATCTACCCTCTCTGGTAATAATAGCTATCATTTTTTAACCTCTGTCTTGTGCTGGACACAGTGAGACAGTCCACAGTCATCACCATAATCCATTCTGTTTTGTAAACTAATGTTATGTCCATTTTATTGATACAAATGCGAAAACTCAGGTAGGAACTAAATAACTTGCCCTAAGTTACAGAGCTAGACAGGAGAAGGACTGAGATTTGAACCAATGCCTATCTGATGCCAAACCATCATGCTATCCTATGGGAGTATTAAATTTTGAGGACATATCAAAGGAAAATTAATACACCATATATAAACTGTCAGAAACATTCTATAAGGCAGTGTTTCTGAGATTTCAGTCACATGCCCTCCACCTTCATGATTTTTGCTCTCTCTGCTTGCTACATATGTGTTATGTATTTACTATTTTCTTTAAGTTGACCCAATTTTTTATTTGAAATTTTTTTATCTTAAAAGGAAATATTATGACCTGGAAATGGAAAACCAGCATCTATGGAACTACGAGTACATGGAATAAAGTAAGGGGAAGAAGATATGTAAAAAAGTACTCCTTTAGGTGGTCCTAATTCAGATCATGAATAGTAGAGGGAGAAAGGTAAACTTTTTTGCATAAAATAATGTGTCTAACTCATGGGTCTTCCTTGGTAGATTTATAAGGGAAAAGAAGATTACAACTACTCCATGTGTAATACTATGTAAGAAGGGACAATAATGTGAAAGCGAAATTCACACACTTTAATATATGTAGGTTGACTTTCACAGTAATATCTTTCAGATAAGTTTAAATCAGACAGACTGAGGGATTGTCTATCTCCCTTATATTTAGTGTCTTTTAGAAACGGAAACTTAAGGAAAGGGGGAAAAGGTCTTTTCTCTGACACATACCAGTGAGACACAGGCCCATATTATCCCAAGTCATTAAAATTTGGAAGGAATTAACAAATCTAAATTATCTCTTCTTTGCTCCATTAAGACTTGTATTATCTTTCTGGGTTGTTCCTTTTTTTAAAGCAATAATCCCTTTGGAAAACTCCGGCAAAATGGAATCTCTATGGGCTGAAAATTCATTAGTCATCTCCTTCAAGCGTATATGTAGCTCAAATTCTGTAAGCTAAAAGATCAACATTCAGAGAGAAGATTGGAATCAACAATTCTCATCTGCTTCTCCCTGCCTAAAACTCTCTCCCGCAGATCAATATCCTGTTACCTGGGTATACCGAAGTATTAATCTAATGCCTATCTACTACAAATGGATTCAGTGATTCCTTGCTCCAATAGACCTTTCCTACTAGGACATTGTTATTTCTCTGTTAGTAAGTGTCATGAGTTATAGAGCACTTTCTACTTTTTAGAGTATTTTCTATTCTTTAGCTCACTTGATTCTCACATGCTTGGTGGGAGGCCCAGTAAATATCTTACTTCCCTATTTTTACAGATGAGCACTTGGGGTGGCTTGCCCAGTATCACAGAGCAAACTGGTGATTGGACCAAATCTAGTTCTTGCTCTAGGTCCATTCTCTTTCTACATTGGGTGGTCTAGCATAAAAAAAAAAAAAAATTTTTTTTTTTTCTTTCTGCTACTTATGTTGCTTTTTTTCCCCCCTCAAGTCTTTTTATAAGACTATTTTTCTGTCCCAAGACTAAAGAAGTATCAGTCACAGTACTGAGGCTGGCATAAACATCGTATAGGTCTTCCTGATAGCTCTAGTCTCTGAGGCAGAAAAAAATGTATCCCCTTAGTGCTCTGACCAGTGAGCAAACTTTTATTTCTGTGAATTTAAATAGCCTGGAATTCTTTTCCTGCTGAAGGAGCCAACTTCATATTTCAATTAACTAGTTATTCCTCTCTAGAAAATCCAGTCATTAGTAAAGAGCAGACTGGAGGCCTGGAAGAGTTAATATTGCTTCCAAAGGTGAATTTATAACCTAGAAGTAATTTAGGCAGCAAGAGAAAATGTCTCACTTCAAAGATGGCAATGCTGAACCAAGCATACAAATGTGACTGCTAACTCGTGTGTGACTCAAAACCAGCAACCAGGGATTCCAGGGACTAAAAAGGACCTCAAGAAGCCATCTGGTCCACCCCCACTTTCACATAATTAAAGTCTGCTCTTCAGTTTAAATGTGTGGCACCTGAAGCCCAGAGAAGTAAGGGACCTGGTAGCAGAAAGGCTGGTAAGAAAAGGCCTCAAGGATCCATTAGATTTAGCCATGTAGAGTTCCTTAGTGACCTTAATAAACACGTTACTGACATGGTGCGGGAACAGAAGACAGAATAGACGATTGAAGAAATTCTTTAAAGACATTGGCTCTGAAGATAAAGGAAGAGAGAGGGCAGCAGTTGGAGGAGAATGTGGTGTCCAGGGAGGATTCTTTGAGGGGTTTGTTTTGTTTTTGCTTTTGTTTCTAAGGGGAAAAAAAGAAGGAAGCTCTCCTTTAAGACTGAAGAGTCTACAGTCTTTTGAAATGATACCCGGAAGAATCCAGTAAAGAGAAAAAGACACGCGAGAAACAGGAAAAATGAAGTGTTCTTGATAAATAGCCATGTGTAAGGTCCAGAGAACAGAAGGAATTACAGAGGAAAAGATGCGTAATGCACTGTAATAAGAGAGAACAAAGGGGATGAAAAAGCCTCACAGATGGAGCTGTAGATCTGGTGGATTAGTAATTCAGCAATTAGTATCTAAAGGCTTCCAACTTCCCTATGATACAGGAAGCAAAGTCATAGGCTGACAGTAGGGAGGCACGTATTGTTGGAGAGTGGTCAAAGGTTTGAGGCGAGTAGAAGAACTTTGGGATGGTTGTTGAAGAGAGTGGTAGAGAAGTGTAACTATGCAGTGTTGGGAACACAGTTTAAGTTGGAGACATGAATATATAGTGATACCTACACTCTCAATTGCCTGAGTATACGCATGAAGAGAAAGTGTGGTGGAGCTCCTCAGATTGCTTTTTCTTTTTAAAGCTGAAAGTGATGGAAGGAAAAGTTATGGGAAATTATAATACATAAAAGAAGAGTGTTTGAAATAGAACATGGATCTGAGCTGTAGAGAGAGGGAAGTGAAGACAAAGAGGAGTTTGATAGATGAAGAGGGAGTATAGTTATCAATGTTTGGGAAACCCTGATGAGGTGAAAGAACACTGGCAAAGGGTGTACTTTACCAAAGAAGTTGGATGTTCAGGAAGTTGTCGTCAGAAAGGGGACTGTTCAAATCAGTAATTTCAGAGGTGGAGGCAGTAGTGCTGACAAGTTTCAAAGTGTGACTTAGGATGAAGTGGCTGGAGTAGAATGATGGCGACAGCCATTGGAAATGAGGAGTTCAAGGGCTTAAGAAACAAGGAGTTGAGTGGACTGCTTATATGAAGAGAGTCTTTGAGGCAAGGAAGACTAAACTGTGGGTTTTCAATGAAAAAAGATAAGGAGGATAACAGAAACGAGGAGTGTGGTAAAGAGTGCTGTGGTCAAATGATCTGAGTCTAATGGGAACAGGCGTTTGTTTGTTTGTTAGCAAAGGAGTGAAGATCTAGTCTAGGGCAGAAAGGCACTGGTGTAGTAAAGACAATGAGGCAGAGGAGAGAGCACTGACTTTACCTCCTAACCTTGATGGATGTGTTTGTGGGAAGACAAGCAATCTCAGTCTGAGAGCAATCTCATAGGGACAGTCAGATTTTAAAGAAGACAGAAAAATGTCAAGGAGACTGAGAAATGGGAGAACTTTTTGATCCTCAGGGGCTACTTGAGAGGGCACAGAGGAAGGATTTCAGATGGAGGGGAGGGTAAGCTGGGTCAGAGGGGAGACCCATTAAGGTCCAGGGCAGACCACGCTCTCTCAGGGTTCCCTATGTGGAGGAGTTCATTAAGCTCCACTCTAGTACTCCACCAGCACTGGACTCAGCCCCTCTCTAGCTCTGCTTCCTTCTCCATGTATTTGTGTCAATCACTTGTCAAAATTTCCCCAAGAGAATTTCCCTCAGTTGGTTTCCATCAGTCCTCATGGGCAGAGCTTTCATGTCAGAGCCCCCAATGGCCAAGGGCCCATCCCTGGTTCAGCCCTCCAGAGCAGATTATCACATGTACCAGCATAGGAAGGTATTTGACTTGAATCCCATAGAAAGAAACTAAGAAACTGGAACCCTCATATTTTGTTGATGGGTACCTAAGATGGAAGAGCCATTTTAAAAAGCATTTTGGTAGTTTCTTAAAAAGTTAAATATATACTTATCATGCAACCCAACAATTCTATTTCTAAGTACCTATCCAAGAGAAATGAAAATATATGTTTACACAAAGACTTATACATGAATGTTCACAGTAGCATTATTTATAGTAGTGAAAAACTGGAAGCAATTGATATGTCCATTGTCGGATGAATAGAGAAACAAAATGTGGTATATCCATATAATGGAATACGACTCAACAATGAAAAGGAACAAACTACTGGAACATGCAACAACATGGATGAGCCTCAAAAACATTCCAAGTGAAAGAAGCCAGATACAAAAGACTATTTTATTATTCCATTCATATGAAATATCTAGAAAAAGTGAATCTATAGAGACAAAAAGAGATCTATCATTACCTGGGAGTGGCGGTGGGGATTGACTGCACACCTGTGGGAGGGAGCTTTCTGATGTAATGGAAATGTTCTAAAAGTGGATTGTGATGATGGTTGCACAACAGTATGAAGTTACTTAGAGATCACTTATCTATATACTTACAATGGGTGAATTTTATGGTATGGTAAATTAATTATTTTATGGTAAATTTTAACTTAAGTAAAGCTATTTTTAAAAACTTTTAGAATTTTTTTAAGGGGTAAAAGATTTCAACAGACAATTCATCAAAAAAATATGTATTGATAGATGGCATTTAAGTATATGAAAAATGCTCAACATCATTAGTCATTAAGGAAACGAAAATAAAAATCACACATGCCCATTATAATGGCTTCCTTAAAAGACAAACAGTACCAAATGTAGGTGAGAATGAACAGCAACTAGAACTTTTACATGCTGCTGGTGGGAATTAATGGTTCAGTCATTCTGGAAAACATTTCAGCAATTTCTTAAAAAGTTACACATAACATCTAATATACAACTTAGCTTTCCCATTCCTTTGTATATACCCAAGAGAAATGAAAACATACATCCATACAAAAATTTGTCCACAAGTGCTCATAGCAGCTTTGTTTTTAATTGCCACAAGTGGAAACAATCCAAATATCCCTCAGTAGGTGAAAGGATATACAAATTATAGTATATCCCTATGTAATTCTCTCAGCAATGAAAAAAAGACCCATGGGTTCAGACAGCAATGTGGATAAATCACAAAAAAATTATGCTGGGACCCTCAATAAATAGATAATAAAAGAATATATATAGTATAATGCCATTTATATGAAAGCAGATCATTGTTTGCCTGGGATAGGGGTGGGAGATTAGGATGTGGACCAGAGAGATATTACAAAGGGTCATATGGAAATTTCTGAGAGTGATGGATATGTTCATTATTTTGATTTTTGTGAAGGTTTCATGGGTGTATTAATATACTGAAACTCATTAAATTGTGCATATAAATATGTGAGGTTTGTTTTACAACATTTATACTTCAATACACATATTTTAAAAGTGCCAGCCACTGCTACCTTTCCCTTCCACAGGGGTGTCAGTATGTCATAGGGGAAAGCTGAAGGGTCCCTCATCAAACTGTTCTCTGCCCAAGTGTTGCTACAATATCTAAAAATCCACCATTGACTTTTTCATTCCCTTTGAGATCATTACTGTCCCTCAAGGCAGTACTCTTGGCTGCATCTTTCAACCCCAATTTGAAACCTAGCTTGAGCTATCTTAAATTAAAAGAGGGATTTTATTGACCAAACCAAAGACAGATGGACTTGGAAATGGCCTTAGGAGTACATCCTGCACTCCACTGCAGTCACTTACTACTGTCTCATTTTCCTTGAACTCTCCCGACCGCTCTCACTCTCATGGTCTCTTTCTCTCACCTTTCTCTCTAAATTTCTGGAAAGTTCTAGTTTGGCTTTATTCTCCCAAACTAGCTGTCCTCAAAAGGCCAGACAATGGCCCCTGTCAGCTGTAACTTTCCTTCTTAAAGCTTCACAACCAAAGAAGCAAGGGAGCTCTCTCCACAACTCCAGCTCTACAAAACAACCCAGCTTGGGTTCCAGGCTTGTGTTATGAGTGGGCAGGCTCACTGTGATTGGGAGAGTGGTATTTGAAAACTTTACAGATTACCCAAGGGGGTTGGGAGTAAGGGGCGAGTGAGTAAAAGTGAAGAGCCATATGCAATGAATTTTCTGTTTCAGGATCTTGCCTAGCACCAGCCTGGATCCCAAACTCTAGCAAGATCAAAAACTTGTTTTGTTTTGTTTTTACTGGCTGTGGCACCAGGCATGGCTTCCTTTCCCAGAACTGCCTTAATAAGTAGCTAACACTGCCAATAGAGCCCTTCAGATCACCTACCTGCCCATCTAGAACTGTCTTATGGGAATTCCCTGGCTGTCCAGTGGTTAGGACTCTGTGCTCTCACTGCCGAGGGCCCGGGTTCAATCCCTCGTTGGGGAACTGAGACTTCGCAAGCCGTGTGGTCAAAAAAAACACACACAAAAAAAGTCTTATGGCATTCTGTTTTTCTCACCTCAAAAACAGGAAACTACCAGAATGGTCATGCTTCTCAGCTTCCCACAAAATAGTGATTATGATTTTTCATCTTCCAAGTAGATTTCTCATTAGATGAAGAAGCCAAGGATGTTTGCATGCAAAATGACTCAGGAAGGAAAGTAGTGCTGTCAGAGGCTGCTGGCTTTTTTTATCCTAGAACAGGTTCCCTCCCCTGGAGAAGGAGGTTAGTTCAATCTACTAATGTGGTGAAGAACTAGTTAACAAATAGGTGAATATACCCAGGCCGCATTGTCCAGTAACAGTGAAAATGATGCAACCTACTATCATGTTCCTAATGACTACTGAGTTAACAATGGGAAATTATTTAGGAAAATGCAAAAGTACAAAGGTTTTTCATTTTACGAATGTCAAAACTTTTACATTTCAAGTTCTGTTTGGTTTGGACAACAGTCAAGTTGAAAGTTGCTGCTTTTTATAAATTTTTATTTTGTTCCCCATTACCATTAGAAGCACAAAAACTCCAACTATAATCTTTTCATATTTTATTTTAAAATATGCTTATTTGCCTCCAAAAACCGTCATGAAAATGAAAGCCATTCCTGCCCTTGTCTAAACCCCTACTTCCAAAAGGACATTCTTTGTAAATTATTTTTCAGTAATTTGAATTTACTTCAAAGAGTCTGGCTAATATTTAAAAGGTTTTTTCCAAAGTCTTAGACATTACCACATGCACAATTTTGATCTCATAAGTATTACCACTGCAGGCCAATTGGGAATTCTATTGGAAGAATTCAAGTTTCTCTTGTTCTGGACCATATCTACTGACATTTCTTGAAAACATCACACACACACACACACACACACACACTCCTAGCATGGCTATATAATTTCTAAATTATGCAGCACTGAAAAGTACATTACAAGATTTGGCTTTTAAATATTTAAGGTTATCTAAACCACTGTGCTCCCAAAGGAATGAATGGATGTAATTTACAAATGTGATAGAAAGATCTCCAGGATAGCAAGACAGTTTTTCTAAATTCATAGACCATGGAGCCACTATAAGCCTGAATTGTTTGCTTTTGATGTTGTCATCATTATTATCAGAAGAAATTATAGTTTTAAATTTTTCAGATAGTTTTATTTTCACCAAAATCATAGATCAGATAGTACTAAAAGACTGACAAGGAAAACAAAAATCCCTTTCTTCAAGCCCCACACTTCCTAACTTCCCAGCTCAGTTTATCAGAGGCAACCACTTTTTATTCTCGTAGCTATTCCATCAGAGAGTTACCTTCTTATTTCCAAATAATTGCACACTGCTACTCCTCAATTTGTTGATTTTAGACATTCTTCCTCGTACTATAAACAGGATCTAGCTCTCTTAACTGAATATGCAAATATTATGTCTTAAATTTTTTTCCAAAAGCGACATAATATCTTTCGACAATTTATCTCGTTTTTGTTTTGTTTTCTTTGTTTTTCCAAGTGACCTCTCTTATCAGATGGCCCTTTTCTTGGTGGCGCCCTCCTGGCACCCTCTGTCCTCTGGCTGCATTCTGGACCAGTTGCTCCCTCTGCCTGCTGTTGAGCTGTCATCCTGAAGCATCTCTTTCCTGTGCTCTTAAGTTTGATACACTGCGTTCTGGACCCCATGTCACCCTTTTGCTCAGTTTAGTACTTCTTTTCACTGGAACCTGCCCAGCTTCTCAAGAACGGGATATGGGGTATAAATTTGCTGAGTCTCCACGTGTCCGGAAATGTCCTTTTCTGCCCTCAGATTTTACTAATGATTTGGCATTCCAAGTTGAAGATCATGTTCTCTCAGATTTTTGAAGTCATTGCTCCATTATTGGCTAACATCCAGAAGTGTCGTTGTGGACTCTCATTTGAATTTATTCTGCAAATATGTATTGGTTGCCTGCAGTGTAACAGGCACTGTTGGAAATATAGCAACGTAAAAAGAAACAAATCTCCTGCCTTCATGGAGCTTACTTTTCAGTGTTAAAAACAGACCCCCCCCCCAAAAAAAAATCACAAGCAGTAAATAAATTAGATGATTACAAATTATGAAAAGTCTATGAAGAAAACAAGATGGTGTAAAGGAGTGGGAGTGGGTGTGCTGCTTCTGATGGCAGTCGGGGGAGATGTACTAGGGAGGCGCCATCTAGGCTGAAACCCGGACAGTGGCTGAAGGGTCTGGAGGTGGAACCAGTCTGGCCAGTTTGAAATGACCTCCGTGACTGGAGCCTGGTGAAGAAGTGGTGAGAAGCCTGCTCCTGGTCTCACTTCATGAAGACTCTTGTGGAATGTGGGGTTTTTCTTCATTACAACAGAGAACTGCTGGAAGGTTTTAAAATAAGGTAATGGAGCAACTTAAAAATTTTTACTTAAACATAAAAATTTAAGTTTTTAAAAGATCATGGTACAGGGTGAGAGAGTGTCATGGACATATATACACTACCAAATGTAAAATAGATAGCTAGTGGGAAGCAGCCGCATAGCACAGGGAGATCAGCTCAGTGCTTTGTGACCACCTAGAGGGGTGGGATGGGGAGGGTGGGAGGGAGGGAGATGCAAGAGGGAAGAAATATGGGAACATATTGTATATGTATAACTGATTAACTTTGTTATAAAGCAGAAGCTAACACACCATTGTAAGGCAATTTTACTTCAATAAAGATGTTTAAAAAAAAAAAAAAAAAAAAAAAAAGACAGTGGGAAAAAAAAAAAAAAAAGATCATGGTGCTATAAGAAAACTGTAAGAGTGGAAGCAAAGAGACCAGTTATGAGGCTGTTTGTTCCTCTGGTCTCCATGAGAGGTGACAGTGGCCTGGTATGTGGCAACAGCAGTGGCCAGAGTGGGGATATAGTTGAGAAGCAGATCCAACAAGAACTCCTAAAATTAGCATGTGGGATGCAAGAGAAAGAGGATGTCAAAGGGGCCTTCAACTGTAAATGTGATGTTTTATTTCTTTAAAAATATATATACGAAGAGAATAGGGGAAATGTTAATATATTTGATGTCTAGGTTGCGTGTGTTCATTGTGTTCTCTTCAATTCTCTATTACATAGTTCCTTTTTTTTCCCCTTCTTAATCATGACATTAAAGACCTAGATAGAGCTCCACATCTGTGGATAAGACTTGCAGCTTCCCTGCTGGGTGACTGGGCAGAGGTCCGTAGAGGCAGGTCTGCAGACTTTCAGCTGCCCCTCTGCTCAGCCCTGCATCTCTTCGTGAACCTCAAGTCTGTCCCTTTCTGGATGTCTTGAGTAGGGACCAATATAAGTTTTGTGGAGCCTGAAGATTTTACAATATGGGACTCTCTTGAATGAAAAGAATACCAACTCCTGAATCCAAATTTAGTATGAAAGTGACTATTTATAATGAGAAAAAGTCACAACGAATAGTACATTTGAAAAAGCTGACATATTCCATAAATGTCACAAAATCTGGGAACATCACAGTTTTTATTGATTCACTATGTAATACCTTTTCTCCTAC
The DNA here is from genome assembly GCF_009873245.2 of Balaenoptera musculus. Taxonomy (NCBI): domain Eukaryota; kingdom Metazoa; phylum Chordata; class Mammalia; order Artiodactyla; family Balaenopteridae; genus Balaenoptera; species Balaenoptera musculus. The sequence goes on from NC_045791.1 coordinate 43,110,743, forward strand.
ATTTTGTTTCGCTACAGACTCTTTGCCTCTTTATATAATAATCATATAATATCATTTCTGTACAGAGACTAGGAAAATAATTCCTCTAGCTTGATTGAATACTTTTAAAAATATTGATGGTTTAGGTGTTTCAGCTTCACAACTCATGGGTGATGTCATGTAAATTAAGATTGCTGACAAATTTGGGGCGGCATCTGTTACATTTCTTTCAACATAAGATGAGAAATATCAGGGCATTTCAAGGTGTCTTGTGTAATAACTAGTCTTTAAAAATCTTTAAATTGATGACATTCATTAACCAGCTTGTCATCAGTGTCTGCACCATGGTGGCATCTTATGAATTTCATGTTACCTGTACAATGTCAATATTTTATGCAAAACAGCCAGAAATTAAAATTTTTCCAATGTCTTAGGATTCTCATCCAAAACCCATTATTTCTATTTAAAATTTTTTTCTCCTTCTCAGTGAATTATTGCCTTAGTATAACCTGAAAATTGCTTGTTTCAAGTTGCTTCTTTATCTCAGAATAATTTCTACCAATGTCAGTTGTCATTGTCACTTTTGTTTCATATTCCTTTAATTGTCTATCTAAATTTTCTTTCAGTTTCTAGATAAATACCTATATTACATATTTTGTCTTATTTTCTAATATATATGAGTCTTGACACTAGAGCCACTTGTTGTTTTAGACCATTTTGCCTTGAAGGCAGTTTGATCCATTGGGATACCTAAATCATGTGAGTTCACACAAACACAGTTGGTGTGTATATGTGTTTGTGTTCACACACACAGGAATTCTGACTCATGCTATTTTGTGTGATTCACATAAAAATATATATGGTGTATTTATAATTGCACACGCTACGTTATCAAATATGTTTCTGACAAGAAAGAATTTCCATTTTAACCAGACATTGATGGGAACCAAATCTTTTGCTTACTATTTATAAGTCTGATGATTGGAAGAATTTTCCATAGACTAACTTGTTTTTTCTCCATTATTTATCATTCCTTGTGCTGGGAACCATAGGACACGTTCATACCATTGTGTGACTTTTGTCCCTGCACCTTTGGGCCACAATGCAGATTTAGGTGGTACACTGGGTGGTATTTGGTACAATGGATTGCCCCTTCTACACTGGGAAAACTAACACACTTTAGCTATACACAGAAATGCTTGCAAACCATATAAATATATCCCAATAAATCCAAGTTAAATGCATGTCCAGCTCAACTATCCCATATATGTATCCCCAAAATGTCCATAGCCACTCCAAAGTTGTCTGAAATGAAAGAGAGTATGATGGAGAGGAACTTGAATTGGAAAGAGACAGCAGTCTTCAATAATTGTAATTGTAATTCAAAAATATACATGGCCAGGGCTTCCCTGGTGGCGCAGTGGTTGAGAATCTGCCTGCCAATGCAGGGAACACGGGTTCGAGCCCTGGTCTTGGGAGGATCCCACATGCCGCGGAGCAACTAGGCCCGTGAGCCACAGCTACTGAACCTGCGCGTCTGGAGCCTGTGCTCCGCAACAAGAGAGGCCGCGATAGTGAGAGGCCCGCGCACCGCGATGAAGAGTGGCCCCCGCTTGCCGCAACTAAAGAAAGCCCTCGCACAGAAACGAAGACCCAACACAGCCATAAATAAATAAATAAATAAATAAATAAACCCAAAGTTTAAAAAAAAAAATATATATATACATGGCCATGTGAACAAACTGTAGGGCCCCTTCCAGACCCTCTCTCTTAGAAGGGGCCCACACTGATGAGGGACTTTGAAGTTAAAGCTTTATTACCTTCTCAGTAAATCTGCCTCTGCTCTGGAGAATAAAGCTCTGGTGTTTTCCTGTGTGGAGAGGGTGGGAGTGCATAGGAGAGCATCGATCTGGTGCTCTATGCGGATGGGCTGGTGTTGGGGGGTGACAGTCTTCTTACATAGTCTTTAACTCAGGGTCCATTTTCTCCATCTGGGGCCTCACCTCCTCCTCTGATGCCTCCAAATGCTGAGCTCCCCACGGGTTCTGCGGTGCCAATTCATTCTCTTCTTCCAGCCTTCCTCTCTGTAAGCACTATGAATGATGGCACCTCCACCCGCTCTATCAGCTACCATACCTCCAGCTGCTCCTTGACGGCTTTCTATCTCACATGCACCCTGGATGCCTCAGCAGGTTATAGGCTGCTCTAATAGGACTTATGATCCCAGGCTGACCAAGCAGAACTGTTTATAGCCTAGTCCTAGGAATCAGCAATTTTGTTCAATTATGAATAGACATAATTAGGTTGGCGTATATTAACTAAGTTACATAATGGGTTAGGTTAGTATATGTGAACTAGACGGAAAGATAGTAATTTGCATTCCCATTGCAAAGTAAATTAAAAACAAAAAACTCATGTTCACTAGTGTTAAGTCTTCATTTCTCTTGTTCTTATGGGTTCATGCTTTCCTTATTCCTTTTTTCTTCCAGTTTCACTGAGATGTAATTGACATACAGCACTTATACAGCTTAAGGTATACAGCATAATAATCTGACTTACATACATCATGAAATGATGACCACAGTAAGTTTAGTGAACCTCCATCATCTCGTATAGATACAAATTTAAAGAAATAGAAATTTTTTTTTCTTGTGATGAGAACTCAGGATTTACTCTCTTACTAACTTTCACACATAATACACAGCAGTGCTAATTCTATTTATCATGTTGTACATTATATCCCTAGTACTTATTTGTCACATAACTGGGAGTTTGTACCTTTTGACCATCTTCATCCAATTCCCCCCTATTTCTGCCACCCCCTCTTCTGGTAACTACAAATCTGATCTTTTTCTATGAGTTTGTTTGTATGTTTGTTTGTTTTTGAAGTATAATTGTTACTTGAATAAAGCGATATAAATAATGTTCATAATTGCAAAACTGCCTTGATTGATTTATTCAACACATGTTTTTAAAAACCCATTATGTGCCAGAGATTGGGTTGTAATCTCCATGAGATCGGAGACTTCATCTCTTTTGTCCACCTTTGTATTTTCAGCACTGTGAACAGTACCAAGCCCAAAGAAGGCCCACAATACACAACTGTTGTTGTTGAATAAGTAATTGAATATGTAAGAGCCAACTGGGGGGCAGAAACAGATTTAGTAACCTACAAGAGAAATCAGATAGAGGCATATCTAGTGTACTAAGTTTATTATCACTGCTATAACACATTGCCACAAATTTAAGTGACTTAACACAAATTTATTATCTTACAGTTCAGGAGCTCAGTAGTCCAAAAATCATTGTGTTGGTAGGAATTCCTTCTGGAGGCTCTGACAGGAGAATCTGTTTCCTTGCCTTTTTCAGCTTCTAGGGGCCACCTGCATTCCTTGCTTGGGGCCCCTTCTTTCATCTTCAAAGCCAGCTGTATAGCATCTTCAAATCTGTTCTCTCTCTCTCTCCCTGAACTCTCACTTTCTCCTCTGATTGCATTGTCACATCTCTCACTCTGACATTCATGTTTCCTTCTGTGCTTACATTGAGCATATCAGATAATTCAGGTAATTTCCTATCTCAAAAATTTTAACTTAATCACATCTGCAAAGTCTCTTTCACCATGTAAGGTAACATATTTCAAAGGTTCCAGAATTGTGGACATATGGGGGGGTCATTTATTCTTTCTACCACACCTGGGATATAATGGGCCACAGAGGAAGGGAGCTTCATTTCAATGTGGGGATACAGGAAAAGGTTTATAGAGAAGGTTATTGTTGTCCCAAGTCTAAGAACATGAGCAGATAAGAAAGACTTTTACAGGCAAAGAAAGCAGCATGAGAATAAGTAAGAAGACAGGAAAGAGCGGATCTTGCCTGACGAGCTCAGGAAGTTTGGTAGGATTTGGGTGTGGAACAAGATGGGTCATTGGGGAGCAAGTGTTGAACAAAAAAATAGCTGAAGAAGTCTGTCATCAGCATTTCATGAAGAGCATTGTAGGACTTGCTAAGGAGTTTGGACTTTATCCTGTAGACGAGTTTAATCAATGAAGGATTTTAAACAGCTTAAAATGTTTCCCTGGTTTCTCTTTGTACTTGGGATAAAATTTAATGTCCTTAACATGGAGCCATGTGGGTCTCCTTTGGGAATCTGTTAGAAGCTATGAACCCCTTCCCAGAATAATATTTTTACATACATAAAATTTAAAAGAACATAGGGTTACAAAGCAAAACAATTTTGTTGAAATATAGAGTCCTACCCATCAACCCATCGGGAGTCTATGGATCCCAGGTTACAAACCACTCAAGTATCGGGCTTCTGTTCTCTCTCTCTCTCTTTCTTTCCTCTCCCATCTTGAGCTCAAAACCCCAATGTTTGCTCCATTAAAATGTGAAGTTCTTCCTACCTTGGGACCTTGCCACATGCTATTCGTCTGTTTTTAGTGTTTTTCTTCTCTTCAGCCCCTTCCCCACCCACTACTGGGTAACTCCACCTTGGTTTGAATGTCACTTTATTGGGAAAATTCACAGGACCCTCAGATTAGGTTAAGTCTTCTATTAGGGTATCATATCATTCAGTAACTGTCTTTTACAAAATTAACAATATTTACATAGTTATTAATGTGATTATTTACTAAAGTCTGTCCCGCTAATGAGACAAGAATTTCCACAAGAGCAGGAGCTATTATCTGTATTCCCAGTGCCTAGCACATTGTAGACACTGCGTTTTTTAAATAAATTTTTAATTCTAAAACAGTTTTAGATTTACAGAAAAATTACAAAAATAAAGAGTTATCATATACCCAACAGTCAATTTCTCTTATTATTAGTATCTTATATTAGTATGGTTTATCACAATAAATGGATAAATATCAATATATTATTATTAAGTAAATCTCATACATTATTTAGAGTTTTCATTTTAATCTAATGTTATTTTTCTGTTCCAGGATCCCACCCAAGATATCACATTACATTTAGTCATCATGTCTCCTTGGGCTCCTCTTGGCCGTATTTCTCAGACTTTACTTGCCTTTGGTAACCTTGAGGATTTTGAAGAGTACAGTTCAGGTATTTTGTAGAATGTCTCTAATTGCAATTTGTCCGATGATTAAACTGGGATTATGGCATTAGGGGAGGAAGACCACAAATATAGAATCATTTTTCTCACATCATATCAAAGGTACATACTAGCAACAAGACATCACTGCTGATGTTGACCTTGATCACTTGGCTGAGGTCATGTTTGTCAGCTTCCTCCACTGTAAAGTGACTCTTTTTTTTTTTTTTTTTTTTTTTTGGTCCTTTGCATTTTGGGAGGAAGTCACTGCACAGCCCACATGTAAGGAGTAAGGATTTATGTTCTAACTTCTTGAGGTTGGAGTATCTATGTAAATTACATGTTTTTTTTCTGCATGAGACATTTGCCTATTCTGCCCATTTATTTATTTCTTCAATCATTTATTTATAACTGTATTAACTCATGGTTTTTATTGTATACTTTTAAATTCCAATACTACTTTATCTTTTGCTCAAATTTTTCCAGCTTTGGCCGTTGGGAGCTTTTTTAGATGGCTCCTCTGTCCCTTTTACATACCCCCATTAGTGTGTGTGTATATGTGTATTCCCCCTCACTTCTTTACTTTCTGGCATATTGAAAGCTCATCATGCATACTTCCCACCCCAGTCCTAAAATTGGCTATTTTCCAAGGACCCCTGGCTCCTTATATTGGAGAATCAGATTAGAAACCAAGATCTGAGCATGAGATATGTTCATTGCTACCAACGGGTCATTGCTTCTGGGCCCTCTCAGCTGAGAGAGCAAAGAAATACGTTTGCGTACTGACTCACGTGTATATATAAACATTTCTATAAATATTTCTCTATGTGACTGTCTGTATACATATGGAGCTAAACATTAGTTCATACTCATGTCTCCAACTCTAATCCATTACCACAGAACAATTCTAGCCTCCTCCCCTTGCTGAACCGTAACTTCACACTGCAAGAAACCTGGCTCCCATCATATGCCATTCATTTGCTGAGTTGTTCAATTCCATTATACACATATAGTGGATTCAGAATTGTTAACCCATACACCCATGGAATACAACTTCATTAACTAGATTACAATGCTTATATACAGTTTCTTTTGCCTTTAATCTTACAGATTTCAATCATTTCCAAAATGACTGAAGTCAGCACCTTTTTCCTTCACCCACGTTAGTGAAGTTGTTTCATATATTTGTAATATAGTTAGATTCTTTTGTCACAGTCTGCGTCCCATTCTGGGACCTCTCTGACCACCTAAATGATTTTTAAACTTGCGTAGATTAATATTCGCTCACTATAAAATTCTACGGCTTTTGACAAATACATAGTGTCACATGTCCACCATTACATTGTTATACACAATGGTTTCACCCTCCTAAAATATCTCTTGTGCTTCGCCTATTCGAGTCTTTCCTCTTCCCAAACCCTGAACCCCTGACAAACACTATTTGTTTATCATTTTTATAGTTTTGCCTTTTCCAGAATGTCATATAAATGAAATCATATAATATGTAATCTTTTTAGAGTGGCTTTTTTCACTTAACAAAATACATTTAAGATTATCCATGTCTTTGCAAGGTTTAAAAGCTCATTCCTTTTTATCTCTGAATATTTCATTGTATGGATGTACCACAGTTTATTTATCCACACCTGTAAAGGGACATCTTGATTACTTCCAGTTTTTGATAACTGTGAATAAAGCTGCCATAAACATTCTTGTGCAGGGTTTTATGTTCACGTGCGTTTTCGAATCAGCTGGGTGAACACCTAAGGGCATAATCGCTAGACTGTATGCTAAGACTATGTCTAGCTTTGTAAGAAACTGCTAAACTGTGTTCCAAAGTGTCTGTACTTCAGTGCATTCTTTAATGAATTATGAGGTCATTCTGGAGGCAGTGTGCGGATGTCAGTAGAATTGAAAGCTGGAGGTTAAATTTAGTTAAGAGACTGCTGCGATGGTTCTGGCCAGAGATAATGAATGTCTGGAAAAAAGAGAATCTGAGAGGATAGAGTGTAGTTTCATAGCCATGAAGAGATAAGGATGTAGAGTCCTGGTCACTAACTAGATATGGGATTATGATGATGGATGGTGGCTCCCAGGTGTCTACTTCAGGTAACTGAGTAAATGGGAACAGAGAAGAGGGGCACTTTGGGAAGACTGGGGGTTTGGGGAACATTTTGATCACTCGAGTCCAAAGTGCCTATGGGACTTGCCAGGGGAAATGTCTAGAAGGCAGTTGTACGCAGGAGCCTGAGCACAGAAATAAAACCTGTTTACTAGGATAGAAAGAAATAAAATTACTCACAGTTGTAAAGAGAGGCCTGTAGTAAATTCTAACTTAGTAAACTGTCAATTTTGGTTTAAGAATCACCGTTTCCATTAAATTTAAATCTTTGCCGTGCAATGTATTTGTCTGTTAAGTGACAGAGGCTTTAAAATGAAGATAGATATCTGCGTCTCCATCCTACAAGCCTGGTTGCTAAATTATTCTACCTGCCAGCCTGTATAATTCAACCTCCATTCACCAACTGTATTCTGAATATTCCCTTAGATTACCAATATTTTGTATTTTAGAACCAAGAAAGAGTTTGGGGACCATCTAGTTCAACCACTTATTCTTGAATATGAACTTAAGTGTGTATGTAGTTGAACCTAATCAATTTAATTACTATCACCTCACTATACTTCCTTGCTTCTTATCAAATCAAGTATCTAGGCTCTCTTAACAAAAAAGCAACTTTTACATTGAAATTCAAAGGAATAAGTTGTTCTGAACCCCGGAATGAAGGTAATGTTGCATTTCTTTATTTTTCTAAATCTAGTCAAATCTAACGCCAAATCTCTGCCCACAAAAATTGGCAGGAAGCCCAGTTCCAGTGTCAATGGGGTGGGGACTCCCTCTCTTTCTTGGGCATGAGGCCCTAGAAAGTAGGAGCAGGACTTGGTCTTAGGTTTTGGAGGCTGCTGCTGCCTTTGTACTTTGCAGAGACCCCTGAGGGCTGGAAAAAGATGGCAGCTCTATAGTGGCTCTAGTCCTTTTTGGCAAGCTCGGTTACCAGAGACTCTTACAAAGGCAGAACAGTTAGTTCACAGGGCTCACAGGCTCCTTCCCCTCCTGCATCTGGCCATCTCAGACAAGTGCCTTCCAGAAGGCTCTTTACCACTCTCCCTTTATCCCTATTCCATTCCCAGAAGATGCAACTCCATTGGGGTTAAATCATTCCCTTCTTTACCCTCCAAGCACAAACCTCCATTCCCTTGGCTCTTCCAGACAATCCACCTTAATTATCTGGAAAAGCAGAGACCAGGAATTGTAATTTCTGTTGACCAGAAATTTGTTGACCAAAGCAAATAAGGTGTAAGCTGGCCAGGTGTAAGACTGACAAGTTAGGGGCTACATACCCTGTCTATAGTATGCAGGCACCACCCCACAATACCAAGTCTTTTGGTTCAACAAGAGAAGCCAACAGTATACTCTTTTAGAGAAATTCTCCCCAAGTTTCAAAAGTTGGTGATTATTTCAAGATATTTAAAAATTCCCTTCAGACCAAACCAAAAATACCTGTAATCAGTGGAGCACAATTTTGAAATCCTTTACCTAGATCTTCTAAATGCACATGTATGTTAAAGAAAGACAAATTCTTTCTAGAAAATTCTACCTTCCAATCCTAGAATCAAAAAATAAAGATAAAAGATAATTGCTTCTAACTGGAGTTAAGGGAAATTCACCATACCTAAGGAACAAAAGCTGAGTAGTGGGTGAGGGGATTCAGAAAATATTTTTTTTCTAATGAGTGTTCAGCAGAAAAATTTATTTGAAAGTTAAATTTTCAGCCTTGTTATATATACCTTACAGTGCTTCACACACATGACCTAATTTGGACGTGTGAATGATAAATATCTGTGTTAGAACATAAGACATTTGGATTAGGGCTGAATCCTTGGTTTCTCTTCTACTGACTTGGCCTAGTGCTTTGCTCAGTGAATTCAATAACTATACCGATAACTGATGGATTAGGAGAGAGGAGGAAGTGAATAATCTAGTTACTATCTCCTGGAAATATAACAAGATGACTGAAAAATGCATTTCTGTTTGAATAATTTTTTGATAATGGTGAGTGTGTGTGTGTGTGTGTGTGTGTATGAAAAAGTTTGGTCACAACTGTTTGTCTTAGTCCATTCTGGCTGCTATAACAAATAACCATAGACTGGGTGGCTTATAAACAACAGAAGTTTATTTTCACAGTTCTGGAGGCTGGGAACTCCAAGATCAAGCTGCTGACAGATTCAGTGTCTGGTGAGAATCTGCTTCCTGGTTCATTGACAGCCATCTTCTCTTTCTGTCCTCATATGGTGCAAGGGAGTGAGGGAGCTCTCTGGGGTCTCTTTAATAAGGGCACTAATCCCACTCATTACAGCTCCACCCTTATGACCTAGTAACCTCCCAAAGCCCCCACCTCCTAATGCTCTGACATTGGGGGTTAGAATTGGGTGGGGGCATAAACACTCAGTCTACAGCAGTACTGAAGCATTTTATGAAAATCATTTGGAGGCACAGGTGTAAATCCAGTCATATGATTCATATAGCAGAGAGGTTCCTGCAAAATGAAGGGGCCTTTCTCATGGAACTAAGATGGAGTAATGGGGCCCTTCCTTCTTGTTTCCGTTTGGGAAGGCTTGGTTTTTCACTTACTGAAATGAATTAGTAACGTTGTGTCTTGAATTTTCAGAAAGTAAAAACTCATTCAAATTTACCATGATTATAAAAAGATTCATAGCAAATCACTGCGCACCTTTGTCTCCATGAAATACAAAGAGCTCCATGCTTATTATTCAATGCAGTATGATTCTGAATGACAGCCAGCCCTAGGAGGACCACCATATTCCACACTCAGAGGCCTCCTTAACTCAGAGGTATGCACTGTGCATTCATTTCCTCATCATCTAATCGACTCTGTTAGCATTTTACCTTACTTCACCTCTGTAGTATTCTTCCCGCAAACCCATCAACCTATTCTAATCATGAGAAAAATATCAGACAAACTCAAATTGAAAGTCATTTTACAAGATACAAACCAGTTGCTCTTCAAACTGTCAAGATCATGAAAAACAAGGGAAAACGGAGAAACTGCCACAGACCAGAGGAGATTAAGAAGATATGACAACTAAATGCAATGTGGTATTCTAGATGGAATCCTGGAACAGAGAAAGGATATTAGTGGGAAACTTGTGAAATGAAATGAAATTCCAAATGAAATCTGTAATTTAGGTAATAGCAACACATCACTGTCTTGACAAAAGTGCCATGGTTATGTGAGATGTTAACAGTAAAGGAAACCAGGCAAACAGTTTATGGGAACTTTCTCTAATGTCCTTGCAATTTTTTGTAAATACATAATTACTCCAAAATAAATAATTTATTTAATAAATTTTTTTAATTGCCCTAAACTTAGCTTCCTGGATACTCTGTCTAACTTGGCTTCTTTGATCAAGCAACTTGATAATAGGCTTTAGACAACAGCACAAAGCTCCAGGGGAAGTTTTGTTTTTCATTATCTTGTGGCCCCTAGAGAGTCTGTCCTAAATCAATATATCAGTCTGAAAGGAATCTTTTGGTTTCAAGGGACAGAAACTTCAACTCAAAGCAATAAACAAAAACGGGAATTTCTTGGTTCATGTAATTGAAAATCCAGGGTTGCACTGGCTCCAGAATAAAGGGAATGATGTCACCAGCTCTTCCTAATCTCTTGGTCCTGTCTTCTGCTCTGTGGCTTCATCCTGAAGTCTTTTATCATGACTCTCTGCAAATCCAGCCTCACATCCCTAGGGAGGGGAGGGGAGAATGCAAACAATAAACATATTAAGTAAATAATATAGAATTTTAGTGCATGATGCATGCTTTGTACAAGAGAAAGAAAATGGAGCGGAGCAAGGGGAGAGCTGACAGGGAGAGAAGTTGTAGTATAAATTGGATGGTCAGAGCAGGCCTCATTTTGTAGGGGACTTTGGAGAAAAAACTTGAAGGAATTAGCCAAATAGTTATAAGAGGGAAGAACATTCTAAGAGTGAAAACAGCCAAATCAAATTCCCTAAAGTGGAAGCACGCCTGGCATGTTCTAGCAGCAGCAGACAAGTCAGTGTGACTGGAGCAGAGTGAGAGAGGAGAACAGGAGTTGGGAAAGTCAGAGGGATATCAAGTAGCCACCTCATGTGTGGCCTTGCAGATAATTAGAAGAACTTTGGTTTTTACTGAGTGATACAGGATCCATTGCAGGGCTTTGAGCAGAGAAGAGGCATGCTCTGTTGTGTAATAAACTACTGGTGATAAGGGTACAGAAGGGAGACCAATAAGAAAGCTCCAGCCGTAATGCAGGTGGTTATAGCCATAAATGAGAGCAAAAAATGCTTGCGGCTTGGGACAGGGTGATAGGACCAGAGACGGCGAGAGTTGGTAGGATTATAGATACATTCAGAAGAAAGAACCTGCAAAAATTCCTAACGTATTAGATAAGGTGTTGTAGGGAAGTAAAGGAGTCAAGGTGTTTAGTCGGAGCAGTTGGAAAGGTGGAGTTGTCATCAATTAAGGTGGTGAAAGCTGTAGGCAGAACAGGTCTGAAAGTAAAATACAGAGTTTAGATTTGGACACAAGAAAGATGGGGAGGAAGTAGTTGCATATAGGAGTCTGATATTCAAGAAAGAGAGTTCCGGGCTTGGAACTGTCAGCAAATAGATCATATATCAATCAGCATACTGGCAGGAAATAGAAGGCAGATTCAAACCGAATGACTGAGAAGAGAAACATTCATAAAAGGGTGGGCAGGATTTAGGAAGCACAACAAGGAATGGTAGAGTTCTCCAAAGGTGATAGCATCCCTGGTGTGAAGAGGCCAGTGGAGGAAGCACTCATCAGTCTGAAGAGGGTGGTTGTGTGGAGAGTGCAGCCTGACAAGAGATACGGCCTTCAGTGGAGGACCGCAGCCAAGCTGTGGCAACCGGCTGGGAATTCATATCCCAGCCTGGCTTTCCTTCTACCGTCCTAGCTCGTGCCAGTGTCTCCCATGGGCCAAAACCCCAATGAAAAGTAAAGGTCAAGGGAGCGTGTTGCTGTGTGCTCCCAGGAGAGCAGGGTGGAAAAGGGTGGGGAGTGAATCTAGAAAGAGCAACGGAAGCGATGAAGCATAGGTACTAAACATTTAAAGCGAAGTGTCTGGATGAGATTGGCAGAGAAGTACGTGTGGATAAAGAACCAGGAGGGCTAAAGTCTGAGCCCTGGACATTCCAACATGAAGAGGAGCTGAGGGATAGTGGTAAGAGGGGAGTGGGAGGAAAATCAAGTGTGATGTCTGGGAAATCACTGATTCAGGGAGGAGAAAGTAACTTTGTCGAAAGCTGCTGGTAGCATCAGGTAAGATGAGGACTAAAAATCGGCGGTGGATTCAGTAGCATGGAGGTTATGGGTCACGTGCACGGGCTCAGTGAGTGCGGGGGCACACACCTGGCTGAGTTAAGGAAAGGAGAAATGGGTTGAGGGGAATCGGCTGAGCTCAGTGCTGTTTCAGAGCATTTTTCTGCAAAAAGAAGGAACAGGATGGTAGCCAGCAAGGGAAGCGGAGTCAGGAAAAGGCTTTGTTGTTGTTTTGTTTGGTTGTTTTGTCTTTAAAGAGAGAAGAACTAACACCACGTTTGCCTTCTGATGGGTGTTATCTAATAGACAGTTAATAATTGATGATGTATGGGCAAGAGGGAAGGAATGCTGGACCAATGTCCTCCCACCAGACAAAGGGGAGGAGAGATGGTACAAAAGTACATATTAAGGAAAATATTAGTACAGAACTCACAGGCCTGTAGTGAGGAGTGAAAGAAATAATGCATGAAGAACAGTTGTTTCCAGCATAATAATTATTATATTTTTCTAATTAATACTTTTAATAATAATAATAATATTATGAATTTTTCTAGGCCTTATTTTTCTCATCTATAAAAAGAAGCTGGCATATATTTCTGAAGTGCTGTCCAGCTCTAACAAGCTGTGAAATGAGATTACTCAGGAAGCTGCGCTTGATGTCTAAATAGAACCTAATATCCAGGCTGAGATCATGAGGTCACTTAGTAATATTTAAAAAGAAATGTATGTACATCTTAAATGTATACAATTCAACTGCATGCACCATGAGGAATTATAATGCCTCTGAGCCTATTGCTACAGTAGGAAAACAGTTAAGAAAAAATTCTCGGAATACCTGAGCGTCTAAGACTCTCTAAAAGCAATTGTCGTGCAACTCCAAGCCTAGACCAGGTTGCTGTGTAAACTGTACTCCTTAAGGCATTTAAAGACTTAGCACAAGTGGCTTGAAGTTTAATCTTTTAATTCCATTGCTCCATAAGTTCCTTGTAGGTTCAGTGAACAAGGAATTTAGACATAATATTAGAAACCTATTTTCAGGAAAGGGCTTAGGCATGGAAAAAAACGCCCTGCATTTTAGTGCACAAAAGAGACTCCAGACTAATCTCTAGATTGACTCGGTCTAAGGGTAATTCTCATGCAGGGATCCTGCTGCAAAGACTCGTGCTTACACAGTAAATTGTCTGAGCTGTGCTCCTCCATCATCAACCCTCCTCCCTCAGCGCCTCCAAAGGCTTCCTTCATTAAAGGGCTAGTACAGATGGAAAAGCTCACAAACATGCCAATTTGGGTCATTTGCTCTCTGATGAAAGCCCCAATTCACTGTGAAACATTACGTGCCACTTATAGACTTAGGGATGTTTGCACTTTAGAACAGTAGAAGTAGTCACATGATCACATTATCAAACCCAGTGTGGATGTTCCAACCACTTGCCACCTAGCCAAGCAGAATGAAGGCGGCTGTCTCTCCCGAGGTACCCCTGCAACCCCAGACACACATGCAGTGCTCTGTCTGTGACGCTGCTTCATGCTTGGCAAAAACCACACCCAGAGTTTAAGCAATTCTTCGATGATCTCAGAGAATGATGGGATGAAGACTAATTAAAGTCATATAACCCACGGAGGCAAATAGATATGTTTGGATGACATTTAGGAACAACCTCACATATTGAATATGTGTACATTAGCAGCCCTGTAATAGATGGAGAAATAGAGTGTCAGGAAAAACAAGTCTCAATTTATCCAGCCTGAATAACCAAAGCTAGCTCACACATATCAGATTTAATTTTATTTTTCACGAGTCACTTGAGGGCAAGGCACATTTTACATCGGAGCTTTGCGGAAGTGCTGAATTTGCTCTCCTCACTCTTTCCCTCCTCCCCTTGGGAACTTGATGAGTTACTTGACACTTTTCAGAATTTTCTTCAGTTTTTAATTTTTGGCTCCTTTAACTGTTTAGTAACTCTAGGCACTTGGACCAGGATTTACAACACTGGAGGGCCTTGAGTTAAGTCACTGGGACGGGGGAGGTTGTAATGAGCTCATGGCCCACACATGGTGTCCCAAATTTCTTGTTTGGACAAAGAAGGTAATTATCTTCACTTTCATTTTCCTATCTGGAAAATCCAGACAATGATAATCCCTTCAAAGGAATGTTGGACAAATTAGTAAAGTGCTCTAAAATCTCTTGGCATTCCTGGACAATAAATTCCACTACTACTATTTTACATTATTATAAACATTATGCTTTATTTTGATAATGGCACTGTCAAGGACTTTTCTTCTTTACCCTCTAGTTCTATGTATCATAGGGTTTAAAAAAAAGAAAAGAAAACCTCATCTGAGGTTTCAGTCAGAGAGAAAAACACAAGGAAAGTATCTCTGATACAGTAAAACAATTTTACTATGAGTGTCATGAAGGCATAAAGGAGAGAGACGAATTGTGGCATGTTTTGTCACTTCAAGATAATTAAGCCAAATTTCACTGATGCTTATAAAAGTTTATAAAAGAAACTTTCTTATAAAAGAAATAAGTTTCTTATAAAAGAAACAAGAAAATTCTTTTAAAGAAAAGTTTTCTATTAGAACTGTTATTGTATGTATTCTGCTATGACAAGAGTTTGGAATTTTCATCTCCTTTTTCCCACATTGATGCACAGACCTGCCCAATCTTGGTGACTAAACATGCTAAGGTTGCCAGATTTAGCAAATAAAAATACAGGACACCCTGTTAAATTAGAATATCAGATAAATAACAAATAAATTTTAGTGTAAGTATGTCCCATGCATTATTTGGGACACATGCTAAAAAATCACTTGTTTGTGTGATACTCAAAATTAACTGGATATCTTTTGTGTTATCTGCCAACCCTAAGCATAATGGGATTTTCTAATAGACCTGAGGAAGAGGGTTAGCTGGGTTTGTCAGAGTTAAGGGTACTAGGACCAGATGCCCCACTAAGAAACATGAAACCCAGCACTTAAGGGCTATAGTTACCATTGGTGAGACCTGATTCGATACCAATACGTGAGATAGTAGAGCTGGTGGGGGTGGGCGGCAGAGGCAGGAAGAAGAACAGAAAAGATGGAGAGATTGACATATATACACTAATATGTATAAAATAGATAACTAATAAGAACCTGCTGTATAAAAAAATAAATTAATTAAATTAAATTTTAAAAAATAAAATAAAATGATGAGGAAGGTTCTGCCATGGTCAAAAAAAAAAAAAAAGAAAGAAAAATGATAGAGCTTCTGCCCCTCTGTGCTCATGCTCAAGTAGGTGACCTCACGCAACATTCCAGGGACCTGTGTGGGGTTGATGCTGAGGTCCTGGGAGCAGCGGCCAAGAGACTCACCTGGGAATTCTGGCCTTGGACAGTAGAGCGATTCCAGACCTTACCTTTCAGGTGGAAAGTTTAGTTCTTGCAGCTAGATGGAGCTAGGGCAGGCTGAATGGTCTGATGTACAAATGATGTCACATTTTAAATTCAGCAAGGGATTATTATTATTCTCACATCATGCTTGATATTTCACCAGTATAAAATCAGGGTCAAAAACACTGGCTTTCTAGTCACACTGACCTGAGTTTGAATCCTGGCTCCACCTTCTAGCCATAAGATTTTGATCACGTTGTGTGAACTCCCTGAATTCTGTAAAATAAAGGTAATATCACTACTTCACAGGGATGCTGGGAGGATTAAATAAGTCGTTTCCAAAATTCTTGGCACGGTGTCTGTCATAGAGTAAAATCTCAGTAAAGAGCATCTACATGTCATTATAAACTTTTCTGAAGCTCGAATTCTTAATCTGAACTGAATATACACAAGAAGCCCTGTTCTAGTCGTGGACTTAATGGTATTCATTGACAATCTCTGATGAAAAATCCATAGCAAGTGTTAGATTGGCCCTTAATCATTATCATCCTATTAGGGTAAAGAAACCATTCGAGTCCAGGGATTAAACTTTCTGTTACTTAAGCTATAACCCCATAATTACTGATGAGAAAAAGCTTCTCTGATTAACTAAATGCATGAGCTCCAACAAAAGAAAATCCTTCGACTCAATATAGGTATTTGTATTGATCAAAATGAGCTATTTCATTGATTCTTCAATCACATATGTCCAAATGTGAGCACTGCCCGCCCATGTTATTGTCACTCTCCCGACACTACTTGGGTTCTGATAGTCAGCACATGTAGAACAGTGGTTCTCATCTTGGCTGTACTGAAGCATCATCTGGAAGGCTTAAAAAAAAAAAAAAGCATTTTTCAATTATTTAATTCTTTAAAAAAATTCTTCAATTTTTTAATTCTTTAATTCAGACCAATTTAATTAGAATCTTGGGGTAAGGCATGAACACCACTATGTTTTAAAACCTTTCTAACTGGTTGTAACAAGAAGCCAGTTTGAAAATATTACGTAGAGGAAAGAACAAGAGTTTTTGAGCCACACCAACTTAGGCTCAAACCCAGGTCTCTGTGTTTATTAGCTGTGTTGCCTTGTACAATTTACTAATTTCTCACAGCATCAGTCCTCTTTATGAGAAAAAATGGAAATACTTAATCTCTTAAGGATACATGAAGTTACTACAAAAATGGTTGTTACTCTAAGGTTTGTATAGAAGAAGATGGTCTTGTTTAGACATCTCCAGCCAACCAGAGCATTTCTTTCCTTCCATTCACAAAGACTGGCAAATCATAGGGATTCACCTGGGAATTCTGGCCTTGGACAGCAAAGCAATTACCTTTCCAATCCTTACCTTTCAGGTGGAAAGTTTAGCTCCTGTGGCTAGATGGAACTAGGGCAGGTTGAGTGGCATGATGTACAAATGTTCTCACATTTTAAACTTCAGTGAGGGATTATTATTATTCTCATATCAGGTTTGATATTTCACCAGTATAAAAGCAGGATCAAAAACAAAACATCAAAATAGTTATGTAAGAGATGCAAAGCATGAGGAAGATTTGATTTCCTGTTTCTGAATTGAAGATGAAGACTACATGGCAAGGAATGTGGGCATCCTCTAGGAGCTAAGAGTGGTTCTGGCTGATAGCATGCAAGGAAATAGGACTTCAGGCCTACCATAGCAAGAAGCCGTGTGGCTGACAGGATCTTGGTGCTCTGGTCAGATGTCAGGCCTGAGCCACTGAGGTGGGAGAGCCAAGTTCAGGACATTTGTCCACCAGAGACCTCCCAGCACCGCATAATATCAAATGGCAAAAGCTCTCCCAGAGATCTCCATCTCAATGCTAAGACCCAGCTCCACTCAAAGACAGCAAGCTACAGTGCTGGACACCCTATGCCAAACAACTAGCAAGAGAGGAACACAACCCCACCCATTAGCAGAGAGGCTTCCCCAAATCATAAGTTCACAGACACCCCAAAACACACCATCAGACGCAGTCCTGCCCACCAGAAAGGCAAGATCCAGCCTCATCCACCAGAACACAGGCACCAGTCCCCTCCACCAGGAAGCCTACACAACCCACTGAACCAACCTTACCCACTGGAGGCAAACATCAAAAGCAAAGGGAACTATGAACCTGCCACCTGCGAAAAGGAGACCCCAAACACAATAAGTTAAGCAAAATGAGATGACAGAGAAATACACAGTAAATGAAGGAGCAAGGTAAAAACCCACCAGACCAAACAAATGAAGAGGAAATAGGCCGTCTACCTGAAAAAGTATTCAGAGTAATGATAGTAAAGATATCCAAAATCTTGGAAATACAATGGAGGAAATACAAGAAACATTTAACAAGGACCTAGAAGAACTAAAGAGCAAACAAACAATGATGGACAACACAATAAATGAAATTAAAAATTCTCTAGAAGGAATGAATAGCAGAATAACTGAGGCAGAAGAAAGGATAAGTGACCTGGAAGATAAAATAGTGGAAATAACTACCACAGAGCAGAATAAAGAAAAAGAATGAAAAGAATTGAGGACAGTCTCAGAGACTTCTGGGACAACATTAAATGCAGCAACATTCGAATTATAGGGGTACCAGAGAAGAAGAGAAAAAGAAAGGGACTGAGAAAATATTTGAAGAGATTATAGTTGAAAACTTCCCGAATATGGGAAAGGAAATAGTCAATCAAGTCCAAGAAGCACAGAATCCCATAGAGGATATATCCAAGGAGAAACATGCCAAGAAACATATTAATCAAACTATCAAAAATTAAATACAAAGAAAAAATATTAAAAGCAACAAGGGAAAAGCAACAAGTAACATACAAGAGAATCCCCATAAGGTTAACAGCTGATCTTTCAGCAGAAACTCTGCAAGCCAGAAGGGAGTGGCAGGACATATTTAAAGTGATGAAAGGGAAGAATGTACAACCAAGATTACTCCACCCAACAAGGATCTCATTCAGATTCGACGCAGAAATTAAACCCTTACAGACAAGCAAAGGCTAAGATAATTCATCACCACCAAACCAGCTTTACAACAAATGCTAAAGGAACTTCTCTAGGCAGGAAACACAAGAGAAGGAAAAGACCTACAATAACAAACCCAAAACAATTAAGAAAATGGTAATAGGAACATACATATCAATAATCACCTTAAATGTAAATGGATTAAATGCTGCAACCAAAAGGCATAGACTGGCTGAATGGATACAAAAACAAGACCCGTATATATGCTGTCTACAAGAGACCCACTTCAGACCTAGGGACACATACAGACTGAAAGTGAGGGGATGGAAAAAGATATTCCATGCAAATGGAAATCAAAAGAAAGCTGGAGTAGCAATTCTCATATCAGACAAAATAGACTTTAAAATAAAGACTATTACAAGAGACAAAGAAGGACACTACATAATGATAAAGGGATCAATCCAAGAAGAAGATATAACAGTTGTAAATATTTATGCACCCAACATAGGAGCACCTCAATACATAAGGCAAATGCTAACAGCCCTAAAATGGAAATCGACAGTAACACAGTAATAATAAGGGACTTTAACACCCCACTTTCACCAATGGAGAGATCATCCAAAATGAAAATAAATAAGGAAACACAAGCTTTAAATGATACATTAAACAAGATGGACTTAATTGATATTTATAGGACATTCCATCCCAAAACGACAGAATACACTTTCTTCTCAAGTGCTCATGGAACTTTCTCCAGGATAGGTCATATCTTGGGTCACAAATCAAGCCTTGGTAAATTTAAGATAATTGAAATTGTATCAGGTGACTTTTCCGACCACAATGTTATGAGACTAGATATCAATTACAGGAAAAATATCTGCAAAAAATACACACACATAGAGGCTAAACAATATACTAGTAAATAACCAAGAGATCATAGCAGAAATCAAAGAGGAAATCAAAAAATACCTAGAAACAAATGACAATGAAAACATGACGTATATGTATAGTTATTATAATTCTTCAGTATTTGTCTTTCTTGACTTTCATTTTTTATTGTGTGCTTGGACTCTAGTTCTGGCTGTAAAAAATTTTTTTATTTGTAATATATATATTTTGCTTTGTTATCCTGGCACTTTCCAGAACCATTTCTGAAACCTGGACCTGAAGAGCTAAAGATTTTGGTAAAGAAATTTTAATAAAGGAAATTTAAATTGCTTTCACCGCACTATTATTATTACCTCCTTATCCCCCCTGCCTTTGGAATTACCACAGAAGATTTTCTGTTGTGCCATGCTTTCTGAAGGGCTTCCAATTTCTTCTTTTAATCCCAAATTTCCAGATTTGGAGGTTGATTCTCATACTTACTATTTTATTTCATAGTATTCTCCCTTGCTAAAATTACTGTATAATATAGGTTTATTTTTAAATTTGTAATCAATTTTGTTGTCAGAATATGTTTACAATTCTCATTGTAGCCCTTGAGGTTCTGGTGACAAACAAAATTGTCACATAATTAGGGTTAGAAATTCTATTTCCAACTGTCTTAAAGATAAATGGATGTAATGGTTGTAAACGGATTTGATAGACAAAAATCTTAGAAACTAGTACTATAATATAAATTATAAATAATACAATTAAAAATATAATTTCCCCTTTTATCAAATATAACCATATTTATGGTAAAACTATTATTAATCAAGTAACATGAGATGTAGCACAAATTATTATACCAAGTCATTTTGATAATTTCCAAATCTTTTATTGGTTTTCAAAACTTAGTGTTATCTTTTGATTCATTTGGCTTTCATGGCTTTGCTGGTGTGTTTGACACGGCTGTCACTAGCTAAATAGAAACCTCATCTGAGCCATAATTTAACATAAAAAAGTGCATCAAACTCCTCCATTGGCTCCTCCATTAAGCAGATTGCCATTAAGTGTCAGAGAGAAGAGAATTTTCTTAATATTAAGGATATTGCCCATGGTACTGAGTCTTACCGCCTTAAATTTTTTCTCATTTTAGGTATATTTTTATAATACTTTTAAGAGAAACAGTTAATGTTTCATTGATTATTATTATTTTAATGCATTGATTTGTAAGCTTTCCAAAAAGTTGTTTTCCCATTTTGGCAGATAAAGATTTTGCCAAGAATTAGGAATATAATTCCCAATTGTAAAGATCCTCTCATATCAAACCCACTTTTAAAAATCTGTTAAATATCTCATGACTGTGTCTTGCTCAGTTTTTTTAAATAAAATGTTTAGTTTGGAATAATTTTTGATTTGCAGGATAGTTGCAACAATAGTACAGAAGTTCTCATATACTCTTCACCCAGTTTACCTTAATGTTAACTTTTTACATAACCATTGTCCGTTTGTCAAAAACAAGAAATTAACGTTGGTAAAACACTATTTACTAAACTATAGACTTTATTTGGATTTCACCAGTAAAACTCAAGTCCCCGTCACTACCAATTCCATATCGCTCAATAAAGGTAACTACTATTACTAGTTCAGTTTTTGTGCATATTATATACATATAGATAGACCTACAAAAATACAGAGTTTTGTTTTTGTTTTATGGTTATGTTGTTTGATTTTTTTTTCCACAAAAACGTTATCGTGTTCTTCAAGTTTTCTTCACTCAAAGACATGTTATTGTGATTTTCCCTGGTAATATTTCTTGCTTTGATGTCTATCTGATATCAATATAGGCACGTTAACTTCCGCTTGATTAGAGTTAGCATGATATAACTTGTTTCATCATTTTATTTTTAACTTATCTATACAATATCTTTATATGTAAAGCAGTTTCCTTTAGTTGTGTCTTGGTTTAATATGCAATCTGACAATCTCTGTCTTTAATTGGGGTGTTCAGACCATTTATATTTAATGCAATTATTGATAGAGTTGCATTTAAATCTATAAACTTGCCAGTTACTAGTCTCATCTGCTCTTTATTCCTTTGTCAATCTTTTTCTGCCTTCTACTGGATTTGTTTTTATTATTCAATTTGATTTACATTGTATGCTTATAAACTATACTTCTTTTTCAATTTTTCTGGTGGTTGCTGTAGGGCTTACAATATACATTTTTAACTTGTCACAGTTTATCTTTAAATGATATTACACCACTTCCAGTATAATATTAGAGCCTTAAGCAGCATACGCCCTTTTTCTCCTTTACATTCTTCATGCTATTTTTGTCATATATTTCAATTCTACATAAATTATAACTTCATAATAAATTGTTACTGTTTTTGCTTTAGACTAGGTGTCAGCAAACTATGACCTGTAAGCCAGTCACATGTTTCTGTAAATAAATTGTTATGGTATTACTGCCCACTCATTCATTTACACATTGTCCATGTCTGCTTTCATGCTATAGCATCAGACTTGAATAGTTACAACAGAGACCTTTATGGCCTTCAAGTCTAAAGTATTTACTGTCTTATCCTTTAAGAAAAAGTTTGCTAACTTCTATCTTAGACAATTATCTTTTAAGTTGATTAAAATTAAGAAGAAATGTTTTTTATATTTGCTCTTATTTTTACCCTTTTTTATCCTTTGATTTTTTTTAACACTTTACTTCTTTATATAGACCTAAATTTTTTATTGAAGTATAGTTGATTTACAATATTATATTAGTTTCAGGTGTACAGCATAGTGATTCAGTATTTTTTACAGATTATACTCTATTAAAATTTGTTACAAGATAATGGCTATAATTCCCCGTGCTATACAATATATCCTTGTTGCTTATCTATCGTGTACATAGTAGTTTGTATCTCTTAATCTCATACCCCTATCTTGCCCCTCTCCCCTTTCCTCTCCCTACTGGTAACCAATAGTTTGTTTTCTATCTCTGTGAGTCTGTTTCTGTTTTGCTATATACACTTGTTTGTTTTTCCACATATGAGTGATATCATATAGTATTTTTCTTTGTCTGACATTTCACTAAGCATTATATTCTCTAGGTCCACCATGTTGCTGCAAATGGCAGAATTTCATTCTTTTTTATGGCTGAGTAATATCCCAGCCATATATATATATATATATATATATATACACATATATTGCAATATATATATTGCCATATATATTGCATCTGCTTCATCCATTCATCTATTGATGGACACTTGGGTTGCTTCCATATCTTGGCAACTATAAATAATACTGCTATGATCATTGAGGTGCATGTGTCTTTCCCAATTAGTGTTTTCATTTTTTCCAGATGTATCCCCAGGAGTGGAGTTGCTGAATCATATGGCAGTTCTATTTTTAGTTTTTTGAGGAAGCTCCATATTGTTTTCCATAGTGGCTGCACCAACTTAAATTCCCACTAACAATATACAAGGGTTCCCTTTTCTCCACATCCTCACTGACATTTGTTATTTGTAGATTGTTTGATTATAATCATTCTGACAGGTGTGAGGTGATATCTCATTATTGTTTTGATTTGTATTTCTCTAATAATTAGCAATGTTAAGCATCTTTTCATGTACCTGTTGGTCATCTGTATGTCTTCTTTGGAATCCATTCAGGTCTTCTACCCGTTTTTTTATGGTTTTTTTTTATATTGAGTTATATTAACTGTTTATATATTTTGAATATTAACCCCTTGTCAGTCATATCATTTGCAAATATTTCTCCCATTCCATAGGTTGTCTTTTTGTTTTGTTGATAGTTTCCTTTGCTGTGTGAAAGCTTTTACATTTAATTAGGTCCCATTTGTTTATTTTTGCTTTTATTTATTTTGCCTTAGGAGACAGATCCAAAAAACTATTGCTATGATTTATGTCAGAGTGTTCTGCCTATGTTCTCATCTAGGTTTTTTTTTAATCCTTTGCTTTTTTTAACCCTTTACTTCTTATGTAGATCTAAAATTTTTTTAATCTTTACTTCTTTAAGTCAATCCAACATCCTATCTGGTACTGTATAATTTTCATTCTACCTAAAGAACTTCCTGCAACATTTCTTGTACTAAAAGACTACTGACAATGAATGTTCTTAGTTTTTGCTTATCTGAAAAAAATCTTTATCTGACTTTCATTTTTGAAAGATATTTTTGCTGGCTATAGAATTGTGGATAGGATTTTTTATCTCTCCAGCCCTTGAAAGATGTTCCTCCATTGTCTTCTAACTTGTAAAGTCTTTGACAAGAAGTCTGCTGCAATTCATTGTTCCTCTGTATGTAATTTTTCTTTTTTCTCTGTTTTCCTGCAATATTTTTTCCTTTATCTTTGATTTTCAGCAGTTTGACTGATGTTTCTAGAGGTGTATGCATACTTGTGTTTATCTTAGATCTGTGATTTGTTGTCTTTTTATTAATTTTGGAAAATTCTTGATTATTATCTCTACAAATGTTTCCATTGCCCAGTTCTCTCTTTTTTCTTCTGGAACTCAAGTTACATTTATGTTAGACTATTTGATATTCTACTTGAGTTTTTGGATAATCTTATCTCTTTTTTTTCACAATTTTATCTCTTTGTTTTTCATTTTGGATAATTTTTATTGGCTTATCTTCAGATTCAAAGATACTTTCCACAGCAGTGTCCAATCTGATTTTAAATTCATTAAAAGAATTCTTCATCTCTAATATCATGTTTTTTTATTTCATTTAACATTTTTTATAACTTCATCTCTCTACTGAAATTTCCCATCAATATATTGTCCACTTTTTCCACTAGATCCTTCAATATTAATTATTGATATTTTAAAGTTCCAATCTAATAAATAATTCCAACATTCTGGTTATCTCTGAGTATGATTGTCTTGATTTTTTTATCTGTGGACAGTGGGTCCTGTTTTTTGTTGCTTTTAAATGGGTCTTGTAATTGTTGATCGGATGTTGGATATCATATGTAAAAAGACAGTAGAGACTGAGGTAAATAGTATTTATGTCTGAAAATGTCCACATCTCATTCTCTGCCAGACTCTAATGTGAGAGTTGAGTCACTCAAGCAAACAATTGAGCTCTTTTGGGTTTTATTGTGACCATTGCTACTATGAGTTTACTGCAGGCTTCAAATTCCTCCCACAGGCTGCTGTTACCTTGGGCTTAGTGTGAGGTCCTGAGGGCTGGAGGGCTTTTCTCAGTGTTCCTATTCCACCCTTAGCTTTTAGCAGTCTTTGCATGTCTGCACCACAGAATAGGGTCCTTCTGCACATTCTTGCCTCTCTCCAGTGGACTACTGCTGCGTGTTACTCAGTACCAGGCTCAGAGTAGGGTCAGTGGGGAAATTTTAGCCTCTGTATTAGCCTCTGTATTAAGGCCAGTCAGCCTAGGCTTTTGGGGGAATATTGAGGCTTCTCAGTGTTCCTGTTACTCCCCGACCCCATCCCATGGCAGCCAAACTCTGTCTTGTATATATGGTGTGTCTTGAGAAGCAGAGAGCTTTCTGCCTTTCCCTAGCAGTAGAAGACTTCTGCTTTGTATTGGTTCAGAATCCTAGGTCCAAGAGGTTGGTTTTCTTTTTTTTTTTCCTCTTTACTATGTCAGAGGCAAGAGACTTTTTCTTTTACCTTTTTCCCAGAAGTAATGGCTCTTTAGCTGGTTACTCAGGTTGGGAAAAAGAGTATCCTTCCCCACCCCTAGAAGCAGATGTGTTTTATTTCTATCTGTCCCCCAGAGGCTTTGGAGTCAAGAGTTTTTGCTGCTTAAATCCAGTGACTTAAGACTTTTGCTTCACGTGAAAGAAGGGTACAGGAAAATGGGTGGTGCTTCATGGCTGGTTTCCCCAACAGCAACCAATCGCATCCTGCAAATTTATGCCACTGAGGAGGGCTTTCTCTAGCCTCTTCCTCTATCCCCCAGTCTTTCTCATGAGCTCACAGAGGAGGCCTGTGGAGAAGAACTTGAAACTGAATATGAGCTCCCTTGTGTCTGGGGCTTTCACGTATTCTAATTTGATATGTTGACACACACTTGCCTTTAAAAATTCGTAAAAATTGTTGCCGATTTCTTCTAATTCACTTCTACGGTGGTTACCTTTTCTGCCCATGCTCTGCCAAAGGTGAAACAATTCATGTGTATTCATGTGTGCTGCCTCTGAGACTTCAGCCCTCAGATAGCTTCAAGAAAATTTGACCGTATAGATAATTTGACCTTCTTAGGTTTTTATTCATTGTTAGAATGGAAGTGAAATTTTCTTGTGACTTTTACATTCTAAATGAGAGCAGCACTCTTGTCTTTGCAAATTTGGTAGAACATTCATATATATATATATTATTCTTTTTAACAGTGGCATTGAATTCTACAGTGGGATGTATCATGGCCTAAAAGAATGTATCCCAAATGGTTCAAATAAAGAGATTTTAATGAAGGACTATTCAAAGAGGTATAGACAAGTTTAGGGGAACAAGCAACTTCCTTGAGGATTCTAGTATTTGTATGTGTTCCTTAATCCTTAGATGTATGTGGAAGTGGAAACATCATAAACATAAAGCAAGTGAGCCTGCTGTTGATTGGATTTCTTTTATTTCAAGGCAGTTGTGTTAGGGTTCTCTAGAGAAACAGAACGAATAGGATATGTACATATATAGAGATTTATTTTAAAGAATTGGCTCACACATTTATGGAGGCTGGCAAATCCTAAAATCTGCAGGGTGAATTGGCAAGCTGGAAACCAAGGAGAGCTTATGGTTTTGTTCCAGCGTGAGTCCAAAGTCCTGAGAACCAGGGGAACCAATAGTGTAGTTCTAATACAAAGGCTGGTAGACTCAAAACCCAGAGAGCAAATGTTTCAGAGCAAAGACAGAAAAAAAGGCCAATGTCCCAGTTTTAAGGCAGTCAGGCAGGAATAATTCTCTCTTGCATGGGGTCAACCTTTTTATTCTATTTAGGTCTTCCACTGATTGGATGAAGCCCACCCATATTAGAGAGGGCAATCTGCTTTACTCAGTCTAATGACTTAAATGTTAATCTCATCCAAAAACATCCTCATAGCAAAACTCAGAATAATGTGTGATCCAATATCTGGGCACCCTATGGACCAGTCAAGTTGACACATACAATTAACCATTACAGCAGGGAATAGGCCATCTGCTTATTTCAATTTATGAGGCACTTTATCTTTGAGGATTGTCATTCTTTCTAATTAAGAGCTGATGGTGGGCTTCCCTGGTGGCGCAGTGGTTGAGAATCTGCCTGCCAATGCAGGGGACACGGGTTCGAGCCCTGGTCTGGGAAGATCCCACATGCCGCGGAGCAACTGGGCCCGTGAGCCACAATTACTGAGCCTGCGCGTCTGGAGCCTGTGCTCCGCAACAAGAGAGGCCACGATAGTGAGAGGCCCGCGCACCGCGATGAAGAGTGGCCCCCGCTTGCCGCAACTGGAGAAGGCCCTGGCACAGAAACGAAGACCCAACACAGCCATAAATAAAATAAATAAATAATAAAATAAAAATTTAAAAAAAAAAAATTTAAAAAAAAAAAAAAAAAAAAAAAGAGCTGATGGTGATGTCCTTTTTGGGTAATATGGACGTGTGTGTGTGTGTGTGTGTGTGTGTGTGTAATACATGGTATATATGCACACATACATAGCTACATATCTTTTTTTACAGGAAACACAAGATCTTTGGACCAGAGAACAAACCATTTATTATTCACTGAGCATTTAGCTGTGAGCTTCAGTCAACATGGAGCAACTCAATGAGGGCTTGATGTCAGTCTGTACATGCAATAGAATTGCACCATAGGAGAGGAACCCTCAAGTTATGAAACTCAGAGCTTTTATAGGTTGCTCACACATCTTTTTATTCTCCTTTATAGAGAGGGAGAAAGACCTTCATTCTGGAATGTAAAAAAATCTTCTATGGAGGGGAGAGGGAAAGGTGTCTACCTTTTCTTCACTACTCTGGAATGCAAGCAAATGGTGCCAGTGGAGATAAGTCTATACTTTCTCCAGAACAAAACACTGTATCTAACTTTCAAGGCACATTTTCCTTTCAAACTTTAAATGCAATGATTTTTTTTCTGATTTCCTCAGAGTGATTATTAATTATTAAGATTTCATTTCAATTGGCAAAATAATCTACTGTAAGGTGACAGAGATCTTTATAAATCACAAATAAAGATAATTTTTCTCTTTAGTTGGTTTTCCTAATCCTTTCCCCCACTGATGAGCAAGAAATGTAGATGGCCTAAGAAGTTTACCTCCTCCTTTATTTCAGTAGCTTAGCTGAGAGCTGGCTTAGCTGGACTAAGCCAGTATGCAGAGGGATAGCAAAGCCTTTGGTTGATGTCAACGCTCTTGGTAGACAGGGTGTTCCCAGGGTCCAATGTGCATACTCCTGAGGGCTTCTTGTGCCTAGAGGTCCCTTGATATATTTATTGCAACTTAGAAAATTTAGATGTCCCCAACCCCTCCTAGGCTAATCTACAGATAGGTACTAGGGTATGGGGTGGGACTCATTTTTGTTCTTGGAAAGCTCTCTGACTGTTGGTCAAGGCAGGCCCCGCTCTGCTGGGACCTTTTCCATGGTGGAGACAGAATATTCCTGCCAGGAATGTGCTGTGGAATAATTGAGGGGTTGGGGGATTGCATGCACTTTGTTACTTCTCTGTTTTTAAGTTTTTTCTCCCCATCAATATAATTTTATATCTATGCTGTGTATTGCTAGTATAACCATTACTGCTCTACATGACAGTAAACAGTGCAGATCTTATATTTTGAAAGCCAAAAACAAGATCTTTTCTTTAATCTTTTTTGCCAGGACCTATTTCCAAGAGGCAGTTTCCTTGTGATCAGACAGCCCATATTCATTCTCTTCAGGCTGAAACTGCCTCGTTCCATTTATCCTAATTGGAAGTAATGAAATTACTGTTCTCTCTGATATTCTTATTGAAATACTTTGTCATTTAGCTTTCATCAGTTTTTAGAAGGTTCTGTGAGTGATATTTCATCCTTCTGACTGCCTAGTTTAATGGGATATGATTTTAAGTATAAAGTTTTTCTTCCTCATGATTATAATTTTTGGCTATCTAGAGAAACTGTAGAAAATTGAAACACAAATCCCTGTATCATATCTCAGACTCAATATCCTCTACAACAGAAAATATACTTAAAATGCTAATGTGCTCACCAAGCAGGTGGTGTTTAATAGCACTAAGAAATGTCACGATAATCACGTCGGCCCAGTGGAAAAGAGGAAGGTCTGTTTTTCATCTTATATCCCAAACTGGAAGCTACTTTTCTGTGAAAAGGGTTTATATGATTTTTCCACAGTGACAACCAGAGAAAAGGGACTAACTTAGGTTTAGAGCACCAAGACAACCTGTCCAGGACCACAGAAAACTTAGAGCAGCAGAATAGGTATTGCCAGAAACACAGAGTCTGTCAACTAGAAAGACAGGCTAGAACCAAATCCCATGAGCAAATGTGCAGACACATTTGCAATATATGTGAAGAAAGCCTAGCCCTTTTAGCAGTAAGCTTCAGCTTAGGGGAGCGCATAGAATAATATTCCTCTTGGGTCCCTAGCACCTAGTACAGTGACTGGGACATGGTAAGTACTTAATACATGCCAGTTGAATAAATAAATGAATGAATGACTAAACCTGAACACATGGCCCAAGAGTGCCAGGCTCACTGTATTGACTCTTTGAGAGAGATTATTCTGGACTTTTTGCCTCTCTTAGGCTACATGCTTGGTAGCCTCATTCTCAGTGATGTGGTAAATTTCACCATTCACCTACTCTTCCAAGTGGAACTAATTGATCATTGCTTTCCCACTACTAGCCCAGGACCCAAGGCAGAAAGACCCTGGATTTCTAGCATTGTTCTAGGAAGGCTGCAGAGAGTACTGGCGGACCAGTTGGCTAGGGTGAGTTAGCACAACTAAGTGATTCATGAGTAAGGCAGGAGGAACAGTCTGGACCCTGGCTATGCCTCTATTTCTGTGGTAGGACCATTCTGAGACTTTAACACTCTCCTAACAGATCATCTTCTCAAAGAAGGGACACTGACTATTGTTCCTGCATCCCTTCTAGGGATGTAAAAACCTTATCTGCCTCTGTCCTTACCTTGGTCTATCTATCTCAGCTCACCTCATTCTTACAGTATTTAAGTCAATTGTTTCCCCAGCAGTCATAGAACTCACCTACTACAGTCAGTCCAGGTTGCCTCCACGTGGACTCTTTAGAGAAACTGATCACTGTCTGGTTCCATTAAGACTAGAAATTGCTAAAACACCAGTAAGACAGATAGCAAATGAGAGTGGTGATCCAGAGGAGGGAAAATCACTGAGAGTTTGGGTGGTCAGGGAACGCTTCATGGAAGTGATGGCCTCCACCGGGTCTTGCAGGGGGAAGGGGTGTTGGTAGGAAGAAGAAGGGTATTCCAAGCCATGGAAATGGAGGGAGCAAAGGCAGGATGAGGAATGTTGTCTTCTGAGGACCAGCAGACTACTGGACAGAAGATGTAGCTGTGGGACAAGGATAGTGAGTGATAAGGTAGAAAAGGTTAAGAGTGTGCAGCTCAAAAAGGGCTTCAAATTTCAGGCTAAAAGGTGAGACTTTATCTGTGAGCTAGAACATGAAATTTTCAGGTGAGTTTCACAACTAAACCAACTTCTTTAGCAAAAGGAACAGAATATGGTTAATGCATTTAGAAAAAAATAATTCAAGCATCTTACCATAGCCTACAAGACCCTACATCTTCTGCCTACCTCCCCAGTCCCCTCTCTCCCCAGGGAAGGCAGTCAGCTGAGAGTCTCTTCCACAGCACTCCCAACAGCTGGAATAACAAATCCTTTACTGAAGGGCAATCAGGATGGGGTATCACATCTGGAATGGGATCACAGTGTCCACTGCACACATCAGCTTCAGGACAGTGTTTGCCTTGGGCTGTGGGAAAAAGGGATGGAAGGATGTGGAACATTAGCTGGATCTTTAAAAAAAATGTTTTAAAGACTAGAAGGTGATCTGAAGCAATGTTAACATCTTTTATATTTACAGATTGACTTATTGGTGTCCATTGTATTATTTTCTCTACTTTTCAATATGCTTGTATACTTGGAATATTTTATAATTATAAATTTTTTAGCATTCAGTCAAACACATTTTGATCATATTTCTAAGTAGAAACTATTAGTGAGTGAGCAAAATGATTCACTCTTATAATTAATATCACAGCTATTTTTAAGGAATAAATATTCTTACCAGTTTTGACTTTTTTAAAGGCTATACCAGGAAATCAGAGTAGTTGTTTCCAACCTTGAGTTTCATATGACTGGCATCTCTTTCCCCGCAAATATTCCATGCTCCCCTGGGTGGAGCTGTATACCTAGGATGGAAAAGGGCTGTTATAGGCTGAATGTTTGTGTTCCCCCCTTATTCATATGTTGAAGCTCAAATCCCCAGTGTGATGGTATTTAGAGGTGGGAACTTTGAGAGGTAAGTAGGTTTAGATGAGGTCATGATGGTGGGGCCCCTGATGGGATTGGTGCCCTTATAAGAAGAGGAAGACAGAGAGATCTCTCTCTTTCCATGTGAACACAAAGAAGAGGTTGAGTGCACACAAGGAGGAGGCAAGCATCTGCAAGCCTGGAAGCAGGTCCTCACCTGGAACAGAATCTGCCAGTACCTCAATCCTGGACTTCCCAGTCTCCAAAACTAGGAGAAATAAAAGTTTGTTGTTTGTCACCCTGTCTATGGTATTTTGCTATAGCAACCCAAGCAGTCTAAGACAAGGGCATTGGGGTAGAGTGGGAGAGAGGAAACACTACTTTCTTTCTCTCTCTTTTAGACACACACTATGCCTTCTGCTTTTTAAGGTTAAAAACCTCTTCCCTTCTCTCTGCCATAAGCCTTCTGCTTTCTTGTTCTCTTTTTCCTTCCTTCCCAATACCCGTTTCTCTTGCCCTGCCCCAAACTGTGGTGGTAAGTAGGTATGTTTAAGACAGGGAGGCAGGAAATATTTTGGTATTTATTCTCCCCCAACCACCAGTACTGCCAGAAACACTGACTTTGTTTTCTCAGCTTACTCTCTTGTCTTAATAACCAGATTTTGCTTGTCATCTTTTTTTGCCAGTTATTAAGTTACACAGTAGGTACATTGAGTCCCGTTATATCATGCTTACTTGTGAGCTCCTTTGGTAACCACATAATTATCTTGGGGAATAATCTGTAGTTCTTAAAATGGGCCATAACAACCTGGTGTAACAGGTCGTCCTTAAACTTGAGTTAAGGTTCCAGCATTAGGAAAGAGTAATATTTGGCTCTTGAGGATGCCAAGTATTTCACATACTCATTCCCATTCATCATTGTCAGCTATTTGTTGGCACCCAGAGTTCATAATATTGTACAATAGAGCCTAGTGCAGGGTCTTGAGCAAAAGACAATGAATTCTGACAGCTTTTAAAGAGTGACTTACAAGGTACAATCTCTTAGAAGGCAGAATCCTAAAATATTTTTCTTTCCAAGTAAGTCCACAATGATTATCCCAAGTATCATAATTGTATCATTAATTTATGATGATGCCACTTTTAAGTCAAGTAGAGTCTCATAAATTCCACCTTAATTTGTAGGTGTAGTGTGTGTGGAGGGAGAGGGTGGTGGATGAGAAAACATGAACAAATCTGCTGAAAAAGAAAAACTCAACCAGCACAGGTGAGAATAGAATTAAATCCCATGTTTACTTTTAAAAAGTTCATTAAACCCTCATTTGAGACTAGTTGGAAATTAGTTAATTTTGCCAGCAGTTAAAGGTTTAAAGCCTAAAGCCATTTTATTTAACAGTTCAAATTAAGATAGGAGATGAGAACAAGGTGGAGGGTTTAAATACCTCCAAAGTAGATTGTGCTCTGTGTGTGTGTGTGTGTGTGTGTGTGTGTGTGTGTGTGTGTGTTGGCGGGTGGAGAAGGTAGTAGTTGACATGCAAGATGTTTATTTTATAATTTACAAGGTTGTGAAGACTTTTGAATCACTAATTGGGGGTCTAGGCATTAAATGTGGGCTTCAGCGGGATAGGGCTTAGCAGGATAGAAGATTCAGTTCATTGATGGGCCAGTAATTCAGGGTGTGAGTGCTGGGTGTCTTCAAGCAAGATTGGGTCCTTCAAGCCCTGGATGATCTTGAAATCCTAGAATTCTGTATTCTTTGCGTTATTTGTAACAATGGAGAATCCTAAAATAAAGTATCAGAAGTGGAAAGAAATTTGAGGACTGTAGGGTCCAACCTTTTGGTTTTGAATATAAAGAGACCAGGGCCAAGAATGGGAACAAACTAACTCAGGATAGTTCTGGTAATTACTGCAAAGTCAGGTGTAGAAACCAAAATTGGTGATTCTCAGGCAAGTGTTCTTTCTGGTGATCCAAGATAGGTACGAGGAGGTTGCTCCTCCTATGCTGCGAGGAGCAACATAGAATCCCAAGTCCATGTTCATGGCACTCCCTCAGCATCCAGCTTTCACTTCATCCCCCTCCTAACACCTGCTTTCTCTCCAAACTGTAAAATGTATGTGCATACAGGAAGTACAAAAATGGAAAAAAATTCAGAATTTCATCTTAAAATCTAGCTCGAGGCATCTACTTGGGTAGACTTTTAATCTCATTATGAAGCTATAACCTGTGATCAAAGTGTATCTTAATGTGGTGATAACAGAGTAATAGTCTGATGTGATGAGATAATCTTAATTCACTATAAAACATCTGTGTGTGCTGCATTGTCTGATGCTCTCAAGTATGAATATTGCTTCTCTAGGTAGGATTCTCAGGATCTCAATTTTCTGTCTGGCTTTTAAATTGTGCCTAATTAAAGGATTTCACATTCTTTCATAATATCGCCTCCTCAAGCAGAAATAAAACAATGGAACCACTTTTTTTTTTTTTTTGAAAGACATTCTGTTAATATTTGGGTGGGTTATTTTGCCTGAAATGTGTTAATTACATTAATTAGCCTTACTTCAGAGTTGCTGGAATGAATCTGAGCTAGATCACTGTCCTTGGAAAACCTCCCTTCCCTTCTCCCTACCCTTACCCCTCGCCAGTTTCCCACCACAAAGAGACCAGGATATTGGAAAGCCCTTGGAATTGCCATCACACACGTTATTTTTGAGATGAAAGCATAGACACTAAGAAAAATAATATTCAGTAATTTTATTAATCTCATAAAGAATGATGAAGCTCACAGAATAAAAGCGCCTCAGAAATCACGGACACATAATACAGGATTCTAATCTTAATGAGTCAAGGCCATCTTATTTTTACCCCATGCGTATTCTTTGAGTTGCCTACCTGGAAAGGTGAAGAAAAAAAGAACATTCTGTGTGGTGGTAGCCCTAAGCAGGCAGGGCACAGGGAGCTTCCAATCACCTTTATTGAAGCAGAAAATACTGTGGGCTAAACTCCCTACCCAGACATCACTATTTGTGGAAGCTAAAAAGGACCACAAATTTTTTGTGTGTGTACCCTGGCTGCCGATGGAAAACATTACAAAATCCTGAAAGAAGAAAGAACTCGGCTGATGTAAACTCTGTCATCATTTCTAGGGCAGCCATGTCCTATGGATTCTGACAAGGGTCACCTCCTATTAAAGCAGTCAAGGAAAAACAACTGTGATGCCAGGGCTCTATTCAAACTTTGCAACGGTCATTGCCCTCACTCCAGCTCTCAATGAAATGCAGAGATTGTGTTTTACCCTCTTGAAGGCTCAGTGAAGCTACCTACCAGGATAGCTTCACTCAGTCTCCTATGTACATGTAAATCATTTGGGGATCCTGTTTTAAAATACAGATTCTGGTTCAGTAGGTTGGGGGTAGACCTGCATCTCTAACAAGCTCCCCAAAAGCTGATGCTGTTGGTGCATAGACCATACTTTGAGCAGCAAGGGTCAAGGCCAATGACTTTTAAAATGTGTTGAGCAGAGTTTCCCTGGCAGTCCAGTGGTTAAGACTTTGCCTTCCAATGCAGGGGGTGCAGGGTCGATCCCTGGTCGGGGAGCTAAGATCCCACATGCCTCACAGCCAAGAAACCAAAACATAAAACAGAAGCAATATTGTAACAAATTCAATAAAGACTTTAAAAATGGTCCATATCAAAAAAATCTTAAAAAAAAACAAAACTTAAAAGAAAAAATAAGTAAAATAAAACGAAATAAAATAAAATGTGTTGATTATGACCCACTGTAAGAAATACATTTCATATTATGCATTATATTTATATATTTTATGCCATAATTTTGTACAAATGCACATTATATATGTGTGAATATAGATATAAACAAAACTGAAACAACAGCTTCATGGAGCAACTCTTACCTTTACTAGCTGTGATATTTTCTGGACTAATTTTATTTCTGGAGTTATCTTTATTGAGTCGGTAGTTACATGAATCTACACAATGTGATAAAATTGCATAGATCTGTATATATATCCACTCAAATAAGTACATGTATTATTAAGTCTGTAATGTAATTACATGTAATGTAATCTGAATAACTCTGACGACTGTACCAATGTCAAGTTCCTGGTTTGGATATTGTGCTCTAGTTACGTAAGATGTCAACAGCGAGCAAGGCAGTCAAGGGTGCATGGGGCCTCTCTATATATTTCTTTACAACACCTTGTGAATCTACCACAATTTCAAAATAAAAAGTAAAAAATAGTAAATGGATTGGGACCCGCAAAATTGGTTTCAAGGCCACTAATGCATCGAAAGAGTTTGGAACACTCCAGGATATTGTGAACCTTGATGGGGTGCTTCCCCAGAGCAGCTGCTGTTAAGTGGGTGAGGCTGACCTGGGCCTTGGACTGGGAAGCGAAGGTGGCAGTGGTATGAAAGGAATGTGAAGAGGAAGGGAGGAGCCTGGGAAGAGGTTCTCTGTGGGCCTGCTGGGTGGGAGGTGACACAGATAGTGTCTTACAAAGAGTTAGGCGGGAGCCCACAAGGGAGGGAAAATAAGAAACACTCACCACTATCAACTGGCTGCCAAAAATTTATCTCCTGACACTTCCAAACTTTCAGAGTGGAGTCCATCCACAGGACTTGAAGGAGAGCTTTGGGAGGAGGGAATCTGGAGGAGCTTTGGAACATAAAAAGTGGGAAATACTTGGGTAAAGCCTAGTCTGGAAAAAGGGTCAGGACTTGGGGAATGGCCATGATTTTTAGCCCCAAATTCAGACTAAGGAATCTAGGAGGCAATTTTATGTATTTAAATTGTTAGGTATTATAATAGAGCCACAGCACCATGCAAACCACAGAATTGTACAACCTCATTTTTCTCAGAGTAATACAAATCACAAGAAAAACATAGAGGAAAGAAAAGCACATTCCTTGGCCAGAGGCTCATGAATGTAGAATGGGTGAGGGGTGTGTCTTCATCAACCACGACTTTACTGTCATAAAGTGCTAAAAATATGTCATACAATTGTTTCAAATTAATATCTACTTGATTTGTTTAAATGTAAGAATGAAATTATACCATTTTCATCAGGTTTCCTTTCTGTCATTCACTTCATTTTTGCTAAGATGCATAGTCCTTTTGTAACTAAATAATTCTAAAGTATTATTTTGCTCTTGTAAATCAACTGCAGGTAAATCAGAGATATCTGCAAAGTCTAATTTAGAAGAGACAAAGGTTTTTTCTGCCTGGTATAATAATTCATTTCAATTAACATGATGAAACCAACTACAGAGCCATTTTTCACTGAAAATGTTGTGGTGGAGTTCAGGGAAATATTAAAGACATTTCTAGAAGCGCAAACAAGCTTACATGTGCACTTAGTTGCCCTAAGGAAAAAGAGAAGATTACAAATTGTCTCATCACACAGATAAGAATGCTCTGTCCTTTTCAACACTTTGGGTGAAACGGGGGATTGTATGTGGCTTATTTACAGTCACTCATTGTATGATCCCAGGACATTCCCATAAAAACATTCTTTTTATTTGCATTCTTCTTCTTTAACACAGTTACCTAAGGAGAAGATAAAATAGAGTCTATTGTGGGTTTTAATGAAAATATGATAGATAGAAAAACATCCATAAGAACAGATATTGCTTCCAGACTAAATGATATTGAATAAAGCGGATATAAGTAAGGGTTAGCAAGAAATTTCTGATATA
This sequence comes from Balaenoptera musculus, assembly GCF_009873245.2. NCBI lineage: Eukaryota > Metazoa > Chordata > Mammalia > Artiodactyla > Balaenopteridae > Balaenoptera > Balaenoptera musculus. Next base: position 43,147,621 of record NC_045791.1, read on the forward strand.
AGCTTAAGGAGATTTTAAATTTGGTAAATAAGAAATGTAAAAAAATATCAATCTATTTAAATTGAGTTTGTTTTTTCTGTGAATGTATGTGTTTGTAGAGATGGAATGAGCACGGCCAGTTGACTTGTAACAAACTGAAGAATGAAACAGTAGGAAGGTAAGACGAGCCGTAAAATTAATTGGGGTCCAATATGTTTTGGGCTGCATTTAATTTTCTTGAGGGGAAAAGAGGTCAGGAATGGAATGAAGTCAATGAGAACTGGAATAAGACTCACCGGAAAAAGTAAAAAGCAAAAGGGCCAACACTGAAAGGTCACTGAATATCCTAGGGACAGGAAATGTACTTTAAACAAAATAGAAGGTGGTATTTCTATCTGTTTGAGAGCTGTTAAAACTGCTATTGAAAAAGGCAACATAAATCATCAGGTGTTACTTGCCTGGAATATAGTTTGGATATGCATTTAACTTATTAGAAATATCAAGAACATAGATGTTTTGTAGTGGGCCATAAAAGAAATATTGAAACACACAGCAAAATTGTTGCTATTTACCAAGACTTACTTCCTGTTTTACTATAATATTTTTTCTTGAAAAGAGAAAAAAACAACTCCTAAATCATCTCGCCTAAGAAGTCTTCCTTATGCTAACGACTATTAGTATAAAACTTTACCCGTAAGTGTGAAATCAAAGAAGATAATTTCCTTCTTTTGTTAAAAAGCTGCTGCCGGTCAAAATCGTTTAGGGTTGACATCTGACATGCAGCATTTTATATGGGGAAACCGTGATCGCAAGGTTGGTTGATGGTCTCGTGCACCCACTGTCTTAAGCAGTAGCAATGACTGAATAATGCAAATGGTGAATTAGCATCCGAACACTTTCCAAAGTAAAACTAAAGCAAATAATTGCTACTTTGAAGTGCCACATTGAAGGGCATCTTTTGATTCTACAAAGACTGGTTTTTAAAAACAAACGTTCATGGGGTTTTTTTGAAGGTTAATAATCATTAAAATTAACAGTTGTTATGAGGGTTTCTCTCCTCAAGGAGGCATATTCATAATTGTGATGTATTGGTGCCCTTGTCTTCTCCTGCTTCCCTGTCTGATGCTGTGAGATTCTGGGAAAGACCATATGATGTAGCAGGATGATGCGGTGGTAACAGACAGTATAAACAGGCTTGTAAAACGCCAACAGGTCGCCAACAAACCCGGTGTTGTGCCTAGAGCTTCCAGTAACACTCGAGTTGTCTCTTCCCCCAACCCAAGCATGCTGTTAAGCTTTTACTCATATATCACTATTGCATGTAAATATTTGGACTGGCCCTTTCTGGCACTATACACCTATGTTATGCTTTTTAAAACTGTGACTTGTCCTCTTCCACCCACTTGTGGCAAAAACTGTTTTGCCTACATTTTTTCCCCAGTCACACACATTCTGAATTTTTTTGGCATCGTCGCCAAACGACAGTTCTCTCTAATTTGGCTCTGCAATGGAGTGTTACCAAGGCTTTCTTTCCCCCTCCCTTTAAGTAAAGGAATGAGTTGGAAAACGTGCTATACTTTGCTGTCTTGGCAAGAGAGGAGGAGGGTCAGAAAGGAAGCAGGTATGTTCTTTGCCCAAGCATGTGGCGCTCCTATAGAAAGTTGGAATTCAATGGAAGAGTGGCCTGGTGGCATTCATTATAAAGACATATCCAAAACTCTTCAGAGTTGCTTAAGGGTAGCACTCCGATTGTTGAGGGGACAAAGGGACTTGCTTTGAAGCTATATTTGCTCCACAAAGGTGTTTTTTTTTTTTTTACTTTGATTGTATGTTTATTTGGGGAGAATGATGGGGTTTGTGGATTAGGATTAAAGACCTAATCTCCCCTCCCCACCATCGCCCCTGCAAAATAGACTTCCTTCTGCCCCAAATTTAGCCATCACAAAAATCTACTGACGTATTTATAAGGTACTTGAATTATGATAGTGCAATATGTGTTTACACACTATATGTGTTTTTTCCCTGTGGTCCTTTGTTAAGCACATGAATGGCAAACAAAAAGAACTTATCTTAAAAAGCAGCAGGGTAGCACTAGCTGGAATGTAATTTTCCAAAACCTGGCCATCTTTCAACAAGAGTGGGTGGATTTTTAGCGCTACAAATGTTTGTGTATTATAAAGTATTTGCCATGGTGACAAAGCTGGGAGAAACATCCCATTAGCCACAGACGGGCTACAGATTGTTCTGATTATCCATGTCCAAAACTCAGTCTGGCTACGGCTTTGTGTTATTTTCAGTGTTTATAAGTGCTTGTTGTGTTTTGGGTTTTTTTTCCCCAACTCACTAACCTACAACTTAGCAAATATGGATGTATGTAGGCATTTCATTTCAAGTTATCTTTAAACATGTTCTTAGGGCTTGTTCATATAACCCATGTGTGATTTTGTGTGTGTCATCATTACATTTAGAGTGGATGTGTTTATAGTGTTAAAAATAATAAGCTTTGAAAGAATGAGAGACTTGTGAAAAGCATCCTGCAGCACTTATTAAAAATAAACAGGGTCATGGTGAGAGAATGCGAATAAGAAGCAATGAAGTGTCTACCTAATTTATTTGGAGAGATTTCTGACTATTGATTTCAATTTTAAAAGTTACAGCCTCTACTTATAAAAATGACTTTTATCTCAAGTACATGGGGAGAAATGTGAATTATAAATAGCCAACAGAAAATATGCCACTGCATGTAAAGAATCCACATTTTTCCTTTTCCAAACATTTCCCTGCTAAGAAAAACATAGGAAAAATTTTAATGACTCCTTTTGCCCCTATTTTTGGGGTGAACGTTTATAAGCAAATGGTGTTTTATGTAGTGGAATGAATCGCTGTGCAATAAAACCTGGTATCAGACAGAGAACTGCTTTGAAGTTACTCATGGCTGTGCAAGGTAGAAGGCAAGTAGAATAAGGGGAAAAGGTAGACCTAAAAACAAAAAGCTTTAAGGTCATATAAAGGTTAAAGAAAAATAGGTCACAGTAAATTAATCTTTATCATCCGAGTAGCATTGCTGCTAAATTAAACCACGCTGGAAGCTGGAACAGTCTGAAAACTTAGTGAAAAGACATGACACAATTAATTCTGCAACTGCGATATCTCAAATTTTTTCTTAGTTTTCTGGGTGACTTTTAGTGGAGGCGACACTAATGTTTCTTTCTCACATAAACAAGGAAGAAATTCTAATTCGCTTATTTATCATTCAGTCTTTCAGGGCAGGCAACGTAGCAGATCATTTCACTAAACAGGACTAAGGAGAGACATTTTAATGAGGAAATAAAATGCCTGTTACAGGTATTTTGAGCAAATAAAGTTTGCTGACTCCTTCCAAAAATTGTGCTTTCTCAATTCATTTTGAAAAGTACTAATTGAAGTGCACATCTGTACAAGTTGAATAGTTGTTTTGATAAAATATAATAAGGTTTTCATATTCCCTAAATATGCTCATGTTCAGAAGTGCATCTACCAATACATTATACGATTTTGGAAGAGGCAAATTAAAGAAACTTAGTTTTATAAGGACAAAGGGTTCTAAAGTCTTATTTCTAGGATATTGAATATGTCTGTATTCAACATTTCTACTAATCCTGTTTCTAAAGTTAGTCTGTTTTGAGGTCTGATTCTAATACCAGTTACATTTGTTCTTGCCAATAAACAAGTTAGTTAAGGTTGGGAATATACATTGAAGACTTTAGCACACATGTGACCCAAGTTCCTAGCTAAACAATTTCTATGGTCAAGGAGCAGAGAGTCAGAATGTGGCATGGGCATCTGGGGCAGTGCTCTACTTAATATTTGGCCATCATCACTTATTTCTAGCCTACATTTGCATCAGAGCTTACATTTGGCATTTTCCAAAAGACAGTCTGGACCACTGCCTTCTAAACTGCAGCTGAGATGTTCGTTGGGGATTTCTCTATCATATTTTGCTCATGACTAAATAGAACTAGACAGACATTAAAGGCTGAATTCCTGACACATCTTTTGTAATGGAAAATTTTCATATTTAAAGAATGCCCAGCACATATTTGTGTTTCAATGGCGCCCTACACATCTGTTACTTATTTTGGAGCAGCCTCTATCACATATGCAAAAGTCTTTTGCAGATAAATTACTTCATTTCAATCTAAAGTTACATATAAAGGATTTCATTCTTTAGAAGAAAATTCTTTACATGGTTATCACAAAAAAGATCATGTGGGTTCCCCACGAAGGAGTCAGGCATCACACTGCGTGTGCAGAAATGTGCGATCAGTTACTAGAGTCACTGTTATAATCATTGTATGCATGGAAGGCACAGATGCTCAGCAACATCCATTGAGGGTATAGACAAACAAAGGCCTCCAATTTGCCTTACAAATGGGGGCCTAGGATTTACATTGGTTCCTATCTGGAAAAGGCATTGTGTACCCACTTCATCCCATAACTTCTCTCCCAAAGCCAACAGGGTCAGCAGGAAGATACTTGCAAGAATGCTTCCTCTGCATTTGCATTTTCTGCACACCAGCTTCTTTACCCCTCCTTCCCATTTGGTAAGTAGAGCACTATATGCATACCACCCAAAGGACCAGCTATTCAAATCTGGGAAGTTTTGAAACCTTGGAGGGTATAGCACTAGAGGACCCTACCATCCCTTCTCTCTACTCGCATGAGAAGAGGAGTGACTTACCTGATTGGTGAAACTGGATACAAGATCATAATCCTCATTAGAGACCCAGCCTCTTGATAGCTCCCTGGACCTGACTCCCCCACAAACAAACCACATTCTCCTTTTTGCTTCCTGCTGCCTTGTCTGCACTAACCAGAGCAGTTGCTTTGCTTACCACCAGACAAGGTCAGTTTGGGGGAAGTAAAGCCTGGTGGCCTGAGGTTCAAGCCATACTCTCCAATACATTATTAGCAAGAAAGCCTGTTTTTGATTCCTATCTGACCCCTTTTATTTACTTACCTACCTCAAATTCAGAGAGAAGAAGAGGTAAGTTATCTGGGATCTTACAAAAACCAACTCTCCTTTATAGTAATTATCTTACTGTGTTTAAGGTTTGCTTGGCCATGTACCTTCTTGCTAGACTATAAGCAACTTGACAGTAAGACCTATTTCTTTTCATCTTTGTAAACCCTGCCTTAACATAGAGCACAGTATTCAGTTAATGTGGTTTGTGTCTACCAACCAATGGCACTAGTACCTAATAAAATAGTAATGAAATGATAGCCTAGTTTAAAAAGACTTCATTCAAGCAATTACATCAGCTGTATTAATAGATATAAAATCATCGTCTGGGGGAAAGTGCCATATTGTTTGTCTGACTTAATCTAGTGAATATTAGAAGTACTGAAGTGTACCTCCCTTCCTGCTACTCCCCCTACTAGCTAATTCAAACTATTCTAATTTATAGAATGCTTCACTTTTCAACTAGCCATCATGGAGATTGAGTAAATAATAAGGTATTGAGTATGTAAATATCTCATATATCAGAAATCTCCAGTCTTTTCTTGAAGAATAACAGTTTGTTATTTCCCTAAAGTGTTTTCAACTATTCTGGACCCTAGGACTGAGCTGGGAGCTGCTTCCCTACTTTTGCCCTCACAAAAAGAAGGGAGGCCCCAGGAGCAAGATCACATGGACCTGTGAAAACTTTCACAATCCTTGTGGAGTTTCCTGAAGTTATACACACAAGCTTGAAAATGTTCTTCACACAAAATGTGAGTCCTGCTAAACAATTTTCCGATAAGTATATGTGACTTTAAGTATGGACCAATTCAAGCAAGTTGTTGTTCTTAGTAATAAGCATTAAATAGTCATAACTGAACTAGAAAACTTAATTTTAGAGTCACTCTAAGACAAACAGGTTCACAGGAAGGGAACCAAATCAACACAGATTATAACATCCAGAGACAGGGCTGAGCAGCTGTGAATGAACAGTTCTCCCTTTTTTGGTTCAGCTGCCTGTGAATGAATCTCCGTCTTCTATTTTGTTGTTGTTATTGTTGTTATTGTCGTTGTTCTGAGGGTCTACATAGTTTCTGATCACAGATGGTTATGGTCAAGTCCCTTTATCATTATGCATAGCTGTGATGCCCATATTGTCTCTCAGATAATTGGAGTAATTAGCAATTAATTTTTTCTTGCCGAAAGAGACTACTAAATAAACCTAAAAACCCATTAACAGCACCAATACTTTCTCTTGTGTATTCTGACCCATTAAATTGACTAAATCCACTAAACTAATCCACGAATCTATTTAATCGAATCAAACCTCTTCAAATAACCTGTCTCTCATCCTCTTCATTATTAGAAGCAAGAATGGATTTAGTTATACATCTTCTGGGTAGAAGAAAACATTGAGGAAGTAGAGGTGTTTACCTAAGGTCTGGTTTAGGAGGATGTGGGGCATAGGATGGATCATGGAAGAGGCAGTAATAGAATACACACGGTCCCTGACTTACTATGGTTCGACTTACAGTTTTTCCACTTTATGATGGTGGGAAAGTGATAAGCATTCAGCAGAAACCATACTTTGTTGTTGTTTTTTTTCTTTTAACATCTTTATTGGAGTATAATTGCTTTACAATGTTGTGTTAGTTGCTGCTGTATAACAAAGTGAATAAGCTATATGTATACATATATCCCCATGTCCCTTCCCCCTTGCGTCTCCCTCCCACCCTCCGTATCCCACCCCTCTAGGTGGTCACAAAGCACCGAGCTGATCTCCCTGTGCTATGCGGCTGCTTCCCACTAGTTATCTATTTTACATTTGTTAGTGTATATATGTCCATGCCACTCTCTCACTTCGTCCCAGCTTACACTTCCCACTCCCCGTGTCCTCAAGTCCATTCTCGACATCTGTGTCTTTATTCCTCTCCTGCCCCTAGGTTCTTCAGAACCAATTTTTTTTTTTTAAGACTCCATATATATGTGTTAGCATACAGTATTTGTTCTTCTCTTTCTGACTTACTTCACCCTGTATGATAGACTCTAGGTCCATCCACCTCACAACAAATAACTCAATTTCGTTTCTTTGTCGTTTCTTTTAATATTCCATTGTATATATGTGTCACATCTTTTTTATTCATTCATCTGTCGATGGACACAGGTTGCTTCCATGTCCTGGCTATTGTAAATAGTGCTGCAGTGAACACTGGGGTGCAGGTGTCTTTTTGAATTATGGCTTTCTCAGGGTATATGCCCAGTAGTGGGATTGCTGGGTCATATGGTAATTCTATTTTTAGTTTTTTATGCAACCTCCATAGTGTTCCACATAGTGGCTGTGTCAATTTACATTCCTACCAACAGTACAAGAGGGTTCCCTTTTCTCCACACCCTCTCCAGTGTTTATTGTTTATTGATTATTGACTTTCTATCCTGTTCCATTGATCTATATTTCTGTTTTTGTGCCAGTACCATACTGTCTTGATTACTGTAGATTTGTAGTATAGTCTGAAGTCAGGGAGCCTGATTCCTCCAGCTCTGTTTTTCTTTCTCAAGATTGCTTTGGCTGTTCAGGGTCTTCTGTGTTTCCATGCAAATTGTGAAATTTTTTGTTCTAGTTCTGTGAAAAATGCCATTTATAGTTTGATAGGTATTGCATTGAATCTGTAGATTGCTTGGGTAGTATAGTCATTTTCACAATGTTGATTATTCCAATCTAAGAACATGGTATATCTTTCCATCTGTTTGTATCATCTTTAATTTCTTTCATCAGTGTCTTATAGTTTTCTGCATACAGGTATTTTGTCTCCTTAGGTAGATTTATTCCTAGGTATTTTATTCTTTTTGTTGCAATGGTAAATGGCAGTGTTTCCTTAATTTCTCTTTCAGATTTTTCATTATTAGTGTATAGGAATGCAAGAGATTTCTGTGCATTAATTTTATATCCTGCTACTTTACCAAATTCATTGATTAGCTCTAGTGGTTTTCTGGTAGCATCTTTAGGATTCTCTATGTATAGTATCATGTCATCTGCAAAGATTGACAGTTTTACTTCTTCTTTTCCAATTTGGATTCCTTTTATTTCTTTTTTTTCTCTGATTGCTGTGGCTAAATCTTCCAAAACTATATTGAATAATAGTGGTGAGAGTGGGCAACCTTGTCTTCCTCCTGATCTTAGTGGAAATGGTTTCAGTTTTTCACCATTGAAGACGATGCTGGCTGTGGGTTTGTCATATATGGCCTCTATTATGTTGAGGTAAGTTCCCTCTATGCCTACTTTCTGGAGAGTTTTTATCATAAATGGGTGTTGAATTTTGTCAAAAGCTTTTTCTGCATCTATTGAGATGATCACATGGTTTTTCTCCTTCAATTTATTAATACGGTGTATCACATTGATTGATTTTCATATATTGAAGAATCCTTGCATTCCTTGGATAAATCCCACTTGATCATGGTGTATGATCCTTTTAATACGCTGTTGGAGTCTGTTTGCTAATATTTGGTTGAGGATTTTTGCATCTATGTTCATCTGTGATATTGGCCTGTAGTTTTCTTTCTTTGTGACATCTTTGTCTGGTTTTGGTATCAAGGTGATGGTGGCCTCGTAGAATGCGTTTGGGAGTGTTCCTCCCTCTGCTATATTTTGGAAGAGTTTGAGAAGGATAGGTGTTAGCTCTTCTCTAAATATTTGGTAGAATTCACCTGTGAAGCCATCTGGTCCTGGGCTTTTGTTTGTTGGAAGAGTTTTAATCACAGTTTCAATTTCAGTGCTTGTGATTGGTCTGTTTATATTTTCTGTTTCTTCCTGGTTCAGTCTCAGAAGGTTGTGCTTTTCTAAGAATTTGTCCATTTCTTCCAGGTTGTCCATTTTATTGACATATAGTTGCTTGTAGTAATATCTCATGATCCTTTGTATTTCTACAGTGTCAGTTGTTACTTCTCCTTTTTCATTTCTAATTCTGTTGATTTGAGTCTTCCTTTTTTTCTTGATGAGTCTGGCTAATGGTTTATCAATTTTGTTTATCTTCTCAAAGAACCAGCTTTTAGTTTCATTGATCTTTGCTATTGTTTCCTTCATTTCTTTTTCATTTATTTCTGATCTGATCTTTATGATTTCTTTCCTTCTGCTAGCTTTGGGGTTTTTTTGCTCTTCTTTCTCTAATTGCTTTAGGTGCAAGGTTAGGTTGTTTATTCGAGATGTTTCCTGTTTCTTGATGTAGGCTTGTATTGCTATAAACTTCCCTCTTAGCACTGCTTTTGCTGCATCCCATAGGTTTTGGGCTGCCGTGTTTTCAGTGTCATTTGTTTCTAGGTATTTTTTTAATTCCTCTTTGATTTCTTCAGTCATCTCTTGGTTATTTAGTACCATATTGTTTAGCCTCCACGTGTTTGTGTTTTTTAAATATTTTTTCCTGTAATTGATATCTAGTCTCATAGCATAGTGGTTGGAAAGGTACTTGATAAGATTTCAATTTTCTTAAATTTACCGAGGCTTGATTTGTGACCCAAGATATTATCTATCTTGGAGAATGTTCCATGAGCACTTGCAAAGAAAGTATTCTGTTGTTTTTAGATGGAATGTCCTACAAATATCAATTAAGTCCATCTTGTTTAATGTATCATTTAAAGCTTGTGTTTCCTTATTTACTTTCATTTTGGATGATCTGTCCATTGGGGAAAGTGGGGTGTTAATGTCCCCTATTATTACTGTATTACTGTTGATTTCCCCTTTTATGGCTGTTAGCATTTGCCTTATATATTGAGGTGCTCCTATATTGGGTGCATAAATATTTACTATTTTTATATCTTCTTCTTGGGTTGATCCCTTGATCATTATGTAGTGTCCTTCTTTGTCTCTTGTAATAGTCTTTATTTTAAAGTCTATTTTGTCTGATATGAGAGTGCGACTCCAGCTTTCTTTTGATTTCCATTTGCATGGAATATCTTTTTCCATCTCCTCACTTTCAGTCTGTATGTGTCCCTAGGTCTGAAGTGGGTCTCTTGTAGACAGCATATATATAGGTCTTGTTTTGGTATCTATTCAGGCAGTCTATGTTTTGGTTGAAGCATTTAATCCATTTACATTTAAGGTAGTTATCGATATGTATCTTCTTATTACCATTTTCTTAATTGTTTTGGGTTTGTTATTGTTGGTCTTTTGCGTCTCTTGTGTTTCCGGCCTAGAGAAGTTCCTTTAGCATTTGTTGTAGAGCTGGTTTGGTAGTGCTGAATTCTCTTAGCTTTTGCTTGTCTGTAAAGGTTTTAATTTCTCCATCAAATCTGAATGTGATCCTTGCTGAGTACAGTAATCTTGGTTGTAGGTTTTTCCCTTTCATCACTTTAAATATGTCCTGCCTTTCCCTTCTGGCTTGCAGAGTTTCTACTGAAAGATCAGCTATTAACCTTACATTATTTGTTGCTTTTCCCTTGCTGCTTTTAATATTTTTTCTTTGTATTTAATTTTTGATAGTTTGATTAATATGTGTCTTGGCGTGTTTCTCCTTGGATTTATCCTGTATGGGACTCTCTCCATTTCCTGGACTTGATTGACTATTTCCTTTCCCATATTAGGGAAGTTTTCAACTTTAATCTATTCAAATATTTTCTCAGTCCCTTTCTTTTTCCCTTTTCTTCTGGGACCCCTATAATTCAAATGTTGGTGCATTTAATGTTGTCCTAGAATCTCTGAGACTATCCTCAATTCTTTTCATTCTTTTTTCTTTATTCTGTTCTGTGGTAGTTATTTCCACTATTTTATCTTCCAGGTCACTTATCCATTTTTCTGCCTCAGTTATTCTGCTATTCATTCCTTCTAGAGAATTTTAAATTTCATTCATTGTGTTGTTCATCATTGTTTGTTTGCTCTTTCATTCTTCTCGGTCCTTGTTAAACATTTCTTGTATTTTCTCCATTGTATTTCCAAGATTTTGGATCATCTTTACTATCATTACTCTGAATTCTTTTTCAGGTAGACTGCCTATTTCCTCTTCATTTGTTTGGTCTGGTGGGTTTTTAGCTTGCTCCTTCATCTGCTGTGTATTTCTCTGTCTTCTCATTTTGCTTAACTTACTGAATTTGGGTCTCCTTTTCACAGGCTGTAGGTCCGTAGTTCCCATTGTTTTTGGTGTCTGCCCCCAGTGGGTAAGGTTGGTTCAATGGGTTGTGTAAGCTTCCTGGTAGAGGGGACTGGTGTCTGTGTTCTGGTGATTAGGCTGGATCTTGTCTTTCTGGTGGGGAGGACTGCATCTGGTAGTGTGTTTTGGGGTGTCTGTGAACTTAGTATGATTTTAGGCAGGCTCTCTGTTAATGGGTGGGGTGGTGTTCCTGTCTTGCTAGTTGTTTGGCACGCGGTGTCCAGCACTGTAGCTTGCTGGTCATTGAGTGGAGCTGGGTCTTAGCGTTGAGACGGAAATCTCTGGGAGAACTCTTGCCGATTGATATTACGTGGGGCTGGAAGGTCTCTGGTGGTCCAATGTCCTGATCTCGGGTCTCCCACCTCAGAGGCTCAGGCCTGACACCCAGCCAGAGCACCAAGATCCTGTCAGCCACACGGCTTGAAAGGACGTCATAGAGACTTGAGGTGTTGTTCTGCTTCCTCAGTTCTTCATGGCCGGCCAATTAGCTGTGCCTTCCCTGTTCTCAGTTTGTCAAGTCAGAGAGTCCGGGTAAGATGGTAAATGCACAAAATGATCCACCTTGCTCGGAGACCATATTCTGAATTCTGAATTTTGATTTTTTCCTGGGCTAGAGATATGTGGTATAATCCTCTCTCATGAGGTTGGGCAGGAGCAACTCCCAGTCAGCCATGTGATCAAGAGCATTACAAGCATTCTGTTTTACACTTTCTGTACAGTAGTCAATAAAGTACATGAGATATTCAACACTTTATTGTAAAATAAGCTTTGTGTTAGATGATTTTGCCAACCTGTCGGCTAATTTAAGTGTTCTGAATGCCTTTAAGGTACGCTGGGCTCAGCTATGATGTTAGGTGTAGTAGATGCATTTTCGACTTATATTCAATATTTTCAACTTACAGTGGTTTTATTGGAATGTAACCCTATCATAAGTTGAGGAAGATCTGTAGGAGGCTTTGGAGAAGATGACGAATGAGAGGGGCCAAAGGTTGAGAGGAAGATGGAGGCACCATCAGTGACAGGAAATGGGGAATTCTGGGGATATGACCTCTTGTTCTTGGGGTGGCTGCTGGGGTTTGCTGACACTGATGTTCCAAATAGGATGAGCTGTAGATCATTTTGTAGCTGCTCTAGCAAACTGCTCTCCTAGGCCACCTCCATATCGATGTGAGGTAGAACTCTAGCTAAGGGAGAATAGATAAGCCCACTTCTTTGTTTTTCAAAACAAGATGTCCCTTTTGCTGTCTGATATTGAAAGTATATCATCTGGCTTTAATCTAAACTCTATCTAAACTCTGGACACTTGTCAGAGAGCTTAACCTGGCCTATTGGGTGCAGTTTTATTGTATTTTACCTTGAGTTCTTTTCAGGGGTAAGTAGGATATAAATTATAAATAACACAAACTTAAAAAACAAACCCTGTGCTCCAGGGTTGACAGCACTATTAGATATCCCGGGAAGAAAAAGAAAATATGCCTTGTACTTTCCTTGCTCTGTTTAACAAGGCAAGAACCTGTTGTCTATTTTAGGAAGATTTTTATCCACAACCTTACCTTAAAATGTAAAAGTGTTGACATGAGAAAGGGTCTGCTCCAGTTATCTGGAAAAATATAGAAGGGCATACTAATCCCCTGTCCTTCAGCTAGACTCCTGGGAATTCTCACCCCATCAGCAAAATGTGTCTGCCCAAAGCAAGATATAAAGTCCTGAAGACCATTTCATTTGAGAAAATAGGAAACAGCGTTAAAGGATGGAAACAAAATCTTGAAATTTTTGATTGGGGCTGGCTTATAAAGGATTTTCACTGCCCCTCAGATTGTAACATGTCCCCTTTTCTGGTGTCAATATAACAAAGCTCCCTAAAATCATCCTCTTGAAATTTTTTTCTAGACTGTCCAGGATGCTTAATCCAGACCACCACAGAAATCATGAGGGTGCTCCAAACAAATACAGAGGCTCAGGTTCAAAATCACAGGACCTCTCCTTATCATGTCCCTTTTGTAGGTTTAGGTAAGGGCTCTGGACAACCGTGTCAGATGAGGACGCAGGGGAGGGCAAGATTGTATAAAAAATAGAGTTTTGCAATCCAGAGAGCACTCTTGACCACAGATCCATAAATTTAGACAAGTCACTTAAGAATAAGGAGAACATACAAACTGATTTGTCTACGACAGTGCCAGTTTATGGCTACTGTCCCAGAATAATTATAAAGAGTACCTCGCTACTCTTAAATATCCCAATATAATGCATTCTGTATTATCTGGGCATGCTATTAGAGACACCATTTATAAAAATGACCTTCTGACTGAAAAATGTCTACAAAAACTTGTTCGTATGTAGAAACAGACTGTAGGCAGTTAAAATAGGTTCTGTTCACTAAAGAACCAGCTCTGGTCAATTGGCAAGAAAAGGTGGAATATTACAGAAATGTTAACCCTTTTAAAATTGCTGTGTTAATTTCTTCATCTTTGTGTTGGCAGTAGTGGTGGTAGTAGGGAGGTGGTGTGTGGAGGCAGGTGGGAGTGTGTGTGTGATATTATTAATACGTCTTAAAAAGCTTTAAGAACCTCTAAATGAAGATTTCATACGAAGTAGTATTATTACAACTTGTAATTGATTAAAAAGGTTTAAAAAGCACTTGAAAAGGCGTGGAACAAGGACATGGTCAGGGAAACGGGGGGAGGGGATACATATCTGAATGACTGTCAGACCCTACCTTCCGTCTCATGCAGAATATGTGGGACAGAACATACACACACACACGCACACACGTGCATACACACAATGAAACCAAAACCCAACAGGTCTATCAGGGCACGATGAGCAACTCAAAGTGGTGTGTTTTTGTCATTTACTTGAGGCAGTGTTAGCAGGTTTGGTGGGGCATTTTTGTGTTAGGAAATTGTGGCAAGCGAGAGACCTTGATAGCGTTTAGTTCTTTCCGAAGAACTCCTTACTTTGCCCTTGGGAGTGGGCTAAGCTGTCCTCCCAGACTGCTCGGGACTGAAGAATCAGCGGTGGGTGCCTTTAGGGCCTGGAAGCAAAGCACAGATGCTGCTTCCTGAAGCAGGGTGGGGTGACGGTGAGCCTTTGGCTGTTTCAGAGTCTTGCTGGGATCTCTTTAACATCCCCTGGTCATTCTGTCAATGACACCTAGCACGGAAACCACTTCACAACACTCATTTTATTTCTGCCCTTTTAGTCTATTGCTGAAAAACGCATGAAAACCTTGTGAAGTGTAACATAAGAGAGCCTAAAATGATGGTGATTTTGTTCCTCTCCGTTCAAGAGGCAGGAGTGAGCCCAGAAAATGGTAACACGAGACCAGGTGGTGGAGGCCCCATTTGTTTCCTTGTAATGGCTCCAGCCTAAGTTGCCTTGTAGCCACTTAGGCCCACGCGACAAGTTCACTCTGGAAATCTCTTCGGCTTGGCTGCGTGCAGATGTAATCGGACCTGCTCTGGGCAGCCCTAATTGCAAACACATTTCTCTCCCTCCACGGCCATTCCTAAGCAGGCAGTGGTCAGAGCCTTGCCAGGGTTTTCTGGCATCTTTTTCCTGCTTTGTTTCCAAATCTGCATTTTTCTATGAGAAAAGATGTATGAGAGATTGTAAACAGGATAATTATATGGCAATATGATTTCCAATGCAGGCTTTCCTTGTGGATTATTTCAAATGTGTAGGGGTTTGTTTTGGTGTGTTTTTTTTTCCACTCTGCCTGTGAGTCAAGGAGATGAAATGCTGTTTTGAAAGCACAAGTATATGCATCCACTAGAAACCTCCTACGATGTTCAGACATTTTATGAAAGATTTTTGGGAGGAACCGCAAACAAAAGAGAAGCCAAGGGAGGAAAGAGTAGGTGCACAGGCTCTGCATCTGGCTCACATCGCTGTGGACGTGGGGGCTGGATGGTGTGTCCTCTTCTTTCTAGAACACCATAGAGAAGTAAGAAAACACACAACAGCTACAAGTTCAGAGTGTTACAAAGTTATCCTGCCTGAGACGACGATGCTCTGGCTGGGGGGTGAGGTGTTGATTACGACGATTCTCTGAAAGGACATGTCCTCCTGTCCATCCCCGGTGCCTTCACTAAACTTCATGCAGTCTGATAGCTCTGAATCTAAAAGATGGGATGGGGCAATGCCAATACGTGCTCAGGCTTCATGTTGCCTGCGTAGACACATCGTGTTGGTTTATGAGGGTACGTGGAATCCTATGGTTTGTGGCAGTTTGAGCAAAAGGGCACATCAGGGGATTGTGGGGCGCAACCCCAGGCGGCACTGGGCACGTGGGCTGTGGTGTGATTGGTGCCCCTGGAGCACTATAGCAAAGATGCCCTGGGACAGACTGTCTCTTTTTTCACTGATGGTTTGTCCTCTGTGCCTAGAACACTGCCTGGAATATATTAGGTGCTCAATAAATTTTTAAAAGTTGCTAATCTGCCACCAGAAGATTGAGCTTGTTGGTAATCCAAGTACCTCCATAAAACAAACTTTTGAGTCATTCCCCCGACAGCCAGGGGTGCAGGGATAAAGAAAGTACCATCCTGCTTTCAGGAAGCTACACTTTAATGAGAAAAACACATCTACAGGAGTTGTGTAAACACAGGGGGAGCACAGAGGAAAGTCAGGAAAGGTTTCACATAGCAGATGATCTGGCCGAAGCACATTTAGCAGTCTGCAGTCCCAGATAGCACAGGAAACAGTGCCAATGTCTGATTTCTACCATTCCCTACATTTTCAGGAAGAGGGAGAGAGAGCAACTTCAGATCCACTAGAACTTTATTAGTTTTTTTTTTAATATATAAATTTATTTATTTTATTTATTTACTTTTGGCTGTGCTGGCTCTTTGTTGCTGCACATGGGCTTTCTCTAGTTGCGGCGAGCGGGGGATACTCTTCGTTGCGGTGCACGGGCTTCTCATTGCAGTGGCTTCTCTTGTTGCGGAGCACGGGCTCTAGGGCATGCGGGCTCAGTAGTTGTGGCTCGCGGGCTCTAGAGCGCAGGCTCAGTAGTTGTGGCACACGGGCTTAGTTGCTCCACGGCATGTGGGATCTTCCCGGACCAGGGCTTGAACCCTTGTCCCCTGCATTGGCAGGCGGATTCTTAACCACTGCGCCACCTGGGAAGCCCGAACCTTTACTAGTTTTGAATAGTAGAAACTAACATAATCTTCCTGGGTATCTCATTCAAACATAACAAGTTCTCTCTCTGAAAAATTCTTCCTTCAGATATTGGCCTCATGCTAAAGAGTCAGGCAATCCTAGGTGGACACTTATTAGCTGGGTAGCCTTGAGAACATGACTTATCATGTGTGGTGATCCCTTAACTCTAAAATGGGGTAGTATACGTCAAATGCCCATAAATGCCATCCCCTCTCTCATGGTCCCCTCCTGAAGGTACACTTGGCATGCTGACGTTTTTGTAAACAACCTACTTGGAGAACGGTTGGTAGCCATCACAAGCGCTGCAAAGATTCTTACATGGCTGATAGTTAGCCTCTCAATCTTCTCAAACCTAAACAATAGCAACACTGTTTCATTTGGAAGAGCTTCCTGAGGGAGGAATGGAGTGAGAGAATGGAGTGAGACTCGAAAACATCCAGCTGGAATATCAATGGTTCACCTTTATCTTTTTCAGATGAGGAGACTCTTAATACTATCCAGGACCACATCAACCACTACGAACTGATAAGGTAAATTTTTGTAACCAGCAGTGCCCTTTAGGCGTTTCATTTTCAACAATAGTAAGGCAAATGAACTCTTTCACAGACTATTTTAAAAATTAAACATATTCGATACATTTATTTTCTCATGACTCCTAATTATAGCTTCATTTTAAAAGTTCTTGACTACTATGTCTAATCTCACTTTAGGAACAATTAAAAATTTGCTGGAAAGAGTTTCAGGAAAGTATGTTTGAAGGAAACCCTTGAAAGAAGTTCAGCAATCTCCATTATTCACGTAAGCAGCGGCAAGAAGAAAACTCAGATCGGTGATATTTTTAGTTGATTCCTGAGTCTCATTTATAGCAATTTAGTTGAATTTATTTCCTCTTTCTTCCTTGGAAGACCTTTCTCATGGCTGCTAAGTAATATATTCCGTTTCTTAGTCTGCTGGTTGTGTTATTAATTGTCATCAATACCCTCCCTCCCCCCCCCCCAATAAAACAGGAGAGGGAAAGAAATGAGAACCTTATGTAATTAGATCCTAGTTAATACATTGACTCAATAGCTGAGCTATGACTAATTCTACACTTAATTCTAGATTATCCATCCATAGATAATGCATAAGGGAAAAATTATAGAGCATTAACTGTGTGACATCTGCTTTAGTAAGTACTGAGAAGACATTTTTTTCACTACTGTATCTATCCTCAACACCTGGGACAGCATATAGTACATTGTGGGGTCTCAATAAATGTTTGTTGACTGAATAAAAGAATAAAGAAAGGACAGCATGGATCTTTCCATGTGGTCACAGTCTAGTGGGGAAATTGACATGTACACCATTAATTAAATAACTCACTGCCCATCGTGGTCTCTTTCCACCCCCTCTTCTTGATCTCCAGACTTTCTTTCAGCCACCTTATAAAGACTTTTTTAAATTCCAGAGTAAAATGGAAAAAAGATTTAAAGTAAAGGAGGCTTGGCTTTAATTTGCAGTTTCACTACTAGCTGTGTGACTTCAGACAAATTATTTACCAACGTTAATCTTTAGTCTTTGATTTATCAAATGGAGGTAATAGTACTTGCCACGTAGGGGCAGTCTGGAGAATTAAATGACATTGTATAAAACCTTTAGCCAGGGTGTGTCACACAGTAATTACTTAAGGAACTGAACTGCCCATATTGATCCCTCTCTTTCTTCCTCTTTGGCTTCCTCTCCCAGGCTGCATTCACCTTTCCTAGGGACCACTGTCTTGCTAGTCACCCTAAGCATGTGGTTCCCCACCATGGCTGACTTCAGAAGCACTGGGCTTAGCCCCGACCTATAGAATTAGGTTCTTTTTTTTTTTAACATCTTTATTGGAGTATAATTGCTTTACAATGGTGTGTTAGTTTCTGCTTTATAACAAAGTGAATCAGCTATACGTATACATATATCCCCATATCCCCTCCCTCTTGCATCTCCCGCCCACCCTCCCTATCCCACCCCTCCAGGTGGTCACAAGGCACCAAGCTGATCTCCCATTGCTATGCGGCTGCTTCCCACTAGCTATCTATTTTACGTTTGGTAGTGTATATATGTCCATGCCACTCTCTCTCTTTGTCACATCTTACCCTTCCCCCTCCCCATATCCTCAAGTCCATTCTCTAGTAGGTTAGAATTAGGTTCTTTTGAGCAGGTCTCAAAACCCCCTGGAGTCTCACTCTCACCCCCAGCTGATTGATCAGCTATGTTTGGGGAACCACTGCTCTCCATCAATCGAGTGTTCCTCAGGGCAGTGGTTCTCAAACTTGAGTGTGCTTCAGAATTACCTGGGGGGCTTGTTAAACTATAAATTGCTGGGTCTCACCCCCAGAGTTTCTGATTCAGTAGGGCTGGAGTGTGGCCTGAGAATCTGCATTTCCAACAGGCTGCCAGGGGATACAGAGGCTTCTGATGCAGGGACCACGCTTCGAGGTCTTGTTACTGAAAGTGTGGCCTGATGACCAGCAGCATCGGCATCTCCAGGGAGCACCTTAAAAATGCACATCCTCACTCCCCATCTCAGATTGACTTTGACATTAAGTTCTGAGAAGCACAGATTAAGGGAAGAGCTCTTAAGATGCAGGCTCTTGGACTCCATATACTAGTGATTTTGTTAGAGCCCAGGAATCTGCATTGTAATAAGCTCCCCAGGTCACTGGGATGCATGCCATTCCTGAACCACACCCAGAAAAGCACTGCTCAAGAGGTTTGCTGCAGCAGTTTGTTAGCTGCAGAATCAGTCACGGTGCTTGCTACTGAGTATGCCACATGAGCCTGGCCAGCTTTGCTAGTTGTCTTGCTGTAGCAAGGATCCTACCAACCAGGCAATCACATTGCACTGATTTTTTTTCTAGGTGTCAGTCAAAGAGATTATCTGTGCTTCCCAGCAATCTAATCATGACCTGTTAGAATAAGATAAGGATTAAAATGGATTCATTATGAAGACAGATGTGTCTAGAGAAGAATGTCTGAAATCGTTACTTATACCCGTTAGTCAAGGCTGTTTTGATTCTAAGTAACAGAAACCCACCGTCTCTGGCATGCACACACACAAAATGAAAAGGAGAGTCTTCTGGAAAGAGACAAGGTATCTAACAAAAACAAGAGAAGGCAGTACAATTGGACATCATCTCCTGATGGTCCAGAATTGAGATTATTCTCTGTGGCAGACTGTATTTTCCAAAAGGGCCACAACAATAGTTTATACCCCACATGCTCTTCCTGAACCTTACCATTCCTACGCCAAGAGTTGGAATCTATGACCCCTTCTTTTGAAACTTCATAGGCTTTTGTGACTGCCCAACTAATAGGGGACCATCGTGGAAGAGTGCCATGACTTGGGAGGCAAAGCCATGTCATAGAAGGTGATGTGACTTCCACCTGTCTGTCTCTCATGGAATTTGCCCTTATGACCCTGAGCCTCAGTGTAAGAAGTCCAGGTCTCCTGAAGCTGCTTATGTGGGAAAGACCACTTAGAAAGGCCACATGAAGATAGAGATGCCCAAGGAACCCCATCTGTTCCAGCCCGTAGCTGTTTGAGTCTTCCCAACCCAGGAACCAGACATGTGAGACCAAAGTCATCAAAATGATCCCACGGGTACTGTCTGACTGCAACCCCATGAGAGACTCCAAGTGAGGTAGGAGCTAGATGGGCCCCTGGGCCAGGCAGCTGGTGTTTTTCAAGTGGAATAAAATTGAAGCTTTGTTCTCACCCAGGCACTCCAAAGACAAAGCTAGTGGCAGAAGCTGAGCTCTGCTAAGGTAAAGAGATAAGGTGCCCACTCCTGAGGTCAAGGAAAACTTCCCTGTCTGCACATGAGCAGGAAAGCTCCTTGGGGGTCAAAATGAGGGCGCGCCACCCCATAATATGTGATTCCAAGGCCACCCCGTAGGCCTCTGGGCTGGAATCCCTCTTAGAAAAAAGTTGCGCACGCCTCTTGGGGAGGGTCCTAGGACCAGCCAGGTGTGAAAAAAGAAACAAGATAACTGGCTAAATGTAAACAAAGACCTGGAAGGACTGTCCTATAGAAGTGATTTAAATCACCTCTTCATGCGCTTCTCATTCAGGATGCCTGCACTCCTCTCTGAGTGTGTATTTCTGCTTTAAATAAATAAACTGCTTCTCTCTATGTGCTCTCCCATAAGTTGTGCTCTGTCTCTAATAATAAACTGTACCTATTTTGCAGTTTTCACCTCCTTGAAATATTTTTGCTTTCAAATCAGGGAACTTTGCTTCTAGCCTCTAGCCCCTGGTAGACTGGCAGCTAGGTTCAACCCTGGACAGGGAGATAAGATCCTTCTACAAGACTACTGTCCCTCCAAGAACACAAGGAGAACCACCAGCTAACCCCTGAACTGTGGGAGGTATTAATGATCGATTGCTGTTGTTTTACACCACTTTGCCACAACAGTAACGGGAGTGCCCTCACTGTCGGTCTAGAGCTCTGTGATTTTGCCCCTCGGCTTCTCTTGGCACACCTGCTTTATTCTCCTCTTTCTGTCTACAGATCAGGCTCATGCGTGTGTTTACGTACACAAAAATTATGGCTGTTTGTCTATACTACATGCCCTATAGAAGTGGTTTTAAGCTTTAATGTGCAAAGGAATCATCTAGCTATTTTGTTAAAATTCAGATTGTAATTCAGTAGTTCTAAGTGGGACCCAGCAGTGTGCATTTCTAACAAGCTCCCAGGTGATGTTGTTACTGGTCTGTGGAGCACTTGACTTACTTTTGCCATTTGCGCTCTCTCTCTCTCTCTCACCACTAGATCCTTCAGTATAACTCTTCTAAGAAAAAGAACATTTTTCTATATAATCAGGATACTATTATATAGTCCATATTCAGATTTCCTCATTTGTCTCAAAACATCTTTCAGAGCAGTTTTTTCCACCTTTGATCCAAGATTCAACCATGGATCATGTATCTTTGATATCCTATACTGTAGGATAGTTACTTTACCATTTCTTGAAATGCCTTTGATATTCTTGGAGAGTCCAAGCCAGTTGTCTAACAAAATGTCCCATAATACAGATTTGATTGCTTCCTCATGAAGAGTCTCAAGTTGTACATTTTTTATTAAGAATACTTCATAGCTTCCAAGGATGTATACCACATTGCAACACATTAGGAGACTCATGATATCTCTTTACCCCTTTTTTGGTGACTAGGTTGGATCACTTAGTTATGATGGTGTCTCTTGTGTTCTTCTTGAAGTGCAAAGAAATGTTTTTCAAGAGAGGCCCCAGCTGACTTCCTCTTTCATCTTATTGACCAAAACAGATCAGATGCTCACCACCAACCCACTCATTGATACGGAGAAGAATATTTTATGACTGGCTTAGACCAGTCATGATTCCATCCTTGGGGATGAGGAGCAACCCAGCCTTCCTGGAAGTGGAGATTTGTCAACCTATGGATGAGTTGACAAATGAGAGGAGCTATTAGCCTGGAAGAATGGCATTTCGTGCCTGCCACACTTACCTAATATTACAGAGCTAGTTAGAGGAAGAACTGCCCTCTGATTCCTATTCCAATTTAGCATGCTGTCTCCTCAGGAGATTAAGGATTTATTGCTTATAAAATATTTTATAGGTCTCTTGTGAGAAATCCAATATTTATTTGCCCTGTAAGATACAAACAGAAACTTATTTTTTCTTATTTTCTTTTCAGCTTTTCTCAATCTATGATTCTTTATAGTGTGATAATGATATAGCCATATATATCTTCTGCAAAAACCCACATTTTTTCCTTACAAAATGGGCCAATAAGTTACACACAGAATAAGTTCTTGGAATGTAAATAGTATAATTTAAAATTATTTTGCACTCTATTATTCTTTCAAAAAGTTCTAGAGATGGAAAATCAAAAGGAGTTATAATTCTATCAGGACAAGAAACCAAAATTGTGGATGCTTTTATGAAGTTTATCAGGACCATTAATAATGGTCATCCAAAATTCTGGCATCTGCAGAATTGGGTTGGAGAGTTTCAAAATGTAGTTTTCTGTGACAATTCTGGCTCCAGCTGGAAACTAGATATGAAAAACATTAAGTTGACTCTGAATCTTAGAGAAGACTTGGTTTAATTCCGAAAATTAAATGTAGTATCTTGGGCTGGGTACAAGGACCATTGGTTGTACCAACCAAGTGATACTTCTCCCAGCTGTAGTAATCTATTGTTCTTTGCCTTCAGAAGAAGTGGGGTAAGCAACACTCCAAACCCTATGATTTAAAGGGTTCAGAAACAGCTCTTTTACTAGCTTGTACCGGTACCTAAAAATTTTACCATTTGAGTCTTAAAGTCACTCCTCACCCCACTTCCAGCAATGATCTCTACACCCACCCAAACCCATCCCCACTGGGCCAAAGCTATTTCCCCTCTTTTTATCTATATAATGCACCCAAAGTCGACTCTGTCTAGGCCTAAGCCATAGTTACCTCTCTAAATCTCTCTCAAGCATCAGCCAATACTGTAGCAATAAAACTTTAGGTTCCATTGAAAGCTAAGTGCACAGAGACCCAGACAGCCATGTGCAGAATGGGCTTTGGGTGGAGGAGAGGAGTGGAGGTATGCGGGGAGAGGAAAAAGGAGAGAATATCCAAGGCAATCTTTACCTGCTTCACAATTTTGCCAAAACCAAGCTTCAATTTTTAGAGCTCACCACCCTTTCTGTTTTCAATAAGCCTGACCTCGACCTTCATGAACTCTTTCTTTCTTTGGTGTAATCTTGACTCCAGTAGAATGGTGCTTGTGATTTATCTAACCTTGTTTCACCCTGAAACTAAAAAACAGGAGATGGCCAAATACCACAGAGAACTGTGGGGTTATTTTTGTATGGGCACCAAACAAGATTTCTACATAGATTTGTCATCTGCCCCCATACAATGAATGGGTTTTTTAAATGTGGAGAGATTTCTCAAAACAATTATTCCAGCTATTTTGTTCTTTGGCATTTACCCATGTACCCCAAGAGAGGTAGATAGGAAAAAACAATATTTGACTATGTAGCTATAGTTACAGGCCACAGACAGCCAAGGGAACAGAAATTTAAAGATGAATGTAATATGCGACTTTGCCCTGATTCTGTCTTCCTGGATAAACTCTGCTCACCACTTACATCTAAATGCTCCCTAGCCCTAGATAACTGACAGGCAGTGGGAGAAGGTAAAATCAAGTCAAAATTGAACACTGAATAGAAAAGCACCTCCTTTGCAAGAAAAATTCCATTTTATTGTGGAATGATGAAAATGCCCCCATTCTTTTGTTTAGATAAATTCCAGTAGTGTTTGTGCTGATTTCTCCACAGGAAGAAAAAGAGACTCTTTGAAAAGCCATTGACACAAAAAGACTCAAGTTCAATTTGGTTTCATCCTGAAGGTTTGAAGTAAAACAATTCTTTGCAAGCATTTATAAATAAGATAGTCATTAGTTAAGCTTTACAATATTACTTTGAAGTAAATACTACTGAATTCATTTAACCAGTGATGAGATTCCGGCAGAGAAATTGAGCAATTAGACTTGTTCAGAAAAGCATTTAAAAGCCTAGAAAAAGAATCCAGGAGTTTCCTCTCTGTTTTGGAATCAGAAATTCAGCGTGTAATTGCAGTAAGGGAATTCTGCTGTGACCTAGATAGAACTGTAAGTATAACCTAGACAAACTGCTTATTATAGGATCAGTATTTCCCATCTGGAATAGCTATCCAAAACATATCATATCTGGAAGAAGAGGCTTCTGGGAAGTCCATGAGTGCTTTCAGAGTCCTTTCCCAGAGCTGAACATCTGTCCTGACCTCTTCTCCAGTTCTGAGGCAACCTCAGACCTCCCCCCCGACCCCACACACACACAATCAGTTCTGCTCCTAGACAGTTCTGACATTAATAGCCCCAAAGCATCTTGGGTATCAAATGCTTTTCCCAAAGGTCAGCCTAGCGATCTAACTCTGATGTAAATTTGCCTGCTTCTGATTCCTTTCTTTCCATACCCCACCAACATCCACACGTGTCAACTCATTCTTGGTCCCCAAGTCCAGCCATTTTTCGGTTGCCATATCTGTTTTCAGTCTTATTCAGGACCTAATTATAGTACGTTGTAATCCTTCCTTCCTTCCTTCCTTTCGTTCCTGTCTGTCCTTCTGTCTACTGCAAAGATTTCTTTCATTTTGTCATGAAGGACACCTTCACTGGCTGCCCATCACCCTCTGGTCCAAGTCACTTTTCCCCTTGAGCTTCAGGGTCTTAATCCTTCCTTCCTTCCTTCCTTCCTTTCCTTCCTGTCTGTCCTTCTGTCTACTGCAAAGATTTCTTTCATTTTGTCATGAAGGACACCTTCACTGGCTGCCCATCACCCTCTGGTTCAAGTCACTTTTCCCCTTGAGCTTCAGGGTCTTAATCCTTCCTTCCTTCCTTCCTTCCTTCCTTCCTTCCTTCCTTCCTTCCTTCCTTCCTTCCTTCCTTCCTTCCTTCCTTTCCTTCCTGTCTGTCCTTCTGTCTACTGCAAAGATTTCTTTCATTTTGTCATGAAGGACGCCTTCACTGGCTGCCCATCACCCTCTGGTCCAAGTCACTTTTCCCCTTGAGCTTCAGGGTCTTCTCCCCTGATGTCCAGTACTCCTTATTCTCATCTCTTACTCAGGCAAGCAAGGCCTCTCCAGGTGTCCAGCGGCACACACATCTTTCTTTTATTTCTATGTCACTGCTACAGTGACACATTCCTCAGATTTCTTTTCGTGTCTTCAGGATCACCTCATCTACTAACCTTTAATTGATCCTGGTGCCCCATTTCTTGTCCATACTTTCCTTGTGCAATTTTACACAGTAATTCAATAAATATTTATTGCTATGTCCTTGTACAAAGCATTGTATATAACAAGGAAGATCCCAGGATAATTTAGATACACATCCTGAACTTGAGGACCTTACTGTCTTGTCGAGAGACGAGGGGTAGAGGGATAACATAAATAATTCTAATGCACAGAAAGTATTCAACACTAAAAAGATACAGATAAGGTGATATGGGAGTTCAAAATCAGGAAAAATTACTTCCAAAAAAGAAAAATAAGAGCAGAATCAGGAGAATTTCATGGAAGAAGTAGCTTCTTAGCATAGCCTTGTAGACAGATATACTGGACAAAGAAAGGTATTTTGGATATTAAAGCAGTACCAGCAAAAGCGTGGAGTGGGGAGGAAACCAGGAGTAACAGAGATGGGACCAAGTTCGGGTTGGCTAGCACATGAGTGTATAGAAGGATGTCGGGGAAATAAATATGGAACCAGGGGTGCAGCACCGGAACTATAAGCTATGGTGTCTAAACTACTGTTCTGAAGCCACCGAAGCCTGTGATGAGAAGTGAGATGATCAGAGCTGGACCCTTGAAGATTAAGTGGACATTGGCACAGGCAAAAACAAGAAGCAAGGAGTTTTAGGAAACTATTACAACCAACTCCAAGGAAAAAAGCGTCAAGAACCTGAACTAGGATATGGCATTGGCAACAGGAAGGAAGAAACAGATCTAAGAATGATTCTAAAAGGAGAATCAACAGAAATTGGCAAAGGGCAAGATTAGAGGATAAGAAAGACCGGAGGGGAAAGTGATTCCAGGATTTTATAATAATGCTGGTATACGGATGCACTGGCCAGATAGCTGCTCTTTTATTCAGTTAACAAGTACTTGTTGAGCACTCACTGTGTTCCCAGAACTAGGCAAGAAGTTGGAGATAGATACAGTAGCAAATGAAATAAATAGACCTGCCATGAGGGAGCTGCCAATCTGAAGGAAGAGCTACATACACAGAAAAAGTGTTGGAGACACTATGAGAAGTTTGGCTCAGAATACAGAGGGTGTCCCAGGAAGGGGTGGGTAAGTCGCTTTTGGATGGAAAGACCCTCAGGACCAAGCTCTCTCAAAGCAGGCTGCACATGACCATACAGGCAACTACAGAGAAGCCCACCTCCTCTGGGAAAATTCCTCTCCCACTGTTTGGGTGTCTGTGTCTTAGCCTCAATTGAAATGAATACATGGATTACACTGAATTCTTTCTTCCATTGTTCACTGTTACCTAAAAGATGTCATTTTGATTGCACTTGTATCAGGTAATGGTATAAGGTTATATGACATGTGGTGGGGAAGGCAGGGGACTAGCAGCCTGACGCCGTGCAAAGAGCTCTACATTCAGTCAGTAAACCAGACTTGCTCTCTGGTTCCCCCACTGACCAGCAGGGTGAACTTTTAACAAATACTTAACCTCTCTTAGCCTCAGTTTTCTTACTCATAAAATGGTGATTTGAAAGGAAAAAAATCTGCTTTACTTACATCATATTTTGTTGTAAAGATCAAAAAATAAAAGCAATTTGCAAAACAAAATATTGTTAGTTATAAAATATTACTAGATATATATGTTTCAGTCAAGATTCCTAGAGAAAGCAAACGGCATACTCACATTAGATTGGAGGAGAGTTTATTTACAAGGCACTGTTTTGAAAGAGCAAGCAGGGTCAGGGGAGCAGAGCAGTACTCCAAGGTAAGTAACATAAGAGGAGATGTTACCACATGTGGGCCCAAAGGGACAAGAAGTGTGGGTCACTGTAGGATAGGAATTGGGAAAAAAGAAAGTCCTACGGGTTACAGAAGGCAGTCTGTAGGCAACATAGCAGAGGAAGCCCAGGAAATAAATACCTCTGTCATGCCTCTTCTTTCCTCTAAGGTTTCCAAGGTCCATTGGCCAGAGCCAACCAGAACGCAGAGAAGGAGAGACCCTGGTTGATGCAGTCCATCTAGGTCCGCGTACGGGGTCAGTGAATCCAGTGGAGAAGGTATCTGTCCCAGCATCAGTGGTTATCTATTAGTAAACTTCAGTAGTGAACATGAGAGTCACCTGCGGAGCTTGTTAGACATGAAAGTCCTACACGCCCAGCAATGTGGCATTTCACTGAGTATCCCACAGATTCTAATGCACATGGTCAATGGACCACATTTTGAGAACACTGAAGTAGATAGGTTAATTTCTATATAGGTTAATAAGTTATTTCAAAGAACTTAATCAAGTTCTTCTCCTTTGTGATGGGGGGATCTTAGGACTAAGATCAAACTAACCCACTAGGAAAGAAAGCATTTGATCCTCTTCCCAAGTGACCTGTATACCTTGAAGACTGATGTATGAGCCTTGGGTGTTGCATTTTTTCTAGGACTCATGCCTTGGCACAGTTCAAAGGGGCCCTAAGACCATCCTTTGCTTCTGGTGGGACCCGAATCAGCTAAGAAAAGAGACTTTGGCGATAATGTGATGTTTCCTTGTGCATTTGTTTAAGGAAATGATGCAGAATGTTATTCCATAGGGAAGAGTTTTTCATTTTTTTACAGTATCCTGTTGCACTGGAAATCATTTCATTTTTTCCATCTTTGTGTCTTAGCACATGGAGTAGATGGTAAGGGCTCAGTAAATACAGGCACCATTTTATTACTGAACAGAAAGGGAAAATGAGTGCAGTTTAAATGTATGTTGTAAAGTCTAGCGTGTTACTTTAAAAAAGCGCAAAACTTTCTTTTAAAAAGCTATCTTTTAAACTTCCATATAAAACCAAACCCTACAAAAGTTCAAACAAGTTTTGAAGATTGCATGCAGTGGCAATGTTCTTCCAGCATACTGAGTGGGTCCCTGGGAGAGAAACCCCTGCAGATCTCTGTCTGTTACTCCTCTCAGCCTCCCACCTACTGTTATGCACATCTGTGTAGTTGCTATTCAAAGTAACTGAATTTTTTTTTAGGAAATGATTAGCTTGTGAAGATAATGCCATCGTGGAAATGTAGGCTTCTCTTTTTAAGCCTTTCAGCATTTCAGTCCTATACCTGTTTTCCTACATGTGTAACTCAAAAACCAAACCTTAGCAACTAGATTACATAGCTTTAGCCCAAGAGTAAATTTATTTCACTCCGGTGTACACTACCCATGGCACACCTGTTCCCTGTGGAAGATATTAAGCATTTCATGCACACCTACACATATTCTTGGGGCAGGAACCACAGCTGTTTGTAATTTAACTGTAGCTGTAATCCCAAGTGTGAAATAGAACTAAAACAGTCAGTTATGAGACATTAAAATAAGGACTGAGGCAGATGATCCTTTTGTGGAAGGGCCTCAAAAGTGTAAAATAAAGAACAAGGTAGTTATTCAATAATTTCCAAAAGGAGTGAGCACTGTTGTACTATTTTCTGAAGATGAATAATGTTTTCAAGATTTCTTCCATAGAATGAAACAGCCTGTCCCCACAGGAGAATATCTCTTCACTGCACCTCTGTTCCCACTTTTATATCGCACCTATAGAGAGATCATTATTAGTTTCTGGAATCTTAAATGCACTCATTAATCTGACCTTCTAGCCAGTGAAAGTAAGTTCTTTGTTATCTGAAGGAAAATGACCCGAATACCAATATGTCATTATCTTAAACACTCCGGAGTTGACTAATTTTTATTATTTACTAATTGTCTTCTGATGGTTTCTGTATTAGTATGGTTGCTTTCAGCTTCAAGTAACAGACGACCCAACTCGAAATGGCTTAATGAATAAAAGGATTTCTTCTCTCTCATCACAAGGAGTCCCAAATAAGGGAGGCTCTAGGACTGATTATCTCAGAAGTTAAATCACATTATAGAAGACCCAGGTTCTTTCCATGTTTTCACTCTTTCATCTGAATTTCCAGACTGAAAAAAAGTACAGTGTGTTAGTCAGGGCTCTCCAAGAAACAGACCAGAAGGCTAGCTAGCTAGCTAGAGAGATTTCAAATAATTGGTCTACGTGATTGTGGTGGCTGGTAAGTCTGGAATTTGTAGGATAGTCTGGAAACTCTCAAACAGGAGCTGTTGCTGCAGGCTTAATGCAGAATGTCTTCTTCCGGGAAACAGTTTTGCTCGTAAAATCTTTCAATTGATTGGAAGCCCACTCAGATTATCAAGCGTAACTTTCTCTACCTAAAATCAACTGGTTGTAGATGGTAACCACATCTACAAAATACTTTTTCAGCAATGCCTAGATGACTGTTTAACTGAATAACTGGATACTATAGCCTAGCCAAGTGTACACATAAAATTATCACTTTTTCTCATGCAACTCTTAAGCACAAAGAAACCTTTTTCAGAAGCTCCCCTCGCCCCCCAAACAGACTTCCTCTCAATTTCTTTTGGCCAGTGCTGAGATTAGTACCCTTTATGAAAACAATCCTTTGCAAGGGAAATGAAATCAAAATTGCTTTAAACCAGCGGGGTTTCAGCTGAGCCATGTAGCGCAAAAGTAGATATTAGGACTAAATTTGGGAGGAGGAAGGCGAACATTGCTGTTGGGTAGGCAAAAAGAGTATCTGGATCATAGCAGGAGCTCAGTAAATACTTGAATGAATCAATAAATGCATGATGGGGACTTCCCTGGTGGTGCGGTGGTTAAGAATCCACCTGCCAATGCAGGGGACACAGGTTCGATCCCTGGTCCAGGAAGATCCCACATGCCGCGGAACGACTAAGCCCGTGCGCCACAACTACTGAGCCTGCGCTCTAGAACCTGCATGCCACAACTACTGAAGCCTGTGCGCCTAGAGGCTGTGCTCCTCAACAAGAGAAGCCACCACAATGAGAAGCCCGAGCACTGTAACAAAGAGTAGCCCCCACTCGCCGCAACTAGAGAAAGCCCGCGCACAGCAAAGAAGACACAATGCAACCAATAAATAGATAAATAAATAAATAAATAAATAAATAATAGGAAAAAAAAGAATGGTAATGCCAGCTGAGGATAATGAGTTCTAGTGACTTTTCTCCAAATATATATACCCCATTCAAGGAACAGCTTTAGCAGGTAAATAGTATACATGCTGTGTGCATGATGTGTGACCCTTGTCTGTGTGAAATCACATTCAAATCTTTGCCACACACTGCTAGGGATTATCACTCATAAATACTAAGTGAATACTAACTATGCTCAGGGATGAACTGAAAAAGAAAGGCAGAGAAATACTATTCTAAGTTTATAATCTATTTAATTTAGGATATGCAAAAGCTTTCATGTTGATGTACTTGAACTCCGAATTCTAGAACACACACTAAGATATTGGTTTTTTGTTTTTGTTTTTATTTATTTATTTATTTCTGGCTGCATTGGGTCTTCGTTGCTGCATGCGGGCTTTCTCTAGTTGCGCAAGCGGGGGCTACTCTTCATTGTGGTGCATGGACTTACTGCGGTGGCTTCTCTTGTTGCAGAGCACGGGCTCTAGGCGCACGGGCTTCAGTAGTTGTGGCGCGCGGGCTCAGTAGTTGTGGTTCATGGGCTTAGTTGCTCCACGGCATGTGGGATCTTCCTGGACCAGGGGTTGAACCCATGTCCCCTGCATTAGCAGGTGGATTCTTAACCATTGTACCACCAGAGAAGTTCCTAAGATATTGTTTTTTGATAAATAAGACTGCAATTTAGAGAAACCTCCTAGGAAAGCAGAGAACTTCACATGGGGACTATGCATTTCTCCAGGGAGTATCAAGGTATACTCAGGGGAAAAAAAATGATACTTTCTTGTTGGATTTGTTAGAACATAGTAACAAATGCAACATGTAACATGTTACAACATAGTTTTTTATGTTTAACTATCTAGTCAGGGCTTCTTTTGATCAAGAATCTGGGTTCATATAACTTGATATAGGAACAAAATGGAGATATGTTCAGAATAAATGGGATACTGATTTATTATACACACATAAGCATGCGCACACACATACACATATGCACAACCACCACTACACCCAGTATTTACTATTTTCTTACCACTTTAATAATTAGAGACTGTGTTATGTTCTTTTCATACTAAATTTTCATGGAAAATACTCAGCTGGTCCACAAGAAATTATTATTTTCCAGTTGTCTGGCTAAAATGCAACTTTATGTATTAAGAATATTATCAGAAACTTGTGAGGAGCTCCTGTAGATAAGAGGAAGTCAGTGACTAATTTCTCCTTCTTAAGCACTTTGAAAACCACTTCCCTTTCATCTTCCTCCTTTCTGTGTGGATCCTGGCCAATGTATTCCTATGTATTAGTCTTGTAATCCGCAGAGTCCTTAAGATTTAGCTGGTTTCTTTCCATGCAAAATAGGAAGAACAATAGTTTTCTGAAATACCTTAGAAGGTTCTAGATTTCTGTTTCCAATGTCAGTCTTTTCCACTAAAATGTGATATCCTTGGGGACAGGAATTATGTCATTTTCACCTTTATCCCTAGGTGCTCAATAAATGTTGGCTGGTTGAGGTAATGAAATATCCGTGCCACATTAATTAAGGTTCTCCCTCAAGTATTTAAAAAGCATCTCCTTCTACCATCCTATTTTCTGATTGTTCACTTGAGCTCTTGCTCTAGAGCTACTTTTGTATTGTCCTTCATGCTTCTTCTTCCCAGTGGAGCTGTGTTGTATCAGAAACACTTGACAAGAGTTTTGGACCTTACTTTTGGTCACCATGTCTTACTTTTAGCTAAAATTGGTTCAGGTATGGACAAGATGCTAGATGAGGCTTGTACAGGATAAGAGGTTGCTAACACGTATATATTGATAATTACATTTGATAAACATTGATAATGAATGACTATGTATTGCCTGTCATAATATGGTGGTTATCTGGAGGTGTGAATAAGAATTTGAATATTTAACCAAGAAGACTAAGATGCTCTCGGGAAAACTGCAAAAAGATGTTTACTTCATGTAGACCCATTGAGGGTGGGAAAAGCAATGGTAATTGAATCAGTTTTATTAATGAAAAAGATAAAAATTAGGCCCATGTACACTATTTCCATTACACCAAAACAAAGTAGGCAGGAACAGTGACAGGTGTGTATTTTAAAATTTGTGTGGTTTGAACAAAAAATACCTCTCCCTTTTGATTAGTTGAAAGGCTTTCTGGAAGTGATTGAAATATGACATGGCATTTTAGTAAGATTTGAGAGAGTGCCTGATGATCTGGAAGTAAAACCAGGGCTGAGAAAGACAATCCAGGACCAGAGCGGATACGTGAGAAGGCTAAGACAGGGCAGTGAGATCACAGATAAGAAAGGAGTGAGAAAAACTCAAGGAGCAAATATTTAAAGTAGGACTGCAAGCAGCCCAGGTTCAACATCTGGGTACCTAAGGGAGGAAAACAGACTCATTAATGCTGCCATCTTGAATTTACTTCTCAAAATTTTGAGTACATAGAGGGGATTTAACATTTTTATTGAAGTATAGTTGACTTACAATATTATATTACCTTCAGGTGTACAACATGGTTATCTGGTATTTCTATAGATTACACACCAAACTTCTTATAATATTATTGACTGTATTCCCTCTGTTGTACATTACATCCTCATGACTTATAACTGGTAGTTTTTACCTGTTAATCCCCTTTACCTATTTTCTCCATTCCCCAACCCCCCTCCCCCATGGCAAACACTAGTTTGTTCTCTATATTGACAGGCCTGTTTCTGTTTTGTTATATTCATTCATTTATTTTACTTTTTAGAGTCCACATATAAGTGATAACATACAGTATTCGTCTTTCTCTGACTTATTTCACTAAGCATAGTGCCCTCCAAGGTCCATTCATGTTACAAATGGTAAAATTTCATTCTTTTTTTTTCCCTTTGGCTGAGTAGTATTTCATTACACACACACACACACACGCACACACACGTGTGTGTGTGTGTGTGTGTGTGTATGTATATATGTGACATCTTCTTTATTTATCATGGAGGTTCCTCCAAAAACTAAAAATAGAACTACTATGTGATCCAGCAATTCCACTCCTGGGTGTATATCTGAGGAAAAATGAAAACACTGATTCAGAATGATGCATGCACTCCAATGTTCATAGCAGCATTATTTACAATAGCCAAGATATAGAAGCAACCCAAGTGCCCATCAACAGATGAATGGATAAAGAAGATTTAATATATAAGTGGCGTTGGGAAAACAGGACAGCTACATGTAAAAGAATGAAACTAGACCATTTTCTCACACCATATACAAAAGTAAACTCAAAATGGATTAAAGACTTAAAAATGACACCTGAACCCATAAAACTCCTTGAAGAAAAAAATGGGGATTTAATATTCTTAATTTAACTTCCTATTACAGACCAAAAGGAATAGAGTATTAAAATTGACTTGTTATGTCCTTTTTGTGGGTGCATCCCTAAAAGTGCAGAAGACAAGATGGAGGCTCTTAAAAGGTACTGTCGCTACAAGAACTTATTTCTGAGACTTTTGAAAACTATTGAGATCTCCTTGTCGCTCTCCAAATCTGAAGTGAGAAACTTTCCAAAAATGCAAGGCTAAAGGGACAGGGAGTATCTTTTAATCTACTAGCCACCAAGGAAACAGTAGACACTTTTCTAGTAGTGTATTGTCTTTGCAGAGAAGTTTAAACTATTTGGTTTCCCTAAAAATTGAGAGTAGCGGTTTGCAGTTGGGTAATGCTAAGTGGGCCCTGATGTGGGGAGGAGAGAACATACAGCCTGGCATATCGTTGTGCCACCCACCCAGGAGATGAGTGAGGGAAGTAGAAACTCACCTGCCTTTCTTGCTTTGAGTTTTGACTTCTAGATTACAATCGCAGAATGCAGACAGCCCTTGGCAGATTGTTGTTTGAGCTCGCTGAAATTAGATATGTACATACAGACCTAGTACCAGAGTATACCTTGACATCTGTATAGTTAGTCTGGCTTTTTCTAGATTCCACAGGATTTGGAGTTCTTGTCTCTACCTTCAGATTTCCATCTGCAGTGTGGAATTATCAGTCCCCAAAGATATGGCTAAGATAATTTTGCCCCTTACAATAAAGGCCAAATGTGTCCCTCTAGCCATTATGTAATATTCTTCTATTGGGGGTACTTGAGATAATATGTGTGAGCATGCTTTATAAACTGTAAAGTGCTATCTAAATAAAAGTTTTGTGGCTATTGCATGGTTAAACTAAGCTTTGCAATGAAAGAATTGGAATTGAACTGCAATTCTCAGGCTGGAGCCCACTGTCAATTAGGTTTATAGTTTCATCAATTTGCTATTTAATTGTTTTAAGTTATCCAAGTGCCAGGCAATGTTCTCGTATTCTTTCTTCCGTAAAGCAGCAGAACAAATACTTAAGTTTAACGTAAAAGTTGACATAGACGGAGGCAAAATTTTTGTTTTTAGGACATTAAAAGACAGATATTTGGAGAAATGCTTTTAAAACATTTTGGACTCTGGCTAATTCCATCCATGGCTTTCACCAGCTGCCCCCCTAATTTGTCTCTCGCAGCTTCTTCCCATCTTCAAAAGCCTGTATCGACGCTCTCCTCATTGACGTCAGTTGGTGCAGCAGCTCCATGTGTGGTCAGGGTTGTTGGAAGTCTAGAGGGGTGCATGTCACTTTATTTTTCCACTCCTTGTGACTTAAAAACATAAGAAATGCCATAATAAGGTTAACAAAATTATGGTATGCTTTTTTTAAATTATGTCTCTGTTTATTCATACTTAGATGTAGGTTATTTTTACAATCTTTATTTTTGTGTACAGATGTGCTTAACAATTACTGAATTTCTAGGCCCGGTTCAGGTATCTAAAGAGCCTTTATAAGTAGTTTATATTGTCTAGACCCAAGGTACGCTGCAAGCCCAGTCTGGAGCAAAATTGGAAATAACATCTTTCTAAAGACAGGTTTAGTCATCCTGATCCAGTAATTTGTTTCCTTTCTCGGGTAGCAGGGCTGAGTTATACCTGGTTAGGCCACCATTCACAAGGGATAGCCAAGAAAACAGGGTACAGGCCACCAAAAACAAGACCAACCAATCCACCATGTGTTATGGTACAGGTTTCGCTATGCAAATCACAAAACCTTTGTAAGATACGTGTGCCATCAAAAATGGGATCACTGCCATTGGTAAACCAGCAGCTATATGAGACTGTGTCACGGGTAAGATGCATCAAAAAAGACCATTTGCTATGAGGCCACAGAGAGCAGCATTAAGTCCAATATATGTTGATCCATTTTCAAGCAGATTCCTTTCTGCTTCCGGAAGTTGGTTAATTTTCCTGGTTATGATATCAAGTTCTCCTTGACAGTATGGTCTGGTTCATGATTTTCCATCTTGAGCCTTACTCTTTCCACCCAGCACTCACTGCTTCCTCTAGTCTTCTTCAGCCATGAGAGGGCTCACTCCAACCTTTGCTCAACTCATCCAGGTGCAGCTCTCCTTCAGCATATTTTTAGGGTTCAGACTTAACAAATGAATGCCCTTAACACAAAGGAATAGATATTTTAAAAACTTAAGTTGATGCACAAGGTTGATACACTGCACTGGGCATCAAGGTGATTAAGACGTAATACTCTCCTTCAAGGAATTCTCAGTCCAGCAAACTGTGAAATAGTATGTAATAAATAATTGCACATAATTGTCGATAAGGTCATACAACCAGAAAGTACTTAACACGTAGTCTTTTTTCATAGAGAATGTCAAAACTTCAAACAGAAGTTCTTTCCTGTGTGGAAGCCTAGACCAAGCGACTCTCCCGACCACTTCATGGGCCCTGAGCGCACTGGGCCGGCTGTTCACCTCCCCAGAGACCCACCCTCTGGTTCTTTGAGGTTGCTGGCATATATGCAGTAGCACCCTTGTTCATTGTGATTTTCAAGGTGACAGTGTGAGTTGCCATTTCACAACCGGGAAAGCCCCATTGTCTCCTGGCCCAACAGTGGTGCTGAAGCTTTTTTCAAATTGGTTCTCTCACTTTGAAAGCTCTTTTCATGTTTCAAAACACCGGAGAGAGCAAACTGATGCTGAATTACGTAATCTGTAGAGCAATCAATTGGACTAGGAAAAAAAAAAAAAAAAAAAGTTGGTCTGGTTATTTTGTTCCAGTCTGCACAGATAACACTCAATATCTTAATGGAGCTAAAACACATTACTGTCTAGGAGAGAGAGAGAGACTACAGTAACAAGTAGTCAATTTTCCCTCCTGAAAAACTTCATTTTGAGAAGACATACATTCTACACAAATCCTAGTTCCTGCTTGCACACTGTAATGCTTCAGTATACTTGGGATTCTTTGACCTCATGAGATACCTCCCCAATCCATACCCTATATATTTCCTGTCTCACCATCAACTCAGAGCATTTGGAAGAGACTGAGAGATTCAGTTCTGAAAAACAAGCCTCATCATAATGGAAAATCCAATTAACTTTAGATATAGGAGCCGCATACCCGCAGCAGTGCTGTAATTTTGCCTTCTATGAAAATGGCTTAGCTGTTCATTAGGTAGCATGTCAAAAATTAAACAACATCAATTATTTTCCTTGTCTCGAGATCTAGCATTATCTGGGGAATTAGAAGACCGACCACTGATATACATTTCAACTAGATGTAATTCCTGAAATCTTTGTTTTTTTTTTACTGTTTTATCTTGCATGTTCTGGGATGAGGGAAAATAATTATCTCTGGGGAACCCAGACTGAACTCCTGTTCAGTGGTTTGTAGATTGTGAAATGGCGATGCGGAGAACGTTGATGTCGTTTTTAGCTTTCCTAAGTGAAAAGTGATATGAAATAGGGATATTATCATGCTTACTGTCTCAGCGGCTTTGTGAGAGAAGTGAGAAAGTGAGTGTTATCCCTGCTTACAGGAAGATAAACTGGGAGGCTGCAGGACTGGCTGAAATGTTCATACGTGATGGTTGACGGAGCTGAAACAAAAGCCAGGTCTCGACACCAAGCTCAGTGTCCAGCCTCCAGACTATGCCTTCTCACACTGGCAAAGCTGACACACCCTGGGTTTCTAATGCAAGCCTGATTTTTAATACTTTTTACAGATCCGCTTAGTTGCATTGAAAAATGAATCTATGCTTTTCCACAAAATGGCGAGGGATAGAAAGATGGTTAAGTCCTAATCCCCGTCCTCTAGAGGGTTAAAACAGTACCGCAAATACAAAGCAGAGAAATCATAACCAGCATATTAGCAATATAAGAAAATCATGTTAACGTCTTTCTGAAAGTAGGTAAAATATAAATTATAGGTGTGTAAACACATACCTACAAGTACAAGAGTGATACGGAAGTGTAAGGAGGTCTCTTTTGGTTGCGAGTAAAGCAAAATCAGGGAAAGCAAATGAGGAAAGAGGGGAGGACGATTGGGCTGCACTTCCCTTCCCTGTGGTTTCTTTTTCTTTAGCCAGCCTGCCCTTCCCCAGGCAGAGTTTCTCTAACTTAACGCTGCATGTAAGACCTACCCAGGGAAAGTTTTTAAAAATGCAGATTCATGCGTTCACAAACATCCAGATGCCATGGGCCCGCAGTGAGATCTTGAAATCTGCATTTTTAGCAAGGCTCCAGTGGCTGAGAGTCAGTCAAGCTTTGGACTTTGAATTGGGAAACAGTGCTTTGAGATCATGCCAGTCATCAGTTTTAAGGAAAGGAGAGTGCCAACTTGGAAGATGTGGATGATATAGGAGTCCACAAAGGGTGGTCTTTGCAATCTCCATCTGACATCATGGGAGAGTAGGACTGAAAGAAGAAAGGCAAAGACACCTCTCAGTAATTAACGAATACGGTCTTCTCCCAGCCCAGGGGTACTTGGGCACAGCCCTGTGTGCCTGCCTCAGAGAAATCTGACTCTTGACAGTGTCTCCACTTTCCCTGTCCAGCTCCTACATTTCCTCTGACCCTCCTATTATGCTTCATCTGGGGCACGGCTGCTCTCATTTTCCATTTATGAATAATTTGGGGCTATATTTAGGCATCTCCAGTCATTAGGTACCCACATTTCTGTATACAGCCTATAAGGTTTTATTTTTTTTTTTTAGAATTCTAGAAATTCATGAGAAAGAAAGCTCTTAATATTAGGTCACTTAGTCAATTACCTCCCTTCCTGCCTAATGCGAGATTATTCCCAATAGTCTTGTTTCTGGTGCTCTGTTGCCTATTTTTAAATGTACTAACTGATGGTGATTCTGCCACTCCCCTCAGGAGACCGTTATCCTGGCCCACCATTCTCAGTGTCAGGGGGCTTTCCCTGGTAATTAGCTCCAACTTGCTATTTCTTCCCCTTCCCATTATCCTGGGTTATCAATTCCCTTGTAACAACATTATTTCTCTCACAGTAGTTCTATATTTTTAGATAGTTTCCACAGTTTCACAAGCCACTGTTAAAAAGAGTTGAGCTACTTAGTATCAGCCCATATCTTAATTAGTCACGCTGTTGGAGGATGAAGATGGACCTAATGCAAACGGTCATTGGGTCCTGCTGTGTCCCGCCACGGGCTGCGTTATCTTGTGCCCGCATCTCCGTGCTTGTCTGCATTGATTTTATCAGTCTGAGGTCATCCTCCTCTACAGAGCAGCGTCTCTTTAAGCGTAATGTGTCTAGGTCACATGAAGGTGTATAAAAAAGGGCCACCTCATTATCTGAAGAATGGGAACGAGACTGCCTACTTGGGTACATTTCTATGAATGTTAAATGATACCAGGTACACAAATAATTTAGCAAAAATTCTAGCATGCAGTAAACATAATAAAATCCTGAGGCATATCTAAACGGTACTAACATGAATATACCTCATTCTGTTTTCAGCTTTGTTAATTGCTGGTTATATGACCTCATCAACACTTATGTGCAATGATTAATTATATAATCCTTCACAGTTGCTGGACCGAGTATTCCTTGAGGAGAGGAATTGTGTCTTATTCATCTTTATGCCCAGGGCATCAAACTTAAATGTATCAGCCTAAGTTGTTTTGCCTTTCTGAGACTCAGTGTTCACTTCTGTGAACTGAGCACATATGATCTACCTTTGGGTCAGACATATTTTATGCCCTAGTTTATATCTTCTTAGCCACTGCTGCAGCTACCACACGTGCAGAGGAAGAGACCAACGACACCTCACCTCACCTGCACCCCGAGGAATCCTGCCATCACCCAAGAGACATCTGCAAAAGCCTGGGTCCAATCATCCAAGCAGTGGCTCTCACCTGGAAGATTTGGTGATCACAGCTGTGGGAGGGAGGTGCCATTGGCATCTACTAGAAAGAGGCCAGGGACACTGTGAACAACCTGCGATGTCCCCAGCAAGAAAGAATTGCCCAGCCCGTATGCCAATAGTGCTGCTGTTGAGAAACCCTGACCAAGAGACCCTACAAAACCTCATCCGAGGAAGATGCCTCATAAGATATGCTCCTTCCTCTCGTGTTCAGACCCTGTCCTGTTCACCGCTCTAGACTGGACCCATCAGAAGGTTATTTCTCTGCTCTATAAGTGCATACATGAATACAGCAGATTTATACTAATAAAGTGTGTATATAATAGCAGAACATTGGTTCCTGTCCTGTGGTGTCAGAGCTGTAATGCTAGGAATGTTTAGGTCACAGCACCACCACAGGGGGATACATGCTCCTTGCTCTGGGAAGAAACAGCACAGCTAAAGAATTGCAATACAGAAACTAAGGGAACAAGTGTAGGGGTAGATCTTGAGTGTACTCACATATGAGGTTAGAGCGTAAGGCTGGAGAGGGGAGAAGTTATTGACATTGGAACACTCTCCCATGATATAGGGTTCGATGTCTTAGCAAGGACAAAAAAAAAATTGGTCCTAATACACTGCTGGGATCATTCTTTGAAGCTTGGAGCTGACCAAAGCAAATCAGGTATAAAACTGCTTTGGCAGAGTATTGGGAAAAGGATCAAAAGGTTCCGAGAGAGAGGTGGGAATGTTGTAATGGATTTACATTAGATCAAAGAAACCTCCACCTGACTACGAGCTCTGAGGAGGCCCAAAGGACACTCTTCCACTCAGTCAATAAAGAATGCATGATGAAGGCAAGCACAACATGGTGGAGAAGCTTGCCTGTGGCGGCTGACTGATGGTGAGAGATACTATATTGGAACTGGTTTCCCTGGTATTACTGGAATTGATAGGATTCTAAAATAGCAGAGGCAATTTAGTCTCTACAGAAATAGGGTGGACATCATTATTGAAATGGGCAGCAAGGCCAGAGTGACAATCAGAGTGTCTTAACCCATAGGGATCTGTGGGAATTGTTAATAGATCATGGAAGCAAGATGGATGGGCAGCCAACTAGAGTTCTGTGTCGTCTGTATAACCAGAAATTGAAATTCAGCAAGCAAAAAACCGGTGTCAGCCACAGGGATGGGAAAAATCACACACTCACCCATTTTCTAGATCTAAATCAATTCTCAGACCCTGCGCTCAGTCTCAGAACCAGAGCTCACTGACTAATGAAGAGGCTAGGTCCCCTCAAGGAAGAATCCTGAAATACCACTGTAATTATATGTAGTAAATATTCCCTGATTCCCAAAGGAATCTGAAATTAGTTACCAGAATAAGTATGTACCGGGGAAAGGAGAATACCCAGACCATTCAAGGGGCTGTTAGGCACAGGGTCTGAGTTGACTCTGATAGCAAGAAATCTAAAATGCCACTGGACCCTTCATTAGAGAAGGCTCAGGTAAGCCGGACAATGAGTGGACTCCTGGCCCACATCCATCCCAGAGTGGTCCAATGGGTCCACAGACCATCTGTGCAGTTATTGCCCATTCCCGTAGTGCAATCAAGATTTGTTCTTTGGCCAAAGGAATAAGGGCAACAGTGTTTGGAAGGGACAAGAGGAAGTCCCTAAATCTGCAGTATTATGTCCCAGACGGAATTTCAGAAATTAGCACCACTATCAAAGATTTGAAGGATGCAAGGATACCCCCTTCAGTTTACCTATTTGGCCACTGCAAAAACTACAGAGATCATGGTGAATGACAACGGACCAAAATAAACATAAACAAGTGGTCGTCACAATCACAACTGCTATACCAGATGTAGTATTTTCCTAGAACAGATTATCACAGCTTCTGGCACTTTTGAGCAGACAAATGTATTTTATCTCAATCCCCATAAATAATAAGGATCAAAAACAGTTTTCTGTTACGTAGAAAAGTCCGTAGTATTCATTGTCTGTCTTACCCCAGGACCAGGTTAAATCTGTTCTCTGTCACAATATAGTCCACAGAGACCTTGATCGTCTTGATATTGCACAGAACCAGCATGATTGCTGGTTGACAATGCTGATGGTGGCATGTAATCGGACCTGGTGAGCAGGAGGCAGCAAGTATTTGGATTGTCCTGGTAAGACACATATATGCTAGAGGGTAGACGATAAAACCCTCAAAGTTTCAAGGACCCACCACATGGGTGATGTTTTTAAAGATCCAATGAACTGGAACATGTGGGAAAGTCTTTAATATAAATGACAAATTGTTGACCTACACGTCCTATCACTAATAAAGAGGCACTGCACGTGGCAGGCTTATTTGAATACTGGTGTCAACACACACCATACATAGTCAGACACTGTGAACCATTTATTGGTGTCCTGGAAGGCTGCCATATACCGAGGTGTGGTATATGCTGCCCAGAACAGGAAGGGACCCTACAGCAGGTCCAGACTGCAGTCCAAGCTGCCCTGATGCTCAGGCAGTATGACCTAGAAGATGGATAGTGCATTAGGATGCTGTATATAGTCTCTGTCAAACCTCAATATGACCTTGCTGGAAAAAACAGTGAAAATATTATCTACTTGTACACAGATATGACATCTAGATAAATGAATTTGTTTGCCATGTTCAAAAATAAAATGATCTGCTTTAGTTGAAGCCATTAGTGCTCATGAATAACTGAATTTATACTTAATTCTTGGCAAATATACTTAAATTACATATACATTGTATCATGTTAAGGAACCAGAATTAGCCCAGATATCTCAGCACTGGTAGCAAAATCAAGGCTGTAACTGTAGTTAGGGGTTGAGAATTGGTACCAAATGGCTAAATTCAATTATGTTTTCTGCTATTTGATTGGGCCAGCACAGCGTTTAAATTAAACATCAAAAACCAAAGCCAGGGGGCTTCCCTGGTGGCGCAGTGGTTGAGAGTCTGCCTGCCAATGCAGGGGATACGGGTTCGAGCCCTGGTCTGCCTGGTCTGGGAAGATCCCACATGCCGCGGAGCAACTGGGCCCGTGAGCCACAACTACTGAGCCTGCGCGTCTGGAGCCTGTGCTCCGCAACAAGAGAGGCCGCGATAGTGAGAGGCCCGCGCACCGCGATGAAGAGTGGCCCCCGCTTGCCACAACGAGAGAAAGCCCTCGCACAGAAACGAAGACCCAACACAGCCATAAATAAATAAAATAAATAAATAAATAAAAATTAAAAAAAAACAAAACAAAAAACCAAAGCCAGTGAGTGCCTTTAGTAGGAGCATGCACTCTCTAGTCTGCCATGGACACCTCCATTTCCTCTGTCTTACATCCACCCAGCCTACGTTTATCTGCATAGTCCTGAAGACTACTGAGTTTGAGGTTCCTTTTCTACACAGGAAGTATTCTTCCTGATATTTATCTCATACCTTGCAGTTTCTGCCTCATCGTAACACTAAGTAAATATTTTTTGAACGAATGACTGGATGCATCAATGCCCATATGCATTTTGTGTAGAGGAGGGAAAAGCACCTTGGACAAAGGGTCAGGTTCTGGTCCAGGTTGTTTTGTTTCACATACCCTACTTTGAGCCTCTGAGACTTACGTCTCTTTTAAAGTGAGGGGATCAGGCTAGATGAACAATAAGGCCATCTTGAGATCTCAATTCTGTTATCCTTGACTTTGTCTTTAAGTGTATGCGTTCACGTATAACTGTATTGTTCCCCAATCTCAGGGAACACTATTCTGTATTATGCTAAATGTACAATAAATTTTTCTTTCAAAAAAAAAAAGCCTCAATATAAGAGTCCTAGCACAGACCCTGGGTTCTGGAGCAAGGTCAAACCTTCGAAGACATAGGACTTCTCGCCATTTTGAAAGCAGCTCCTGGCATGCTTTTGAGCCCTAGTAGAGACTAGGACATCAAGAGTGACCAAGCACCTGGAGCTGCCTATGGTGAGTGGGATTATGAGATCCACAAAGTCATAAGGCTATCCAGGAAGAGAAGCAAACCACAGTATGACGTAAATAGTACATTACATGAAGGACTGGATTGAGCAGGTCCAGAGAGCACAAGTAAGTTGCATAAGCATGTGGCCTCGACTTCCTCATGACTTTCCTCTGTTGCACTGATGCCTTCCTTCAGCTACACCCACACTCTCGTGGAGGCTTCCCTGTGACCAACTTACAGAGGAGGAAATATTTGAGCCTGGTTCACAGATGGATGAGCGCAATGCATTTATGATAGCTGAAAATGTACAATACAGCCCCACTCAAAGGTGGCCTTGGAGGTAAGTGGAAAAGGGAAGTTTTCCCAGCAGGTATAACTCTGAGCAACACACTTGGTTATATACCTTGTATGCAGGGAGAAACTGCCTAAAACACAGATATACACAGACTTCTGAGCTGACAGAGGGCTTTGCTGATTGGTTAAGATCCTGAAACGAGCACGGTTAGAGGCTTAGAGACAAGGAAGTTTGAGAAACAGGTTTATGGATGAATCTTCGGCAGAGGGACCAAAGCATATATGGTTATTTGTGTCCTGTGTTAATGGCCACTGGGAACATTCTAGAGTGTTCAGAGAGGTTCTGGACAATCTGGTGAATAGGCTGACTTGTCCAGTGCACATCAGTCAGCTTCTGACCTCAGCCACCCCAGTGCTAGCACAGTAGTCCCGTGAATGAGGCAGCCTCGGGGGCAAGGATGGGCTCTCTCCCACTAAGACAGATGTAACTACTGCCACTGCTGAACTCCTAAGATGCCAGCTGCAGGTCTGCAATATGGTGCCTCAATATAGAAACATCCCTCAAGGAGGCCAACTACATGGTGACAAGTGGGTGACATCCTAGAAGGGCAGTAATACATCCTTACACTTGCTTTGATTATGAGTTTGCTTTCCCTATCCAAGGATCCTCAGCTAGCATCATCTGAGGGCTTGAAGAGTGTATGGTTTACAACATAGGATCCCAATGACATTGCCTCAGATCAAGGGACATGTTTTACCGTGAAGGTAAATGAAATGAGTGGGTGGCGAGAGAATCCTCAGACCCTACCATACCCCACAGCACTCTGAAGAAGCCAGTCTAGTAGAATGATAGAATCACCTATTAAATGCCCAGCTAGGAAGCCAGCTTGGGGACCACATCCAGCAAGGTTGGATGCTGTCCTCCAGGATTCTCTATATGCAGTGAAGCCAACATGTGGTGAAATGTAACTAGAACACAAGGGCCTGAAAAACAGAGGGTGGAAGTAGGCTTGGCCCCTCGCGTTACCACTCCTAGTGACCCACTTTCAGAATATGTGCTTCCTGTCCTACGTCCTTAGGCTCTGCTGCATTAAAAGCCCTGAGTCCTGGCACTAGGGGTGAAGATGGAGGGTAGAACACAGAAAGGCAGAAAGAGTTCCACTGAATTTAAAGCTATGA
This sequence comes from Balaenoptera musculus, assembly GCF_009873245.2. Classification (NCBI taxonomy): domain Eukaryota; kingdom Metazoa; phylum Chordata; class Mammalia; order Artiodactyla; family Balaenopteridae; genus Balaenoptera; species Balaenoptera musculus. The sequence continues at coordinate 43,192,334 of NC_045791.1, forward strand.
CTACTACGTATTTTGTCATTTGGGGCCTCTCAAACGGATGGACCAACAAGAGAAGAATGGAAAAGAAGTTGCCCACACTGGTAGGGCAACTGACTCTGATTACCATCAAGAAACTTGGTATTTCTGTATGATATCACTGATATGTGGAATCTAAAAAGTACAACAGACTAGTGAACATAACATAAAAGAAGCAGACTCACAGATACAGAGAACAAACTAGTGGTTGCCAGTGGGGAGGGGGAGGGGCCACGTAAGGGTAGGGAAGTGGGAGGTACAAACTATTGGGTGTAAGAGAAGCTCAAGGATGTATTGTGCAACACGAGGAATATAGCCAATATTTTGTAATAACTGTAAATGGAAAGTAACCTTTAAAAATTGTGTAAAAATTTTTTTAATCTTTTTTTTTTAATTAGATATTTGCTACACAATGGTGGCATGAAGGAATACAGCTCTAACCTAGGATGTTCACTGGGGCTTCTCTTGATGCTTCCATGCAATTCCAGCAAACAGCCTAACAAATGTAAAGCAACTAAGAGATCCAGATTCTGGAGATAAATGCTCAAACCAGGAAATACAAGGAAGTTAACACCCTCTGGAGCAACCTTTGGCCAAGGGGGGGAAAGGAAGCTGGTGGATAAGTAGTTTCCTTCTCCTATTTCAGGTGGATAAGCCTGAGGCAGAGCCTACACAGTTCTGCAAAAGGCACCCAGGCAAATTGAGCCCTAGTTCTCCAGGTTGGTAACCAACTCAATACTGTACCCTGAGATTAGCTTTCCCTCCCCCATTTCACTCTTCCCAGCACCCTCAGTCTTGTTCCCTGTGATAACTTCCCAAAATCAACTACCCACACTAAGTCATTGTCTCAGGCTCTGCTTTTTGGAAGAACCCCCAAAGTATTATTGTGACAACCTCCAGGAGTATTATTGTGAATATCTAATGAAATAGCCTAGAGCTGGGGTAGAATATTGGGGAAAAAATGTACAAGAACTTAAATATATCCTGGTAATTTTTCTAAAGCCCAAGGATAAAAATAAAATTCTTCAAGCTTCCAGGCAGAAAATAACAATAATAACAACAGGCCACCTGGAAAAGAAAAAGAAATCAGACTGATATTGAAAAATCTCATCTGTAACACTAAAAACTAGAAAATAGCAAGCAAGAAGAATGTGACTCTAAGATTCTATAGCCAAACTACCCTTGTGTGACAGCAAGAGACAGACATTTTCAAATATGTAGGGATTTCAGAAAGTCCCACAACAGGAAATCTCTAACCAGAGGAAACTGCAAAAATAACCCAAGGAAATGGAATACATGGTATATAAGAAATAATGGTAAGTATTGAAATCCGTAAAATGGACAGAAATCTAGCTATAATGATGATGTATCATTATCTTTTATAATGGTTAAGAAAATTCTTAAAATAGAAGTCTAATATTAAAAACATAAGTACCTATTTCATGTGCTACCACAGTGCCAGGGATGTGGTAAATATTAAAAACCAATTTGTTCTCTTCCTTACCTGTTATTTCCTGTCATCATGAAACACACATACAAGCAAAAGAGTGCATATATAACATATGGCATAGATATAGTTTAAAAAATAATAATGATAGAAAAAAAATCTGTGCTTCTTCCGCCTAGCTTAAGCTTTATCTTCCCGCTTTTTCAGTATGCTTTATTTTTGTAGCAAAACCTTCTGTTTTTTACAATGGAAAAGTTCTCAACTTCTTACTTTTAAAAAATTTTTTAAGTTTTTAAATTTTAAATTGTAATTTTCCTTACATTTTATTTCCTTCTTTAAGTAACAAGGCTCTAGAACAAATCCCTGTTACCACCATTAGCTGTATAAACTAGACCCAGGGACTAGATCTCCCTGAGCCTCAGTTTCCCCTTTTGTAAAATGGTGACCAAAATCCTCACCTTCCCCACAGAAGCATCCCTGGGAGTGTGGAGGGAGGACATAATGACTGTGGAAGATGTGCTCCATAATGTATAACTACCACTGTTACGGTTTTGCCTAAAGTAGAGAACAAAAGAGCATATACGTAAGAGAAGCACTTGGAATAATACCACCCATCCACAGTGTGTCTGTTCCCCAAAGCTCATGCTATCAATTCTGCAGAAACGCTTGCCAGGACCAGTTTTCTCTGGCTAACCTTTCTTTAGTCTTCTTGATGTGGCATACCCCGTTTCACTCTCTTTACCACTAAAAACTGTGCTCATCAATACACTCTTTTGCTCTTTTTTCCCTTTTAAAAATCCAACACATGAAGAAGGAATCACCATTGAGTTCCATAAATTGCTTGAAGGAAAAGCTAAAATAAACAAATGTATCTGTTGCAAGGTGCCAGCAGTAAATTTTCAAAATAGCTCTGTGCAATGGACAGAATTAACTTTCCTTTTATTCTTCTGGCAGCATGTCTTTGTAGAGCTTGGCAGAGACATTTAACAGAACAGAACAAAACTTTATCTTCTCCTTGTACTGGTCTGACACTGTCAGCCTGAGCATCTTTTGGGATGACCCGGTGCACCCGGAGTGGGCTCTGTGAGCTCGCAGGAGGCAGGAACAACGGCCTGCAGGAGGCTGAGAAGGGCAGCCCTGCAACTTGGAGCCACACCAGCCCTGCTGGGAAGGAAGCCTATCCGTTTATCAAATTGACAGCAAGGAGGCAGCGAAGGGAGCAGCTGAAGCACCCTTCGCCAAGGACAGGCATCATGCAGAAAAATACATCATTGCTGCTAGTGAATGAATGTATTTCTGGTTCAATGGTTGGACCACAGCACTAGTCATCTAAGGCAATGGCCAGTAAAGAATGACCAACAATCACATCCTTCAAACAAAGCTGAAAATAGGTTTATCTAAAGTGAGTTATTGGCTTGGAGACAGACTTGCTGGCCTCATAGAAAGAATGGAACACCGACTAGCATCTCACATCCATTCCAGAACCTGTTCAGGGCCTCACCCTAAAGAGCACCCACCGTACCGTGGCCTTTTCCTGATCATGACTCAAGGTTACCCAGCTGTAGCTTAGAACTCCTCTTTGCCACGTGGTTCAAACTACACTGGCAAGAAGCTATCACGTTCAGACGGATTTCAACTGAGCAAATTCTCCAAGGCAATTCTGGAGACGCTATCACTGCCTCTCAGAAGAGTAGTTTCCAATGTATTTTTAAACAGGATGAGAAAAATTTTCACTATTTCTAGCTCCTATTTCACCATCACTACAAAAAGCCATTTTGCTTGGGAAAGCCAATGTTACTACTAAAATATTGAAGGCAGAATAACGTGTTGTCACTCATCTCCATATTGTATGCTTTCCTAAAATCGAATGCCTCTGTTTATAGCACCATCACTATTGCAATATGACAATGTTACGTATATTTATGTGGTTATTTGCTTGATGTTATCCCCACCATCAAACTGTAAACTCCATGAAGCCAGGCGATGTCTCTTTTTACTCACCTATTACAGTCCCTGGTATGCAGAACATAACCAAAACATGTCTGTTGAATGAATATTATTTAGCAGGATCATTTGTAATGATTTTTATATTAGTTACCCATGACGTGCTCAGAATTGGATAATACATAAAAGAACCAGCAGTGTAGGCTCCAGTCTTGAGAAGTTTACAGTCTAAGATTGTTCTCAGGAACAGTGTTTTAGGTAACTAAGCACTCACACACCCCACCCCAGCATTCCCGGTCCATTGCTTTCCCGTTGCACTGATCACCTTCTAGCATACTATCCAATTCACTTTTTTGGTTTTTTCACTGTCTCCCCTCACTGGAACGTCAAGTCCAGGAGCAGGAGTTTTTCAACTGTTTTGTCTGTTGTCCCTGTACCCAATAATCATACTAATTGGTCATTTCCTCCTCTTTAGAATACCTGTGTATTTCTAACCTGGCTATCTTTTCTCTCCGAACTTATCTCCTACCTAACTTATGCCATTCCACATGGAGGGCTTCATTGTTCCCCAAACGGGCCAGGCAGCTCCAGCCCTGGGGTCTTTGCACTTGCCTGCCCTTCTCAGTAGGAGGCTTTTTCACCAGCTACCCTCAGGCTCACTCCCTTACCTCCTTCAGATCTTTATTCGAAAGTCACCCTGACAGCAGGGTCTCGCCTGATAATCTTAATTAATTTTGAACCCCTTCCCTGCAAGACACACATACACTCTTGGAACTTGCCAACCTCTTGCCCTGGTTTTTCTCCATGACACCCATCACAGCCTAATATACAATGTTAGTTATTTGTTGTCTGTTGGTCTCCCTCCCTTCCCTCCCACAGACACACAAATTCTAAGCTCCATGAGGGCAGACATTATCCTCTCCCTTACTCACTGATATTTCCCCAAGATCTAGAAAACTGTGTTACACTTGGCACTCAATAAATATTTGTTGAATAGATGAATTATTGTCAAGGCAATTTTTATACGTGAAACACCAGTTTTTAGAATGTTCCACTTTCGTTCAGAGAGCACACACATGATTGTAATAAGATGTTTGAATTTCAAATAAGAAGTTGAATATGAAATAAAAGATATAATAAGAAGCAGGTGGTTTGGAAAGGTCAAGTAATACAAGGTATACATCTTTGCCTTTTGATGAATACACTGCGAGAGTTTAGGTTGTTGATAAATTTTGGCTTGAAAATCTCTAAGCAGTTGTTTGCTATCATATGCTATTTTTGAAGGCAGCAATCAAAACACACACACGCGCGCACACACACACACACACAAGATTGCGTCTGGTGCCCAGGGAAAATGAGAGGAAATGACTTTTAAATGGCTAAGGAAAGTATTCATGATTTATTAGTTCAGTGAAAGAGCAGAGCAGGCATCCACTTAACAAAGCGGGCAGAACCAACCTTACCCAGGTAGACGTCGATGTGGAGACTCATTGACCAAATACCTACAGTTACGGCTGTGTGATTATGAACGACCCTGAGAATCAGAAACTTCAGAGTAACACTACAAGATCTTCCTCTTCCTTTCCCATCAGCCTGGAGACAGGAAATTTGCAAGGAATAATTTTCTCCATGTGAAACTCAGTCCAAAGTATACATTCTCCCTCCACCCAGGGACTCGAGAGTAGGATTTGGAAGCGAGGTAGAAGCGATTGTTTGTTCTCTCGAATAGAATCACATCACTTCAGAGCACATACTTTCATAATTATGCCCTCCGATCGCAGCATTTTATGAAGGAAAAACCTGAACCAAGCCAAAAGCTCCTCAGCTAACTTGGAGGGAATACCCCAACCAGCCTCAAGATCCCTGAAGCCCATACCACTGCCCCCTCTGCACGCAGGAGTGTCATTGCTGGTGTTCCAGTTAGATCTCCAGAGAAGCACTCATTTCAGCCCAAATAATGCATGCATTCAAATCTATATATGCATGGTAGAGAGACAGAGGGATAGACAGAGATAAATACAGATGCACTACATGTAGAAAATCGGTGTCGTAAACTTCATTGATCTTGTTTGTTTTTTAATAAAGAAGAAAATAGAAAGTTTCTCATAATCTCATAGCCCTGATAACACCTGTTGATATTTAAATCCTTGTATTTTTAATGCTTTTATGTCTTCCACCTTAATAGTATTTAGTCACAATTTCTTGACCAGTTTCTATGTACCAGGTCCTGTCGTAGGTGATTTATTTATTCCAACTTCACAGCAACCCTATGACGTAGGTACTATTAGCCCCATTTTACAGAGGAAGGGATGGAGTTCAGGAAGTTTACTCAGAAAGTAACTTGGCCAAAGCCAAACAGCCCAGGTGTGGCTGGGTCTATTCTCAAACCCAAACCAACCTCCAAGGCCAGTGTTTTTCCTACTGCCCCTCACTGCATCCCCATCTTCCTTCTGGGAAACAAAAACCCCATTTCCTTCCTCATCCAAGATAGATACTTAAACCCTATATTTATGAGGACAGCTAACAATATCTCAATTACGGTCACTCTATTTAGATAGCAATGAAGTAACATCATTAGTATTTAAATAACAAACTTTACTGAGGTTTAAAAACCATGTAAGATGACTTTATTTTTCACCCATGCATTTGACAATCAACCTGAGCAAAACCCTCCAGGCTGGGAGTGGTGATTCTCCTGCTGCCAGTTGAAGACTTTTAGCCCCGTGCGGAGAAGCAAGAATCTCAGTGATTTTTCTTGTCCCTTGCCTGCCTAGAATGCTTTCCTCCAAACAGAACAGATTTGTAGATTTGTAAGGGAAGGTTGGCTGAACCAGGAAGACATGGTGGCTCCTTCTGGAATAAACAGGCCGTGCTGGGAGGAGACTGGGCCATGTTCTTCCCAGAGGTGGCAGGTGAATCACTAGGGCTTGGCCCCAAAATGTGGCTGGGATTCCAATCACAGCACCTCTCAGGAAAGGGGCACTGGGGCAGGCAGAAATGTCTGTGTTCCTACAGATAATTCGCTCCTGGTTCTACACCCCGCCCCCAGGTCAAGGAAAGATTTCTTGTCAAGATCTTTGGCTGGTGAATAATGCGACTTAAAGAGGTTCCTGGAGTCTTTCCAGAAATAGCCAGTGGGCCAGAGTGGGGCTGCCAATCAACCTCCTGGGATCCAAACTCTGAAAGAGCAGGAGATAGCTTTCCAGAGCTCCACCCTCCCAGCTCTGATTGGCGTCTGCATTCTTTCTGGGGAAACCTGCGGGGTGGAGGCCCAGAGAGGGAAGGAAATCTTTGGGTCTGCTCTTTACCCATTGTCCCATCATTCTGGCGACTGCCTGTCTTTCTTTTTTTAAGCATTAAACACATAAACAGCATTGCTTTATTTTTCTTTAAAGGAGATAATGCTCTTTTATAAAGGAAAAAAAAAAAAACAAAGCTTGTTTCTGGCTTCCAAAGGAAACGAGATGTTTAGTTTTGACTTCAAACTAAGAGGTTTCAGAATGTGCAAAGTGAGCTCTGCCTTTCTTAAGTTATCCTATTTTTCATTTTCTTATTCTCACACTGACAGAGAATGCAATTACTGCCACCCTTTTTTGACTAGCTAGCTGGCTCTTTCTTATGAAAATATGAACCATAAGTTGAAGAGGCTACTTGGCAGGTCTGTTTATAGTGAGCTCTTCCATGCCATAGGTCACTAAAATGTCCTTGGGAGGATCTCCTTGTAGTATTTCTATTGTATTTTTCTCAGAAGCCACAATCTATTCAATTGCTTCTACCGGACTACATAACATAATTCATTCCAGGAGATTTTCTTTTTAATAGTTTTCACTTCAACCCATCTTATTTCTACTAGTTATATTCGAATGTGTACACATTACAACTCACTGTTGATTCCCAGCAGCCAAACAGTCTCAGACGTACCACAACCAAATACATTTATCCATCCATATGTATACATACATATAGATCTGGTAAGGTTAGTGCCATCAATCATTTGGCATCAACGCTCTCTGCTTTGAGGAATTCAGAATGTTATTTGTAGAATGTATTCATAAATGGAAACAGATAACAGTTATTCTGTAGAATACAAGATATTATCTCTATATTAACTGGCAGAACAATATAGATGCTAATAAATACGGTTCACTGAAATTCAGCATTATTGGTGTTCTTTTTATTTTCTTTGTTCAGTTTCTTCCTCAAATTAAAATGCTTGCTAAATATGGTCTTGTTTATCAAATTATTTCTCAATCATTTAGAATGTGGGTGTACATATTCCTATTTCCTATGTACTGAATTCAATCACAGGTATTTAAACATGTATAGAAGCTAAGAGAAAAGATAATACCTCTTAGTATTATCTTATCTTCAAACACATTGTCCTTTTAAAACCCGTTTTATCACTAAATAATACGTAGAGCTTTGTGGGACAGAAAGCTCACTCCTCGTTATAGAGAAAATTAGTCACAAAGAACTCAAGCTGATACGCAGTCACTGATTAGTTAACCAATGGAACTCAAAAGTCCTATTACTATCATGTGTTTTTTTCCATATGCAGGCAGATGGAAAGCTGTAGCAAATTTGGGTCAAAAATGTCAACTCTCAGGGAGAATACAGTCGGCCCTCTGTATCCACAGTTTCCACATCCAGATTCAACCAACCAAAAATAAAAAATATTCGGGGAAAAAAACCCAGAAAGTTCCAAAAAGCAAAACTTTTGCTACACCAGCAACTATTTACATAGCATTTACATTGTATTTACAACAGTTTACATAGCACTTACACCATATTAGGTACTATAAGCAATCTAGAGATGAGTTTAAGTATACGGGAGGATGTGTGTAGGTTATATGTAAATAATATGCCATCTTTTATAAGGAACTTGAGCATCCATGGGGGCTCCTAGAACCAATCCCCCATGGCTACCAACAGACACAACTGTAATTTTTAAAATATAAAAGCCTATACCTGATATTTTCTTCAATATACTACTATGCTTAATGCTAAAAAGAAACAAAATGTTCCTTCATGTAGATATATCCCATATCATTCTAAATAATTCATGTTCCTTAACACAAGCAGACAAAAATCTAACTTTCCTTATGAAGTACACAGTTTTCCAAAGCAAGTTGGGAACTGGCTTTGTGAAGCCATAACAGCTTCTGGAAGATTTCCTCTGTGACACCTGTATGCTATGCTTAGCCATATGGCAGTATACCATTGCCAGTGAAGATGTCTGGGTAAGTAATCCCTCCACGGGCTCACAAGCTCTGCCCTGCATAACGAACCTCTGCTGGACCACTAGTGAGAAGAGAATAGATGATGTCAGAATTCTGAAAGAAACCACAGAATCTCTAGGTTGTAAGAGACCTTAAATTTCATCCAGTCCCATCACATCGAAGTAACCTGCAAGCATCCTTGAAAAGCATTTTAAAGTAAGATAATATTACAAATTCAGGAAGGATAATGGCAGATAAACCACCATAGCAACCACAGGTAAAATGCTTTAAGAACACCAAAGAGAATGCTCTTGGAACTCAGAAAAAGCACACCAAAAAGTTCTTATTCCTCTTTGAAAGTTGAGTGGTAACAATCCCTTCAACATTTTCCAGTATTTCTGTAATTCAAGGGCAGGTGTTACAGATTTTGAATTGCTTCTTTCTCACTCATTTATTCAATAATATTTACGTAGTGCCTACCATGTGAAAGATAATCTATCAAAGTGAAGATTAACATTTACGACCACTACAAAAGTCATTTCTGTTCCCAGAAAAATCTCCACTCAAATTTTTTTTTACCATGTTCCACATACATGGCCACAGATCATACACACCTCCACTTTTCTGAAGAGGAAAATATTCCATAATAACAAAGATTAAAGGAAAATCTCATGAAAATGATAAAAGTTTTAGAAATCCTTACTAACTCACTAGTTACTGTTACTAGAATAAACAGGTACCAAAATCTAATAGATACCTGAACCCAGATATAAAACACCAGAGTATTGGTTAGTATGAGTAAAGAGGAGAGAATTAAGAGCATGAGGAAATGAAATCATGTGAAAATGTTAAAGTAGGTGGTGCGGAAAATTTCATTTAACGGCCTATAGGAAGATTATGAAAGGGCAAAGAGTAGAGAGAGGGAATTTTGCGAGGAGGTTTTCTCGGACAAAAGCTGAGCTGTGAGGCCCTATCACCCTCTGCTTCCCCAGATAAAGGAGTTGCTGACACTTCTCTCCAGGACTAGAGCTGGGGGCTTCAACAGGACCTCTCAGAGATGTCAGGTCCTTGAATATAGAAGGCTTAGTAGACTGGAACCAGACTCATCTGATAAACTTCAAGCAGCCTATGGCAGCACAGAGAGGGCTACAGCTGGGATATAAATACACTACTGCCCAGCACTGGGTCAAACAGCATGTCCCAGGGACCCAGTGTAGAGCCCGTGATAGGAATGCCAGACCCGGAGCATGTGAAATGGAATTCTGTCTAAGAGAGCAGACTGCCAAGGTGAAGGGAGCACAGGAGTAAGAGGCTGAGTGCAGAACATGGGGGTGCGGGGTATCATGAGTGTCCTTGGCAAGTCTATGTACCCTGAGTCTTAGATCTTTAGCATTAATTCTCCATGACTCTAACTTGCAGACATTAGAGCCAAGACCATCCTGTCAGGTGGGCACCTCCACAGACTATGGGATGTAGCAGTAATAAGCAGATCACTAAGATTGTCAAGTCAATATGGCAGACTAAAGTGACAGAGAAGGACTCTCCCCTATGAAAAAATTAAACAAAAGACAAAATTTGGATACACAGTCAAATTTCAAATTCAGAGTGTGAAATCTCTGAGCATGAAAAAAGGAGCCAAAGTCAGAGAATTGAAAAGGAGCTTAAACCAAAGCAGCTCATAGTTTATACCCTTAATGGATATAGAACTTAATAGGGGCTGGAGCTTTAGAACCATCACAAGCAGAGGGGTTCAAAATGTCATTCCATGAGTGCATAGAGAAAACATAGACGGACAGAAGATGTCTCACTGGTGATAAAAGCTGCTGGAGTGCAATGAAGTAGTAATATTTTCAAAGTGGTAAAGGAAAATTACTATCTACCAATTAAACTCTGTCAAATGAAGAGAAATAAATATAAAGACTGAAAGAGTTTACTACCCATAGAAGCTTACTGAAAAAAATTACTAAATAACATTCAGTAAGAATAATAGTAACTCTAGAAGAAAAGAGTGGATGCAGGAAATAACGATGAGGAAAAGAAGCTGGTAAACATGTTTGTAAATCTAAATTAACTTCAGATACAAAACAATGATAATATTAACTAACATGGTGGCTTTGATGCAAGAAAAAACTAAAATACTAGATGATAATTTGGAATATATTGTTCAAGAGGAAATAGAGTATTTGGATAAATTTACATTAGTTAAGTCAGGTATACATGTTAAGAACTTAAGGAATATTACTAAAAAGAATAAAAGCCAAATGTGTAATTACCAAATGAGTTGAGAGGAAGTAAAAGGAATAAAGATGATTTGGTCAATTAAATAAAAATTAAGAAAAGAGAAAAAACACAAAAACATAAAACCAGATAGCGCAAATAGGCACTAATACATTAATAATCACAATAGACACAAGAAGATTAAAATCATCTCAAAATGGATTTTATACAAAGAGAATAACATCCAGAAAATTTTTAAGAGATATAAGCAAACTGTAATGATACAGGAAGAGATGAACAAACATTCACCAAGTAAACATTAATGAAAAGATAGCTAGTGTGAAAGAAAGACCAGAAACCATAAAACTCTTAGAAGAAAACATAGGCAGAATACTCTTTGACATAAATTGTAGCAATATTTTTTTGGATCTGTCCCCTAAGGCAGGAGTCCCTAACCCCTGTGCCGCGGACCATGGCCTGTTAGGAACCGGGCTGCACAGCAGGAGGTGAGAAGCAGGCAAGCAAGGAAGCTTCATCTGCTGCTCCCCATTGCTCACATTACCGCTTGAACCATACCCCCCATCACTAGCATTACTGCCTGAATCATCACTCGCATTACTGCTTGAACCATTCCCCTCCCCCACTCCCTTTCTGTGGAAAAATTGTCTTCCACAAAACAGGTCCCTGGTGTCAAAAAGGTTGGGGACCGCTGTCCTAAGGCAAAGGAAACAAAAGCAGAAATAAACACCCAGGACTTAATTAAACTTAAAGGCTTTTGCACAGCAAAGGAAACCACAGACAAAACAAAAAGACAACCTACTGAATTGGAGAACATATTTGCAAATGATATGATCAATAAGGGGTTAACATTCAAAATACATAAAGAGCTCATACAATTCAACATCAAAAACAAACAAAAAGAAACCAAACAGCCTGCTTAAAAAATGGGCACTCAGAAAGAGAAAAACAAATACCGTATGCTAACACATATATATGGAATCTAAAAAAAAAGAAAAAAAGAAAAAAAAATGGTCAGAAGAACCTAGGGGCAAGACGGGAATAAAGATGCAGACTTACTAGAGAATGGACTTGAGGATACGGGGTGGGGGAAGGGTAAGCTGGGACAAAGTGAGAGAGTGGCATGGACATATATACACTACCAAACGTAAAATAGATAGCTAGTGGGAAGCAGCCGCATAGCACAGGGAGATTAGCCTGGTGCTTTATGACCACCTAGAGGGGTGGAATAGGGAGGGTGGGAGGGAGGGAGATGCAAGAGGGAAGAGATATGGGGACATATGTATATGTATAACTGATTCACTTTGTTACAAAGCAGAAACTAACACACCATTGTAAAGCAATTATACTCCAATAAAGATGTTAAAGAAAAAAAAAAAAAAATGGGCAGAAGACCTGAATAGACATTTTTCCAAAAAAGACATATAGATGGCCAAGAGGCACATGAAAGGATGCTCAACAACATTAATCATCAGGGAAATGCAAATCAAAACCACAATCACCTTACACCTATCAGAATGGTTGTCATCAAAAATAACACATGTAACAAATGTTGGCAAGGATGTGGAAAAAAGGGAACCCTTGGGTACTGTTGGTAGGAATGTAAATTGGTACAGCCACTGTGGAAAACAGTATGCAGCTTCCTGAAAAAACTAAAAATAAAACTACCACGTAATCCAGAATTTCACTCTGGGGTACATATCCAAAGAAAAGGAAAGCATTAATTTGAGAAGATACATGCACCCCAATGTTCATAGCAGCATTATTTACAATAGCCAAGATATGGAAGCAACCTAACTTTCCATCATCAGAAGAATGAATAAAGAAGATGTAATACACACACACACACACACACACACACACACACAGTGGAATACTACTCAGCAATAAAAAAAGAATGAAATGTTACCATTTGCAACAACATAGATCGACTTGGAGGGTATTATGCTTAGTGAAATAAGTCAGACAGAGAAACACAAATACTGTATGATGTCACTTAAATGTGAAATCTAAATAATAAAACAAATGAATGGATATAACAAAACCAAAACAGACTCACAGATATAGAGAACAAACTAATGGTTTCCAGTGGGGAGAAGGATGGGGGAAGGGGCAAGATAGGGGTATGGGATTAAGAGGTACAAAATTCTGTGAATAAAATAAGTAAGCTACAAGGATATATTGTACAGTACAGAATATACCCAATATTTTATAATAATTATAACCTTTTAAAAAAAGGATAGTTGGTGTTGCAATATTCAAATCAAACAGCATAGAGTTTTAAGCCAAGAGGCATTGATAGAAACGTAGATTCATAAGATGAAAAGAACAACTCAACAAGAAAATTAAAGTCATGAAATTGTATGCACTTAGCAACATAGCAGTGAAATACATAAAGTAAAAAAATGACAAAATTATAAGGAGGAATTGACAAATCTACAATCATAGTGGGAGATTTTCACATACCTCTCTCAGAAACTGATACATCAGGCAGACAAAAAAAGTACTAAGGATTTTAAAATATCTGAACAACCCAAAGAGCTAATATAAAAGACTTAACTCTATGTAGAAACCTGCACATAGTGAATAGAAAATGGAAAATACACATTCTTTTCAAGCACAAATGGAACTATAGGAAGAACTGACCACACAGCAGGTCACAAAGGAAATTTCAAGAAATACCAAAGAACCCATACCACATCTCTGTATCATAAAATAACCTAGTAGTCAGAGAGGAAACCACATGAGAATACTATTTAAAAATTTAAACTATACAGTAATAAAAGTGCTATATGCCAAAATTGGGAGATATTTCTAAAGCAATATTTTAGCCTTAAATGAATTTACTTAAAAACACAAAAGACTGAACGTAAATGAGCTAGAGTTCCCATTGACAGTTAGGGGGTAGAAAGAATAAGCCCAAAGAAAGTAGAAGAAAGGATGTAATGAAGATAAGAGCATAAATTAATGAAATTCAAAACAAAACCAATGGAGATAGTGCAGCCATCAAAATATTCCATCTGGCTCCTAAAGAGTCCCTGAGAGTCCATGATGAAGGATGAAGCTGTCTCATTCCTCAGCTGCCTCTGGTGTGGACTATCTACCAGCACTGCTGTCAGAAATACAATGTGAGCCACATATGCAATTTAAATTTTATGGTAGCCGTATTCTAAAAGTAAGGAGAAACAGATGAATTAAACAATATATTTTATTTAAGACAATATATCAAAAATATTATTCCAAAGCATAATCAATATTTAAAAATTATTGAGCTATTTTACATACTAAGTCTTTAAATCTGGTTTATATTTGTAATTGCAGCACATCTCAATTTTGAGTAACCACATTTCAATTGCTCAGTAGCCACATGCTACTGTCTACTGGGTATCAAATTGGACAGAACAAACCTGTACTCAAATAGCGTGCCCTATAATTTCAGAATTCTTCCTTCATAGGCACCGTTTTATCATATTTGTTTCTTAAGTTTTTGGACACGGTAAAGATTTGTATAAGCATCGTCATTTTGTCTGCATTCTAGGTCTTGCAAGTTGGCGGCAAAGCGTCACTAACCTTGCTGCCAATGTCTGGGTCTTTTCTGGCCAGAGGTATTGGTATCACTTTAGCAGCCAAAGTTCTGATAGCCAAGTAGCTGATGGCCTCTCAAAGAGTCACCTACTTACTTTTCATATTAGTGTTTGCACAGTAGAGAATCTCTACAGTCATCTCTATTCCCCAAGAGTTTCATGTTGAAATAACAAAATGGCCTAGATCCACCTGAAGATAAATTGCTTTAATTATTAGGCAGATTGTGAAGCTCACTGTTTCAAATATCAGGTCAGTGCAGTGCCCAGCATCAGCAATGGTTTCGCTGTGATATTTCTCCAGGTGCTACTGTTGAGCCTTAATATCAATGAAATGCCTCCCTTTAGGACAAGCTTTATCTGCGGGATTTGTTCGCTTCTTCAATAGAAAAAAAACTGATCTCAGTAATAGGGGGAGGAGACTATTATTTTCCAATGTTGCAATATTTTCTATCTGACATTTTAGTCTAATTGTCAGCATTGTTGCTAATATCTATGGAAATCTCACAGGATGATTTTTTTTTTTTTAGATCTTAGAATGAAGCTATATAGATACTTACCAACTTTTGTATTTTTAACACTTTATGTGAGGTCATAGAGTGGTTAAGACCGACAGCCCATAGACTGAAGTTGGACTACCTGGGTTTGAATCCCATTTACTGCTTACCAATTGTGTGTCTGAATTTCAGCTTCCTCTGCTTCAAAATGGGAAAATATTAAAGCTGCAAAGAAAATATTAAAGCTGCAAAGAGGATCACACAAAGCAACATATAAGGTGCTTAACACACTGCCCAGCAGAAGTACCAGAAGTATTTGATAAACATTAGCTAGCCCATTTGTAGGTTCCTAATTCAGGCAAATTTGGGAGCATTAAAAAAGTGACCATCTGAGAGCATTTCTAAAGCACTGAAGACAATTCTTTCCAAAAGAAATTCCAATTGACATGCTTCTCTCTAAATCGGAAAGTTTTCCCTAAGTGATGGACTTCCTTTCTAATTATTTATTATGCAACTATGCTAACGTTTTGGTTTGGAAACTCCCCCACTCAGATTCTATTATCAAGAACCAAGCCAGATTAAAGTTCTCTAAACATAATTGGCATCAGGTAGTGAAGTTTTGATATGTCACTTTCGCTAATTTTACGCTGAATCAGGAGAAGACATTGTAAGGCCAACGATTTTTAAATTTTCTTTTTCCTAACTCCATTATTTTTTATAACACATTTGCTCAGAGTAAGGGGAGGCCAAGTCTGAACGGAATAAATGGAATAATAGGATTCGCGTAAGCAAGGTACTCAGATGGGAGTTTCATCCCAAGGCATTTCTTCCTCTTTCCTTTACTGTGAGGATAAAGTTCACTTTTAGACACTCACCTACCTGGGTGGGCAATTCTCTCCCCGTTTTGCTATTTACACTTATATCTCCTCTCTTTGAGGTTCATATTCATTAAAACTATAAATTTCATGCCCACACTACCCATCTGTTGAAGTTTTAGTGTTCTGGAGCTAAAATTGCACTTGCAGAGAATTTTTTATCGATTAATTGATAATGTGGTGTAAAACTAGACAAGTTTTTGCAATTTTTCCAGGAAATCTGTTTTAATGCTAAAATATTTTCTTTTGAAAATACTGGTTAATAGTTACTATAATGATTAGTGTGTGCCAGTCACCATTCTATTTTGTTTTACATGAAAAATGCTATTAATCCTCACAATAGCCCTATAAGGGAGATGTTAATTATCATTATTCCAACTTTATAGATGAGAAATGTAAGGGATAAAGAGGTGAAAAACTCTTCTAAGGTCTCATAGTCACCAAGTGGTAAAATCAGTATTTGAATGCAGCATACATTTCAGAGCCTAAGCTTTTAACCATAATGACATATTCTGCCTCTCACAAAAAGTATTAGTAGCATATTAAAATGAAAAAGAAGACTTTGTGCATTAAAGAGCAAGTTTGTCTCATTTTAACATATCTTTGGAATCCAAAATCAATAACCCGTTCTTAAGTTATACATGTCTCAGAAACCATATGTCTTATAAGCCACCAAGGACACAGACAAGGATACCAAATAATTATGAAAATTAACCAAAAGGTCAGTGGAGTTTCCACCACGGTACTTTGGTGCTCTTCGTTACAAAACCGGTGCTCTTCCTCTACCCACGTTCCCAAGTTGTTAAAAGGTAGAGAAAAGACCTTGTGCTTTGGATGATGTTTACCTTTTTTTTTTTTTTTAAGTCCCGCAGGAAATCATTATCCAAGCCCAGCCACAAATATGTGCTACAAAACAATTTATCTACCAAGAGTCCATGGGCAGCTGGATTGGGAAAAAGCAGATTAATTATCATTCAAGTGGAAATGCCCCCATAGACATAGCATTTAATTAACAGAGAGGCCAGTATTGGATGAATAATTTGAGGAAAGGCGGAAAGATGCGTGAGATAAACCCTTAGGTGATTTAAGGTTATTATCTGCGGATAAACATTTTAAAAAATACATGAAATACAGCTCTACCTTATAAATGCCTTAAAAAATAAAAAGGCACCTTAGAGAAAAGATCCTTTCAAGCCTTTTCCTTGCCTGGATTAAAAGACATCATCTGTGAACAGGAGCAGAAAGCTAGTTGGGGTCTGCAGGAACATCAATTCCTTTAGAAGCTGGAAGATTCCACCCCCCACCCCCCACCCCCCACCCCGTGAATCCGAACTCTGAAAACAGGAGAGCTAAAATCACTTCGTGGAGCAGAATCCCTCTGTCTCCGAAAACCCTTGAAATCTGTAGCTCTGCCAAGATTATAAATAGAAGTGATATGGCAGCAGCGGATTGATCTTTCTGCTTAAACGTGCTCATCCCGTTTGGGATAGTTTTACGAAGCACGGCGGCAGCTGGGGCAGTGGTGGCTGCCGCCGCCGCTGCTCATGCTACGGCTGCAAAAATGCCTTTCCATTTTTTATTTCTTTACTGAGAAAAGCCAGAAGAGATTTTCCTACAGCATAAAAAAGTAAAATAAAATTAATAGCCTACAGGCTGTTTTCTGGAGCAGTCTGAGAGGCAAAGAGTCTGAAATGAAATCACACCGATTGACTCCCTGAAAATAAGCCAAAAATCAAAATTCTGGGACCCAGGTTGGCATCATTTTGTCAATTTTGTGTCACGATTCTTGAAAATATCGCCCTTAATAAGATAAGCCAAATGCCATATCCAGCTGGGATGGAAGGTAGGTTTTCATTTCTGACCTTGGTATTTCCTTGAAACCATCTGTAAAGAGAGACAAGTTCATCTTCAATGATCTTTCTCTTTTTTGTATTCTCTCCTTGACTTCAGCTTCTCTTTTCTTTAACAGCCCCAAGGTTCTTAATTTAATTCAATTTGAGAAGTATTTATTGAGCACCTACTGAGTGCACAGTACTGTACTAGATACTCGGAGAATAGAATGTACTTGAAAAAAAAAAAAAAAGCATCTTCATAATAAACTCCCATAGCGTTGGAATAAGAAATGGGGGTGCAGAGGAGGGTGGCGAGAAGGAGATTCATGACTCTATTTCTGCCCCCCTCCTAGGTTTTACCTTCCCTGTGGAGGCCTTGCCCTCTGGGTTTTCTCCATCTCCCCCATAGTCATCTCTGAGAGTGACCTTATTGTGAGCAAAAACTATTCCAATACCCCAGCTGAGATACTGTCAACGAAGGTTTTCAAAATTCCAAGAATTAACAAAGGAAAGAAACATTGAGAATGCAGTAATCAAAATAATCTAGACTACAAGGAAAACTGGCTTTCTCCCTTAATATTTTTTTTCAGCAGGAAAACCTGTATTTCAAACATAATCTTATACAAAGCCTTAACAGAAAAAACAGAAAACCCCAGAGCTGCTCTAGTAAGTGCTGTGGAGGACGCTCTTCCAGGCTCTTACTCACTACTTATCTGTACCCCAAGGGAGACCCAGGAGGCTCTTCTGCGGATCCCTAGGAAATCTCTGAGCATCATTCAAAAACAACCTTAAGTAGAGACCTCCATGTGGCAGATACTATCTTTAACACACTTCACACACTTCATGACCACAACACACACACACACACACACACACACACATCTCTGACATCCCTCCTTTAAAGTCAAGACCAAAGCAATACTACACTCTTCTCTCCTATACCATCAGTGCTGATCTAATACATATGTTCCCTCCCCAAGTGACAAATACTAGACTAAACCTTATTTTTCAGCTGCACTTGGGTCCCTGCTATGGGTGTGACCTGTCCTAAATATATGCCTGTCCCATAATATAACACCATCTTAATATAAAATAATAACCTAGCATTCACATCCTAATGAATTCATATAGAGGAAGCAGTTTCATCACAAACTGAAGTGGTTACCATTTCCTATAAGATAATGTTTTAGAGGAAACAAAAAATGTCTACACATGAAGCAATCTGACTTGAAACAGAAAATAAAACAAGGCAGTGTGAAAGAGATTTCTAAACTGAAAGTGAACAAACTCTTAAACGTGTTTAAGTCCTGGGGTGGTAAGAAAGGGGAGGGATCCATGTTGGCTGGAGTGATCAGTGAATATTTGAAAGTAGTTTAGACGTAAGATCGACCCTTTAGGAGGAATAGAGAGAGGAGAGATGGAAAGAAAGGAAAGGCGTTACTGGCAAGCATCTGGCAAACTAAGGCGTATTCTCCAGGAAGTGTTTATATTCTAGGGAATGAATGCCCAAATAGAGCTAAGCTTTACTCATAAAAATAAACTTCTAAGAAGAAATTTAAGTTACACTTGATCCTTGATAGAGGAGGCATTGTCCCACTGAGGGTGTAGGTGGAGCTTCTCAAATAACTTTTGGCAACCCAGAGCTATCTCTAATTTGTGTGTGATGAGATCGCTGCTCAAGGCATTTTAGGAAGAAATATGAATAACCCAGGAGTTTGCATTTTAGTGTGTTGCTGTAATTTTGAGACACTAACCGATATATTTCTCTTCCTACTTAACCTCTGTTTGCCTCCCATCCCAGCTGTTCTAAGCTCATCTCTTGAGAAAGAGAATATGATCGCAGAAAAGTAGAAAAAAAGGAGACGTTTTCTGGCTTTTGACTTTCAAAAGCCTAGATGAAAGATTCAGAAGAAAATAGGATGATTCCTAGGAAGTTGTCCTCATCCATACCTCCACCTCCCATCTCTCCATCCTCTCAAAGCTAGAAAAGAATTCCCCAGGCTTGGAGAAGGAGTGGATAATAGATGGGAGGGAAGTGATGTGAGAGAAAGGGCCTGGAAGAAGGCACTGGACCCAATAAGACCTCAAGAACAAGAGCTGACCAAGTTCAACAGCCAGCCCAGCCTTAGGACTGACCTCCTGGTCCTTCCCGGGCAACTAGTGAGACCTTTTCTTCCACAGCATTCAGCACTTTGGCCATTGACTCACTTGAACTCCATCTCGTTTTTACAAATTACATGTAGATATCTACATAGTCTAGCAGTTTTCAAACACTCATGTGCATCAGAATCACCTGGAAGCCTTGTTAAAACACAAATGGTCAGGTTCAACTCCCAGGGTTTCTGATGCAGTAGGTCTGGGGCAGAGCCTGAGAATTTTCGTTTCTGACAAGTTCTCAAGGGAGGATGCTGATGCTGCAGGTTTAGGGCTGACACATTGAGAATGACAGCCCTAGGCAAACTTGTAAGACATTCATAAGTGCACAGAAGGAAAATGGGATGCTATATATCTAGATTTTCTGTGTGTGTGTGTGTCTTTTTTTATACAGCAGGTTCTTATTAGTTATCTATTTTATACACATTAATGTATATATGTCAATCCCAATCTCCCAATTCATCCCACCACCACCTCTGCTTTCCCCCCTTGGCATCCATACGTTTGTTCTCTACATTTGTGTCTCTATTTCTGCCTTGCAAACTGGTTCATCTGTACCATTTTTCTAGATTCCACATATATGCATTAATATACGATATTTGTTTTTCTCTTTCTGACTCACTTCACTCTGTATGACAGTCTCTAGGTCCATCCACATCTCTACAAATGACCCAATTTTGTTTCTTTTTATGCCTGAGTAATATTCCATTGTATATATGTACCACATCTTCTTTATTCATTCGTCTGTTGATGGGCATTTAGGTTGCTTCCATGACCTGGCTATTGTAAACAGTGCTGCAATGAACATTGGGGTGCATATGTCTTTTTGAAATATGGTTTTCTCTGGGTATATGCCTAGTAGTGGGATTGCTGGGTCATATGGTAATTCTGTGTTTAGTTTTTTAAGGAACCTCCATACTGTTCTCCACAGTGGCTGTATCAATTTACATTCCCACCAACAGTGCAAGAGGGTTCCCTTTCCTCCACACCCTCTCCAGCATTTGTTGTTTGCAGATTTTCTGATGATGCCCATTCTAACTGGTGTGAGGTGATACCTGATTGTAGTTTTGATTTGCATTTCTCTACATATTAGTGATATTGAGCAGCTTTTCATGTGCCTCTTCGCCATGTGTATGTCTTCTTTGGAGAAATGTCTATTTAGATCTGCCAATTTTTTGATTGGGTTTTTTTTTTTTAATATTGAGCTACATGAGCTGTTTATATATTTTGGAGATTAATCCTTTGTCTGTTGCTTCATTTGCAAATATTTTCTCCCATTCTGAGGGTTGTCTTTTCGTCTTGTTTATAGTTTCCTTTGCTGTGCAAAAGCTTTTAAGTTTCATTAGGTCCCATTTGTTTATTTTTGTTTTTATTCCCATTACTCTAGGAGGTGGGTCAAAAAAGATCTTGCTGTGATTTATGTCAAAGAGTATTCTTCCTATGTTTTCCTCTAAGAGTTTTATAGTGTCCAGTCTTACACTGAGGTCTTTAATCCATTTTGAGTTTATTCTTGTGTATGGTGTTAGGGAGTGTCCTAAAATGATTATTTTACATGTAGCTGTCCAGTTTTCCCAGCACCACTTATTGAAGAGGCTGCCTTTTCTCCATTGTATATCCTTGCCTCCTTTGTCATAGATTAGTTGACCATAGGTGCGTGGGTTTATCTCTGGGCTTTCTATCCTGTTCCACTGAGCTATATTTCTGTTTTTGTGCCAGTACCATATTGTCTTGATTACTGTAGCTTTGTAGTATAGTCTGAAGTCAGGGAGTTTGATTCCTCTAGCTCTGTTTTTTTCCCTCAAGATTGCTTTAGCTATTCAGGGTCTTTTTTGTCTCCATACAAATTTTAAGATTTTTTTGTTCTAGTTCTGTAAAAAATGCCATTGGTAATTTGATAGGGATTGCATTGAATCTGTAGATTGCTTTGGGTAGTATAGTCATTTTCACAATATTGATTCTTCCAATCTAAGAATATGGTATATCTCTCCATATGTTTGTGTCACCTTTGATTTCTTTCATCAGTGTCTTATAGTTTTCTGAGTACAGGTCCTTTACCTCCTTAGGTAGGTTTATATCTAGGTATTTTATTCTTTTTGTTGCAGTGGTGAATGGGATTGTTTCCTTAATTTCTCTTTCTAATCTTTCATTGTTAGTGTATAGGAATGTAAGAGATTTCTGTGCATTAATTTTGTATCCTGCAACTTTACCAGATTCATTGATTAGCTCTAATAGTTTTCTGGTGGCCTCTTTAGGATTCTCTGTGTATAGTATCATGTCATCTGCAATGACAGTTTTACTTCTTCTCCAATTTGTATTCCTTTTATTTCTTTTTATTCTCTGATTGCTGTGGCTAGGACTTCCAAAACTTTGTTGAATAATAGTGGTGAGTGTGGACATCCTTGTCTTGTTCCTGATCTTAGAGGAAAGGCTTTCAGTTTTTCATCATTGAGAATGATGTTTGCTGTGGGTTTGTTGTATATGGCCTTTATTATATTGAGGTAGGTTCCCTCTATACCCACTTTCTGAAGAGTTTTTATCATAAATGGGTGTTGAATTTTGTCAGAAGCCTTTTCTGCATCTATTGAGATGATCATAGCATTTTTATTCTTCAATTTTTTAATATGGTTGTCACATTGATTGATTTGCATATATTAAAGAATCCTTGCATCCCTGGGATAAATCCCACTTAATCATGGTGTATGATCCTTTTAATGTGTTGTTGGATTCTGTTTGCTAGTCTTTTGTTGAGGATTTTTGCATCCATATTCATCAGTGATATTGGTCTGTAATTTTCTTTTTTTGTAGTATCTTTGTCCAGGTTTTCGTATCAGGGTGATGGTGGCCTCCTAGAATGAGTTTGGGAGTGTTCCTTCCTCTGCAATTTTTTGGAAGAGTTTGAGGAGGATGGGCGTTAGCTCTTCTCTAAATGTTTGATAGAATTCACCTGTGAAGCCATCTGGTCCTGGACTTTTGTTTGTTGGAAGATTTTAAATCACAGTTTCAATTTCATTACTTGTGATTGGTCTGTTTATATTTTCTAATTCTTCCTGGTTCAGTCTCGGAAGGTTATTCCTTTCTGAGAATCTGTCCATTTCTTCCAGGTTGGCCATTTTATTGGCATAGTATTGCTTGTAGTAGTCTCTTATGATACTTTGTATTTCTGCAGTTCTTTGTAACTTCTCCTTTTTTATTTCTAATTTTATTGATTTGAATCCTCTCCCTCTTTTTCTTGATGAGTCTGGCTAAAGGTTTATCAATTTTGTTTATCTTCTCAAAGAACCAGATTTATTTTTATTGATCTTTGCTATTGTTTTCTTTTTTTCTAGTTTCATTTATTTCTGCTCTGATCTTTATGATTTCTTTCCTTCTACTAACTTTTGGTTTTGTTTGTTCTTCTTTCTCTCATTCCTTTAGGTTTAAGGTTAGATTGTTTATTTGAGACTTTTCTTGTTTCTTGAGGTAGGATTGTATTGTTATAAACTTCCCTCTTAGAACTGCTTTTGCTGCATCCCATATGTTTTGGATTGTCGTGTTTTCATTGTCATTTGTCTCTAGGTATTTTTTGATTTCCTCTTTCATTTCTTCAGCGATCTCTTGGTTATTTAGTAATGTATTGTTTAGCCTCAATGTGTTTGTGTTTTTTACGTTTTTTTCCCTGTAATTGATTTCTAATCTCATAGCATTGTTGTCAGAAAAGATGTTTGATATGATTTCAATTTTCTTAAATTTACTGAGTCTTGATTTGTGACCCAAGATGTGACCTATCCTGGAGAATGTTCCGTGCACACTTGAGAAGAAAGTGTAATCTGCTGTTTTTGGATGGAATGTCCTATAAATATCAATTAAATCTATCTGGTCTATTTTGTCTTTTAAAGCTTGTGTTTCCTTTTAAATTTTCTGTTTGGATGATCTGTCCATTGATGTAAGTGAGGTGTTAAAGTCCCCCACTATTATTGTGTTACTGTCGATTTCCTCTTTTATAGCTGTTAGCAGTTGCCTTATGTATTGAGGTGCTCCTATGTCGGGTGCATATATATCTATAATTGTTATATCTTCTTCTTGGATTGATCCCTTGATCAGTATGTAGTGCCCTTCCTTGTCTCTTGTAAATTCTTTATTTTAAAGTCTATTTTATCTGATATGGGTATTGCTACTACAGCTTTCTTTTGATTTCCATTTGCATGGAATATCTTTTTCCATCCCCTCACTTTCAGTCTGTATGTGTCCCTAGGTCTGAAGTGGGTCTCTTGTAGAAAGCATATATATGGGTCTTGTTTTTGTATCCATTCAGCTAGTCTATGTCTTTTGGTTGGAGCATTTAATCCATTCACATTTAAGGTGACTATCAATATGTATGTTCCTATTACCATTTTCTTAATTGTTTTGGGTTTGTTTTTGTAGGTCCTTTTCTTGTCTTGTGTTTCCCACTTAGAGAAGTTCCTTTAGCATTTGTTGTAGAGCTGGTTGGTTTGGTGGTGCTGAATTCTCTTAGCTTTTGCTTGTCTGTAAAGCTTTTAAATATTTTTGTTTATTTATTTATTTGTTTATTTTTGGCTGTGTTGGGTCTTTTTTGCGGTGCTTGGGTTTCTCATTGCAGTGGCTTCTCTTGCTGTGGAGTATGGGCTCTAGGCGTGCAGGCTTCAGTAGTTGTGGCTCACGGGCTCTAGAGCGCAGGCTTAGTAGTTGTGATGCACAGGCTTAGTTGCTCTGTGGCATGGAGGATCTTCCCAGACCAGGGAGCAAACCCATGTCCCCTACATTGGCAGGGAGATTCTTAACCACTGTGCCACCAGGGAAGCCCCTGTAAAGCTTTTGATTTCTCCGTCAAATCTGAGTGAGATCCTTGCTGGGTAGAGTAACCTTGGTTTTACGTTCTTCCCTTTCATCACTTTAAATATATCGTGCCACTCCCTTCTGGCTTGTAGAGTTTCTGCTGAGAAATCAGCTGTTAACATTATGGGAGTTCCCTTGTATGTCATTTGCCATTTTTCCCTTGTTGCTTTTAATAATTTTTCTTTGTCTTTAATTTTTGTCAATTTGATTACTATGTCTCAGCATGTTTCTCCTTGGGTTTATCCTGCCTGGGATTCTCTGCACTTATTGGACTTGGGTGGCTATTTCCTTTCCCATGTTAGGGAAGTTTTCGACTATAATCTCTTCAAATATTTTCTCAGGTCCTTTCTCTCTCTCTTCTCCTTCTGGGACCCCTATAATGTGAATGTTAGTGTGTTTAATGTTGTCCCAGAAGTCTCTTAGGCTGTCTTCATTTCTTTTCATTCTTTTTTCTTTATTCTGTTCCATGGCAGTGAATTCCACCATTCTGTCTTCCAGGTCACTTATCTATTCTTCTGCCTCAGTTATTCTGCTATTGATTCCTTCTAGTGTATTTTTCATTTCAGTTATTGTACTGTTCATCTCTGTTTGTTTGTTCTTTAATTCTTCTAGGTGTTTGTTCTTTAAATCTTCTAGGTCTTTGTTAAACATTTCTTGCATCTTCTCGATCTTTGCCTCCATTCTTTTTCCGAGGTTCTGGATCATCTTCACTATCGTTATTCTGAATTCTTTTTCTGGAAGGTTGCCTATCTCCACTTCATTTAGTTGTTTTTCTGGGGTTTTATCTTGTTCCTTCATCTGGTACATAGTCCTCTGCCTTTTCATTTTGTCTATCTTTCTGTGAACGTGGTTTTCGTTCCACAGGATTGTAGTTCTTCTTGTTTCTGCTGATAAAGTATATTATTGCTGCTGGTGTTGGAGGCTCTCCTGCAGAGGTGGGGGGTAGCTGTGGCTCACCACAGGGACAAGGACACTGGCAGCAGAAGTTCTGGGAAGTACTGCTTGGCATGAGCCCTCTCAGAGTCCGTCATTAGCCCCACCAAAGAGCCTGTAACTATACATCTAGATTTTAATGACAAAGATGAAAGAGAAGTCCCTACATTTGAACTGAGAGGGAATTAAACAGAACCAGTTTGAGATGTCCTCTGGGCTTGTGAGATGGTACAAAATACTGGGAAAAAACAGTTTGAAAATTATGGTGTGTTTTATCCTTGTGTATCTAAAACTACAGTCCCAACTGAGTATCCTTGGTCTCCCTAGTTTTACTAGCAAATCTTTGCCCCAGAAATTCTTTGAATAGATCACAATGGGAAAAGTTATCTTGGGTCATTTCATTGTGCTGTTGCACCTTGGGGAAGGATTTCCACGTGGCACTTCCCCACCCAAATGACAGACATATTCACTGAGGCCTGGCTTCTTTACAACTATGTCACATTTAGCAGAAGGAAAATGCTACTGGGATCTAGGTCTCCCTTTCTCTGGCATTCTTAAATGGGTACCAAATATGTCTGATTCTAACTTGAAAGCTTGATGTCTATGCTATGTCATCATCTCTGAATCAAAATACAGGGCAGCAATTGATTGCACAGGCTCTGGGGTTAGGAGAATTGACTTGAATCTCAGCAATTCTACTTACAAGTTGTGTGAACTGAGCCACATTTCCTAACCTCTCTGTCCCTCAGTTTCCTTATGTTAAAAAAAAAAAAAAAAAAATGGGTATAGTACCTGCCTCATACAGTTCTGGTGAAGATTCAATGAAAAGTTGCTAAAGCATTTATGGCACATAAATATTGCTGGCTATTCTTTATAACAGCACTTAATATAATGTCTTTCACATAATTAAGCCTTCAATAAATGTTTTCTGGTTAGTTGAATTGTCACCAAATTTTGAAAGTCTCAAAAGTAAGTTGGATATATCTATACACTTCCATCCTCCTCTGTTTTTGTGCCCACACCTTAACGATGACAGGACCCAGAAATTTATACTGCCTAGGGCTTGAGCATGTGCCCCTCCAAATCCATGTTCCAGACCCTGCTAATGAAATTTAAGGAATGTCAGAAGGCAGGCCTCTGTTGTTGAGGAGAGGAAACCAGGAGAGGCAAGCTCCCAGAGTTGTGGTCCCAGTAGGAATTCAAAACCTCCTGTATTCTCAGCTCCCACTTATCTTGGGTTGAGCCTTTGTTAGAAAAAAAAAAAAAAAAAAAAAAAACAGTGAAAACCAGCTTCTCACTAAACTGTATAGGCACTTCCTGGTTATCGGTGATATGAGAATAACATTTAAACTATTTCCATTTCTGATCCCAGCTAGAAACAGGAAACGCATGGGGTAGAGCTTTACACAAAAACAAAAGAACCAAAAAATAAACCAAATTGTCCCAGGGTTCAGAAGAGGTTTACGCTAATTGTTAGGAGATTCAGATTTAGCGAATCCTCCCCTGGTTTGTACCATTCCAGAAATTCCTTTTGAGGGGTGGGGAAGTGAAGGGTTGTACTAAATTGCACAGCACTGCCATCTTCAGGGCTAGTGAGGAAAATTTCTCAGGGTCGGTCAGATAAATCATCCTCCTAAACACTTCATTTAAATATTATCAGATGGTTAAAAATTTGACAGCAGACAGACTGGAACAGATTTTTCTACTGTTTCCAATGTTCAAAAAGTCAGTAGACACAGCTTTTTTGTGTGATGTATGCACATTTAAAAAAATATTTGCTGATCGAAAAGCCATTTACAATAAATAGGAAAGTTTAAATAGCTCATACTGCATTGCCAAATGATGGGAGTAACACAAACATATTGTTCTGGAAAAAAAAAATTCCTTAAAAAGAAAAGTATGAATCAAATGATTTCGAAGTGCTGTTTGAACAGATGGTGTGATTAACAACTAACAATGTTAGCCATCTCAGGAGCTTACAGAGAAGTAAACAAATGCAAGGGGAAAAAAATCACTTTATTCCCCCAAAAGAGTGTTTAGTTCATTTCATTAGAAAACTTTGAAAGTCTGCAATTTGAAAGTGAGATATATCTAGGGGATACGAGGAATAAGGAGTGAAGGGAGACTTTTTGGAGAAAGAACATATCAAGACAAATGCTGGTGCTCCATGCATGGCTGAGGATGAGATAGGAAGAAGTTTAGGCAGTCGCTTTCATTCAAAATGCCAGAGGCAGGTGGTGGAGTGCAGAACACACTGGCTTTGAAGTCAGAGGGCTAGGTTCTCATCCTGGCTCTAGCACCAGCTGCCGCTGGCCTCGGGGCCATCCTTGATCTCTCCAGACCTCATTTTCTTTGTTTGGAAAATAAGAATGAGAACCAGATAAGCTGTACAGCTGTGCTTGAAAACGCTAATGTGCACCTGGGGATCTCATTAAAATGCAGATTCTCACTCATAGGCCCAGGGTAGGGTCTGAGAATCTGAATTTTTTACAGGCTCCCAGGTAATGCGGATGCTGCTGGTCCACAGACTACATGTTTACTCCCAGGGCTCTAAAATCCCTTCCAGTGATTATAATCTCATCTTCTGATATACTAGGTGTGGCTCAGAGCAAGATGAAAAAGACCACCTGTCTACCTTCCAGGTAGAATGACTCAGAAATATGTATGAATGAAAGTGCATAATGAACGTGCCAAATGTTGAATTGATTTTAAAAGCAACTGAAGTATATATTTATATTACATAGTAAATAGTTTGAACTAACTTTTTGAGCAAGTGATGTGAGAGGAGAGTACTGGGAATTGGATGTGGAAACCAGATATATGGGGATGAGATGAGGGGGAGTTTGGGAGATTGAGTATCAACCAGCTTCCACATGGAGTATTCAAGACCGATCCTGAGACTTCATCAGATTTAAAAACTTTTGCTCTATGAAAGACAGTGTTAAGAGAATGGAAAGATAATCTACAAACTGGGAGAAAGTATTCACAAATCACATATTCAACAAAGGACTTGTATCCAGAATATACAAAGGATTCTCAAAACTCAAAAGCTAGAAAACAACTCAATTTTTTAAATGGGCAAAAGACTTGAATAGATACTTGGCCAGAGAGGAGATACGGATGGCAAATAAGCAAATGAAAAGATGTCCAACATTATTAGCCACTAGGGAAATTCAAATTAAACCCATGATGAGATAGCACCATACACCTATTAAAATGGCTAAAATAAAAAATATTGACAATAGCAAATGCTGACAAGGATGTGAAGAAACTGGATCACATATATATTGCTGGTATAAATATAAAAATAACACAGACACTCTGGAAAACATTTTTGGCAGTTTCTTATGAAGTTGAACATAAATTTAGCACATGATCCAGAAATCCCACTTTTACATAATTTACCCTAGAGAAATAAAAACTTATATTCGCATAATAACCGGCACAAAAGTGTTTACAGCAATTCTACTCATAATCACTGAAAACTAGAAATGAACCAAACGTCTTTCAATAAGTGAGTAGATAAACAAACTGTGGTACACCCATACAATGGAATATTACTCAGAAATAAAAAGGAGCAAACGGAGCAAACTGTTGATACATACAACTTGGATGAATCTCAAGGGCATTATGCAGAGTGAAAGAAGCCAGTCTCAAAATTTTCATACTGAATGATTGCATTTATATGACACTCTCAAAAAAGCAAAACTAAAGTGACAGAAAACAGATCAGTGGTGGCCAGGGGTTAGAGGTGGGAGGAGAGGTAAGTACAAAGCGTTAGCACAAGGGAGTTTCCTGGGAAATGTAACTGTTCCCCATCCTGATTGTGGTGGTAGTTACACGAATCTTCCCATGTGTTAAAATTCATGGAAATACATGGCCAAAAAATGTCTGTATGCTAAATTAGTTTTTAACTAATCCAAAGATCATTAGTTTTTTTCTTTTTAAACTTTGAGCAAAAGTGTGCAGCCACTATGGAAAACAGTATGGAGGCTCCTTGAAAAACAAAAAAATAAAGCTGCCAAATGATCCAGCAATCCCACTCCTGGGTACATATCTGAAAAAAACAAAAACTCTAATTTGAAAAGATACGTGCAGTCCAATGTTCATAACAGCACTATATGCAATAGCCAAGACATGGAAATAACCCAAGTGCCCAGCAACAGATGACTGGTTTAAGAAGATGTTTATATATTCATATATATATATATATATATATATATATATACACACACACACACACACACACACACACACACATATATGTATATATATATAACACCATGATATATAATATATTATATAATATAATAATAATAATAAATATAATGGACTATTACTCAGCCATAAAAAGGAATGAAATATTGCCACTTGCAACAACGTGGATGGACCTAAAGAATATTATACTTAATGAAGTAAGTCAAACAGACAAATACTATATGATATCACATGTAGAATCTTAAAAATAATACAAATGAATCTACATGCAAAACAGAAAGACTCACAGACACGGAAAACAAACTTATGGTTACCAAAGGGGAGAAGGATGTGGGGAGAGACAAATTAGGAGTATGAGATTAACAGATAAAAACTACTACATGTAAAATAGATAAGGAACAAGGATTTACTATACAGCACAGGGAACTATATTCAATGTCTTATAATAACCTATAATGGACTATAATAAGAAAAAAAACTGAATCACTCTGCTCTACACCTGAAACCGACACAATATTGTAAATCTACTATACTGCAATTAAAAAAAAAACAAAACTTTGAGTAAAAGTGAAAAGTTTTTGAAAGTCTAATTAATAAGGTAAATATTTCCCAGCCGCCACTGTGAGACTTACAGTGAGCTGCCAGTCTTCTATCTCTTCACACAGCCTTGAAAGATATTCCTGTACTCAATGTCCAACAATTTATCATTTTAAGTCTCTAGTACCCTTCCCTTTTCAGATAATTCATGTCAAACAAGCCGTTCCCTACAAATTACAGCCCAATCCTTAACATAAGTCAGCAGTGAGTCCAGAAGACCAATTCATAACCAACAAGTCCTTGCCCTCCAAGAAACATAGTATCTCTCTAAAAATAAACTGTCAGTTGATTCTCCCATTGTTTTCACCATGTAATACCCCCTCAGAAATTTCACAGAAAGAATATATACCAACAATTTCTTGAAAAAAAAAAAAGACATATAGCTATAAGAAGATAATCAACTTTATTAGTAATTTAAGAACTGCAAATTAGGGTAGGATGCCATTTTTTAACGTATTAGCTTTGTAAACGTTAAATAGAATAATGCTCTCCTACATTGAGGAAGGTGTGGGGAAATGGGGCATGGGGGTAAACTGATTCACCTTTCAAGAGGTCTATTTAGCAGTCTGTATCAAAAGGCATAAAATGTGCATCCCCTGTGGGACTGAAATTTAACTTCTAGGAATTAATCCTAAGAGATAACCAAGCAAGGATATTCTGCTTAGCATTGTTTTAATGGTAAAATATTGAATGCCAAAGTTCTAAAATCCCTTGCAGCTAATGGATTTAAATACTCTATCATTCACTGTTGGCGGGACTGTATTTAAATTAGGGCAGCCACTGTGGAAAACAGTGTGGAGGTTCTTCAAAAAATTAAAACTAGAACTACCTAATGATCCAGCAATTCCACTTCTGAGAATATATTCAAAGGAAACAAAAACACTAAACTGAAAAGAGATTTGCACCCCCATGTTCATAGCAGCATTATTTACAATAATCAAGACATGGAAACAACCTAAGTGTCCATTGATGGATGAATGGATAAAGTTGTGGTATATATACAATGGGATATTATTCAGCCATAAAAAATGAGGAAATCCAGCCATTTGCAACAGCAGAGATGGACCTTGAAGGCATTATGCTAAGTGAAATAATTCAGACAAAGACAGATAGTGTGTGATCTTGCTTATATGTGGAATCTAAAATTTAAAAAAGAAAAGTCACATAAAGAAAGAGATCAGACTTGTGATTACAAATTTCCAGTTATAAGATAAATAATTACTAGGTCTGCAATGTATAACATGATGACTATAGCTAACACCACTATATGATATGTAGGAAAGTTAAGTAAATCCTAAGAGTTCTCATCACAAGGAAAATTTTTTTTCCTTTTCTCTTCTTTCTTTTTTTTTTAAAATTATATCTATATGAGAAGGTAGATGTTAGCTGAACATATTGTGGTAATCATTTCACAATATATGTAAATCAAACCATCATGCTGCATGCCTTAAACTGATACAGTGGCGTATGTTTCTCAAAAAAAATGGAAAAAAGATACTCTATCATCTCTGGTGTGCTAGATGCTACACAGAGCATAATATTATAGGCTGAGAATATACTATGATTCAGAAATCTGTATCGATTAATACACAAAAGAACATACTGAGAGCCAAATTTTGAACTGGTTTTTAAAAGTAAATTAAATATTTATTTAAATTATGTGACCTAACATAATCTAATTATCAAAAAGGTAGATTAGTTAAACTACCTAATATCCAAACATTAAAAATGATACGTATCTATATTTATTGACATGGATAGATTTACATTTCATGTTTCTAAGTGAAAACTACAGACTACAAAATAGTACTATCTCATTTTTATACAAAATGTACAGAAAGACAGAGAACATATATATGGGGGAAAATCTGTAAGAATATACTTTAAAATTTTTACTACGGTTATTGCTGCATAGTGGGATGATAGTTGATTTCTATTTTCTTCTTTATACTTTTCTGTTTTTCCCAGTTTTTTTTTCCAATGAGAGTATATTACTTTCATGATTGAAAAAGAATCCCATAAAACTATTTCTAGAAACATCTAGCAGATTCGTCCCAGACAGTTTTCTTTATATTAACATTGTTGCCTTTCTCCCCAAGAAGGGTATGGTTCTTCCTGTCTTTCAGGACAGATTCCACAGACTTATCAGGAGGTTCAACCATGGCTGCAGAGCATTTAGAGTCACATGGGCAACCCTCCAACTACTGGCACAGTGGCTCAGTTAACAGCTGGGAATATGTACTGAATATACCTAAAGTCCATTCAAAGATCTTGGGTGGGAATCAGCCACTCCCAGTGATCTTAACTTCATCCTGACTTTTTCTTAGTAGCTCACAACTGTCTGCTTCCAAAGTTAACTTGGAAGTGGAATGCAGCCTTAACATCTTTCCATAACATCTTCCTTTGGGGAAAAAAAAAAAAAAAAAAGGCTATGAAACTTTCAAACAGTTTTCCTTAAAATTGGGTTTCATTAAAAATTTGGAGTGTTTCTAATTTTTTCAGGTAATAAAGAGCAAAGGGAGAAAATCTGTCTTTCCTGAATTAATTCTTTTTTCTTTTTAGGTGCTGTTCACATTTCTAGTCAAGAAAAAGAAAAGAATAAATGAATTAATTGGATTACATTATTTCTTTTCCATACATGCACATAACTTTTTCATAGTTATGTAGCTTGCTGATTTGATGTATCTAAAAACAATCTTGGTATTACTAATTTCAGAAAAGTTTGCCATGTGCTTCTAGAATTATTTAGTCACTTAATTTCTAGTTCACCCCTAATACCTGGACATTTTATCTTTGGCAAATAATTTTCATGTGTTTATAATCATGTTTTTAGTCAGCCTTTAGGGGTTTTTTTAATGTTGCCTTAAAATCTATTTACCAAGTTTTCTAATTAGTGCTTGAATTTTATGTAAAAGGGTGATTTTGGCTTTACCCTACCTGCTAAAATGTTGAATTGATTCTGCTATCATTACATAAAGGATCACTCATAACCACCTGACTAAACCAGTTCCTCTTCATTACGCAAACACTCTATGTTGTGCAGGGTTATTTGACTTTGTTAGAATTAGTCATTTGTCTCATCCTAAAATCTCATCTCTGCATTTCAGTCTGAATTAGGAAGGCTGACAACTGATGGGTAGATAATTGAAGTTTTTAATTTCTTACCTGACCTAACTTTCCAGCTTCCCCAATTTCATTGGGAAACTGATTTTCAGCACTGGTCAAGCACTTTTTTTCTATTTTTATTGTTTTTAATTTTTTTATAATTATGAAATTCATGCCGGCAGAGATTTCAGAGAGAATACTTGCTTAGAAAAAATTCTGATGTCATTTCTAATGGTATTTTTCAATGGTAATTTCACAAAGAATGATACAACTCCCTGAACTCTAGCCTAGATATACCAGTTGTTACCCATCTTTCTCCAATTATATCAAGACCACTTATTTCACACCAACCCTCCCTCACATACCACCAAGCATTCCATTTCATCCACTTAATGGTTTCCGCATTTTTATATTTTGACCTGACTTTTCTCCCATTTCCCACAAATGTCAAATAGCTTTCTACTGATGAACTGGACACCATTTTCCTCAAATAAATCATTGACTTCCCTCCAGTGACTCTAACTACTTATCGTGTGCTTTTCTTAACTTGTTGGTTTCTCTGTAATTTAGAAACTACTCTTATCACCTTATAATTTTTTTAAACCAGCTTCCTGATAGTCTTCCTTCCTAATTTATGCCCCATGGCTCCAAAAGTCCCCTAGTTAACAATAATAGCTACTATTTTATTATCTACAAGGTACCAACCACTTTTGAGACATTATATCTTATCCTCATAAGGGCACTGTGAAGAAAACATTGTTATTCCAGTCTCACAAACGAGGAAACTGAGGGTCAGGAGTTTAAGTAACTTGCCCAGGCAAGCTCAGCTAGTAAGTGACCACTGGGATTCAGAGTCAGGTCTCTCTGATGCCAAAGCAACTTCTCTCTTTATGCCACCGTTTCTTCTGTGAATCTAACACTCCCACTCAGACACCCATGTCTGATCATCTTGTCTGGCTCATGGACCACTGCTCCAGTATCGCAGTGAACTCTTAGCTTCCTGCCTGCAATAATAACCTATGCCAAATGAGACCAGCATGGAACTAATCAGATGTAAGTTTCTAATTTTATTATGCGGTCTTCTCTTTGGTCCCTAAAGACCCTCCCAAATGCATTATTTTTTTCCTTTCAAAAACTTAATTCCCTTTTTAAAGTCTTATGTGGTTCCTTAAGCTAACACTACTTTTCCCTGCTTTCTCAACAAAGCTGATTATTGATTTATTACTTTCAGTGTGGCAGTAAATCAATAGATCAGGAAGCGGTTTGTCAAATGATCCAAAGAATGTAGAACAATTATTTTCTTAGGGAAATGAACACCCGGGGTTTCTGTTTGGGAATCATGGTTGATCCCATCTTCCCAACACTTCTCTTGTACTGAAGCAGAAAAAGTTGGTCTGGTGATTACTCACATTTCCAGCTTTGCCATTCCCTTGGGCACTAACTTATTTTCTGGCATTTGGAAAGATTACTCCCCCAGGGTTTAATTGCAATTAGAGGAACAGGTTGGAGAGAACATCAAATTGTGTTCTGGGAAAAAAAAATTTTTTTTTTTTTTTTACTGTGGAGGAAAGGAGCTAGATGGAAAGAAGAAAAAAAAGTTATTAATTTCCAAAATACATTTTACAGAAGCACAAAGCTAATAAGTTATACCTGGTGTTCATTCTATTTTTGCTATTTGGCTCGACAGGCAATTTTATTTACCACTTTCTAAATTAATCACGAGATCAAATTGCAGCACTGCATATCCGCTCACTCCCTAAATCATCTTTGCGTCCCCTGGCTGACAGTTCTGACATGCGCAGATAGCCCCGAATGAAATGCTGACCTATGTTAATGAGACACATCTTCTCTCCATCCCTTTAGGGCTTGGGTTACCCCTTCCGCAGAGAAAATCAGTGCTGTCTTAGCCAACTAAACTTCCCATGGGGTCCCTTCAGTTTTGCGGCTTCCTGTGTTTTGAAGAAATAGCTTTTAAGAAATCACTATTCTTTTTAAGGCCCTTTGACTGAGGAACTTTTTGTGTGTTTGGTAAAATATAAAGGAACTCTCAACATATTGAATATCGTTCCCTGTGCTATAGAGTAGGACCTTGTTGTTCATCTATTTTATACATAGTAGCTTGCATCTGCCAATCCCAAACTCCTAATTTATCTCTCCCCCACCACCTTTCCCCTTTGGTAACCATAAGTTTGTTTTCTGTGTCTGTGAGTCTGTTTCTGTTTTGTAAATAAGTTCATTTGTATCATATATGAGATTCCACATATGTGATATCATGTGATATTTGTCTTTCTCTGTCTGACTTACTTCACTTAGTATGATAATCTCTAGGTCCAACCACATTGCTGCAAATGGCATTATTTCATTCTTTTTTATGGCTGAGTAATATTTCATTGTATATATGTACCACATCTTCTTTATCCATTCATCTGTTGATGGACACTTAGGTTGCTTCCATGTCTTGGCTATTGTAAATAGTGCTGTTATGAACATTGGGGTGCATTTATCTTTTCGAATTAGAGTTTTCTCCAAATATATGCCCAGGAGTGGGGTTGTTAGATCATACGGTAGCTCTATTTTTATTTTTTTAATAACTCTTCATACTGCTTTCCATAGTGGCTGCACCAATTTACATTAAAGAAACCCTTTTAAACATAGCAAACTTGAGGTCAAATTCATTAATCAAACACCTTAAAATTAGATCAAATCACAAGCTGAGTCTTTTCTTACTCTTCAGAACTCTAAATTATCTACCCCTGCTGCAGTCCCAGATACTTGGAGTGACCCCCCTCCACTCCCTGTGTGTCTCGTATTTAATACTTATTTTTTAAGAATTTTATTCTACTATATTTTTTATATCAGTAAGTCATTTAAAATTCTCTTTGGAACAAAAGAGGGTATACATAAATAAATTAATGTCTGGAAAGGATCCTAGACCAGAAATTAAGATTTGCTATTAATTAGCTGTGAGACCTGGAACATGTCATTTAAATTTTCTGGGTCTCCGTTTCCTCATCTGCAAAATTATAAAGTTAGAATAAAACAATCTCTAAGGGTTTTTATTTTTTCTTTCTTATTCTGATTTTGGTGTAATAGAACTGCCAGTCAAAGGAACAGATAAAAATAGAGGGAATATCTCAACTACCAAGGCTGAATGTACTCAATTAGCACTTCACATTCTTCCCACTTCCTTCCTGTGTGTGTTTCTTTACTGCAGAGGCTGCAAAGCTGAAAAGTACATTCCCCGGTTTTGCAGCTAGGGTCCTGGATGTGAATAAATTTCCACAACTAGATGCACTTGCATGAGATTTTGAAGGTGGAAATGAAGCACGAACTATTATACCTCGGTGCCTTTTGTTGCTGTTGGGAAACAGTGTCATGGAAATGCCAGTGTCCAGTATCCAGCTTCATGGGGCAGGAGGAGCTATAAGGGTGGTGGATGTCAAACTCCGTGTTCCAGGCCCAATCACTACACTTTATTGGGGGCTGTCAAGAAGCATTTTTGATAGCAATATTTGTGTCTTCCTAATCCTGGCTTTCTTAACCCCTATTTTATATTTTGTGATTGAGAGTGCAGTACCCCATAAGGGTCCTATCCTTTGTGTTCTGGAAGTCATTACTTGTCCCCCTCTAGAGCCTGCTCTTCTGTTCTGCTAATGGTTTTGTGAGCATCTAATTCTCTGTATTAAATTCCATTTTCCTTAAAGTACTGAAGGGGATCAGAATATTCCACCCCAAAATATGCTACTTTGATGTAAGGATTATTTTGAGCTGAAGGAAATTGGGAAATAACAGATGCAGAAAAAACTCTCTACTCTCCCCCCTTTATGCCTTAAAGACAGGGTATAAATCTCCCTTTGTGAAGGTGTCCCCTCTCTCCTCTCCAATACCTGGAAGAGGAGGCAACTCATCACTGGGGACAGCACTGACTTGAATCTGCATAAATAAAGCTTACTGAAATAACCCTTATCTTCCATTAGTTCTCCCCCTGCCACATATTCATTTTCCCACAATTTATCACTCCTAGAAGCCCAAATACTTTTCCTTCATCTTGTCACTTGTCCGCAAATGCATCACTTTTTGTTAAAATGGTATATAAGCTCTCAAGCGTAACCTTGTCTTTGGGTTTTCACTTCCTTTTCTGTGAGAACCCCATATACACCTAAAAATTAAAATATTAACATCAAATAAAATTTGTATGACTTTTCTCCTGTTAATCTGTCTTTTGTCAGTTTAATTTGCAGGAGCTCAGTTCCTGAACATAAGAAGGTAGAGGAAAAAGTTTTTTCTTATACTATGATAACTAGAGTAGGTTTTGATCCCTTTCCTCTAGCATATATTTATCTTTGAGGTCTAGTTTCTTCTTCCTTGGTTCTTGCTAATTTGTTGTTGTCGTTGTTCAGTTATATTTTGTTTGCATGATGCCAAACCTGGTCCTGTGAGAGCTTGTTTTAACACCCATTCCAACCCAATCTTTTTTTTTCCTTCAAATCAAGCCAAATGTTCTTTCAGACTTGTTCAGTTCTCAGTGTGATTCTATCCTGACTGCTCTTTTGTGCAATGGCAAGCATGATCCCAGGATTTTCTTGGAAACTATGTATATTGTTTCTCTTTGTACTTCTTTGCCTCTGGTTTGAGCTGCTATTTTGAATTTAAGCTTTTACCCTTCAAATATCTGAATTAAAATATATATAAGATCCTGAATTACATTATTTATTACATTTTTTAACTTTTTACTTTGAAATAATTGTAGATTCACTGGAAGTAGGAAAAAGTAGTACCAAGAGGTCCAGTGTACCCTATATCTTAACAAATATTTTTATCATCAATAAAATTTTAGTCACTAACCCTCTAACTTTTCTAACACACATCATGCCACAGTATTTCCCGCCTCAAAAACCTGAAGTAGAAAATAACATCACTGAAAATGGCAAAGTGGAAAATTCCAGAGCTCCACCTCTTCATAAAAGCAATAGATACTGATGGTGGCACAACACTGTGAATGCAATCAATGCCACTGAATTGTGCACTAAAAATTTGTTTAAATAGCAAGCTTTATTTATACATGTTTTACCAAAATGA
Source organism: Balaenoptera musculus (assembly GCF_009873245.2). Classification (NCBI taxonomy): domain Eukaryota; kingdom Metazoa; phylum Chordata; class Mammalia; order Artiodactyla; family Balaenopteridae; genus Balaenoptera; species Balaenoptera musculus. The sequence goes on from NC_045791.1 coordinate 43,230,898, forward strand.
AAAAATAAATTTTAATACATGAGAGAAAATGAAGCAACTAAGAAGCTGGCACAAACTGTAAGAATCAAGTTTTGCAAAACACTGGAATCTAGTCAAATGTTCACAACAACTAGGAAAAACTTAATGATAAAAGAAGCTGCTGCACCGTGGTAAGAGCACTGTGACATTTTGTATTGCCCACCTACCATCCCTCATTCCCCAGAGCAGCCATGAAGATGGTAGCATGCACTCCTGATATAAGCTGTTTGTGGCAGAGGAAGCAATACAGACATTAGTCTGGAAGAATTGTGGTTGTGTGTTTCAGCTTCTTTGGTGGCTCCTTAAAGGACCAGTGCAAGGGCATGTCTTTGTTTTGCTCTACTCAGAGCATTCCAAAGGTTGGAGTGACTTCCCCAGGTGGCATTTGCCAAAAGCATTTAAAAGCAAAAGCATTTAAAAGCAAAAGCATTGACCACAGGAGCCTGAGGCAAGGGATAGCAGTCAGGACAAACAACAGACAAACTGAAAAGCCTGGGGAAAGAAGAGATAAGGAAAGGAGATACAGGGGAGGATAGGGAATTTAGAGGCTCCTACATATACTGGGGAATTGAAAAGACCACACACACTCCCAGAGCTGAATGAATGCTCAGAAAAGTCCTGAGAAGACCCTAAGCTTTCACCTCTGACTGACCTTCAAACTCAGAACAAACAGGAAAAGACAGAGTTGTAAATAGCATGGCTAACTCTTTAAGTACCCCCCAACCAGAGCCAATCTGCAAAGACTGGAAGAGTTTTTTGTTTGTTTGTTTGTTTCTTTTTTGCCTCCAGGCATTTAAGGAAATTATCAAAACACTGGGTGACCACCAAGCTGATAGAACACAGACTTCAGTAGCTACACATGACAAAGAATACAAACTTTATAAAAATAGTTTAGAAATCCACTAAATAAGCAAACAACAATAACCCAAAACAAGCAGCATCAACAAAGCCCAGAGAGGGGAGAGAGTATGATTTTCAGAGTTGCCACATTATAATACTTAAAATGTCCAGTTTTCAACTAAAAAGTATGAGGCAGAAAGTATGACCATTCACTGGGAGGAAAAATGAGAAAAATAAATAGACACTGTCCCCAAGGAAGCACAAACATTGGACTTACTAGACAAAGACTTTCAATCTACTATCTTAAATATACTGAAAGAGATTAAGGACATCATGGACAAAGAATTAATTAAAGGAAACCTGGAGAAAAATATGTCACAAAATTGATGTACAGTTTCAATGCAATCCTTATCAAAATCCCAACAGCATTTTTTGCAGACATGAAAAAACTGACCTTAAAATGTATATGGAATTGCAATAGCTAAAATCATCTGGAAAAAAGAAAGTGAAGTTGAAGGACTCATATTTCCCACTTTCAAAACTACCACAAAGGCAGCAATAATCAAAACAGTGTGGTATTGATGTAAGGATAGTCATATGATCAATGGACTAGAATTGAGAGTGAAGAATAAACACATAAATATATATGGTGGGGGCTTCCCTGGTGGCGCAGTGGTTAAGAGTCTGCCTGCTGGTGCAGGGGACACGGGTTCGAGCCCTGGTCTGGGAGGATCCCACATGCCACGGAGCAACTGGGTCCATGAGCCACAACTGCTGAGCCTGCATGTCTAGAGCCTGTGCTCCGCAACGGGAGAGGCCACAACAGTGAGAGGCCCGCGCACCACGATGAAGAGTGGCCCCCGCTCGCCACAACTGGAGGGAGCCCTCGCACAGAGGCGAAGACCCAGCACAGCCAAAAATAAATAAATAAATTTAAAAAAAAAAAAATATATATATATATATATATATGGTGAATTGATTTCTGACAAGGGTGGAAAGACCATTCAATGGGAAAAAAAAGAGTCTCTTCAAAATATGATACTGAGAGAGCTGGAAATCCACATGTAAAACAGTGATGTTGGACATACACTTCACACCATATACAAAAATTAAAATGGATCAAAGACCTAAATGTAAGAGCTGAAACTATAAAATTCTTAGAAGAAACCATAGGAAAAATTCTTAATGACCTTGGATTTGGCAATAGATCTTACATATGGCACAAAAAGCCCAAAGAACAACAACAATAACAAAATTAATTGGACTTTATACAAATTTAAAGAGTTTGTACATAAAAGACACTATCAAGGGATGGTGAAGAGATCAAGACAGTGAAAAGATAACACACAGAATGGGAGAAAATATTTGCAAATCTCATCTCTAATAAGAATCTAGGAGAGACATTCAAGATGGCGGAGTAGTAAGAAGTGGAGATCACCTTCCTCCCAACGAATACATCAGAAATACATCTACATGTGGAACAACTCCTACAGAACACCTACTGAACGCTGGCAGAAGACCTCAGACTTCCCAAAAGGCAAGAAACTCCCCATGTACCTGGGTAGGTAGGGCAAAAGAAAAAAGAAAAAACAGAGACAAAAGAATAGGGACAGGACCTGCACTTCTGGGAGGGAGGTGTGAAGGAGGAAAAGTTTCCACACACTAGGAAGCCCTTTCACTGCAGGAGACAGGGGGGTGGGGGGGCAAGCTTCAGAGCCATGGAGGAGAGCACAGCAACAGGGGTGCAGAGGGCAAAGCAGAGAGATTCCCGCACAGAGGATCAGTGCCCACCAGCACTCACCAGCCCGAGAGGCTTGTCTGCTCACCCGCCGGGACGGGCAGGGGCTGGGAGCTGAGGCTTGGGCTTCAGAGGTCAGATCCCAGGGGTTGGCTGCATGAACACAGCCTGAAGGGGACTAGTGCGCCACAGCTAGCTGGGAGGGAGTCCGGGAAAAAGTCTGGACCTGCCTAAGAGGCAAGAGACCATTGTTTCGGGGTGCACAGGAGAGGGGCACCACCTAAATGAGCTCCAGAGACGGGAGTGAGCCGCGGCTATCAGCGCGGACACCAGAGACAGGCATGAAATGCTAAAGCTGCTACTGCAGCCACCAAGAAGCCTGTGTGCAAGCACAGGTCACTATCCACACCTCTCCTCCAGGGAGCCTGTGCAACCCCCCACTGCCAGGGTCCTGTGATCCAGGGACAACATCCCCCGGAGAACACATGGCGCTCCTCAGGCTATTGCAACATCACGCCGGCCACAGCCACCGCAGTCTCACCTCACATTCCATACCCCTCCCTCCCCATGGCCTGAGTGAGCCAGAGCCCCCAAATCTGCTGCTCCTTTAACCCCGTCCTGTCTGAGCTAAAAACAGACACCCTCAGGCGACCTACAAGCAGAGGCAGGTCCAAATCCAAAGCTGAACCCCAGGAGCTGTGTGAACAAAGGAGAGAAAGGGAAATTTCTGCCAGCACCAACAGGAGCAGCGGATTAAATCTCCACAATCAATTTGATGTACCCTGCATCTCTGGAATACCTGAATAGACAACAAATCATCCCAAAATTGAGGTGGTGGACTTTGGGAGCAACTGAAGACTTGGGGTTTGCTTTGTGAATCTAATTTGTTTCTGGTTTTATGTTTATCTTAGTTTAGTATTTAGAGTCTATTATCATTGGTAGATTTGTTTATTGATTTGGTTGCTCTCTTCCGTTTTTTTTTTAATATAGATTTTTTTTTTCCTTTTTCTCTTTTTGTGAGTGTGTATGTGTATGCTTCTTTGTGTGATTTTGTCTGTATAGCTTTGCTTTTACCATTGGTCCTAGGGTTCTGTCTGTCCTTTTTTTTTTTTTTTAGTATAGTTTTTAACACTTGTTATCATTGTTGGGTTTATTTCTTGGTTTGGTTGCTCTCTTCTTTCTTTCTTTTTTATTACTTTAAAAATTTTTTATTCTTAATAAATTTTCAATTTTTTAATTTTAATAACTTTTTGTTTTATTTATTTTTTAATTTTATCATTCTTTCTTTTTTCTCCCTTTTCTTCTGAGCTGTGTGGCTGACAGAGTCTTGGTGCTCTGGCCTGGTGTCAGGCCTGTGCCTCTCAGCTGGGAGAGCCAAGTTCATGACATGGGTCCACCAGAGACCTCCCGGCTCCATGTAATATCAAACGGCGAAAGCTCTCTCAGAGATCTCCATCTCAACACTGAGACCAAGCTCCACTTAACGACCAGCAAGCTGCAGTGCTGGACACCCTATGCCAAACAACTAGCAAGACAGGAACACAACAACACCCATTAGCAGAGAGGCTGCCTAAAATAATAATAATGTCACAGACACCCCAAAACACAGCACCAGATGCAGTCCTGCCCACCAGAAAGACAAGATCCAGCCTCAGCCACCAGAAAAGAGGCACTAGTCCCCTCCATCAGGAAGCCTACACAACCCACTGAACCAACCTTAGCCACTGGGGGCAGACACCAAAAACAATGGGAACTGTGAACCTGCAGCCTACAAAAAGGAGACCACAAACCCAGTAAGTTAAGCAAAATGAGAAGACAGAGAAACACAGCAGATGAAGGAGCAAGGTAAAAACCCACCAGACCAAACAAATGAAGAGGAAATAGGCATTCTACCTGAAAAAGAATTTAGAGTAATGATAGTAAAGATGATCCAAAATCTTGGAAATAGAATGGAGAAAATACAACAAACGTTTAACAAGGACCTAGAAGAACTAAAGAGCAAACAAAAAATGATGAACAACACAATACATGAAATTAAAAATACTCTAGCAGAATAATTGAGGCAGAAGAACGGATAAATGACCTGGAAGATAAAATAGTGGAAATAACTACTGCAGAGCAGAATAAAGAAAAAAGAATGAAAAGAATTGAGGACAGTCTCACAGACCTCTGGGACAACATTATATGCACCAACATTCTAATTATAGGGGTCCCAGAAGAAGAAGAGTAAAAGGAAGCAACTGAGAAAATATTTGAAGAGATTATAGTTGAAAACTTCCCTATTATGGGAAAGGAAATAGTCAGTCAAGTCCAGGAAATGCAGAGAGTCCCATACAGGATAAATGCAAGGAGAAATATGCCAAGACACATATTAATCAAACTTTCAAAAATTAAATACAAACAAAAATATTAAAAGCAGCAAAGGAAAAACAACAAATAACATACAAAGGAATCCCCATAAGGTTAACAGCTGATCTTTCAGCAGAAACTCTGCAAGCCAGAAGGAAAAGGCAGGACATACTTAAAGTGATGAAAGGGAAAAACCTACAACCAAGATTACTCTACCCAGCAAGGATCTCATTCAGATTTGATGGAGAAATTTAAAACTTTACAGACAAGCAAAAGCTAAGAGAATTCAGCACAACCAAACCAGCTTTACAACAAATGCTAAAGGAACTTCTCCAGGCAGGAAACACAAGAGAAGGAAAAGACCTACAATAACAAATCCAAAACAATTAAGAAAATGGTAATAGGAACATACATAACGATAACTACCTTAAATGTAAATGGATTAAATGCTCCAACCAAAAGACATAGACTGGCTGAATGGATACAAAAACAAGACCCGTATATATGCTATCTACAAGAGACCCACTTCAGAATTAGGGACACATACAGACTGAAAGAGAGGGGATGGAAAAACATATTCCATGCAAATGGAAATCAAAAGAAAGCTGGAGTAGCAATTCCCATATCAGACAAAATAGACTTTAAAATAAAGACTATTACAAGAGATAAAGAAGGACACTACATAATGATCAAGGGATCAATCCAAGAAGATATAACAATAGTAAATATTTATGCACCCAACATAGGAGCACCTCAATACATAAGGCAAATGCTAACAGCCATAAAATGGAAATCAACAGTAACACAATCATAGTAGGGGACTTTAACATCCCACTTGCACCAATGGACAGATCATCCAAAATGAAAATAAAAAAAGAAACACAAGCTTTAAATGATACATTAAAAAAGATGGACTTTATATTTATAGGACATTGCATCCAAAAACAACAGAATACACTTTCTTCTCAAGTGCTCATGGAACATTCTCCAGGATAGATCATACCTTGGGTCACAAATCAAGCCTTGGTAAATTTAAGAAATTTGAAATCGTAACAAGTATCTTTTCTGACCACAACACTATGAGAATAGATATCAATTACAGGGGAAAATCTTTTAAAAATACAAACACATGGAGGCTAAACAATACACTACTAAATAACCAAGAGATCACTGAAGAAATCAAAAAATACTTATAAACAAATGACAATGAAAACACGACAATCCAAAACTTATGGGATGCAGCAAAAGCAGTTTTAAGAGGGAAGTTTATAGCAATACAATCCTACCTCAAGAAACAAGAAACATCTCAAATAAACAACCTAACTTTACACCTAAAGCAATTAGAGAAAGAAGAACAAAAATTACCCTAAGTTAGCAGAAGGAAAGAAATCATAAAGATCAGATCAGAAATAAATGAAAAAGAAATGAAGGAAATAATAGCAAAGATCAATAAAACTAAGACCCGGTTCTTTGAGAAGATAAACAAAATTGATAAACCATTAGCCAGACTCATCAAGGAAAAAAGGGAGAAGACTCAAATCAATAGAATTAGAAATGAAAAAGGAGAACTGACAATGCAGAAATACAAAGGATCATGAGAGATTACTGTAAGCAACTATACGCCAATAAAAGGGGCAACCTGGAAGAAATGGACAAATTCTTACAAAAGCATAACCTTCCGAGACTGAACTAGGAAGAAATAGAAAATATGAACGGACCAATCACAAGCAGCACTGAAATTGAAACTGTGATTAAATATCTTCCAACAAACAAAAGCCCAGGACCGGAAGGCTTCACAGTCGACTTCTATCAAACATTTAGAGAAGAGCTAACACCTATCCTTCTCAAACTCTTCCAAAATATAGCAGAGGGAGGAACACTCCCAAACCATTCTACAAGGCCACCATCACCCTGATACCAAAACCAGACAAAGGTGTCACAAAGAAAGAAAATTACAGGCCAATATCACTGATGAACATACATGCAAAAATCCTCAACAAAATACTAGCAAACAGAACCCAGCAGCACATTAAAAGGATTATACACCATGATCAAGTGGGGTTTATCCCAGGAATGCAAGGATTCATCAGTATATGCAAATCAATCAATGTAATACACTATATTAACAATTTGAAGGGTAAAAACCATATGATCATCTCAATAGATGCAGAAAAAGCTTTCATCAAAATTCAGAACCCAAAAAAAAAAAAAAATTCAGAACCCATTTATGATAAAAACCCTCCAGAAAGTAGGCATAGAGGGAACTTACGTCAACATAATAAAGGCCATATATGACAAACTCACAGCCAACATCTTTCTCAATGGTGAATAACTGAAAGCATTTCCTCTAAGATCAGGAACAAGACAAGGTTTTCCACTCTCACCACTATTATTCAACATAGATTTGGAAGTTTTAGCCACAACAATCAGAGAAATAAAAGGAATCCAAATCAGAAAAGAAGAAGTAAAGCTGTCACCGTTTGCAGATGACATGATACTGTACATAGAGAATCCTAAAGATGCTACCAGAAAACTACTAGAGCTAATCAATGAATTTGGTAAAGTAGCAGGATACAAAATTAATGCACAGAAATCGCTTGCATTCCTATACACTAACAATTAAAAATATGAAAGAGAAATTAAGAAAGCACTCCAATTTACCACTGCAACAAAAAGAATAAAATACCTAGGAATAAACCTACCTAAGAAGACAAAAGACCTGTATGCAGAAAATTATAAGACACTGATGAAGGAAATTAAAGATGATATAAACAGATGGAGAGATATACCATGTTCTTGGATTGGAAGAATCAATATTGTGAAAATGACTATACTACCCAAAGCAATCTACAGACTCAATTCAATCCCTATCAAACTACCAATGGCATTTTTCACAGAACTAGAACAAAATATTTCACAATTTGCATGGAAACACAAAAGACCCCGAATAGCCAAAGCAATTTTGAGAAAGGAAAATGGAGCTGGAGGAATCAGGCTCCTGGACTTCAGACTATACTACAAAGCTATAGTAATCAAGACAGTATGGTAATGGCACAAAAACAGAAATATAGATCAATGGAACAGGATAGAAAGCCCAGAGATAAACCCACGCACCTATGGTCACCTTATTTTTGATGAAGGAGGCAAGAATATACAATGGAGAAAAGACAGCCTCTTCAATAAGTGGTTTTGGGAAAACTGGACAGCCACATGTAAAAGAATGAAATTAGAACACTCCCTAACACCATACACAAAAATAAAGTCAAAATGGATCAAAGACCTAAATGTAAGGCCAGACACTATAAAACTCTTAGAGGAAAACATAGGCAGAATACTCTATGACATAAATCACAGCAAGATCCTTTTTGACCCACCTCCTAGAGAAATGGAAATAAGAACAAAAATAAACAAATGGGACCTAATGAAACTTAAAAGCTTTTGCACAGCAAAGGAAACCATAAACAAGATGAGAAGACAACCCTCAGAATGGGAGAAAATGTTTGCAAATGAAGCAACTTACAAAGGATTAATCTCCAAAATTTACAAGCAGCTCATGCAGCTCAATATCAAAAAAACAAACAACCCAATCCAAAACTGGGCAGAAGACCTAAATAGACATTTCTCCAAAGAAGATATACAGATTGCCAACAAACACATGAAAGGATGCTCAACATCACTAATCGTTAGAGAAATGCAAATCAAAACTACAATCAGGTATCACCTCACACAGATCAGAATGGCCATCATCAAAAAATCTACAAACAATAAATGCTGGAGAGGGTGTGGAGAAAAGGGAACCCTCTTGCACTGTTCGTGGGAATGTAAATCAATACAGCCACTATGGAGAACAGTATGGAATTTCCTTAAAAAACTAAAAATAGAACTACCATATGACCCAGCAATCCCACTACTGGGCATATACCCTGAGAAAACCATAATTGAAAAAGAGTCATGTACCACAGTGGTCACTGCAGCTCTATTTCCAATAGCCAGGACATGGAAGCAACCTAAGTGTCCATCGACAGATGAATGGATAAAGAAGATGTGGCACATATATACGATGGAATATTATTCAGTCATAAAAGATACAAAATTGAATTATTTGTAGTGAGGTGGATGGACCTAGAGTCTGTCATACAGAGTGAAGTAAGTCAGAAAGTTAAAAACATATACGGTATGTTAACACAGTTTATATATGGAATCTAAAAAAAAAATGGTTCTGAAAAACCTAGGGGCAGGGCAGGAATAAAGATGCAGACGTAGAGAATGGACTTGAGGACACGGGGAGGGGGAAGGGTTAGCTGGAATGAAGTGAGAGAGTTGCATGGACATACATACACTACCAAATGTAATAGATGACTAGTGGGAAGCAGCCGCATAGCACAGGGAGATCAGCTCGGTGCTTTGTGACCACCTAGAGGGGTGGATAGGGAGGGTGGGAGGGAGATGCAAGAGGGAGGAGATATAGGGATATATGTGTATGTGTAGCTGATTCACTTTGTTATAGAGCAGAAACTAACACACCATTGTAAAGCAATTATACTCTAATAAAGATGTTAAAAAAAAAAAAAGTCTAACATCCAGAATATATACAGAACTCTGACAACTCAACAACAGGAAGGCAATCCAATTAAAATATAGGTAAAGGACTTGAATAGACAATCCTCCAAAGAAGATATACAAATGGTCAACAAGCACATGAAAAGATGATCAACATCACTAATCACTAGGGAAATACAAATCAAAACTGTAATAAGACACCACTTCACACCCAGTAGGATGATTATAATATTTTTTTAAATGGAAAATAACAAGTGTTGGAGTGGCTGTGGAAAAAACTGGAACCTACTTACATTGCTGGTGGAATGTCAAATAGTGCAATCATTGTGGAAAACAGTTTGGCAATTCCTCAAAAATTAAGCATAGAATTACTGCATGACCCAGGGATTCCACTCTTAATTATATACTCAAAGAATTGAAAACAGGTATTCAAACAAAAACTTGTACATAAGTGTTCATTGCAGCACTATTCACAATAGCCAAAAGGTGGAAATAACCCAAACTTCCATGAAGTCATGAATGAATAAATATGTTGTGATATATCTGTACAATGGAATATTATTCATCCATAAAAAGAATGAGGTACTGATACTTAACTACAACATGGATAAGCCTCAGAAACATTATACTAAGTGGAAGAAGCTGGACACATAAAATCCCATAATAAATGATTTCATTTAAATCAAATATCCACAATAGGTAGATCTTTAGAGACAGAAAATAGATTAGTGGTTGCCAGGGGCTGGGGGAAAGGCGAATAGAGAGCGACTGCTTAATGGGTACACGGTTTCTTTTTTGGATGATGATATGTTTTGGAACCAAATAGAGGTGCCGGTGCACAACACTGTAAATGTATTAAATGCCACTGAATTGTACATACACTTTAAAATGGTTAGTTTTGTATTATGTGAATTTTGTCTCAATTAAAAACAAAACCTGAAATAGCTTTCCCTTATCTGGTCTGCAGAATGAAGTACAAACTCCTTAGTTAATCTGGTATTCACTACTTTTCATTATCTGGTCCTGTCTCTCTCCAGCCTCATCTCCTTCCACATCCCAAGCTCACCAGGGATGTACCAATTACCTGAATCTCCCACGCCCTCACTCACCTCCTTGTCTTTTTAGGTGAAATGTCCTTTCTTCCCCTTTCTTTTGCTTGATTAACTCCTACTTCTACTTCAAGATTCTGCTCAAGACTTACCTTCTCTGGGAAGCATTTCCTAATTCCCTCCCCCAGTCTTGTTCCTTAGCTCCAGCTGGAGTATGGATTTCTAACCGTGGGCTCCCATAACATCCTCTGCATACTGCATTTGTCACACTGTCTTCTAATTATCTCCCCTTCCAAACTGTGAGATTCTCAAGAGCAGAAATTGTGCCAGAAATAGCTCCTGGCAGTGGTCCTGGCACGCAGCACATGCTCAAAAGTGTTGAATTGTTAAACTGGATCACAACTTTCTCCAGCACGATTTTTGCTCATGTGCTTCTTTGTTTGGGCACCAATCTTCCTCTGTTTCTTTACTTCAGACCACGGTCTAACATAGTCAGTGCCCTCACCCTTGTGGACCATTGGTTACCAGGAGCCCCAGGAGACTGTGCGACTGCGTTCTGACAAATACATAACCTCTGGAGCAATAGCTCAGCATTCACACCTTTTTTCTGGTGGATCAGAAATTCCATCTTTATTCAATGACATACAAGGGGAAGAACATGAGGGCCTTGGAGTCAAAAGAACAATGTTCAAGTTCCTACCGCACTATTCACTTGTGCAACCTTGGCCAAGTCACTTATGCCCTATGGGATTCATTTTCTTCATCTATAAAATGGTGATAAACATAACTGCCAGGATATATTACAAAACCTTTTGAGGATTAAAATGAAATCAAACAATGTATTCACATAGATTTTGTTTTTTAAATGGTACAGACCTCAAAGCTTTTCAAATCCATTCATAATAGAAATTTAGAGTCAACCAAAATTGATCACCTTCCCAGTCATGGCCAGCAATTTTTCACAGAATACATATAAGTAAATAAAAATTCTGATGTGATATAGCAATGTGAGTGATTGTATATTCATCATTTCCCTAAAGCAGCATTATTGAGGCTTATTCTTAGAAAGAGTAATGTTATGGGGAGTCTCTATCCCACATACTTGAGTAACTGGGTCTATTGGAACAAGCTGGATTCTGGTTAATCATGATATACTGGTACCTGATCTATGACATCATTGTTAGGAAACAAGACGGTGTGGGGCACTCATGTCCATGCTCAGCACAATGGAAGCTGCTTAAACTCTTGCCCAGACTTGACCATATTTTTTTTTTTTTTTATACTGCAGGTTCTTATTAGGCATCAGTTTTATACACATCAGTGTATACATGTCAATCCCAATTGCCCAATTCAGCACACCACCATCCCCACCTCACCGCAGTTTTCCCCCCTTGGTGTCCATATGACCATTCTCTACATTTGTGTCTCAACTTCTGCCCTGCAAACTGGCTCATCTGTACCATTTTTCTAGGTTCCGCATACATGCATTAATATACGATATTTGTTTTTCTCTTTCTGACTTACTTCACTCTGTATGACAGTCTCTAGATCCATCCATGTCTCAACAAATGACTCAATTTCGTTCCTTTTTATGGCTGAGTAATATTCCATTGTATATATGTACCACAACTTCTTTATCCATTCGTCTGTTGATGGGCATTTAGGTTGCTTCCATGACCTGGCTATTGTAAATAGTGCTGCAATGAACATTCGGGTGCATGTGTCTTTTTGAATTACGGTTTTCTCTGGGTATATGCCCAGTAGTGGGATTGCTGGGTCATATGGTAATTCTATTTTTAGTTTTTTAAGGAACCTCCATATTGTTCTCCATAGTGGCTGTATCAATTTACATTCCCACCAACAGTGCAAGAGGGTTCCCTTTTCTCCACACCCTCTCCAGCATTTGTTGTTTGTAGATTTTCTGATGATGCCCATTCTAACAGGAGTGAGGTGATACCTCATTGTAGTTTTGATTTGCATTTCTCCAATAATTAGTGATGTTGAGCATCTTTTCATGTGCTTCGTGGCCATCTGTATGTCTTCTTTGGAGAAATGTCTATTTAGGTCTTCTGCCCATTTTTGGATTGGGGTGTTTGTTTCTTTGATATTGAGCTGAATGAGCTGTTTATATATTTTGGAGATTAATCCTTTGTCCGTTGATTCATTTGCAAATATTTTCTCCCATTCTGAGGGTTGTCTTTTCATCTTGTTTATGGTTTCCTTTGCTGTGCAAAAGCTTTGAAGTTTCATTAGGTCCCATTTGTTTATTTTTGTTTTTATTTCCATTACTCTAGGAGGTGGATCAAAAAGATCTTGCTGTGATTTATGTCAAAGAGTGTTCTTCCTATGTTTTCCTCTAAGAGTTTTATAGTGTCCAGTCTTATATTTAGGTCTCTAATCCATTTTGAGTTTATTTTTGTGTATGGTGTTAGGGAGTATTCTAATTTCATTCTTTTACATGTAGCTGTCCAGTTGGGTGCATGTATATTTATAATTGTTATATCTTCTTCTTGGATTGATCCCTGGATCATTATGTAGTGTCCTTCCTTGTCTCTTGTAACATTCTTTATTTTAAAGTCTATTTTATCTGATATGAGTATAGCTACTCCAGCTTTCTTTTGATTTCCATTTGCATGGAATATCTTTTTCCATCCCCTCACTTTCAGTCTGTATGTGTCCCTAGGTCTCAAGTGGGTCTCTTGTAGACAGCATATATATGGGTCTTGTTTTTGTATCCATTCAGCCAGTCTATGTCTTTTGGTTGGGGCATTTAATCCATTCACATTTAAGGTAATTATTGATATGTATGTTCCTATGACCATTTTCTTAATTGTTTTGGGTTTGTTTTTGTAGGTCCTTTTCTTCTCTTGTGTTTCCCACTTAGAGAAGTTCCTTTAGCATTTGTTGTAGAGCTGGTTTGGTGGTGCTGAATTCTCTTAGCTTTTGCTTGTCTGCAAAGCTTTTGATTTCTCCATCAAATCTAAATGAGATCCTTGCCGGGTAGAGTAATCTTGGTTGTAGGTTCTTCCCTTTCATCACTTTAAGTATATCATGCCACTCCCTTCTGGCTTGCAGAGTTTCTGCTGAGAAATCAGCTGTTAACCTTATGGGAGTTCCCTTGTATGTTATTTGTCGTTTTTCCCTCGCTGCTTTCAATAATTTTTCTTTGTCTTTAATTTTTGCCACTTTGATTACTATGTGTCTCGGCGTGTTTCTCCTTGGGTTTATTCTGTATGGGACTCTCTGCGCTTCCTGGACTTGGGTGGCTATTTCCTTTCCCATGTTAGGGAAGTTTTCGACTATAATCTCTTCAAATATTTTCTCTGGTCCTTTCTCTCTCTCTTCTCCTTCTGGGACCCCTATAATGCGAATGTTGTTGCGTTTAATGTTGTCCCAGAGGTCTCTTAGGCTGTCTTCATTTCTTTTCATTCTTTTTTCTTTAGTCTGTTCTGCAGCAGTGAATTCCACCATTCTGTCTTCCAGGTCACTTATCCGTTCTTCTGCCTCAGTTATTCTGCTATTGATTCCTTCTAGTGTAGTTTTCATTTCAGTTATTGTATTGGTGATCTCTGTTTGTTTGTTCTTTAATTCTTCTAGGTCTTTGTTAATCATTTCTTGCATCTTCTCAATCTTTGCCTCCATTCTTATTCCGAGGTCCTGGATCATCTTCACTATCATTATTCTGAATTCTTTTTCTGGAAGGTTGCCTATCTCCACTTCATTTAGTTGTTTTTCTGGGGTTTTTTCTTGTTCCTTCATCTGGTACATAGCCCTCTGCCTTTTCATCTTCTCTGTCTTTCTGTAACTGTGGTTTTTGGTCCACAGGCTGCAGGATCGTAGTTTTTCTTGCTTCTGTTCTTGACCATATTTTTTAAACGTCCCAATAAATAGCTCCCTGAATTGAGATTGGAATTAAAATTCTTTAGAAATGGAGTTGTTTGATTTTACCAAATTGGGGAAATATTGCTATATAATTTTCCAATGAGCTATATTTTCTAAATGTTATTCTTGCACTGAAATACCTTATGACCCCATTTTGTAACTTCCACTAGTGATGATTCAAGGGTCACTTTAACCTGTCCCTTCATCACAGAAACTTAGAGTCAACTAGAACTTATCACCTTTCCCAGCCATTGTTGGTAATTTTTTTCCTCCCTATTCATGGCTAGCCAATAACTATAGTAAAATGGATAAATAAGGGCAATACTTAAGTACTTTAGGCTCCTTTTGTATTTGCTTGCTATGAAATAAAATTGAATCCAGTTTAAATAAAGTTATTTTTATCATACCTATCATAGAGCATGAAATGGTCTAAGAAAAAGTTATAGGCCATGTGATTCACAAAAGCCTAATAAAGTGAAAAGGCTAAAAAAATAGCAGAAATATTGCCTTCTACTTTCAGGTACAAAACAAAAATCTGAAAGTTGTTCTCTTTTTCATCAAAATTATGAGCTGCTTATATAGCTTCCCTCTTCCCTCAGCCTGTCCCTATAGACAAAGCAAAGCGTAACCAGAGAGAGAAAAGTAAAAGCGACCTAGAGACAAACCTTTCCTGGGCAATAGCAGCTTACAATTTACAGGGAATATTCTGAAAAAAAGCAAACTTGCTTAAGTTCCAGCTTTGCTTGAGTCTGTGCAATAGTAAATTGGGGACCGCAATAGCTTGAGCAAGGGAAAGATGATTCATGAAGGCTTAACTAAGTCTAATCTTAGATCCAAGTCTAAACATTGAGCAGTTACTGACTCTCTGCAAAATTAACACTAAATTCTTATGCGAACTGGCATGGAGCACAGAAGAATGATGGACTAGTATGACCAAAGAAGATGAAAGATGTTTATTTCCTAAATAAGAAGAGACTGGAGGTTAACATTAAAAATGCATTATGTATTATGTTTAAATTAAATGTTCAAGATACTCCAAAATAATGGCAGATAAGGAAGCCTTTTCCAACTAGTCCCAATTTCTTGGTCTCTGGCCTTCTCTCCTAGCGCCCCACCCCAACCAATCACAGCCACATTAGCCCAAAACATGCCTTTACCCAGGCCCTTCCCTTAGCAAATCCCTACTCTTTTTCCATGACCCAGTTCATTTATCATCTCTTCTGTGAATCCTTCTTTGGTTCCCCAGGTGCTCCACTTCCTAATATCACAGGGCATTATTCAGTTCTCTATTAGAGCACTAATCGCATTAAGTTGCAATTCCTTGGAGGACTTGTCTGTTTCCCTTGTCTTATATCTTTGTGTTCCTTGGACTTAGTAAACTGTCCAGCATTGAGCAGGGGTTCATGAATGTTTGTTGAACAGTTAGTGACTCTCTCATTCCTCTTCCAGCCAGCCAGCTATTTACCTCCACAGTAGCCTTGAAATCCCAGTTCTATTTCCTACACAAAGTCCAAGATTATAATCCTCTCTGAGATACTAACATAAAGGATCAATGAATAAGTTTTGGTTGCAAGATCTTAGCATCGTTAACAGTGACTATAGAGTACATGCTTATTGCCTAGCAAAGACCAGAATGGGCAGCTTTGCAGTCTTTGCTCGCAGTGAATTCATATCAAAGGAGACCAACAGGTAGACAGGGAGGTCTGAAAATGTGCTCATGCATGTCGTGCTCTGCTCACGTGTGGTAGAAGAAAGTAAAGCAACTGGAAGAGAAGTTCTACCCTGAGTGCTTTAGGATTCTTTGGCAGGGTTGTTAGTGAAGATGTATTATGAGGATTTATAGTGAAGAAAGGGAATAAATATCTGATTTAAGTTGCTTTTTTAAAAAAAATAGCACATATACACTGTACTCTGCTGTCAGGGTTTGTTGTTCCAAAGTGTGAGAACAACAGTTAGTTTTTCCTCATCCCTGTTCTACCCTGTTCTCTGCTTTGCTCTCTGCCCTGGGAGGCTGACTTGGATTGACTGCATTATCAGCTGCTGGCCCACTGGCTTCCAGGGGGTTCTGACCCATAGGAGTCACCGGCTGGGCTCAGAGGGCAGGGATAGATACTGATGTCTATTCCCCTGCCCCTCTCCCCACTCAGGGCTCTGGCAGTGGCTTCATTCGTGGCAGCCCCTCTTCCATGCCTACAGCTCTCCCCAGACTCATAATCCTGTTCCCGGCTGAGGGTGCCTTCTGTTTCCTGGGAGGAGACTGACTGACACAATAGTCACCCGCCCACAACTGAAAAAAATATGTGAATAAAAGAAATGCTGCTTGGGTGTCTCCATTGCTTGCTCTTGTGTGTGTTCCACTGAGCAATTCCTCTACTAAGACTTGTAATAGTGAGGGAAGAGTGTAAGGTTTGAGAAGGGCAATGCTAAAATTTCAGTTATAATCTCACTGATTTTCGCCCATTTCAGAAAGATCACAAGCTTCCGTGGAACAATGGATGCTTCCTCCCGGTGACTGTTTTGCACGCTGACAACTAGACTTCACCAGGAACAAACGTCTGAAGCTGCCCCTCTCCTTACTCCGACAAATGACCTCCTTGGAAAAGAGCTGTGCAGCCATGGCTCACTTCCATTCAATTCAATAAACTTGTTTTAAGCATCTTCAATGGTTCATTGGTGTCATTTTTCTTAAAAAAAAAAAAGTGAATTTCTAGGGAGGCTTGTATGGCCATGTGCTATGTGTTATCTGTGTAAGGTTTTACTTGTGTTCTTTTGTTTAAAAACCCTCTGGATTCCCTTGAGATGATAACTGATGCAGAACCGCATTTTCAAAAAGATTCTTTAATTCTTGGCAGTAAAAGTAGCTCAGCTGATCTTTGCACATTTTTCAAAATGGTTTGAGTTTCCTGATTACTTGCACCACCTCATCCTTCCCTTTCCAGTTGCTGAATGCTCCTAGCAGATCCCACAGGCCTGAGGATGATGTCGTCTGTCACTTCTAAGTGACAATTCTAAGTGCCTTTCTCTAGAAGGGCAGATTCTTCTGGGAGTTAAAGGTAATGAATGCCAAAAATTGTTTTTCAGATGTTCAGGGTTTAATAAAACACAGGATGTGCACTGCCAGGTAGCACCAATGTTCATTTTTTAAGCTGTCCTTATGTTATCATATATTTGCCTAAAACACTGCCGTATGTTACTTTGCCTTTCTGTTTGGCTACATTTCTGTGCAGAATTCCTAGGACTCCAGACTTTTTAAAGCCCATTTTAAAAATAGCCACCAACAAAAGAAGGATCTAAAAAATTTTTTAAAGTCCTCAGGCAATTGCATTCAGGTAGGAGCAAAGAATTTCATTTGAGGTTCAGAAGTAATGAGGTTTATAGGAATTTCAAACATGGCCCAGTACTACATGCTTGAGAATTTTTTTGTATAAATGTCCCTCATGTCCTTCTCATTGTATTAAAATAGCAGTTTGAAGAGAAATGGGTGAACTGTTTTGGGTTTTGTTTTCTAAGTTTAAATAAATTGAATTTAAAAAAAAAAAAAAGAGCAGAGGAGCCTGTAGCCTTAGCTCAGCATCATTGTGCTGGCCTGGCAGACACCCGCCCAAGTGTGGGCCTTGGTGGTGGGTGCTCCATGTAGCTCAAGGATATTCCTACAGGGCTTCCCTGGTGGCGCAGCGGTTGAGAGTCTGCCTGCCGATGCAGGGGACACGGGTTCGAGCCCTGGTCCGGGAAGATCCCACATGCCGCAGAGCAACTAAGCCCGTGCGCCACAACTACTGAGCTTGCGCATCTGGAGCCTGTGCTCCGCAACAAGAGAGGCCACGATAGTGAGAGCCCTGCGCACCACGATGAAGAGTGGCCCCCGCTCGCCGCAACTTGAGAAAGCCCTCGCACAGAAACGAAGACCCAACACAGCCAAAAATAAATATAAATTAATTAATTAATTTTTAAAAAAAAAAAAGAATATTCTTACAAAGAGGCCTCTACCACAGGAGGACACTGGGTAGAGAGGAATATGGGTGACAAAAAAAGGGGCTCATTTGACAGTGACTCTAAAAAATAAAAACAGTTTGAGATATAAATAATCTCTATAATATCAGTTGTATCCAGAGCCACAAACACTGGTGTTATGGAGGTGAATATCTGGTCTCATCTCTGGGCCCTGAAAACCTGATTTTTGGAGGCTGATGGCTTTGAGTCAGCAGATGCTCTCTGGGTTTCTGCACTAACCATTGAGGCCATTGTCCCCCACCTGCCTCAGGGGGTCAGAAGACAACATTTCCTCAGCCCTTGCTCTGTCTTGAGTTCGCCATTAACATTGCCGACGGTGTAACAAGAGGGAAGGAAGAGGCACCACCCCTGCCCTTGGGAACATCCAAGAAGTCAGGAACAATCCAAAGTGAGCCCACAAAAACTAGGTCCATATAAAGAGAATGTTTGCCAACACTATTAGAATGGCCAGTGATGCAGCCTAAACGAGTTTGTTTTCACCCTCTGTATTGTGTGTCTAGGAGAGGAGTGTAATCAAATGATTTTGAGTTCACTCTACCACGAAGCCCTTCTCCATGGCCATGCCTAGAAGCATGTTACTTACAGTCATGAAATCCATGTTATTGCCTTTCAACCATATTATAGTGTAAGTTAATTTAGCAGTTAGTGAGCCTATAAAACTTATCAACTGGGCACTCTACCAGGTATCTAGGTGGAGGAATACAGATAAATAATCAAGGATGGTTCCTTACCTCAAGTTTGGCACCTGGCTGAGAAAAGCAATCATAATCAGATAATATGGTTGGAGGAAATAAATAAGTTCATGTCCCAAAATACAAGATAACACAGTACATGTCAACTTTATTGGAGCCAAGATAGGCAGCCATGGTAGTAACGAGAATGGGATTGAGGTCACCAAAATGCCTGTCATCTAATCTTTTAGTGATATGACTTGTGTCTCTCAAGCAAAACCTCCTACCAGACCCTTCCAGAGAGCTGCAGTTTTATTCCTCTCTTTCATTCCTCTTCTAAACTAACTGGAATGCTTAGTTTAGATAAACAGTGTATTGAGAGTTAAGATAGAAACAATTTCTTTTTCTTTTTTTTTTAATAATTCTACTTTAGTCTGGACCCAATGTCTTTCAGACCTGATACAAGTTCATCCAAAAGTCAGGAAATAGTTTTCAAAGTGTGCTTTAAGGGCCTCCTACATCAAAATCAACTGGGTGCCTGTTAAAATTCCGTGTTCTGGGCTTAGTAAGCCTAAGACAACTAAAATACCTGGTGGGACAGGCCAAGAATCTTAATTTTAATAAGCGTCCAGGTTATTCTTCTCCCTCCACCACCAACAGTTTGAGAACCACGGGTTAAGGGCACGTACTGATTTTTTTGGCATCTTCCTAACCCTATTCTTACTGATGAAATCTGTATTAAGAATCATCCCTTCCAGTTATATTCTTCTGTATATTGCAGGAATTCTTAGCCCCCTGCCCTCCCACCCCCACCCAGGGCTCATGGATTTCTATGGAATCCCTAGATGGGCTTTAAGACAGGCTTAAAAGCCTCCGAATGTGTAGGCAATATGGTGGGCAGGTATATGCTTTTTTCTGGGGTAAGAATCCATAGATATCTTCAGATGATCAAAGAGGCTCCAGAACATAAAATGATTGACCCACTGCTTTACAGGAATGATTATATGTAAACTCTAGGTCCCCATTACTGAAATTAGTTTCCCCTCTGACACGCATGGATACTAAGCATGTATCAGGATTATCAAGCTAAGTAATAAAATGAATAGGTATTTATTGAGCATCCTGGGGGATGATGAGGTAGTAAATACATATGCATTCCTCACACAGCTCTATAGCTCTTGTTTGTTTTTTAACATCTTTATCGGAGTAAAATTGCTTTACAATACTGTGTTAGTTTCTGCTGTATAACAAAGTGAATCAGCTATACATATACATATATCCCCATGTCCCCTCCCTCTTGCATCTCCCTCCCACCATCCCTATCCCACCCCTCTAGGTGGTCACAAAGCACCGAGCTGATCTCCCTGTGCTATGCGGCTGCTTCCCACTAGCTATCTATTTTACATTTGGTAGTGTATATATGTCCATGCCACTCTCTCACATCGTCCCAGCTTACCCTTCCCCCTCCCCGTGTCCTCAAGTCCACTCTCTATGTCTGAATAGCTCTTTAGGGTGGAAAGTAGCGTTATCTCCATCCAGGTTTCTAGTAACAATGACAATACTTTATTGAGCCCTTACTATTTGCCAAGTACTATTCTAAGCACTTCACATGTAGTAGCTTATTTAAATCTTACAACACCTCTATAAAGTGGGTTCTACTGTTACCCCCATTTTACAGCTGGGGAAACTGACACTTTTCATGAAGTCCTCTTCCCTCATCTCTGCATCCTAATAACAATAATATAACATCAATAATAATAATAGCTAACTTTCATTGAAACTCATTACATGCCGGGCACTATTCTAAGCACTCATTTTATAGAAAAAGAACCTGAGGCGCAAAGAAGTTAAGTAACCTTCCCAAAGTCATCCAGCCAGTAGTAGACAGAGCTAGGATTCAAACTCGTCTGGCTAGAGAGCCCACACCCGTCATGCTCTCTAACTGCCACAAGTTCTAGCCTCCAGCTTACTGAAAAATTACCGATTCTGTGGGCCTTAGTTTCTGTGGATGCCCACCTCTAATCTAATGAATTCCTTTTCTTTTCTCGTCTTAAAGCTCCATTTCCAACACAGGCTTCTGGGAGTGGCCCCCAAGTTTCCACGAGCATCCCTAAGGCCAGCTTATGCTGCCTGAGGGTCCTGGGTGACAGTGTGCCTGGCCACCCTAGCTCTGTCCCGGTTCCCAGACCACACAAGGTCACACCAGTTGCTCAGGGGTGTCAGGGCTCTCAGATGCCTTTACAATCACAGACACAATAGGACCCGCAGCTCTGCTGGCTGCAGAGGAACTGGGCAGTATCACATTTCAAGTATCGCCTCTGCGTAATGCTGAAACCATTCAGAACCCGGTTAAAAAAACACAGTCACGACTCTCCTCGGGACCTGGGCTGTTGATTTTGTTAGGTGAGATCACTTGAGGAATATAAAACGCAAGAGAAAGAGTGGCGAAGAGGAAAAACAATAGGTGGGTAGAAAGGGTCATATAAAAGTCACGAAGTGGTAGAGCAGTAGCGTGGCCGCAGCGTTCCGCTCGGTTTAAACCTGGGGTTCAAGAGGTGAAGGAATAATCAATCCTTGTTTCAATTCCTTCCCAACTGTAAAATGTTTACTTGCACAGTGGCTTTTAATTCAGTGTGCGTGTGCGCGTGTGTGTGTATCTATAAAAGAGGCTAAACTATGACCCTCTTAAAACTCCTGACAGCTGCCAATGCTCAGCACACACACAGCAAAGGTTTTGTGTTCAAAGCACACACTGTCCATACAGCTAAGCATCTATTGATGCTGGGCTTTTAATGTTATGCAAGACTTTTTCCTTCCTTTACTTGCCACTGAGTGACTGTGCTGATTCAATATTTTATAGACGCATAAATTTCCCTTTAGAGGCTGTACCCAGAACGTGTGCCTCCCTGGTCCAGTTTCTTACTGCAGTCAGACGATGCAGAAAGTATCCTCTTGCATTTCAGTGAGAGGCTGCCCCCTAGTGAAAAATTTCAGCTACACATGCAACTGACAAATTTATTGTTGAAAATACTGCAAAGGTTTCTTGACACAAAGGAGAAATGTCCTTCAGTTGCCAAGGAAGTGACAGCATTGTGTAATTTAACCATCAATCAGATGTTTCTTTCCTTTCAACTTCCCCCCAGCCTATTTTTGGTATGTTTCAGTGTTCTGTAAAGTTTTCTTTGATAATTCAAGATGTCTCTGATTTTTAAATATACACACAAGATATATTCTTTTCTCAGCCAATAAAAATATTTTCAGGGAACTAAGGGTAAGATGCTGATGACCAGACTCCATTCCTTGTTGTTTTGACTTTGAATTGTATGTGTATTTCCACTTCCACTTATTTTATTTGACTATTTTTTGGTATTTTTTCCTATCTAGGATTACTACCCAAAGTAAACAATTTTTGGTTCTAGAAGGTGAGTGTATGAGTATTCTAAATACTTTTTAGTGTTGAATGCCTCGATTTTAAATTAATGTCTAATAATTTATTTTCATGCAGATCTAAGAGATAATTCAGATGAAGCGTTTTGAATAGTGCCTTACATGATAAGCCTTAAAAGTAGTTCATTACTACTATTATTACAGAATTATCCATTTTAGACAAAAATTATTTTGAACGTTAAACAAGAATACAGTTAGTATTTTGTCTACAAGTTTTTTCTCCATTGTCGTACAGAAGTGAAATAGTTACCTTGACAAAGATAAACAGTCTCTCCATTGAAAGCTGGTATTTAGAAACTTGAAAATAGTGGCAAATTTGTGCTTCTTTGCTATTTTATTTCTCCATCTCCCACCCCTCCCATCCATCTAACATCACTAGAAGGTATAGTATGTTGTCTGAATTAACCTTTTCGAAACTTGTAAGACTTAAAGGTGAAAATTCAATGACTGTGAACAATTGTTATAACATCTGGGTGTTTGGAAACTGACTTCTCTCTGCTCTTCTTCTCATTTTGGAGAGATGTCATCCGAGATTAGAATGAAAGAGTGCTCTTCATTTTATTCTGGTGATTCATCCACGGATTTCAAATTCTCTAGAATCAAAGTTCTTTTCATTTCTCCTACTCGTGAAAACCAATGAGTACCCTCCATTTTGCAGGTAGCTGAGAACTAATCTGTGTGAGACTAATGACAACGCTGTGAGAGAGGTAGTAGTATATTCTCGTTAGGGATTTGGCTCAGAGAAGTTGTGTCACTTTTCCAAGGATACACAGCTTGTTATTGGCCTCCAAATTCAAACCTTAGCCAACTTAGGCCAAGCCCTGTGCTCTTTCTCATCAAGGTTGTTCCACATCCTGCCCTTGGCTTGTTGTTTATTAAATCTTAAAGACACGGGCCATGTTGTCCCCATTTTAAGAGAGAAAATTACATCAAGAAAGAATCAAAAGCCAGGAAGTACATACAAACGTCAGCATTTCTCCACTATATCTATTCAGATGTTCTAAATTAAGGAGAGCTACTCTCATTGATCCTTGGGAAGAATGAACGAGAGCTGTCCCTAAGGAAGTGAGAACGACTGGTAATGCTGCTTTGCAGTGATTCTCACCAAGGTTGGACCCTTATCCCAGCCATGAATAAGTTATGAAGGTGAAATTTCTCTACTTACACAAAGATGCTGCCATAATGGGAAAGAAGGGGACTTTAGGTAGACATTGTTAAGAGCAGATGGTATGATCTGGAATGACAAACAAACAAACTGCCCCTTGTGGGATTACCGCACCATGAGAGCTCAAGAAAGCTGTTTGACAACAATATCCATAAACTGTGATTCAGAATTGGATTTGAAATTTCATGGCTGAGGGAATATTGGCAATATTTTTTCCTTCAGTTATTAAACTGAGTTTGTTTTTTTTCCTTTTCTTTTTGTTTTGTTTTGGGGTTTTTTTTCCTTTGTTTCTGTTTGGTTTGGGGTTTTTGGGGGTTTTTTTTTTTTTTTTTGGTCCATTATCTACACTCTTAGGATGAACAACAGCAAAGAATTCTTCCTCTGGAGGTTTTGGAATCTTACTAGGATGCTTAATCTGCCTTTTTTAAAATGATAGCAAGGTGATCTGTAGTTATTTTTCTTTTATAAAAAATATGAATTCACTTATAAGAAGGGGCAGCTTGGGGTCAATTAAGTAATTGTTAAGCAAATATTCACTTGCTTTCTTTGGGAGGATATATATATTTACTACCCTTCCCCATTGTTGTTGACCTTGACCATGTGGTTTGCTGTGGCCAATGGAGGGTGGGTGGAAGTAAGAATATGTCAGGGCCACGCCTAAGCCATAAGAGGCATCCTGCATCTATGTTCATCCCTCTTGTCCTCTTATCTTTGGGTTCAAATAGCTCCTGGACCAAGAAGAAATATTAGGGCAGTCCTGTATCCAATCCAGAGTTTTGAACCAAGCCCAACTAAACCCACCTGGATTAACAAAGCTCCAGCTGACCTGCAAACAAAGAAAAACAAATGCCTATTGTTGTGTGTCACTTAGTTGTGGGATGGTTTGTTATGCAGTATTATTGTGGCAATAGTTGACTAATAGAAAGCCTAATAACATCCTACTGAACTCTATATTGTATAAACAATATATTTACCTACCTCTCACGTGTCAGGTAATCATTAACTGGTCAACTTGGTCATCTAGACCACAAGTAAAGAATGGGAAAAATGCAAAGCTGGCCCCTAACTTAAAAAAAGAGGTGCCCCATAGTCTGTGCACCAACACCTGCACACTTTATTCACAGGAGAGACTTTCACTAAAAGCCTATTTAGTATTATTCTAACAAACTCTGTTGTCTAATTTCCCAGCACTTTGCAGTAGGCTGGGAGAAATTCCTGGAAGCCCACTTTCTGGTAACAAGAAAAAGGTAACTGATGCATCAGGGAATAAGGAGACAGAAATACCATTAAAAAGCAAGGATAAATTAATAGAAGAACAATGTCCCTAAATGTGTCATTTTCCCAATAGGTAGCAAATAAAATAGGAAAGTTAGATCAATTTGAAAAATTTTACTTCAAGAATTGCTTAAAACAGTAGTTCCTAGGGTTTTTTGGATTACAGTCCATTTTGGGGTTTTTTTTGTTGTTGTCTGTTTGTTTTCATTTCGCTATTTTATTAGCAAACCAGTATTACAACAAAACATTACACTCAGAATATCACACTTCAATTTTCCTAGCTGTGAAAAGACTTTGCTAAAAGAAAACTTTGTGAAAAGATTATCTTCAAATAGTGGCTGTATACAAAAGCTGGGGAAGGGGGTGTTTCTTTCTTATCAGTTTTGAAGAACTTGTAAAAATTATGGATTCTCTCTTCAGAAAAATGCATGTGAGGGAAAAAAAACCACAAAATCTTCTATATAATTTCAGGCAGTTCAAAAACTCCCTAGAACTGATTTATGAACCCTGGGTTATAAACCACTATTTTAAAATAAAAAATAGTCTTACTTCCAGGTGGGGTATAATTTAATTATCTGAAATTTTTTATTTCTGTGAAACAGCTTATTCCTGTGAAACAAAATTCCAGATAAATGGGGTGTCCTGGAATTCATAAACCTATAAGAGGGCTTTGCCAATCACCACCCTATTACTGGCAAGACTGGCCTTGGAAGAGATGAATGATCTTTACATCTCCTAAGACCCCATGATATCCTTTAGAGATACATTGCCTCATCTCTATTTTGTTTTATGAACTTGAAGTTTATGAGAGCTTAGTAATTAGATCATTGTTCTATATTCTTGCAATCCTAGCCTTCATGTCACTGGTCCACTGCTTGTTAGAAAAACAGAAAAACATCGGATCCATTTTATTCTTTTTAGTGACTCAGTAAGGGATTTTTTCTATATCTGCCCCTTCACTTTAATTCCTTCTGTGAAATATGAGGCATCCATCTTGCCTTTGCTTATAGAAAGTACCACTGTATGAGTAGTTATCAAGTTTTCCATCTCAGGTTCCTGAACGTTTATTTCTACAACCCCTTATTCTCTCTTTCAAGAAAAAAAAAGGAGCCCCAAACTGGCAGTTATTGTTATAGATACCAAAACAGTTCAGGGTTCTGCAGCTACAACTGGTAGCTCTTAGGATCAGATTTACAGACTTCAAAAACCAAGGTGGAAGTCCAGCAATGATTCTTAAAATTATTGATGTCGTGGTGCTGTTATGACTAATAATACCTTATTATTGTCATATTTTCAGAACACATTTATATCCTGAGAGAAATTATGAGCAATTATGACATCTTCCAAAAAAGGAAGAGAAATAACATTTATTATATGCCTACTATGTGCTTAATTTGATTCTTTAAACACATATATCATTAAATTCCCCAAACACCTTATGAGGTAAGAATTATTATCCTTATATTACTCAGCCATAAAAAAGAATGAAATAATGCCATTTGCAGCAACATGGATGGATGCAGAGATTGTCATACTGAGTGAAGCAAGTCAGGCGGAGAAAGACAAATATCGTTATGATATCGCTCATATGTGGAATTTTTAAAAATGGTACAAATGAACCTATTTACAAAACAGAAATAGAGTCACAGATGTAGAAAACAAACTTATGGTTACCAAGGGGGAAAGGGGGGGAGGGATAAATTGGGAGATTGAGATTGACATATACACACTACTATATATAAAATAGATAACTAATAAGAACATACTGTATAGCACAGGGGAACTCTACTTAATACTCTGTAATGACCTATATGGGAATAGACTCTAAAAAAGAGTAGATATATGTATATGTATAACTGATTCACTTTGCTGTACAGCAGAAACTAACAGAACACTGTAAATCAACTATACTCCAATAAAAATTAATTTTAAAAAAAGAATTATTATCTTATTTTACAGATGATTAACCTGAAATCAAAGAAATGAAGTGACTTGCCCAAGGTCACAATGCAAACACTTACACCCAAGTCTGTCTCATTCCTATCATATCATGTTTTTGGAGAATAGAAATGACAGAGAGGTTTTGATACACCTTTTGAAAAGGACTTTTATGTAGAAGAGTCCTTCTACATAAAGGACTTTTATGTAGAAAAGAAAATGGGATTGTTCTTTTTAAATCTGAAAGATGGGATTGATGCCAATGTGTGAAAATAGTAAGAAGTAGATTTGGGTTCAGTATTAGAATATTGATGAGTGTCCCTGAGAGGGTATAGGATGCCCACCAAGTACTGAAATTGATTAAAAAAAACAAACAGGGCTTCCCTGGTGGCGCAGTGGTTGAGAATCTGCCTGCTAATTCAGCGGACACGGGTTCGAGCCCTGGTCTGGGAAGATCCCACATGCCGCGGAGCAACTGGGCCCGTGAGCCACAGCTACTGAGCCTGCGCGTCTGGAGCCTGTGCTCCGCAACAAGAGAGGCCGCGATAGTGGGAGACCCGCGCACCGCGATGAAGAGTGGCCCCCGCTTGCCGCAACTGGAGAAAGCCCTCGCACAGAAACGAAGACCCAACACAGCCAAAAAAAATAAATATAAAAATAAATAAATAAATAAATAAGACCTGGTGCAACCAAATAAATATTTAAAACAAACAAACAAACAAACAAACCAAAAAATGCACTCATACACAAAGCTGGGGATCTGAGAGTTGGTAAGACTGCCTTCTGATGACCTATCTACACAGCGTTCCTGCACCTACAACAGCAACAAAGGAACAGAGACTGTACCAGGAGGAGCCTGATTCCTAGTGTCCCCGTCAAAACATGGGGTACAAACCAACACCTTCCCCCGAGGCCGAGCATTTGAACACAGCTCAGGAGGCTGAAAAACCTATGGGAGCCTCAGTAAGAATGAAGAGAACTCTGTGTCTAGGCCAGTAGCTATCAAAGTGTAGTCCACAGATTCCCGGAGGTCACCGAGACCCTTTCAGGGCATCCGTGAGGTTAAGACTATTTTCATAATAATTCTAAGATATTGTTTGCCTTTTTAACTGTGTTGACATTAGCACTAATGATGCAAAAGCTATAGTGAGTTAAATTCCTGGTGCCTTAGCATGAGTCGTGGCAGTGGCATCAAATGGTACTAGCTGTCTTTGTAGTCTTCATCACCGCACACTTGTAGTTTTTAATGCCAATTTCACTGAAGAATGTCCTCGATGAGACAGCACAAGTTGTTAATTTTATCAAATCTAGTCCCTTGAGTATAAGTATTTTTAATATCCCATGTAGTAAAATGGAAATTATGCATAAAGCCCCTCTGCTGCATTTCAAAGTGCAATGGTTGTGTCAGGAACAGCATAGGTGCAACTGAGTTGCCAGCTGAACTAGCTGCCTTTTTCATGGAACATTGTTTCTATTTCCTTGAAAGACTGAAAGATAAATTATGATTATTCAGACTTGAGCATTTAACAGACTTGAGTATTTTCTTGGAAATGAACCAAGTGAGCCTGGTACTTCAAAAAGAAAAATTAACAGAATGTGTTGCCCACCATACAATTCAAGAAAAAATTAGAATTTTGGAAAACTTGTATCTACCACTGTGAGCTTGACAGCTTTCCAGGAATTTGAGTTTTCTTATTAAATAAGTCATGATATCATTGAATCTGAGTTTTTGATGTTGTATATTAAAATATATCAACATTTAGAAGATCTGATTAACTCAGTTGATCAGTTTTTCAAATGACCAATGCATGATGTTATGAAGTCATACAGAGGTAGAAGATCCATTCAGAGTGCAAATAGAACAATGGATTTTAATGTGGAAGAATATGAAAAGCTCATTGCTATGGTTTCAGATTCCACATGGCAACTAACCTTTGAGAAACTACCACTTGTTGAGTTTTGGTATAGTACTAAAAAGAATATGGATGGTTATCTGAAAAAGCTGTTAGATACTCCTCTCTTTATCAACTACATATATCTGAATGAGGCCAGATTGTCTTTACATGGTTCAACCAAAATAGCATATCACAATAGATTGAATGCAGTAAGAGATGAAAATCCAGCTCTCTTCTATGAAGCCAGATATTAAAGAGATTTGCAGAAATGTTTTTAAAAGCTACTTTTCTCACTATTTTTTTATTTTGCAAAATGTGGTTATTTTCATAAACAGTATGTCATTTAGGTTAATGTGGAATGACTTCTAGTTTTTGAATGAAGAAATAAATACTTCCAAATTTTCTGTTTTAATTACCAGTATAAATATTGATAGACATAACCCACAAGAACAAAATTATTTGGGGTTTCAATAATTTTTAAGAATATAAATGGCTTCTGAGACCAAAAAGTTTGAGAACCACTGGTTCAGGTTGATGACCTGAGATAAATGGGGACTCAGATATTGTAGTGGGTACCAATGTGAAAAGAGGCTCCGCCCAAGAAGCAGGCAGGATTGTATATTGCAACGGATGCCAACACAGTGCATCCTCCAGAACCAGACGCTTCTCAGATGTCTTGATATGGCGTTAAAGCCTGCCACCAGAGAGATGAATTTGACTGAAATGCTGAGTTTAAAACCTGAAATGACTAAGACCCTGCAATTAACTAGGTTAATTTTTCTGTCACTAGGTAGAATGGGGACTTGAAATACCCTCCTGTTCAATCATTGAGAAACAAACAAAAAAAAACTTACATTGTTTGCAGACCTAACTTCACGGCTTTGAAACATCTTGGCCACTGGGATAGCTAGCAGCCCCTCAGGAGAAGCCAAATTACTACCGGGCAGAGATGATGTAAGGGGCTTTCAGCTTGCGGGAAACTTAGGACTACATACAAGTGCTCAAAGTCCTTTCCCAAATCTTCAGAATTCTACGTGTTCTCATATTTGATGTTACAAAAAAGCCTGTTAAATAAAGAAGGTGTGATTATTCCCTACAGAAAGAGAGACCAAGACCCAGGAGGCACAAGGGTACCAGAGGTAGCCAAGGTAGGAATCCATCAAAGGCCCTATTAACTAAAGAGAAAATGTGTGATCAGCTGGGGGACCGTAAAGTCTGTGAAATAACTTAATTCCTTCTCACTTCAACTGAACAGATGTTCACTCGGCACCTATGAAGAACAGAGAGAATATTAAGATGAACCAGGATGGCCTCTACACCCCCAGGGACTCTCAGTTGAGGCTGGATGGAGAGCGTGTTCCACTAAAAGTAGAATAATGTGTTACAGGAACGTGGAGCAAAGAGGAATTAATTCTGACATTAAGAGTTAATGTCAAGACCTCCAACCCTCAGTTCTAGGTCAAGTAGAAACATTCAATCACTTCTCCTTAAGTCTCCTCCCAGAGGGGGAGGCTGGCCACTGAGTTGGTTTGAAGATGCACACCAGTTTTGATGGAATCTAGCAGAACACAGATCTTTCCACTCTGTGTCCCGGGGTGGTGGTGGTGGGGCGCTCCACAGGACTTCACTGCCACCCATCATTCACAGCCCACAATGACATTGGTGCCCAAAGTTATTGGGCAAGTGGTTATTTTTCTTTACATGCTCATGAGATTTGGCAGCAAGGCCGTGTATTTTGCATGAGGAAATAACAGTTTGTTAAACCAAATTGCCCCAGCAGTAGTCTCTTTTCCAGGGGGACTCCTGGCTTTGTGACCTTGGCTGGTGAGTGGAGTGTATTCTTTTCCTGGGATAAGTTGTTTCTCAGATCCATCTCTCTACACACACCAAG
Organism: Balaenoptera musculus; assembly: GCF_009873245.2. NCBI lineage: Eukaryota > Metazoa > Chordata > Mammalia > Artiodactyla > Balaenopteridae > Balaenoptera > Balaenoptera musculus. The sequence continues at coordinate 43,261,627 of NC_045791.1, forward strand.
GGTAACCGGTGGCTTTGTGTTCTGAAAATATGCCTCCCAGCTGCTCTGTTCCACCCAAAGGTTGCTATTCTGCTGCTTTTCCAAGTGCAATTAATATTAAAGCCATGAGTGCTATAGATGACTGATTATACTAAGCTTTATGTTTGGGTCCTAGACACAATAAATAAATCATGAATTTTTCTTTTGTTCACTCAGGCATAATTTGTGTCAGGAACTCCAGTCAGTCATCTAAAACACATATATATTTTGCAACAGCTGTTATATTTTATATATTGATTGTCCCCACCAATCCAGCCCTCCCCTCCCTTGGAAGAAAAATAAAATCCTGAGTGTCAGCAACGTAGTAAAATGAAAAACATATGTCCATGGTTAATAGTATACCAAAAGAAAACTTTGTACATCTGTAAAGAAAAGAAATACAAAAGAGAACACAAGCCTTAGTATTTGGCTTTAAATGAATATTTGATTCCCCAAAAGTGTGAACTATGGTTTAACAAATGGAAAGAAAGCACTTCTGGGAATGGTACCCTCTTTCTCCTTCAGATGTATGAGAACCTAAATGGTTCATTTATACACAGTGCTATGTATTGATTACATTATGTTAAACATTACGTGATACAGTAACAATTAAATGCATTCTGATTTCTCCGGTTCTGTATGGTTTTAAAATAACCTCTCATTTTTCAGATTGTGATGAAGCAATGCTATCAAAATTGAATTATACGGTTGAGCTATAATTGAATATTTGGTTCCAACCCAGAAAGAAGTAGTCGAGAAAGACTGTGGTAAATGACAGTTGTGTGTGAGAGAAGAGAAACTGGGGGTCTTACTCGTCTAGGCTGAGGTGCTACCACTCTAACACCCTCTCAGGGTATCACTGGGCAAAACGTCAGAAATAGAGAACTCCCTTGAGAGGTTCTGGAAGTACTACTTCAGTTAGGGAGAGTGGGAGCTCTAGGAAGGTGGACACCATGATTGTATTGTTCATCATTTTAACCCCAGAGCCTAACACAATAGTTTATTAGAGTTTCTCTACAACTGTCTGTTGAGTGAATGAATGAAAGGAACAATTTAAATGACGGGGCAACAAACTCTAGCAGATCATTGACTCCGATGGTTCTGGGAGAGTGGAAGGTAAGGCAGGCAAGGTGCAGATGAGCTCTGAACAAAGGAGGCACTCCAGTGGCATCCTGGAGTTGGCTCCCACCAACTCTCAAGCCTCAGATGTGTGTATTTTTTCCCAACTCCGCATTCAGTGACTTTAAGCTGGTAGCTTGAAATTGGCCATGGTGGAAGGGGAATCAGCAAACACCACAAATCAGGCTTTTTTCCCCTTTTCGAAGAGAACCAGTTTACCAGCACACTGCTGGCATAGCTACTAAACTTGTGTTAGCTCAGAATTCTAACACAGAAAGTCCTCTAATTCCTGACCAAAACAGGGAGTGGAAGAAGGAAGCTTAGCCAGAGGGGATGATGTATCTTCCTTACAAGGTTGTGGTTGTCTTCTGATTTATAATTAGAGAAGTTAGAATCATCTGAGAAGTTCTCAAATACCTCAAGGAATCCTGTTTTCCTTTTCCTTCCAGTCTGTGAAATCTCATAATCTCAGATGTCAAATTGGGACCCCAGCTCCTCTTCCAGCCTAAATTCAATGACTTATTCATTAATTGAACAAATACTTGTTGAGTACTCACCAAGTGCCAGGCATAAGGATAAAATCTATGGTTGCAAAATAGCCCAGATTCTCCACTCCCTCTATATCCATACCCCTTGTACTTTGACTTTTCAGTCTCCATCAAACGATAGTTCATTTCCCCACCCCTTGAGTCTGAGCTGGCCTTGAAATTTGCTTTGACCAACTGAATGCAGAGGAAATGAATGTGCTAATTCTGAGCTTAGGTCTCAAGAGGTCTTGCTCCCCTCACCTCTGTCTCTGCCTTGAGAATAAGCCCAGGGTAACCTGATGAAGAATGAGAGACCACATGGAGCACAGCCAAGTCATCCAAGCCAAAGTCAAGAGATCATCCAATCCCCAATCGACTCCCCAACTAACTGAAGACACACCCATGAGCCCATCTGAAATCAGTGAGCCTCATCCAGATTAATAGAACTGAGTCTAGCCGACCATGCAGATTCTTGTGAAATAATAAATGATTAATGTTGTTTTTTAAAATAATTTTTTGAGGTGAAATTCACATAACATAAAAGTAACCATTTCAAAGTGAACAATTCAGTAGTATTTAGAATATTCACGATGCTGTGCAACCACCACCTCTATCTAGTTCTAAAACATTTTTGTCACCCCAAAAGGAAACTCTGTACCCATTAAGGAATTTCTACCCCAATTTCCCCCTTCCTGCAGCCCCTGGCAACCACCAATCTGCATTCTGTCTCTATGGATTTACCTATTCTAGATATTTCACATAAATGGAATCATATAATAAGTGCCATTTTTGTGTCTGGCTTCTTTCACTCAGCCTAATGTTTTCAAGTTCATCCTTAATCAGTAGTATTCATCAGTACTTCATTCCTCTTTGTGGCTGAGTATTATTCCATTGTATGTATATACCACAGTGTGTTTACCCATTTATCTGTTGATGGACATTTGAGCTGTTTCCACCTTTTGACTGCTGTGAATGCTGTGAACATGTGTGTACATGTACTTGTACAGCTCTTTTGTGTATATTCCTAGGTGTGGAATTGTAGGGTTATATATATTATATGCTTAACTTTTTGAGAAAACATCAAACTGTTTTCCACAGTGGTTGAACCATTTTACATTTCCACAATCAATGTACAAAGGTTCCAACTTCTCTACTAGAAGTTGATGCCTGGGTTTCTACTGCTTGCCAACACCTATTTTCCATTTTTTTAAATTATAGTCATGTTAATGTGTGTAAAGTGGTATCTCATTGTGATCTTGATTTTCATCTCCCAAATGGCTAGTGATGTTGAGCATTTTTTCATGCAATGATTAAATGTTGGAGTGGTTTATTATGTAGCATTACCTAATTGATGAACAACAACAAAAAAAGTAAGCAGTGTCAGATTGCCCTGCCCTCATGGGGCAAACAGTCTAGTAGAAGTGACAGACTATAATCTAATAATTGTACAAATAAAGGTAAAGTTAGAACTGCAGTTAGTGCTGTAAAGGAGGGGTCCTTAGCACTATGAGAGCACACAGGAGACCTAGGATGGAAAGTCATAGAAGGCTCCCCTGAAGAAATGACCACTAGAATAAGATCTAAAAAATGAGTGGAACTTAACAATATCAAGGAGGGAGTGAAAGGAGCACATAAAAATGCCTATACTGGGAGGAAGCATAGCAAAAGGAAGGGTTGAATGAGGGCCAGTATGACCTAAAAAAGAGAAAGCTAGAGAAACCAAAAGATGCAGGTACAGATAAGGTAGGAAATACAGGTAGAGGCCAGACCATGTAAGGTCTTTAGGTTAAGTTAACCGTTGTCCAAGAGCAATGGGATGTCATTAAAGGCTTTTAAACAGAGTTCTTACACAAAACAAATTTATGTTTTGAAAAGATCACTATCATTACAGGGTGGAAAAAAGATTGGAGGGGGAAAGGAGTGTAAGCTGGGAAATTATTTAGGAGACTCTTTTAGTAGGGGAAAAAGTAAATATGGGTAGATGAGAAGATTCAAACACTATTCCTATAAATTCAACTGGATTGAATATCAGGGAGAACAAGATATCAAAGATGACACCTGGGTTTCTAGCTTGAATAAATGGATGTACTATGGCACTCCTCATCGAGACTGGGAACACAGATTGAGGACTAAGTTTGAGACAGAAGAACTAGAGTTTGGTTTTAGCCATGTTGAGTTTGAAGTGTCATCTAAGTAGAGCTATTAAGTAACAATTATACATACAAGTCTGATGCTTAAGTGAAAAGTTAGGTTAGCGACACAAATTCACAAGACACGTACTTGGTGGGAAAAAATGAAGCCTTGGATGTGGATGAGATCTTGTAGGTAGAAAATGGAAAATATCAACAGAGGAAGGTCAGGACTGAGGCTTGAGTGTCCAATTGTCTGTGTAAAGGGAATATGAACCTGAAAAAGAGTCTGAAACAAGGCACCTGGAAAAGTAAATGTAAAGCTGGGAGTCACAGAAGACAAGATTGTTTGAGATAGGCAGCGGTAGTCAGCACTGCAAATGCTGATGAGAATGCAAGTCAAACGAGGACCAAAATATGTCTATGGATTTGTGGCAATCATGTATTGATGAACTCAGCAACAGCTGTCTGTGTGGAGGTGGAAGGGGCCAGTGGGAGTGGATTGAAAATGAGTGGGAGGTGAATACCTCTCTAGAAGTACTGTGTTCATCATAACATTATCTTCCTGAACTCATCAAATCCAACCACTCCCAAGCCAACTGGTCAAGGTCCACTCTGAGATTTCCTGCCAGCAACTCACTCTGAGTCCGTCCTAGCTTAAACCCGTCTGGAGGCTAATGCGGACTCCCACACCCAGACTTACTGGGCAGAAAACTATGTCCTGGGGAGGAAGTAATTTTAATATAATAGAGTATTAGGGCATCTGGATATTTGAAAGGGCATTTGCTCTAGATGGTATCTGGACTAGAGAAAATTTCAGCCAAGTACGAGCTGTATCTATTTATTCAACAAGCATTTATTGCATCTCCTAAGAAGTAGGGATGCACAGTAAAATAAGATATAGTCCCTTTCCCTAGGAAATCTTGAACCGAAAAAGGAAGACAGAAATAGACCAGAGGTTACAGTGTGAAGTGATAAGTGTTCTGAGAGAGCAAACACTGGGAAGGAGAAACTAGATCAGACTGGGATTTCAGAAGAGACTTCTGAGAAGATATCGTTCTCCAGTGGTATTTTGAATGGTGAATAGAATGAGATAAGAGGATGAAGAAGAAGAGTAGGACAGTGAAAGTCATTCTAGGTAGAGAGTACAGCCCAGACCATAAAGCACTTTGTACGTTAGTGTGTTAGTCAAGAATCTTCTTAAGTCATAGAAAAACAATTCAAAAAGCTTAAATAACAAAATTTGGAATAGAATCACTCCAGTTACTAGGAAGTTCAAAAGGCAATTGAGTTTGCCAGCATGGCTGGTTACAGGTCTTAGCTGATGTCATCATCCTGTCTTCAATGAAGGAATTTCTCTTCAGCTCTCCTTGGCTTGGATCCTATGTCCATCCCTAAACCAGTCTCTACAACTTCTGATTAGCCAGGCCTGGATCATGTACCCGCTCTTAGTTCCGTGTAATTTAGTCAAGTCCACCCAAGTTATGTGGAATGAGAGTGGGGCAGGAAAAAATAGTAGATGTCTACCCCACCACACAGAGGGTTTTAAACTTTATCCTAAGGACAAGGGAGGTCACTGAAGGATTGTAAGTAGGGCTCTGTAATAATCAGATTTTCATTTCAGAAAAAATCTATATAGCAGCTGTAAAGGAAACGGGTTAGAGGAGTTCAAACTCGAGGCAATTAGACCTCCTGTAGTTGTCCAGAGGATGGTGGTTAGACATGAGCAATGGCCCTGAGGACAGGAAATCATCTTCTTCTCTTCGTGGGATCATTAAGTAGCCCATCAGCCAGCCACAATGACGTGGGTTTTTTTCCACTTTCCACCTATGTTTTAGTCAGCAGGAGTCTAAGAAATCAGTGACACAAATCAGAAATGGTTCTCCTTTGCTGGCAGTCACTTCCAAAGGAATAGAGCAGAACTTAAGTCCTGTGGATCCCTTGACACTATATGACTCTATGTGTATCCGGGACAATTCAACCACACACACTTATGTTTCATGTTACCAGTGTGAGGATCCTTGATATATAAGACTACGCTGTGTTTCTCTACACACAGTGTTGGAAGTGTGAGCTTCCAATTTATTCAACTGGAGATAGAAATCGGAATAACTGAAAGTTGTTGCCTGTCCCACACTATGCCCACCAACTTCCTATTTAGGGCATCAGCCCACGCAATGCCGCCTTAGATTTATGGAAAAAGCCCACAGATGATGGTCTTAATTATGTACCGCATCTTCAGCTTACAAAAGCCCTTTCTTATGTGTTAATTCATTGAATACTTCCAACAACTCTATGAGATAGCAGTAGCACCTCCATTTTATACATAAAGAATCAGAGGCGGGCTTCCCTGGTGGCGCAGTGGTTGAGAATCTGCCTGCTAATGCAGGGGACACGGGTTTGAGCCCTGGTCTGGGAGGATCCCGCGTGCCGCGGAGCGGCTGGGCCCGTGAGCCACAACTACTGAGCCTGCGCGTCTGGAGCCTGTGCCCCGCAACGGGAGGGGCCGCGATGGTGAAAGGCCCGCGCACCGCGATGAAGAGTGGCCCCCGCTTGCCGCAACTACAGAAAGCCCTCGCACGAACTGAAGACCCAACACAGCCAAAAATAAAAAAATAAAAAAATAAAAAAAGATATACAGCATTAACTTTATAAAAAAAAAAACTGCTTATACACGTTCATCAATATACTTTCCTTTAAAAAAAAAAAAAAAAAAAGAATCAGAGGCTCAGAGAGGGAAAGTGAGTTGCCCAAGGTTACATTCTAGTTAAGTAGCTGGGAGAGGGGGCCAGATCTTTGGTCTAGAATCCTATATCTTCCGTGAAACCTACTTTTGAGTAATGGTTGTGAGCAAAAACTCTGGAGCCAGATTCCCAAGTTTGAAATCTTGGCTTGCTACTGATTAGCTAAGTGCTTTAAACAACATGTTACTGTATGTAGCAGTTTTCTCAACTGTAAATAGAAAAAAAATTTTTAATCTACTTCAGAGTGTTAGTGTGAAGATTAAATAGTAAATACAAATAAAGAAGGTAACCTTATAATTTGTTTAAAAAAATATATTTCTGGAAGTGAAAAGGAGCCCTAAAAGTAAGTAAAATATCTATTATTTTTGAAATATTTATTTACTGACCACCATATTTTTAAATTTATTGGTGGATCTATAAAATAGTTCTATTCAAAACCTATTTCAGAAATCATTTTTTCCACAAAAATAAAATAATACAATTCAGTGTACATTAAAGCCCAAAAATTTTTTGAACCTTTTTATATTGGTTTCCCAAACATTTGAAAAAAACAATATAAGCATAATAATCATTCTTGGTATCTATTCACATACTTTAATCAGTTTCTTACCCGTATTTGTCCCCAAAGGCTGTCTTGCAGGCTGTGTCTCCCAGGCCTCGGCACATCTGGCTGGTCATGAAGCAACCAGCAGGGACAGCAAATGGACTCCTCTTCCTAACTCCACCCAGCCCGGAAGGAGTTAGCTGTCCCACGTTGCTCCTGCCCAGGGGCACTTCTTTCTAACAGCATTCTGAATGCAGATCATGAAAAGTAAGTGTTACTTACATCGTATCTTGAAGGGATTGCAAAACAGAAATGGGTTATCATGGTTGATCCTATCGTAGGGTGGGCAAAGCAATGAGAGAAACTTACTCCGACTTATTTTAATGCAACTATTAATAAAATTCTGCTAAAAAAAGAAAAAGTGAAGATCAAGGCTAAATGAACAGGATACCCCAGGGCTCTTCTGGGCCAACTGGCCATATAGTCACCCTAAGAATAAAGCACCAGAATATAGTCTGGCTCACAGAAAGCACTAGCTATTTTTATTGCTGTAGTCTTCCTTGTTGTTATTACTATGATACCACTTTTGTACATTTACTATAAACAATACACTGTGCTTTATAAACATCATCTCATATAATTTCCTCCAAACTCCCACCTGCGGCATTCGTTTACTTTACAGGCACGGCCCTTAAAGTCATCTGAATTGGGACTTTCCGAATCTAATCTGAAGCCTAAATCATTACATTAGACTTCCTCTTCCTATTCTCTATTCCTATAGTATTTTAAGTATAAAGCACAAGGTAGTGGACATAATCTGAGGCATTATCTTATATATTCCAGATGTTTCACCTGTGTTAGTCACCCCGGACCCAACAAAGACTATAAATTCCTGAGGGCATGGGCCAATGAATCCATGGTGGTTTTCAGATGCAAGCATAGAAACCAACTCTGGCTAATGAAAGCAGAAAAATAATTTATTCGAATGTATTATGTGGCTCACAGAATCTCCAGGAGGGCTGGAAAACTAGGCTCAGTGGCTCTGCAGGCAAGATCAAGGCCCTGTTCACACCACAGAACTGGTTGGTCCTGTGAAGACAAACTGGCAGCATCACTGAACCTAGACCTCCCAACTTACACCTCCAACAGCCCCACAGCTGGACACTGAACACTGCAAATAGAACTGTTGCCAGAACCACTGCAGAGACCCCTGCATACCTGCTGCTGTGACCACCATCCCCCTTAGGATAAAACGGGAGTATTCTTGAGTTTCTTTGTTTCATCAGTTTCTCAGAAAGGGGTGAGTGCACCCAGCTGGTAGGTATCTATGTCTGCTTAGGCTGCTATAAGAAAATACCATGGACAGGGTAGCTTAAACATCAACATTTATTTCTTACCGTTTGGAAGTTGGGGAATCCAAAACCAAAGTGCTGGCAGATCTGGTCTCTGTTGAGCGCTTTCTTCCTGGCTTACAAACAGCTGTCTTCTTGCTGTGACCTCACAAGGTAGAGAGGGAGAGAGAACAAGCTCTCTGGTCTCTTCTTATAAGGGTGCTTATAAGATCCCATCATGAGAACCTCACCCTCAGGACCTCATCTAAACCTAATTACCAAGAGGGGCAAGATGGCGGAAGAGTAAGACGCGGAGATCACCTTCCTTCCCACAGATACAGTAGAAATACATCTACACGTGGAACTGCTCCTACAGAACACCCACTGAACGCTGGCAGAAGACGTCAGACCTCCCAAAAGGCAAGAAAATCCCCACGTACTTGGGTAGGGCAAAAGAAAAAAGAAATAACAGAGACAAAAGAATAGGGACGGCACCTGCACCAGTGGGAGGGAGCTGTGAAGCAGGAAAGGTTTCCACGCACTAGGAAGCCCCTTCGCGGTCAGAGACTGCGGGTGGCAGAGGGGGGAAGCTTCGGAGCCACGGAGGAAAACACAGCAACAGGGGTGCGGAGGGCAAAGCGGAGAGATTCCCGCACTGAGGCTCGGCGCCGAGCAGCACTCACCAGCCCGAGAGGCTTGTCTGCTCACCCGCCGGGGCGGGCGGGGCTGGGAGCTGAGGCTCGGGCTTCGGTGCTAGCCGGGAGGGAGTCCGGGAAAAAGTCTGCAGCTGCCGAAGAGGCAAGAGACTTTTTCTTGCCGCTTTGTTTCGCAGGTGGCAAGGAGAGGGGATTCAGAGCACCGCCTAAACGAACTCCAGAAAAGGGCGCGAGCCGCGGCTAACAGCGCGGACCCCAGAGACAGGCACGAGCCGCGGCGATCAGCGCGGACCCCAGAGACAGGCAGGAGATGCTAAGGCTGCTGCTGCCGCCACCAAGAAGCCTGTGTGCGAGCACAGGTCACTCTCCACACCGCCCCTCCCGGGAGCCTGTGCAGCCCGCCACTGCCAGGGTCCCGTGATCCAGGGATCCAGGGACAACTTCGCCGGGAGAACGCACTGCACGCCTCAGGCTGCTGCAACGTCACGACGGCCTTTGCCGCCGCAGGCTCGCCCCGCCTCCTCCGTACCCCTCCCTCCCCGCGGCCTGAGTGAGCCAGAGCCCCCGAAGCAGCTGCTCCTTTAACCCTGTTCTGTCTGGGCGGGGAACAGACGCCCTCAGGCGACCTACACGCAGAGGCGGGTCCAAATCCAAAGCTGATCCCCAGGAGCAGTGCGAACAAAGAAGAGAAAGGGAAATTTCTCCCAGCAGCCTCAGAAGCAGCGGATTAAAGCTCCACAAACAACTTGATGTGCCTGCATCTGTTCAATACCTGAATAGACAACGAATCATCCCAAATTCAAGGGGTGGACTTTGGGAGCAGGATATATTAATTTTTCCCCTTTTCCTTTTTTTGTGAGTGTATAGATGTATGCTTCTGGGTGAGATTTTGTCTGTATAGCTTTGCTTTCACCATTAGTCCTAGGGTTAGGTCCGTCTGTGTTTTGTTTTTTTTTTTTTTTTTTAACTTAAAAAAATTTTTTTTCCTAATAAATGTTTTCTTAATAATTTTTTCCTTATTTTCTATTTTTAGAAATTAAAAAATTTTTTTAATAACTTTTTTCATATTTTTTATTTTAAAAAATTAAAAATTTTTCTTAATTTTTTTCTTAAAATTTTTTCTTAATTTTTTTTCTTATTTTTTACTATAAAAAATTAATAAATCTATTTTTTAAAATTAAAAAAAAATTTTTTTAATTTTTTTCTGAATACATTTATTCTTAATAATTTTTTTCTTATTTTTCATTATAATAGCTTTATTTTATTTTATTTTATCCTCTTTCTTTCTTTCTTTCTATTTATTTTTTCTCCCTTTTATTCTGAGCCGTGTGGACGAAAGGCTCTTGGTGCTCCAGCCAGGCATCAGGGCTGTGCCTCTGAGGTGGGAGAGCCAACTTCAGGACACTGGTCCACAAGAGACCTCCCAGCTCCACGTAATACCAAACGGCGAAAATCTCTCAGAGATCTCCATCTCAACATCAAGACCCAGCTTCACTCAACGACCAGCAAGCTACAGTGCTGGACACCCTATGCCAAACAACTAGCAAGACAGTTGGGGCCATCCATTAGCAGAGAGGCTGCCTAAAATCATAATAAGGCCACAGACACCCCAAAACACACCACCAGACGTGGATGTGCCCACCAGAAAGACAAGATCTAGCCTCATCCACCAGAACACAGGCACTAGTCCCCTCCACCAGGAAGCCTACACAACCCACTGAACCAACCTTAGCCACTGGGGACAGATACCAAAAACAACAGGAACTACGAACCTGCAGCCTGTGAAAAGGAGACCCCAAACACAGTAAGATAAGCAAAATGAGAAGACAAAAAACCACACAGCAGGTGAAGGAGCAGGGTCAAAACACACCAGACCTAACAAATGAAGAGGAAATAGGCAGTCTACCTGAAAAAGAATTCAGAATAGATAGTAAAGATGATCCAAAATCTTGGAAATAGAATAGACAAAATGCAAGAAACATTTAACAAGGATGTAGAAGAACTAAAGAGGAACCAAGCAACGAGGAAAAACACAATAAATGAAATTAAAAATACTCTAGACGGGATCAATAGCAGAATAACTGAGGCAGAAGAACGGATAAGTGACCTGGAAGATAAAATAGTGGAAATAACTACTGCAGAGCAGGATAAAGAAAAAAGAATGAAAAGAACTGAGGACAGTCTCAGAGACCTCTGGGACAACATTAAACGCACCAACATTCGAATTATAGGGGTCCCAGAAGAAGAAGAGAAAAAGAAAGGGACTGAGAAAATATTTGAAGAGATTATAGTTGAAAACTTCCCTAATATGGGAAAGGAAATAGTTAATCAAGTCCTGGAAGCACAGAGAGTCCCATACAGGATAAATCCAAGGAGAAACACACCAAGACACATATTAATCAAACTATCAAAAATTAAATATAAAGAAAACATATTAAAAGCAGCAAGGGAAAAACAACAAATAACACACAAGGGAATCCCCATAAGGTTAACAGCTGATCTTTCAGCAGAAACTCTGAAAGCCAGAAGGGAGTGGCAGGATATACTTAAAGTCATGAAGGAGAAAAACCTACAACCAAGGTTACTCTACCCAGCAAGGATCTCATTCAGATTTGATGGAGAAATTAAAACCTTTACAGACAAGCAAAAGCTGAGAGAGTTCAGCACCACCAAACCAGCTTTACAACAAATGCTAAAGGAACTTCTCTAGGCAAGAAACACAAGAGAAGGAAAACACCTACAATAACAAACACAAAATATCTAAGAAAATGGGAATAGGAACATACATATCGATAATTACCTTAAATGTAAATGGATTAAATGCTCCCACCAAAAGACACAGACTGGCTGAATGGATACAAAAGCAAGATCCATATATATGCTGTCTACAAGAGACCCACTTTAGACCTAGAGACACATACAGACTGAAAGTGAGGGGATGGAAAAAGATATTCCATGCAAATGGAAATCAAAAGAAAGCTGGAGTAGCAATTCTCATATCAGACACAATAGACTTTAAAATAAAGACTATTACAAGAGACAAAGAAGGACACTATATAATGATCAAGGGATCGATCCAAGAGGAAAGTATAACAATTGTAAATATTTCTGCACCCAACATAGGAGCACCTCAATACATAAGGCAAATACTAACAGCCATAAAAGGGGAAATAGACAGTAACACAATCATAGTAGGGGACTTTAACACCCCACTTTCACCAATGGACAGATCATCCAAAATGAAAATAAATAAGGAAACACAAGCTTTAAATGATACATTAAACAAGATGGACTTAATTGATATTTATAGGACATTCCACCCAAAAACAACAGAATACACATTTTTCTCAAGTGCTCATGGAACATTCTCCAGGATAGATCATATCTTGGGTCACAAATCAAGCCTTGGTAAATTTAAGAAAATTGAAATCGTATCAAGTATCTTTTCCGACCACAACGCTATGAGACTAGATATCAATTACAGGAAAAGATCTGTAAAAAATACAAACACATGGAGGCTACACAATACACTACTTACTAATGAAGTGATCACTGAAGAAATCAAAGGGGAAATCAAAAAATACCTAGAAACAAATGACAATGGAGACACGACGACCCAAAACCTATGGGATGCAGCAAAAGCAGTGCTAAGAGGGAAGTTTATAGCAATACAAGCCTACATCAAGAAACAGGAAACATCTCGAATAAACAACCTAACCTTGCACCTAAAGCAATTAGAGAAAGAAGAGCAAAAAAACCCCAAAGCTAGCAGAAGGAAAGAAATCATAAAGATCAGATCAGAAATAAATGAAAAAGAAATGAAGGAAACAATAGCAAAAATCAATGAAACTAAAAGCTGGTTCTTCGAGAAGATAAACAAAATTGATAAACCATTAGCCAGACTCATCAAGAGAAAAAGGGAGAAGACTCAAATCAATAGAATTAGAAATGAAAAAGGAGAAGTAACCACTGACACTGCAGAAATACAAAGGATCATGAGAGATTACTACAAGCAACTCTATGCCAATAAAATGGACAACCTGGAAGAAATGGACAGATTCTTAGAAATGCACAACCTGCCGAGACTGAACCAGGAAGAAATAGAAAATATGAACAGACCAATCACAAGCACTGAAATTGAAACTGTGATTAAAAATCTTCCAACAAACAAAAGCCCAGGACCAGATGGCTTCACAGGCGAATTCTATCAAACATTTAGAGAAGAGCTAACACCTATCCTTCTCAAACTCTTCCAAAATATTGCAGAGGGAGGAACACTCCCCAATTCATTCTACGAGGCCACCATCACCCTGATACCCAAACCAGACAAAGATGTCACAAAGAAAGAAAACTACAGGCTAATATCACTGATGAACATAGATGCAAAAATCCTCAACAAAATACTAGCAAACAGAATCCAACAGCACATTAAAAGGATTATACACCATGATCAAGTGGGGTTTATTCCAGGAATGCAAGGATTCTTCAATATACGCAAATCAATCAACGTGATACATCATATTAACAAATTGAAGGAGAAAAACCATATGATCATCTCAATAGATGCAGAGAAAGCTTTCGACAAAATTCAACACCCATTTATGATAAAAGCCCTGCAGAAAGTAGGCGTAGAGGGAACTTTCCTCAACATAATAAAGGCCATATATGACAAACCCACAGCCAACATTGTCCTCAATGGTGAAAAACTGAAACCATTTCCACTAAGATCAGGAACAAGACAAGGTTGCCCACTCTCACCACTATTATTCAACATAGTTTTGGAAGTGTTAGCCACAGCAATCAGAGAAGAAAAAGAAATAAAAGGAATCCAAATCAGAAAAGAAGAAGTAAAGCTGTCACTGTTTGCAGATGACATGATACTATACATAGAGAATCCTAAAACTGCCACCAGAAAACTACTAGAGCTAATCAATGAATTTGGTAAAGTAGCAGGATACAAAATTAATGCACAGAAATCTCTTGCATTCCTATATACTAATGATGAAAAATCTGAAAGTGAAATTAAGAAAACACTCCCGTTTACCATTGCAACAAAAAGAATAAAATATCTAGGAATAAACCTACCTAAGGAGACAAAAGACCTGTATGCAGAAAATTATAGGACACTGATGAAAGAAATGAAAGATGATACAAATAGATGGAGAGATATACCATGTTCTTGGATTGGAAGAATCAACATTGTGAAAATGACTATACTACCCAAAACAATCTACAGATTCAATGCAATCCCTATCAAACTACCACTGGCATTTTTCACAGAACTAGAACAAAAAAATTCACAATTTGTATGGAGACACAAAAGACCCCGAATAGCCAAAGCAATTTTGAGAACGAAAAATGGAGCTGGAGGAATCAGGCTCCCTGACTTCAGACTATATTACAAAGCTACAGTAATCAAGACAGTTTGGTACTGGCACAAAAACAGAAATATAGATCAATGGAACAGGATAGAAAGCCCAGAGATAAACCCACGCACATATGGTCACCTTATCTTTGATAAAGGAGGCAAGCATATACAGTGGAGAAAAGACAGCCTCTTCAATAAGTGGTGCTGGGAAAATTGGACAGGTACATGTAAAAGTATGAAATTAGAACACTCCCTGACACCATACACAAAAATAAACTCAAAATGGATTAAAGACCTAAGTGTAAAGCCAGACACTATCGAACTCTTAGAGGAAAACATAGGCAGAACACTCTATGACATAAATCACAGCAAGATCCTTTTTGACCCAGCTCCTAGAGAAATGGAAATAAAAACACAAATAAACAAATGGGACCTAATGAAACTTAAAAGCTTTTGCACAGCAAAGGAAACCATAAACAAGACCAAAAGACAACCCTCAGAATGGGAGAAAATATTTGCAAATGAAGCAACTGACAAAGGATTAATCTCCAAGATTTACAAGCAGCTCATGCAGCTCAATAACAAAAAAACAAACAACCCAATCCAAAAATGGGCAGAAGACCTAAACAGACATTTCTCCGAAGAAGATATACAGGTGGCCAACAGACACATGAAAGAATGCTCAACATCATTAATCATTAGAGAAATGCAAATCAAAACTACAATGAGGTATCATCTCACACCGGTCAGAATGGCCATCATCAAAAAATCTACAAACAATAAATGCTGGAGAGGGTGTGGAGAAAAGGGAACACTCTTGCACTGTTGGTGGGAATGTAAATTGATACAGCCACTATGGAGAACAGTATGGAGGTTCCTTAAAAAACTAAAAATAGAACTACCATACGACCCAGCAATCCCACTACTGGGCATATACCCTGAGAAAACCATAATTCAAAAAGAGTCATGTACCAAAATGTTCATTGCAGCTCTATTTACAATAGCCAGGACATGGAAGCAACCTAAGTGTCCATCGACAGATGAATGGATAAAGAAGATGTGGCACATATATACAATGGAATATTACTCAGCCATAAAAAGAAATGAAATGGAGGTATTTGTAATGAGGTGGATGGAGTTAGAGTCTGTCATACAGAGTGAAGTAAGTCAGAAAGAGAAAAACAAATACAGTATGCTAACACATATATATGGAATCTAAGGAAAAAAAAAAGGGTCATGAAGAACTTAGTGGCAAGATGGGAATAAAGACACAGACCTACTAAAGAATGGACTTGAGGATATGGGGAGGGGGAGGGGTGAGATGTGACAGGGTGAGAGAGTGTCATGGACATATATACACTACCAAATGTAAAATAGATAGCTAGTGGGAAGCAGCTGCATAGCACAGGGAGATCAGCTCAGTACTTTGTGACTGCCTAGGGGGGTGGGATGGGGAGGGTGGGAGGGAGGGAGATGCAGGAGGGAGGAGATATGGGAACGTGTGTATATGTGTAGCTGATTCACTTTGTTATAAAGCAGAAACTAACACACCATTGTGAAGCAATTATACTTCAATAAAGATGTTTAAAAAAAATAAAAAATAAAATAAAAAATAAAATAAACCTAATTACCTCCCAAAGACCCCACCTCCAAATACCATCACATTGGGAGTTAGGGCTTCAACATACGTTTTTGTGGGAGACACATTCAGTCCAAAGCACCATGTCACTTGCCCATGCTCTGCTGCAAGGAAGGCCAGGAAAGCAAATATTTGGCATTTTCACCTTCTTTGATAATAGAGACTTTACCTCATAGGATGAAAATTCCCCCAAACATAGACACAGTGTCCAGGTATTGGGCAGTCAAAAATCATGACAAGTGTCTACTCCAGCCACAGCTTGCATTTCTTTAGTATCCTTCTCAAAGCTGAACAGCATTGAACCCTGAGGTCTTGCTCCCCACTGATATCATCCATAATCAAAGTGATGCCATGGGGACAAATTTAAACAGCAGGACTTCAGACAGTTGGGAGAATGAGAATGTGAATATTAGCATTCCAGAGCTCCTTCCACTTAAGGTCTCTTTAGCCATACAGGGGTTCAAAGTAGGCAACAAATTCACTGATAAACTTAGAACAAAAGGAGAGGACTGTACCTACTATAAATTGGTTTGGTCTCTTGACTTTAAAGCAGAGTAGGAAACAATAGAAGAGAAAATGTGTCTCTGTATCCATTAATCAAGTGATGGCTTCCCAGGAAAACACTTGACACCTTAATAGTCATTGTTCAGTTAAACCTCAAATCTTTCCTACCAAATCCCCCTAATTTCAAAACTGCTGAGTTTATAGCAGTCAGTGTATGGTACTTTAGTACCATAGTGCTGGGCAAAAAAATACGAGGAAAATGTTGATTAAAAAAAAAAATCCCAGGACCATAATCCAAGGAAAAGTTGAAGAACACAAAACATACAAGTTGACCCCGCACAACCTGAAATGAAAGATTTCATCTATTACTCATCAGACCACCCAAGGCTGCAATACTGACTGAGACATGTGACCTTAACAGAGAGCTGGGAATCATTCCCAGGCACCAGGCACTTGCCTTGATGGGGACAGTGTTGGTTTTTCGTGACCCCTACGCTGGACACTGAGAACCCACCAAGAATTTACGTGCCAGGCACTCTGCTTAGTACTTTGATGAAAAATCAAGGTGAAAAAAAATGCCATCTCTGATACCGCCAAGTTTATAATCTATAGGAAACTAGACAGCAAGAATTCAAATTGCTGTAAGGTAGAACGTGATAAATGTCCTGAGGGCGGTGTCAAGTGCATGAGGATTCCGCGGAGGGAGACAGCAGGGAACTCAAAGAAGGCAAAGGGCAGGAAAGAGTAAATGCAACGTGTAAAGCCTCCTTCATGACTGCAAGTCATTTTCACAGATTATTAAATATAGTTAAGGCTGCAACAGACCCTGCAGGTCATCCAGAACAATCTGTTCTTTTTGTGCTTAAAGAAAATGAGGCTCTCAAGAAGGTGAGAAGCAGAGTCCAAATTAGAACCCAAGTTTCCTGACTCCGAAACCCATTTAATTCCTCTATAGTCATGAGAGATTTATGAAAAGAAAAATTTCCTATCCATTCTTGTGCCCTGAACACCGCTATGCCCTTATACCGTAAACATTGAGAGAGGCCATTTGATCTTGTCCCTTGGTGGTATGTCACTGAGGTGCACATGTCTGGGGAGGAGGGCGCTCACAGGGACCCAGCAGAGACGCCTACTTAGCTTAGCTGAGGCGCTGATAGACCCACCATTCTATGAAAGCCCTTCAGCACATAGCCTCCTGGAGACAACTGGGAGAGGCACAGAGATTGCCAATATCTGATCCAGGGGACTGAGGCTCTGAAGGGACAATTGAAAATTCAATCTAGATTGAGCCGGTTTGGCTGTAGTCGTGTCTGAGCAGGTGTGAACTCAGATGTCTCAGGTTCAGGATGTCATCAGGTGACACCTAAGGACACAGTGCAGGGCACACTTGGCAGCAGCAGGGAAAAGAATGTGAACACCGCACAACTTGTCCACAGCCAAGAAGTCAGAGCCAAGGGGGCCTAATTAAGCTTTGAAATGATCGCTTCACAAAGAGTAGGTTGATTCCTCCTTGGTTCTGTCCCCTCCCCAACTCTGGCAAAAGATTCCACCTAGTAATTCGCTGGTAATATTCCACATCATTTCCTTTCCAGGAAGCTCCAGAGTTTCATATAGCCTTGATACGCCCACGCTAATTTTTCTTTTTCTCTATTTTCTGGGTTTCGTGCTTTTGTTCTTGTTTTGTTTTGTTTACTGTTTGGTTTTGGTCCCCAAAGGAGGCCTCATTATCTAATCTAGGGGACACCCCTCTTGATTTTCAGATATTTTCTTCCCTTTAATGTCAGGACCATGAACCAGCTATGAGCAAGTATCTTGACCACAGGCTGGAGTCTCTGGGTCTTCATGGAATGGAGTAGACATAGAAATGCTCATGATTGTCACCCTACTGGCACTGAGGCTTTCTTGTGGGAACTTATTTCCTGCAAATAATGGACCCTCTGGAGTTAGTTGTGACTGGTTTGGTCTCACTAGCATTTTTGCTGCCACCAAAAGCAAAACGATTCTCGGTACATTATAACCTGCTCCAATTACCCCACCTGCCAGCTCCCAAATCCTTAACTATTACAAACTTTGTGACGATGACTCTATAATAACCTCTGCCACGCGCTGAAGTCTGCATGGCATGTCTTTTCATGGAGGATTTCCTTAACTGGGCATCACAGGCAAGTTTTCTCTCCTATTGACCAGATCAAGCGAGTTGCGGCTGGGTTCAGAATCAAGACGAGAATGATGAGAAGCTCTTCACCTCCCTCCGCCAGCCCTGCCAACAAACGTAGTTTATCTTGCTACCAAAAGAAAGTGCACCAACTAGGCTTCACTCTGCATGAGCTTTATGTTTTCAGCCCTGACATCTAAGCCTTGGGGAGGCAGCCTGATCAGCATAAGAATCAGTTTTTTTCACATTTTATAGAATAAATTAAAACAGGAAATATTTGGATTAGATAACAAGTTAGCGTAAGGAAGAATTTCCTAGTTGGGAGTTTGAACACTGAAACATTAATGGGATGTTCCTCTGGACTCCTTTCAGATTAAGGTTGCTAACATCCCGTCATGTGCAATGAAACTAGATAATAGAAGGAAGAGAAACTCACATTTCTTGCTTAGATATTCCTAATGGCTCATGTCACTTATACCCTCTGCACTGTGAGGGAGGTATTAAGGTACCTACATTTTACAGATGAAGAAACAGTAACTTTCTCAAATTCATACATTTTAAAACAGAAAGTCAAAGTTCTACCTAAAGCTGTCAGATATCAAAGTTCATAATTTTTCCAGTACAGCAATTCATCCAAAGAGGGCCACGTTATCATTTCATTATAGCCCTCTGATTCCACAATTCCATTCTTTAAACCCCTTGTCTAGCACCATCAGACCCTTTAATTCTTCGTCAGTAAGCCAGTATTTGCCTGTAGAAAGACTTTGCCTTGATGAAAAATATCAGATATTCTAAAATATCTTGGGAGATAGAAACACTTTAAAAAATAATAATAAAGTAAAGTAACTGTAGATGTAAAATCCATGGTGTAATAACACCCTATGGCCTGACAAGGGCGACAGGACATGGCGGGGGGCAGGGAGCAACTTCCTGAAAACTGTCTCAGCCCCAGATGCCGGGTCTGTTTCATAAAAATGGGGAAGAAATGAGGAACTGAGCAAGATGTCGAAAGCCCTGATCAATTGGTAATTGTCCTCAGTTCTACACCCATAATAAATGGTGACAAATTCATTCGAGAAATCCTGTCTTGTCAACAGAGATCTTGGGAGGTCAGAAATCGAGTTCACATACCCTGGTGCAGAGAGTCTTCTGATCAGCTGGTCCGGCCATGGCTCTCTTGAGTTCTAGGATTTGGAATAAAGAGCTGTGGTTCAGTTTAAGAAGCCCCCAAGTCCACGTTGGTACAAACAGGACTTTCTCACTGTCATCTCAAAACAAAGGTACTCTTTTGAAAGTTCGGTAACCCAGTATTTAAGATCTCTGTAAAAGGACTGTTCCTCGTTGACTGCCCATCCCCCTCCAACTCCATCCTTGATTGGCTCCAGAGATGGCTGGTAGATAGGATTCTCCCCAGGGCAAAGGCGGGTCACAGGATGCTACCTCCCACTCCCTTGCCCCTGGCACCCACCACTAATTGATTATAGTGCTCTTTCCTGCTGAGGCCAGATGCAGCCTCAGAATCCTTCTCAGCATAGCTCCAGGCAACCACTACCAATCATTTGGAGTTGGCACTCAAAAGGAAATCTATTTTGCTAAATTGCCCTAGGCACTTCTCAACAGTGTTTCAAAACCCCTTGTCAAATGTTGCGTGCCCATCCTCCCAGAATCTGAGCCATTGTTCAGAGAAACATCCAATAGGAGATGAAAGAAGAGTTTTGTTAATTACTACCTTAAAAACAAAAAGACTTGAGAATAATTTACTCAAGCATTTAACAACACCAAAATGTCTGCTTCTATGTTCAAGGCCCTGTACTATTCTTTACAGATACAAAGAAGAGTAAGACATATTTCTTATTCTCAAGATGCTCACAGTCTAGAAAGAGATAGAAACAAGTAAATCCTGATGTGTTCTCTGATAGCTACACCTCAATCAGCAAGGCCAAAAGGAGGCACAACCCTTATCTACTTAAACACACACACACACAAACACACACACACACACACACACCACCATTCCTTACATTCACACCTAACTGCCTGAGGAAACTCATCCCTCTTTCTTGTTTCACAAGAACTATTATTCTTGCATCAGAAAGCTACTTGGGCAGACTGAAATATACAGAAGCTGGGGAATGTGTGCTCCTCTGATTAATTAACACATGATCTGGTAAAGAGTTCCACTTGGTTTTCAAGTTTCCAGATTTTTCTCCCAGACTTCTTGAAACTTCAATAAGAAAATTTTTCTCAGCCCAAGTATTTTGGTTTCAGCATCACCAGCTGGGACTAATTACTTAAGCAGTCTTCTTTTTTTTTTTTTTTTTGGCTGTGTTGGGTCTTTGTTGCTGCATGCCGGCTTTCTCTAGTTGCGGCGAGTGAGGGCTACTCTTCGTTGCGGTGCGTGGGCTTCTCACTGCGGTGGCTTCTCTTGTTGTGGAGCACGGGCTCTAGGCATATGGGCTTCAGTAGTTGTGGCTCACGGGCTCTAGAGCACAGGCTCAGTAGTTGTGGCGCACGGGCTTAGTTGCTCCGTGGCATGTGTGATCTTCCCTGACAAGGGATCGAACCGTGTCCCCGGCATTGGCAGGAGGATTCTTAACCACTGTGCCACCAGGGAAGTCCCTTAAGCAGTCTTATCGATCTTTCAAGTGCCCGTGAATCACCGGGGATTTGTTAAAATGCAGATTTTTATTCACAAGGGCTAGGATTTATTCCTTGTCTCTTAACTTTTTTTCCATCTCTTTATCTCTTTGTACTGTATTTTGAGAAATTTTGAGAGTTGGTATTATAGTGCAGTGATTAAATACAAGGGCTCTCCTTGAATTCAAGACTAGTTGTATGACTTTGGATAAATTACTTATCTTCTCTTTGTCTTGGTTTCCTAATCAGTAAAGTGGGGACATATAATTCTTGTAAGAATTAAATGAGATAATACATGGTAAATGCTTGAATAATACCTGGCACATAGTAAGCACTCAATATATATTAGATAATATTAGTTTTTCTTCAGCTCAATTTTATGCTTCACTAATTCACTCTTCAGTTATGTCCAGTCCATTATGTTTAGTTTTGTTCTTTCAACAACCTTATTTTTCACTAAATTGGTTCTTTTCCATAATATTCTATTCTGGATTCATAGAATCTTATTCTTACTTCATAAGCTCTTGCTCTTGTTTTATACATACTTTCACTCCTTTATCTCCTCAAGGTTATTAAATATATTTACAGTTTTTGCTACTTCTTCTTTACTTCCTCGGGTGTAAATTCTTTCTTTTATTATGCTTTCCCTTTATATCTGGAGGGTGTTAGCTATGGACTCATTACGGTCAGGAGATTTTTCAAGGCTCTCTGCTGGATTACCATTTCCACATACAAAGTTTGAGCAGGGCATAGCACCGATACACAAGCTTGCTCAGGTAGCTGTGGAAAGGACACCCTGCCAGGAGGTACGGTTCCAGACCTTGTTCCTGCAGGTGCAACACACTCTAGCGCTAACACAGGTGTTGCTATTCTGACTCCTGGCCTTGTGCTGGCTGCCCAGCTCTAGCTTCAGCTGGTTCCCATTGGCAGACTGGCAGGGCAGTTCCACCCCAGCAGCCTCTGGCCACGTGCAGACCTACCTTCTTGGACCCTTTTCTTATGTCTTCCAGTTCAGCCATTTATTCATTCAACTGCTCTGAGCCTGACCTGGCATTTTTCTCTTTGGTTTCATTCTCAGGCTCCTCTCGTATGCTTTACCTCTTCCCACCCTCCCTTGTTCCAAGTTTTCCCCTTAACTCTGTCCTTAACATTATACTTTCATTTAACGAAACAAGATAGTCTTTATCAGAAATACTTAGGGACACATTTGTTTTCCCCTCCTGATCTCTCTAGCCCCAGGTTGCAGAAGCTTACAAACCTGTCATGCCATACGCTCAAAAACCTACAATCTCTCGAAGCTCCTCATTTCCTTCTACAGGAATCCTTGCAAGAGACACCAATACCAGAAGCTATTCGGGCTTTGGCACCACCAATCACTTGGCATGACAGCAAGTCCTGAATCCAGGAAGTGGGGGTGGGGGGCAATAGAAGTGCCAGGAAGTGAAGGAGATTACCATATTCATACAGATCTCAGCTCTCTTCAACCCCTCCCCTTGCTATACGGCTTTCTCTTCATATTTACCGAAGAATTCCCCTACAAGATATAGGTTAGATATAGCGCCACAGAGAACATTAACCATCATCACAACTTCATGGTAGACACATTTTTCCTCCCTCAATAGTATGGACTGGACTTAGAAACTTTTTCTTCCTCCAATCACATATATGTGAAAAAAGTTAACTTGTGTGTGTGCACATATGTGTGTATGTACACACACACACACAAGTCTCAAGATGAAATAAATTGTACGGTAATACTGGCTGCCTTCTTCCATGATTCATTTCCTCCTTTTCCATATGCTCTCTGCCTACATAAATACCTTTAGCCTGTTCATTAATTCCTTGGTAAATATATTCAATTCTTCCCTCTGTTCCTTTTCTCCAACACTCCAGTTGCTTTTTAGAAGTTTTAGCTCTAACCTTATGCTCTCTGTCTCTCTAACCCCACAGTGATTGTCACTATCTTTCTGTGTTTCTCTTTCCTCAAAGTCTTGTAAAATATAACATACTGCAAAGCAGTGGTGTTCCTGGGATTTAGCATTTGGGGTGGCAGATGGGGTGGTAACGAATCTGCTCATGGGGGCTGGTACATCCCCCAGCAGTCTCAGCCCATTGCATACATTTTGAATTAAAAATATGAACGATAATGGAATTAGAAGCACATTAATGTGGCATTTAATCTATTGAGGAGTAGGTGAGAAAACAAACTCTTTACTAATACTTAATCCAACACAACTAACATATAGCTAAACATAATCTCCTTGATAGCAAACAGCTATGAAGATTTAGCTTCTCTGGTCTCACTACAACTTAGCCATCGGTGGAGAAGGCATTGGCAAAGGAGTAGCTCCAGCCCAGGAAGTTGAGGTTGGCTGCCAACCATGTTTCCTTTAGACTTTCTTCTTGAACCCTGGTTACCCCCTGCTCTTTCCACCCCAACTAGCCACAGACCCATTTTATGATAAGCCAGGACAGCTGTTGCTTATTCTTAACGTTATAATGATTCCTCTTTATATATCCCCCATCTAGATTTTGTAAACTCTTTTGACGACGAGGACTATGTTAATCTCCTGCCATGGGATGCATGGTGTGCATAGTAGGTGGAAAGTAAGCTATGTTTGTCGAGCAATACACTGTGCAAGCATTTCACTTACATATTCTTGGGTATCCATCACAGCAGCCTATGTCCATAGATGTCATCATGTCATAGATGTCATAAAGGTGAAGTAACTTTACTGAAATCACAGGGCTAGTAAGAGAGCCTGGACGCGAACTCCAATTTTCTTAACTCTAAAACATGTATTCTTTACACCACATTATGCCACAGAGTGCTGAACAAATGCATGCTGAATGATCAATGGATCCATCCATCCTGGATCCAAGGCACTTCAGTTCTGCCAGCTCAACTCTCTGATTGCAAAATAAAGGGTGGTCACTTAACCACGGATATGAAACAACATGAGTGTTCTGTGAAAAGAACAACACTGGGTTCTAATTTAAACTGTCAGCATTTAGATATGGAAAAACCTGCACAGCAGCAATTCTCCCTATAAGGCTAGAAGGCATATCGGTTTTATTATCCCATCTGACAATTGACTGAATGGAAACAGAGAGACTTAGAGATGAGAGGCCTGGGTCAATGTCACATGGGCCGTTGTTGTCAATCTAGAATTAGAACCAAGAGCTTTTGCAAGCTGCATCCTCTGCTCAGTCACCCATAATTTTTCAAATACTAATGTACAATTATTCACCCCAAACACTAATGGAAACTGTGCACCAGGAGGAAATCTTTATTATCAATTAACCAGTATTGAATCCCTATCTAGGACAGACACTGCGCAGGTGCTTTTGGGTTTTCTAGAGTAGAAAAACAGACCTCAGCCCCAGCCTCCTTTGTGATGTAACCATAGTGAAGCTAGAGAATTACATCAAGCACTGCAGATGGTATAGAATATCCTAATTACAATTCCAAATTGCACTAAATGCTTTTCTAAACAGCCAAAACCCCAGATAAATTAATTTGAAAGGACATATAAAATTGCAGTCATAGGAAGATAAAGCTTTCATTAGCAAATCTTTCCATTTCGCCTGACCACTTCCAAGTAACTTTTAGATCACTAAGGACAGACACACACACACACACACACACACACACACACACACACAATTTTCTATGGCTTATAAAAAAAGAAAAAGCATTTCCATTATGTTCTGTTTCCTTTGAAGAATTCCCTGAGGAATTCTTCTAAAGTTGAGGCAAATCAGCATACACAGATACAGCCATTTACAATCTCCTTGGAAACTAGAATTCCTGGCCAATTCAGGCAGCAAGCAGCAAAATGTTTTCTCCAGGTTTACTTGAAGAGAGAAAAATATTGTGAAAAATGCAAAGGAAGGTGTATGTTGGGTTTCAGGGTCTGATGTGCTCTCCTCCAGGGGCCTACGTTTCCATGCACCAGGAAGACTGCACCAGGAAGCTTTATGCCAAGTCTACCTGCTGTGCCATCAAAATGAAATAAGCTAAAGAAAAATGATGATAATAAAAATGACTACCATTTATAGAGCGCTTAGCAGATGCAGGCACTACACCGAGAAATTTATTTACATTCTCACAACCACCCTAGGACGGAGGCATCATTTCCCTCATTTTACACACTAAGGAATGGAGGCCCAGTGATGTTAAGGAACTCACCTAAGGTCACACAGCTAATATGACTGGATGGCCATCAACCCAGGTCTATCTCTTCCCTGACTCAAAAGCCATGCAACAGTGCCCGTGCTCAGAACACACACTATATTCTCACAGGCACAACAGCGTTGTCAATAAGACCACCTTGACTGTCCCTCCACAGTTCAATGATGTAGTGAATGCCAAGCTTCAGGGGGGATTTTCCACTGAAAATGCTTAAAAGCAACCACGGGTTTTCAGTGCAGACACAGAACCGCTAAAGTAAAGAGAGAGGAACACACCATTGTAAAGCAATTATACTCCAATAAAGATGTTAAAAAAAAAAAAAAAAGAAAGACAAAGGAGATGTTTCCCCAGATCGTATGGCCATCTACCTATTTACCTATTCTTCATGACACCCTTTGGCACAGATCTATACCATACGGGAAAATCCACAATAAGGAAAGCAACTTATTTGTGCTCTACCTCTAGATGGACACAAAGATTGAGGCGTAGTGACACACTCACGCACACACAAATGGAATACACAGATTTGTTTTGACAATCTATGATACTACAAAAATATTTATGAATGTAAGCTGCAGCAAAGTGCATCCATCTTCCAAAAGCACACACACCCCGCCAAAGACTGCTTAGACGTGGGGAAGGTGAGAATACCCCCTCAGAATCAACTGCCCTCGGGCTAAGAGGGTGCATAGGAGGGAAGCCTCCAGTTTTCTGTGATCAGGATTTCTCATCATGGCGTTCTTTTCACAGAACACTTGTGTTCTTCACATCCACGGTTAAGTGACCACCCTTTATTTTGCAATCAGAGAGTCGAGCTGGCAGAACTGAAGTGGCTTGGCAGCTGCGGAGATGAAGCTCAACTGAACAAACAGATTCTTAAGTGATGCTTAGACGGGAGAACTTGGACACGGTTCAGATTTTTTTTTAATTCATTTAAATGTGTGATTGAATCCTACTCATTACCCTCTCGGCAGTATATTATATATTCAGCTCTTTATTGTATAATAATGCTGAGGGTGGAAAATAAGAAAGGTACAATATTACCAACTCTTCTTATTATAGAAAGAAGAGCAGCTTTGTTTATGTCATAAACAATAGTCAATAAATGCACATAACAAGTTAATTTTTCACAGCAATCCGTACCCAGAACTTGAAATATGCTATTTTGTTCTTTGGTCCAAATTTCTTGAGACAAATAAATCCTTCTGCACAGTAATCATACTGAAATCTTGGAGTAAACAGCATATAAGAGCGTACAGGCCCGGTTTAGAATGGTGCTTAGTGCAGACGGGTGACAGATGACTTTACCACAGCACCGCTCACACCTCTCTGACCTCCTTTCTCAGCACCCTCCTCTACTCACTCTTGCTGCCGCAGCCATGCGGACCCACCTGCTTCCCGTGAGTGGCCCAAATACGCTCCCTCTGCTTGGCCTCAGGGTCACTGCACTTGCCCTTTCCTCTGCCTGAGACCTTCCTGCCCCAGGTAGCCACGTTAAGCCCTCACTTCTTTCAAGTGTCTGCTCAAATGCCACCTTACATCTTCCTCCAGCATTCTCTCTCCTCCTAACCTACTAGTTACTTTCTGTATATTTTCTGATATATATTCATTTGATTCTTGACTCTCTTCTCCTACTCGAAGATAAGCTGTGGGCGCAAGGGACTTTGTTCACTGCTGTAACCTCAGCACCTGGAATGGTACTCGCACAAGGTAAGTGCTCGGGAGGGAATAAATGAATGGATGGCACCAGAGCCAGTTTAGGGCTAGGGGTACAACAGGGGTGGTTGCCTCAGGTGTCAGCCAATAACAGGTGGCACAGACACCCCTGGAAGAGTAACGAGACGGAGAGTATTTATCTTAGAGCTCTCAAGAAAAATCTTGTAAATTTTTTTCCTTCCACATTTCTTTAATTGAAGTATAGTTGATTTACAATGTTGTGTTAGTTGCAGGTGTACAGCAAAGTGATTCAGTTACACATATACATATATCAAATGAAGAATTGGATTCACCACATGGGGCTGGGGGAGAATGAGCCTCCCCCAACGGAAGTGTTAGATAAACTACCCTCTAAGGAGGGTGAGTACAATTAGCTCTAAGGGCTTTTCTTTTACGGAGTGGAGTTCACAAGTTTGGGTCAGAGCAGAATTGCCTGTGTCTAACTAAGAGAGACCAAAAACAGCCACCAGTGGTTCTTCTTCCCCTCCCTTCCCCACATTCTGCTCAGCCCCTCCTCTAAATTAATGCTGCATGAAGAGTTAAATAATACTGGTTTGAAGGAGTGCCATGTCATCTGCCTGCCCTGTGTACCCACGTACCTCTCCTCTGTTTAAGGACCTATAGTACTTTTCAGTTACCTTTTGGATCCCATTCAAACTCCTCAGCTTTGGCACTCAATTCCTGGAACCCGACTGTATTCCTTTACATGGCACAAGGGACTTTGCATATAGAATTAAGATTACTGACCGTAAAATAGGGAATTTAGGAGATTATCTGATTAGGCCCAATGTAATCAATCATATGGGCCTTTAAAAGAGGAACAGGAAAGCAGAAGAATCAGAGAGACGTAGCAGAAGAGGGAGGCAGAGGGGTGATTCAAGGTGTGAGAAAGACTCAAACTGCCACTGTCGGCTTTGAAGATGGAGGAAAGGGACCACAAGCAAAGAATGTAGGTGGCCTCTAGAAGCTGAGAACAGCTTCCCACCAAGAGCCAGCAAGGAGAGCGATACCTCAGTCCTAGAACCACAGCAGGTTAACTCTGCTAACAACCTGAGTGAGCCTGGAAGTGGGCTCTCCCCCAGAGTCCAGCCACGCCAGACCTTCACCTTGGCCATATGAGCTCAAAACGGAGAAACCAGTTGAGCTCACTGGACTTCTGACCTACAAAACCACAAGATAATAACTTTGTGTTCACATAAAACTGCTAAATTTGTGACAGTTTGTTATGACAGCAATAGAAAAATAATTCAAGACCTTTAGCAAACTGGATCCAACTTATACACCCAAAACATCCCATTGCTCTGAAACCTGTATCCACTGCTCTCGCCAACCTGTCTGCCTTCAGTCCATAACACGCTCATTTGTCATTAATCCGATACTGTCCCTCCACTCAAGATTTCTCTTGCTACACCAACTCAAAGCCAGTCCTCCAAGGCTGAGTCAGACCCAGGTCCCACCTCTTTCATCTTTTAATCTGGTTGTCTAACAGGATTTTCCACTTAGGGACTTCCAAATGTCACACTATGCTTCATGTAATTATGTATTTTTGTCAAATATCTTATCATTTTCTTTCCCAACAAAACTCTGAGCCCTTCATAAGCTGAAATCGTGTTGTCTTTGTGTCTGGCAAAGCACAAAACAATGGATACATAGTGAACGATTCCCAGGAACGTACTCACTTCACTTTAAAATGACCACTGGGAGATGTTTTCCATGTAGAATATTTCTAATCTACTCATGTGACAGGATTAGCAAATTTTGTGTGTGTGTGACGGTAGTTGATTTCAGCTAGTATCAGAGATCAGATATGCAGATTTGATACAGTAATAGTAAGCACTTAATTTCATTTATTTCTATCTTGCCAGCACAGCGATCTCACCTGATGCCTACTTTTCCACTCCATCCTGATTCCATGGAATTTGGGACTAACAGCATGTAAGTCACAATCATACCATGTGGGGAGAGCTCATCTACCTTAGTTAGAGCAGTACTGCGTCTCATTGCCTAAACAACGTCTCCATCTTTCATTGCAGTAAATAGACCAGATAAACAATGACACCTGCTTTCTCTCAAGAATAAGTGCTCATAATAAAGAAAATTTGAAGTTTTTGTCTTGTTACTAAGAGGTTTTGAATCAGTACACACACAGTGAACAAACTTGCTCTATGGACCTCATAACAGCAATCTGAAGGTAGCAAGTTGTAAAATATTCCTTGTTCTGTCCTATGCTTAAAAACATGTATCTGTACATTTTATTTACCTCATATTTATCCTCACCACATTCTCACACATGATAACCAGCAGGTTCAGACAATGATTCAGTAAAAAAAAAAAAAAAAAAGTATATTTTTCATGGTAATGTTAATAGCTTTCATTATAAATTGTGTCCATTTTAATATAAAGTCATTCAGGGAACAGCTCCTAAGTATCACCTATATGGTTAAAACCTCCTATCCACTCTGTATGATTTAACTAAGATTAAAACTGTTGGTTTCTCCCCTTCATCTTAGCATATGAAGCCCTCTTTCATCTGGCTTCTCCCGAACTTTCCAGCTTTGGTTCCCACCTACCTCTGACCCCACTGTTTCCAACAGCTCTGTAGTTTCTCACACGTGGACACGTAACATGAAGTATGGCCTCTGTGACCCGGCTCAAATGGTTTTCTTTGCCTAAAGTTTTTATCTCTTAACCCCCCAGCCTAGTTAACCCCAATTCAACTTTCAGAACTCAGTTTAAATGTCACTTCCTCCAAGAAGACTTTTTTACCCCTCTCCCCACTTAGACTTCCTTACCTCCTTAAAATCTATGACTTTCTTGAGGACAGGAATGAGATCTGAATTGTTTTCATAGCCTTGGGATTAAAAACAGTACCTGACACCCAATAGTCTCAATAAATAACTGTTGAATGAAAACGTTTCAAGTACAGTGGTTGTTAACAACTCCTCAAGTAGCTCATAAGAAAACCAAAACATGGATGCAAATATTAAACA
Source organism: Balaenoptera musculus (assembly GCF_009873245.2). NCBI lineage: Eukaryota > Metazoa > Chordata > Mammalia > Artiodactyla > Balaenopteridae > Balaenoptera > Balaenoptera musculus. The sequence goes on from NC_045791.1 coordinate 43,291,899, forward strand.
TTGGTATAAGATGTATCACAGGATGGGATAAGTATATTAGCTTCCTATATCTGCCATAAAAATTACCACAAATGTGGTGTCTTGATACAGAAATTTATTCTCTCACAGTTCTGGTAACCAGAAGTCCAAAATCAAGGTGCAGCCCACACTCACTCCAGGGCCTCTGGAGGAGAATTCTTTGCCTGCCTCTCTCCTAGCTTCTGATAGCTGCTGGCAATCCTAAGTGTTCCTAGCTTTTAACTACATCACCCCAATCTCTTCCTCCATCATCACATTGACTTCACCTCCGAATGTCTTCTTCTCTGTGTGTCTGTCTTACAAGGATATATGTGATTGAATTTAGTATCCACCAGGCTAACTCAAGGTAAACATCTCTCTCAAGATCCTTAACTTAATCATATTCTTTACCTTATAAGATAACATTTACTCTTTTACCATATAGTGTAATATTCATAGGTTCCAGGGATGAGGATGTGGACCTGTGTTTTCAGAGGTACCATTCAAGTACAACAGGTGTCGGTTAGTGGGGTATCCAAGAAGATCCAAGAAAAGTCATGGAAATTCAGAGGAAGGAGGACAAAGGGTTGGAGTGATGTCCACAGAGCCTTAACACTTCAAAGTGTCAAGGTAATTTGCTATCATGCATATGAACCCTTTTGTTTTGGTAATGGCCCCTTTGAGGTAGCACAGTGATGCTGATCTCGTTGAAGAAACTAAGGAATGGAAGGAACATGTGCATGTTACAGAAACACTAGTGGTGGGGTTGCCATCGAAATTTAACTCTCCTCTCCTCTATCCTTTTTTTTTTTAACATCTTTATTGGAGTATAATTGCTTTACAATGGTGTGTTAGTTTCTGCTGTATAACAAAGTGAATCAGCTATACATATACATATATCCCCATATCTCCTCCCTCTTGCGTCTCCCTCCCACCCTCCCCATCCCACCCCTCTAGGTGGTCACAAAGCACCGAGCTGATCTCCCTGTGCTATGCAACTGCTTCCCACTAGCTATCTATTTCACACTGAGTAGTGTATATATGTCCCTGCTACTCTCTCATTTCGTCCCAGCTTACCTTTCCTCCTCCCTGTGTCCGCAGGTCCATTCTCTACATCTGCGTCTTTATTCCTGTCCTGCCCCTAGGTTCTTCAGACACTTTTTTTTTTTTTTAGATTCCATATATATATGTGTTAGCATATGGTATATGTTTTCCTCTTTCTGACTTACTTCACTCTGTATGACAGACTCTAGGTTCATCCACCTCACTACAAATACCTCAATTTCGTTTCTTTTTATGGCTGAGTAATATTCCATTGTATATATGTGCCACATCTTCTTTATCCATTCATCTGTCGATGAACACTTAGGTTGTTTCCATGTCCTGGCTATGCTTTATTATCTATACTTCGTTATCTTCCAAAATGAATTTGAGAGATTAAATGACAGACACAGCACAGAGCTTCTTCCCATTATTTAAGTAACAGTTTTTCATTTCTTCTTTCACTCCTGCTGAAGTTCTCTAGTGCAGATGCTAATTGCTACACACTGGACAAAAGGAACAGAGTAAGAAAAGCTGGGTGCTGCCCATAATCAACAAATATTGACGCAGCATCTGCCCTTTGCAATCCTATGGAATTTGGATTATTTTGAGGAATATGAAGATGAATTAGACATGCATTCATACTCAGGGAGCTAGCATCTCGTAGATGATGCAATCAGGTGACAAATTCAAGGCAGTGTGTCTTTAATGGTCCAGAGAAGATGCTGTGGGGAGTTAGAGCAAGAGAAAGCATTCCTGGCTAAAGGCATCAGGAAAGAATTCATGGAGCAGTTGGCATTTGAACGGGGCATTGAAACGAAAGTTCTTTACTAAGTAGAGCTGGAGGTGGAGAAGAGTGGGAACATGGGCAAAGGTAATGTAAGCAGAAAGGAGAATATATACAAAAGTGCAGAGGGAAAAGACTATGAATTGTATTGGGAAACAACAAGAGATTCAGGGTATATGCAAGAGAACAGTGGAAGATAAAAATGAAAAGGAAAATTGTGATATGTGGTCCTCGACTATCAAGGAAATGATAAGGAATTTATTAAATAGGCATGGAGCTGTTGTTAAAGATATTTTGAATAAAGAAAAGACATAATCAGAGTTGTTTGGGAAGATTACTCCGGCAGGGGTGTGAAAGATGTATTAGATGGCGGGGGAGGCTAGATGCTCAAAGATCACTGCAATAGTACAGCCAAGAGCTAAATAGGGGTCTTGATTAGGAAAGCAGCCATGTGAAAGGAACAGAAGAAGTGAGAGCAATTTCAAAGGAAAACTCAATAGGACATAATGACTTACTGGGTATAGGGGACTGGAGATATAGGAGGAGTCAGAGATGAGTTTAAGAAACGATAATGTGATCCAGTGATGTCAGGGGAAGAATTTGGAAAGTCAGAAGGGGGAACAAGTTTAACAGCAAAAATGATTAACTTCGTTTGCAGGTGTTAAATTTCAAGAACCAGCAGGACATAAAATAAAGATGCCAAGAAAAGACATGATTGGAATATAAATGCAAGAAACATTCCATGGAGAAAATAACTGAAGTCGTAGAGATTTATGACGTCACAAAGGGAGAGAGAGAGTATATCCTAAAGCTTAAGGAACATCCATAATTAATGAGTGGTGGAAGGGTAGAAGCTAGCCAAGAAGACCGGGACCAAGAAGTGATTTCACCAAAGAAGTAAGAAGAGTCCAAATGCTGAAAAAGAACAGAATTCAAGGCAGAAGGGGATTTCATGGAAGGGTCATCAATATCAAATATTGCAAATTTCAAAAATGTATTATCAAGGCACAGATTGCATCTGTGTTTAGGAGGTCGTTTTTTTTCAATGGGCACAGGGGCCAAATTGCAAGGGGATAAAGACTAATTGGTAATGAATAAGGCTTGTAGATAAATGATTCAAGAAGTTTAAGGGTAAAACACCAGAAGCCAATATCCGAGGAGGAATGGAGTCAAAAGAACGTTGATGTGTTTAGGTGTTTATTGCTATTTTTTTTTTCTTTTTAGAACAAATGGTTATATATACTCCAATCAGTGTTTAGTATCTAGTGCCTACCTTGTGCCCTTGTGCTCGCTGGTGAAATCCACAGATGATTAGAACTTGATCCTATGCTCAAGCAGTAAACAATTTAGTGGATAAACTAGAAATTTACATATGTTGCTCAACACAGAGTGGTAAGGACGGGATCAAGGTAAGTGGGAAGCTGTGGGAGCACCGGGGAGGGACTTAGCCTGGTCTGAGACAAGGGAGGCAATGGTGCCAAAGGACCCCCTGGACAGGGGCTGCCACGTGAGTCTTGAAGGACTAGGAGTTAGACTGGCCTGTTTCAATAAAAGAGTGGGAAAGAGAATACTTCATATGTTTTCTGCAAAGACAAAGAACTTTAACAGGAAAGAAAAGCAGAAGCTGATGAGAGAGTAAATAAAGGCAGTTGAGTTCTGAGATGGGAAAGGATGAGATCAAGCAGGCCAGTAAAGGAATTTGCCTTTCCTGGGAAAAGACAACAGGGAAGGAGACAGAAATTGATGAAGAAATGGGGTGACGTTCAAGCAGTAAAGAAAGAGGCAGGGGAGCCAGGGATTCTGCCTCGTTCCTCTTTGAACAATGGAAGGTCAACCATCTCCTGAGAGCAGGGTGGGGTCTGGGGAGGGCAGAGAAGTGATGATTACTAGATTAATAGTCTTTCATTCTTTTTAAATAAAAGCATTTATTTAAATCAAAGGTGGTGCGGGGCTCAGTCTCTTCCTAGTGCATATAGGGTGAGAAACAATTCAGCCAGAAGGTGCAGAGCTTGGGGTCTGAAGCCAGAGTACCTGGGTTGTCTTGTCTGTTCCTCATATTAGCAGCAGATGTGCAAGGCTTTATGATATAAATAATCTCTCTGTCTCTAGGTTTGCTCATCTAGAAATAGGACAAATAATAGTACTTAACTCACAGGTCTGTGATGAGGTGTCAAAGAATGAATACTTCTAAGGTACTGAGAACAGTGTCTGGCACATAACACATACTCAAAAATGTTAATTCTTATTAATATTAGACCAGTGCTATTTACTAGAACTTTCTGAAGTGGTGGAAATGTCCACTGTGCCCTCCCACACGGTAGCCACTAGCCACAGGTGGCCATTGAGCTCTGGAACTGTGGCTAGGGTAACTGAAATTTTAATTTTTACTCATTTCAATTAAAAAGCCACCCGTGGCCCTGCAGAAGAAGAGCAACCATTTTAAACAGGGTCTTATGGGTATGAAAAAAGACACTGAAGTCCATCCTCCAAGGACCCTAGTCCTCAAATAGAGTAGAACAGACCCAACCAAATAAAGATACGGTTGTAACTCCTAGGACTCAGCCTTATTTTGCTGGTGCTGATGATCTAAGATAGTACGGAGAGAAGATGTGCTCATGGCCCCTGTAATTCCAAAGGAGGTTTTAGTATCTGGTAGGATATTTGTTAGATAAACAAGAGGCAAGTGGCATATCCCCAGGTGAACAGAACAGAGGTTCAGCCAGCTTTCTGCTGAAGTGTGTCAGTTGAGAGCCATTTAGAAGGTCGACTGGAGCTCAAAAAGAAACCGAGAGCTGCTGCCAGATGTAGTCTTGAGCCCCGTTAATATCTGATGACAATGGAGTCATTTCACATCAGAGCCACTAAAAGAGCCAGTATCATACTCTGTGCGACAACATAAAACTCCAGTAGTCTGCAGTATTGATAAAACACAAAAGGAGAGAGGAGAAAGGTTATCAATGAATAATGCATTTCCTTTTGTGGAAGCAGGAGGAGAAGAAACAAACAGATCATTAATGGACTAAATGCGATTAGGGTCCACGGTAGAAGGGGGGCCAGCACCGGCTCCTGCCAGCAAGGTCACCAGCAAAGGAGGCTGCTTTGAAGTGGAAGAGGGGGCGGGGCAGTTTGTGATGGAGCTCTTTTTGAGCTGCTGCTTTTACTTTCCAGTATTTTCAAAACCTCTTCTGGAAGCCAAGATTGGTTGTGTTATCTCTCTGTTTCTAGAATAAAATAGCATAGTGGTGAAAACAGTGGATTCCTAAGAATTTATGAAAAGGTATGATCATATATGAAAAGCTTAATTAAGATGGTCGTGTGGGGGAATGAAGGATAAAGCAACTCAAATAAAACGACTGGAAGTAATTAAATAAAGCAAAAACATTCTTGAGCGTTGTCAAGAAGACAGACATGCAAAAGTTGCAAGTTGCCATTTGCTTTGTGCAATAAGGCACTTTCCTGTAGAGTGGCATACCTTGATCCTTTCAAAGTGAAATGTTTGAAATTCACTAATAGATTTCACTGTTTAGGGGAATTCTGTGTGTTTCATGTGTATGTACATTAAAACAACAACAGCAACAAAACAAAAAAATCCCTCTTTCTGGTATAAATACTGCTACCAAATCAAGGTCTCATTACAGGAACTTCTCTTCCTGTTCCGTAGAGCAGTTACAGGCTTTGGAGGCCAGCAGACCTGGATTCAAACCAAGCTCCACTTCTTATTGCCTATGTGATCTTGGGTGAGTTATTTTACCTCACTGAGCCTCAATTTCCGTAGCAGTAAAATGGTGGTAATAATACATATTCACGCAATGTTGTAGAATTGAATTCGATGAAGCAGCCTATACAAAATACCTAAGTGTGCCTGCCTCCTAGTACGGGCTTAATAAATGCTAGTTGCTCCTTCAGGAAGGGGTCAGGGCGTGCATTCCCCTGAGAGGCATCAGACTCCAAGGAAGCATGACACAGCAAAGAGCTGACTTGACTCCCATTTAGACACAGAAACTAAGAACTCTAAGATTCCTTCTCCCAGGAACCACACTTGTCCTGGAGGTTCTTTTAGGCCTTCAGGATAAGCCAGAGACTGGGAATAAAAGGCTCCTTCTGCCTCAGGCTCCAGATAAAGCCCCAACTCCTAGGAACTTCCCCTGAGGCTATTAGGACACTTGCTCAAGGTGGCTAATGCTAGCGTTGAACTGTGACCCACTCTGACCCCACCTGCCATCCCAACCTCCAGCGTCAGGCTACTGGTTCACACCTTGGATTCTCAGCTGCTCAGCTAAGCTTATTGTTCCCACCTAGGTTTTTGTTAGAGAAGGTGACCTGGAAGATTCATTAGCTCAGATTCCTCCTGGAACTCTCTAGGTCTTAAAGGAACCACCACCTTTGTACCTATGATGTTGGAAAGCATCCCCATGCCCCCATGAATCTCTGGTTCCCCCCAGGAGGGAGAACAATCTTCTAGCCTGACAAAAGCCCCCAAAGAAGAATTGTATCATCATGGAAATATATTCGCATCATCCTTAGAAATTTTGTGAGAACTCAAATTTTCCAGTCTTTCCTCTTCCTGGGGCAGAAACTTAGCATCAGGCTAGAATTCCAAAATATTTAGAAAATAGAGTAATATTGGGCTTCCCTGGTGGCGCAGTGGTTGGGAGTCTGCCTGCCAATGCAGGGGACACGGGTTCGAGCCCTGGTCTGGGAAGATCCCACATGCCGTGGAGCGGCTGGGCCCGTGAGCCACAATTACTGAGCCTGCGTGTCTGGAGCCTGTGCTCCGCAACAAGAGAGGCCGCGACAGTGAGAGGCCCGCGCACCGCGATGAAGAGTGGCCCCTGCTCGCCGCAACTGGAGAAAGCCCTCACACAGAAACAAAGACCCAACACAGCCAAAAATAAATAAATAAATAAATAAATAAATTTATTAAAAAAAAAAAAAAAAAAAAAAAAAAAAAAAAAAAAGGTGGAGGAAGGATGCTAAAAGCTGGCTTATCAATGCAAAGCAATTGCCAGGATTAATCCAGGGAATGTTGGAAAAGATACAGAAAGTGAAGCCCCCTTGAATATACACAAGGTCTCTCTACAGAGCAACCATCAACATGCATGTGTGGCTGTGATGCTGTAATGGTACAATGGCATGTCCTGATTTTAGGATCTGACCCCCAAGGACAAGCAGAGTCTCGGTGACACAGATCCATGGGGAGAAATTCCACTGGCCTGACCCTTGAGGATGAAACCTGGGGTTCTCATAAGAGTTCTATTAGGTAGCTCTCTTCCAGAATAGGACTCACTTTTAGGCCTTGGAATTCAGTTAGAGATGCAAAGATACACTTCCAGTCATCTAGGGCCTCTGTTCCATTTCTATCCTGTGCCTCCGCGCATTCTTCATAAGCATCCAAGAGGATCATCACCTCCCCAGCGGAGAGAATGAACAAGATGCTCAAGTCTAAGCTGCCCCCCACTCCCCACCTCCCGTCTAGAAAATTAATAAGAATCTGAGCCTTATGGGGATCCCACCACGAGTTATATGAGCGGGAAGAACACACCCATTTCCCTTTTTCTCCAAGTCCTCTTGGAAAAACGCATATAACGTCACAGCTGGCTTATCCTCATCAAGAAGACCTAGAATTTCGAACACTCTTGAGTTCCTTGTAAGAAAGCCCACATTCCTGTGAAATACAAATAACGACAGAGAAATGCCCTGAACTAAAACTTGTTTCCATTTGAAGGGAACTAGAACAAAAGGTCACTTTGAAATGTAACAGCAAGATAAGAAAAACAAAGAGCAGTCCAGATGTTCCATTTCCCTCTCAGTGATGAACGCTTACAGCACTTACAGCAGGTCTGACTGGACCTGACTGCAGGCCAGGGCTGAATCACAATAACAGAAAGCACCTGTTGATTCAAACCACCTGTACTCTAACTCGCTAGCCCTCCGGCCCCAGCTGGGCCTTTATCCCAGAAACACTGCCTCTTCCCCTTTGCTAATAGGATAGCATCATGAACAGCTGTGGTCAGAGTGATCTCCCGAAAAAGGATTAAAATGAAAGCCTCCGGACTCTTCCAAGGGTGTCTTGCTGTCACCCCACCGTCTCTGTACCCTAATAAACGCTCCTTGCCGCTTCTTCCAATCCTCATCTCCTTTCCCTTGCTTTGCTCTAGGAATTACAGTGGGACTTGTAGGGAGAGGGAAGCCACAGCTCATATTCCAAGGGGTTTGAGCTGGAAGAAGACACCAGCTGCGTCCCACCCACTTTCCCCCAACAGAAATCGTCTCTTTCCTCTACATCTCCGTATTTATTGCAATTAGTATCTGTGATGCACTTCATAAGCTCTATGTAGTAGAGTTCCCTAAGAACTATCCCCTTGAATTCATTGTTTTAAATACACATTTACAGAGATCTATTATGCCACATCAGTGTATTAAAATGTTTCCCTCCACGTGTAGTTTTCTAGAACATACGCACAGAATCTGCAAAACCTGTTCTCTGAATATTACTCATCTCTGGGCTCTAAGAACTCAAAACAGCCCCAAGGGCAATTGACAATTTCTTACACACAGCTCACCTGCAAAATCATTTTGTTTTAGAAATGAAACAGGGCAGTCTAGCCAGCGATTAGCTCAGAAGTGAATTATGTGTCTCTTGCCAAAGCTTGGCCCAATATCCCCCTTCTTACATTTCTTGGCGTTGTGTTTTTGCTGTTTTCTTTTCTTCTTGAAAATTATAGATATGGTAATTCACTTGCAATGCGCTGAGAATCTTAATCTGGCACCAGCGTTCCCGGTAAATTGCTTCCTTTTAGCGTGAGATAGGGCAGCTCGCACTTGCTGTGATGGATCAAACAGCCATTTTCATGCCTCTCCACAGTAACAAGCGGGAGCTTGAATTTTCTAACAGAACAACCATATTTCTGTCTCAGAGTAACAATCGAAAAGCACAACGGCTTATTTGGGAGCTGGAGGAGACAGAATCCCAACAACCCACCAAAGAATCCCAACAAATGACTCCAGTTAGCTTGGATATTTGTGTGGATAGGGGGAAAGGGAAGTACACAAAAGAAATCGTCACCTGTTTATTCTCTCTCGATCAGATTCTACCAATTCACTAGCTGTATGCAAGAGCCCTGAATTCTAATTGACCTCAGATGCTGGGCAGTGAAGGTTGGCCAGGATTGCCATCAGTCAGGACGTCAGAAGAAGATGCCATAACTTGTATTAATTCTCTCTCTTTTTCCTGTTTCTTAGTTTTTCTAATAAGGATGAGGCTAGTTGAGCAACTTCTTTAGGGTCACTTGATGTTCTCATGTAGGGGGTTTGGCTGTTGCGATGTTTGTCTACTGGGGATGTGATTGTAAGACCCAACCAGTCCTGGTAGACAGGACTCCCCTTGGTCTGCACCCACTTGCCATGTGTTATTTCCCAAGGAAATGAGCAGCCTGTATCTCTCTCATTTAGAGCAAACTTCCTGAGCCAAACAAAGGACAAGCCTCTTGTTAATCAAGGGCTCCACAGTCTGAACAGCTGTGCTGATAAAAAAGAAAACACTTTTTGCATCATACGCCTAGTGTAAGGGCCTATGTGACATCCGTGCAAAGGGGCCTATTTCCAGTGTGTCCTGTATTTTCAGCAAGGCAATGAGAATCTCAGACAGGACAGGCTGTGCAACAGGCCAGCGCAGTGTATCTCTTACGTCATCCTGAGCTTTTTCCAAGCAGCGGCTATTTCTAATGTGTGAGAGATAAGCCTTTGACCCTTTCTGCTTGTCATTTTTGATGTTTTGATTCTGGTTACCAAATTAGCAATTAGGCCACCTTAGGAGGACCTGCTATTGCTGTGGTCCCCGACTTTTTTTGGCTTGCCTGTTCTCATTATTCTCTAGGTTGCCAGATAGAAAACTGCTGGGGTTTCCTCTGAGCTAGACAATGACCTAACGTGTAGTCACTGCCCACCCTTGTTCCCTCTCCCATGCAATGTTTATTGCTGCCCTGTTGGCACACCCCCAGCCTGCCTCTACTATTACTTATTCTGAAAGCCAGTCAGAATCTTCACATTTCCGAGAGAAATGCCCCCTCTTGTGGTGGCTGCTGAATACTGCAGTTCTAGCTTCCAGCAGGAGCGCATAAAATATCAGACAACCTCCTGCACATAGACCTGTGAGGATACTAGGAACTCTAGTCAGCCGAGAGTGTAGAAAGTTGTGACATCTTGCTGTGAGAGTTAAGTCTTCTCTAACTGCATCAGGCTTTCAGATATATTTTGAACCACATGAAATTGCCGATAGTCAAGCTTTTTTATTCTATAAAATGGCAATTTCATACAGCTCAATGTAATACATAAAGATAAGCCAGGCAGGGAAACTTCTGCCAGCTTCTATGGTTTTAACTGAGCCCTATGAATACCAGCCAAGAATGGAAATCCTTTCTATTCTAGTAACTACAGTGAGAATTTTTAAACACAATAAATAAATACTTTTCAAGCCCTGAATGCTAGATATTTTGCCAAGCTCTGAACATAACCTTCTCATGTTTCTTGGTCATTTGGCAGTGATTATAAAAAGCAGGCATCCCTAGATCTGTCATTTATTTGTTAAGGAGCATTTGCCAAATAAATGACAAAACTACCTCTACCCCAGCACAAGTAGCTGGTATTCTGAACAGGCTTCTTTACCTGAGGCAGAGCAAATACGGTAATGCTAAATGGAGTGCCACATCTTTCTCATAGATGTGATTATTTTTGTAAGTGCATGATTTATTTAGGCACTTTATTTAGGCTTTTTAATATGAGAAATTAAATAGTGTGTGATGAATTATGTTAAGCAATCTTTTTCATCATGCTAACAAAATCTTAAAATAAAATTTTGTTTAATTATTCAATATTCAAAATCACTGTTGTCAGTGGAGCATCTGTAACCTCATATCAGACAGTCTTTACAATAAATAAAGAGCTTCTAGAAATTAATGAGAAAAAAAGACCAAAAATTCAGTATGGCAAAGATAATGATCAGACAATTCACGTGTTTTTTAAAAAATGGCTGTAACATATGAAAAAAAGCTCAACGTTACTCAAACTTAGAGCAATGAAAATTAAACCTACGTTGAGATATCATTTCCGCTTCTCAGAATGGCAAAAATTAAAAACTTTGTTGACACACTCTTGGCAAAGTTATGAAGAAACAGGCACTCATAACATTTCTGGTATAAGTATAATTTGGGGTACACTTCCTAGAAAAGTCAAGTAAGCAAAAACTATCAACTGCATAAATATATATACACTCCAGGCCCTGACAACTTTCATGTCTGGTAGATATAGTCTACAGATAGGCTTGCACAAATATAATATAATATGTATAAAAATGATATTATTTGCAGATTACATATAATAGCACAAAATTTCAAACAACATAAAGTCAGGAAGAATACAGTTACATCACTAATCATCAGGGGAAAGCAAATCAAAACCACATTGAGATATCTCACATCTATTAGGATGGCTATTACCAAAAAGACAAGAAATAACAAGTGTTGGTGAGGATGTGGAGAAAAGGGAACACTTGTGTACTGTTGGTGACAATGTAAATTGGCGCAGCCATTGTGGAAACAGTCTGAAGCTTCCTCAAAAAATTAAAAACAGAACTACCAGCAATTTAGAACTAATCAGCAAAATAGATTTAGAACTGATCCAGCAATTCCACTTCTGTGACAAATGAACAGATAAAGAAAATGTGCTATAAATATATGCAATGGAATATTATTCAGCCATAAAAAATGAAATCTTGCCATTTGTGACAACATGAATAGACCTTGAGGGCATTATGTTAAGTGAAATAAGTCAGAGAAAGACAAATACAGGCATACCTCATTTTATTGAGCTTCATTGTGCTTTGCAGGTATTGTGGGGGGGTTTTTTGTTTTTTCTTTTCTACAAATTGAAGGTTTGTGGCAACCCTGCGTCGAGCAAGTCTATCCGTGCCATTTTTCCGGCAGCATTTGCTCACTTCATGTCTCTGTGTCATTTTGGTAATTCTTGCAAATTTCAAGCATTTTCATTATTATCATATTTGTTATGTTGATCTGTGATCAGTGAAATTTGATGTTCCTATTGCAAAAAGATTACAACTCTCTGAAGGCAAAAATGTTGGTTAGCATCTTTTTTGCCATAAAGTATTTTTAAATTAAGGTATATACATTGGTTTTTTTAGACATAATGCTATGTCACACTTAATAGACTACAGTATAGCGTAAACATAACTTTTATATGCACTGAGAAACCAAAAAATTTGTGTGACTCCCTTTATTGCAATATTCACTTTATTGTTGTGGTCTGGAATCAAACCCACAATATCTCCAAGGTATGCCTGTATATACAAATATCAAATCATTATGTTGTATACCTGAAACTAATATAATATGTCAGTTATACCTCAATTTTTTAAAACTTTTAAAAAAAAGAATACAGTTAAATAAAAGTACCTCCATATAATGGAATATTATGCAGCTAAGAAAAAAATAGAAAGCTCTCCATGTAGAGCTATCTCCAAGATAAATTACTTGAAAAAATCAAAAACAAGGTAAAAAAATATGCATAAAATGCCACTTTATAGTTACAGAATTCTTTTTTTTGCTTTATAAACATAAATAAACTCTAGAAGGATACCCAAAAAAGTAATAACATTGGTTAATGAAAAAGGCAGATTGTGGGAAGAAAACATTTCACTACACTCTTATGGGGAAAGGAGGAATATATGAAAGCATCACATATACAAACATTAAATGTAATAAATCATTTATGCCAGTAGGTTCAAAAAGAATCCCTTCTTTTATCTTCAACAAATGTAATGAATTGTGTGTTGATGTGTAGGAAGAGTGTAAGTTAAACTGTTTAAAAGCTGCATTAATACTTATTCCTTACTGCCAAACCCCTTGTCTGAGCCCAACAAGCTAAGGGTGTTGCTTTCCCACACACTGACGATAACAGAATTTGAGATGAAGTAGAGGCCCTGACCCCGAGATAAGAGCTCTGCTGAGTGCCTGGCTTTTCTTCAAGACCTCGAGCCACGTTTAGCATGAGCCGATGTCCAGCAGCAGGCTAATGAGTCAGCGTTGCTTCTTTCCGTGTGAAATGAGTTTAACTAATACTTAAATAATTTAAAAGACACACAGTACTCAGTCTTGCTGAGCCTTTTTCTTCCTTGACTGCCAATATCCACACATTCATTCATAATTATGAGTACCTACTGCTAGGTGCTATTCTGGGGGTGTCGGAATAGACAGTCCATGAGTACCCCAAAAACACAGTAGCTTGAACGATGTACATTCTAGGGTCCAGACTTACCCCCGGGGCCAGCTCACTCCTTGTTGACCACCAAGAAGTTGAAATTTAGTTATTTATTGCTTCAGGGTGAGATGGCATAAATAAGCCCACCTACAAACACAGAACGGAATCAAGTCAAAGGGAAGGACATCATCAGGGGATTGTTGAGCTTGGCAGTGCAATAAGTGGTTCTTAGACCTTTTTGTTCCTAAGAACGGTGGATTTTTAAAACTAAACACATGCACGTACATCACTGACTAGCTGTGTGACGGGGCAGCTGTTTTCACACTCTGACTTCCCTTATCTGTCCTCTGAAAAATGAGGGAGCTTGGGTTAGAGCAGCGTTTCTCAACCTTTTTTCATTATCACCTCCCCACACCGCCCCCCAAGAAGCCTCTTTAGACTCTTTTTTTCTCCAATCACCTTCCACCATAAAATGTTGATACCACACGTATACTGCATATAGTGTATGTACCATGTGTATATCTGTGCATTACATGTAAAAAGTCCCTTTTTGCCCCCTGTGATGATTAGTTTCAATGTGGGAACTTGACTGGGCTAAGGATGCCCAGATAGCTGGTGAAACATTATTTGGGGGTGTATCTGTGAGGGTGTTTCTGCAAAAGGTGAGTACTTGAATCCTTAGGCTGAGTAAAGAAGGTCTCCTCACCAATGCAGGTGGGCGTCCTCCAACTCGCTGAGGGCCCGAATAGAACAAAAAAGGCAGAGGAAGAATGAATGTGTTCCCTTTACTTGAGCTGGGACGTCATCTTCTCCTGCCTCATATGTTTACGCTCCTGGTTCTCAGGCCTTCAAACTAAGACTAAGTTACATCACTAGCTTTCCTGTTTCTCCAGCTTTCAGACAGTAGATGGTGGGACTTCTTGACCTCCATAATCACGTAAAGCAATTCTTGTAATAAATCTCCCTTTATAATTATCTATCTACCTACCTCTCTTTCTATCTATCCATTTGTTCTGTTTCTCTGGAGCACCCTGATTAACACAATCCCTAAGAACCAAATTTTGCCCAGATTGAAAATGCATGAATTATATCCCCAAGAAGGATCCTCAAGATTCCTTCTAATTGTAAAACTGAGGAAGCGGTGCAATGCAGTGGGGAAATGTGTGTACCTAGGCACCAGATCCTGACTCTACCACATCTTATCACATGACCTTAAATAAGTTATGTCACTTATCCTCACTTGTTAAACAAGTGTAATGATATGTCTCATGGGGTATCTCACTGGCTACAGCAAAGTGGGTAAAACCCCTAGCACTGGACCTGGCACACTGGAAGCAACCAATAATTGGCACCTTTTCATTTGTTTGATTAAAACAAATCTAAACAGGACATCTGTATATCTAAAAGACGAAACACTGATCACAGTAACACATGCAATACTTGTAATCAATGAGTCAAAAACCTATAACATGCTTTCGCATGTGCCAGGAATGTAGCCTTACCCCAAATGCTAGCCTTACCATGACTTCAAAATTCTCTCCGGCTTTCAAGACCAACATCAAATGTCACCTACTTCAATGAAACTTTCCCCAGTTTTACCAAATGTAAATCTCCCCATTGTTTCAATTCCTATAGTGTACTCTGTTCACAGCACAATTAAGGTGTTGAAAACATTCTGCTTTGTAGTTTATATAGATTTTAAGTATCTTAAGCATGGGAACTCTGTTTTATTCCTCTGTGTTACACACACACTCACACACACACTCAACATAATAGATTTTCAGTATTTGTTCAATAAATGAACTAATGCTGCAAAGTTGGATCCCAAAGATCAAATGTAACAGTAGCACGTACAGACAAAAGGAAATTAATCGAATTAATATCTATGTTAACACGATGACCTAGAAAAGGAACTAAAATATAGATAGAATTGAGTTTGGTTTTGTCATTATTTATCCCTAAAATCCTAAACATGAATCCCAAGTAAGAGCTCATCTTTTCAAATTGCAGAAATTAGTGAAAAGTCTTTCTGCTAATAGTCAATTTATGAGACATATGAATTAAAACAGGCTATTCCAGGGAGGGTTAGGCTGCTTCTTAATATGTATCGAACTTGATTCCTACTAAAATTGCACAGAGTATCTGTGTAACATGCAGACAGTTTTCTGGATCTCCTATTCTATTACTATTACTAATGGTCATTTTTGATCACACTCCTGCTTCAGGTGGAGGAAATTCTGTGATAAAAGAAGCACATACGTCAAATGTAATAGCAGAAAGCAAAGAGAAGCCAGAAAGAGAGAGTGACTAAGTGAAGCATTTGTTTTTTAGACCCTATGATGTTTTAAGCATATACCTAATGCTTTTTACACATGCCGAATAACCAGGCTAATTAAAAAGCCCATACAGCTCTTGTTAAAATCTGTTCAAATTTTTTGGAGCACCTGTTACAACAGAATGCCCACAGACTTGATAGTTTAGAGCCAAGACACCTGCTACCTTATGTCTCACAGTATGTTCAGTTTTATACTGTTAGCAAAAAAAAAAATAAACACTTTTTGACATTAGCAATCTCATACAAATGATATGAAATAGTCAGGAAAGAGTGATAGTTTAACCCTTCCGGTACTGCTCTGGGAAACCCTACCCTTTCTCCTCTAGGAAATGGATTGCGATGGTTTGCCCATGAAACTTTTAAAATCATCCCTAATCATGCAAGGTTTTCTAAAGAGTCCAGTATCTTCTTGGACGTATGGAACAGTGGAGCAGGGAATTTTCTAGTTAAAAGAAGTTCTCAGTGAAACCCCCTAAAAAAGCATATCACTGTTTTGACTTTGTAAAATTCCAAGGCAGGTTTTACTATTATTATTCCTGGTGAGAGTTTTACTAGAACATTATCTGAAAATGCATTTCATTTTGAAGGAGAAATATTATAATAATTTTCCACAGTTAAGGAATTTCCTTTTTTGTTCTTTTTAATTTATTTATTTTATTTATTTATTTTTGGCTGTGTTGGGTCTTCGTTGCTGCATGAGGGCTTTCTCTAGTTGCGGCGAGTGGGGGCTACTCTTTGTTGCAGTGTGCGGGCTTCTCATTGCGGTGGCCTCTCTTTGTTGTGGAGCACGGGCTTGTGGCTTGCAGGCTCTAGAGTGCAGGCTCAGTAGTTGTGGTGCATGGGCTTAGCTGTTCTGAGGCATGTGGGATCTTCCCAGACCAGGGCTCGAACCCGTGTCCCCTGCATTGGCAGGCGGATTCTTAACCACTGCACCACCAGGGAAGCCCTAAGGAATTTTCATAGTCCAGACATGTGCATAGGAACATTTAAATATCTCTTTTAGATTCAATTTTATCATTTATAAACAAATCTTATAAGGATAATGTAAGAACGGTTTTCAAGATTCATAATTTCCAAATGCCTGCCATTTCATCTAAAGTATTTAAGTCCCTTGAGGTCCAGAACCGTGTCTCATTTGACTGCTAGCCCAGAGTTGCACAATAGAGTGGACAAATATTTCACCTTGATAGAAAACTTTTTCAATTTTATGCTGTCACAGTTTAGAATTTAATTCATGTTAATTACATTTCCATTAAGAAAATCTGCCTTTGATCTGGCAATGCCACTTCTAGAATTACGTCCTACAGTAAAATCACACATATATAGAAAGACTTAAATACAAGAATATTATTTCCAGGACTGTCCATAAAACAAAAGATTTGAAACAACGTGAACACCCATTGATAGAGAACCAGGTAAATAAATTATGATAGATCAATACAATAGAATACTATGTAGTTGGTTAGTGAATAAAGCAGATCTGTATATAATGATTTGAAACAATATCCAAGATATACTGTTAAGTGAAAAACAAAGTGTAAAAGCAGACAAATACACTCACAAAAACACATTTGAAAATTCATAGCAATATGGAATATCTTTGGAAGGAAACACAATAAACTGACAAAGGTGGTTATCTCTGGGGGGAGGAATTCAAGGGTTAGGGAACAAGGATGGGAGGAACACTTTTCACGAAAAAATCCTTTTGTAACTTTAGCTATTTGTATTACATATACATCTTACCTATTCAAAATATCTTAAGATAAAAATTAAAATAATCCGTTAAATTTGGGAGAAAAAAGGTGATACATCACAGGCATACTTTACTATAACATAATACCCTGAAGTATCAATACTTCTAAATTTCCAGACCGTTACGTAGTTAACTCCAAATCAGTATTTAACAATATAAATCACAATTTAATGTCTAATTATCATGACGAAAACAGCTTTTGAATGTTGAATGTGTATAGCTGTGTTCAAATACAGGCTGTTTTGACTTTTAACCAACATACCAGAACTGGGAGTGATTTTGTTGCATAATTAGAAAACAACCTAGAATATATTTTTCTAAGATGTTTTTAAAGATAACGGGAAGCATTTTTAAATGTTCAAGAGAAGAGATGTTTTAGTTCCTGGACATCTATCAGAAGAGAAAAGCAGAATTCTGTTTGTACCTGGGCACCATAGTTCAGCACGCACCTTGTCGTTGTGTGCTGGAAGCATCCCAAACCAGGGACTCCTGGGGCCTGTTTCCTAAAATGGGCAGGAATGGATCCTGTGACTTCTCCAAGGCTTGCAACTGCAAAGCCATATGTGGTGCAGAGCCCTGTAAATCCCCATACCCATAGTCAGGACCCGCTCTGGGCAATATATTGAAGCAGATGACTTACCTTCAGCCATCTTTCTTCCCTTCATAGAAAGGGGTTTCAGTCTTTCAAAAACAACTTTTCCACCCTGAAGAGCCCTGCAACAACCAGCTCTCCAAAACCATCAGCTGAACACGCTAAAATTATAGTATACTTAATGTTTCTTTACATTTGAAAAGAGAAGATAAAATTATTTGGAATTAGCATAAGAAGTAGACTCTGATGAAAAAATGTCAGGCTTTAGTCAGACAGTTTGAGGAGGATGAATGAGGAAAGACAATCGCACCAAGTCAGCCATCCAGCCTTCTTGGTCAACGAAGGATTGACTTGAAGAATTCACATTACCCTCTCATGCAAGTAGCAATGCCACGCTAGGCATCAGTAGTGCTTACCGGATAGTTTCTCTTACCTAGGTGTTTCCACTTTTTAAATTACCCCCCGGACTATGAGTAGTGTGTATCTCCAACATTAATAGTGATTCAACCTATACACCTGCGTGCCATTCAAACAGTTGAGTTTTGTTTTGAGAACATCCAGGACATTTAGAGAAGCGCTCCTTTGGAGCCGGGATGGTGTTAGTCATGAGAATGATTGTTTAGCATCAGCAAGTGATAGAGGCACCCATGTGCTCTTTAAAGACTTTATTTTATGTGTAATACAAGGGGCCCTCTACAGCGTGGAACCTGCGCGGAGGCCACTTCTGCCTGGGCTAAGAGCTGTGCTGCTGAAGGCCCGTTGCAGTGATGCTGAGAGACATTCCAAGAGGGATTAAGCCACTTCTAGAAATTCGTCAGGAGGCATTTTGCCAACCCCCTTTTCACTTTACCTGTTCATCATCAATTATTTATATTGTAAATATAATAAGGTAAACAAAAGAAAATAGTACTATTTAGCACATATATTCTCAAGCTTTGATACAAGTATTTTACATGCATTAGCATATTTAATCCTGACAACAACCAATGAGGTAATCTTACTAGTCCCCCTATTATAAATGAGAAAATTGAACAACCAGGTCCTACTGTATAGCACAAGAAACTATATTCAATATCCTGTGATAAACCATAGCAGAGGCCTTCCCTGGCACAGTGGTTAAGAATCCGCCTGCCAATGCAGCGGACATGGGTTTGATCCCTGGTCCGGGAAGATCCCACCTGCCGCGGAGCAACTAAGCCCGTGCACCAAAACTACCAAGCCCCGCAATGAGAAGCCCGCGCACCACCACGAAGATCCAATGCGCCAAAAATAAATAAATAAAACAAATAAAAATTTTTTTAAAAGTTATTTAAAAAAAACCATAATGGAAAAGAATGTTAAAAAGAATGCACATATATGTATAACTGAATCACTTTGCTGTACAGCAGAAATTAACACAACATTGTAAATCAACTATCCTTCAATAAAAAAGAAAATCGAGACACACGAAGGTTAAGTAACTTGCTTCAGGTCACAGAGCTGATAAGGTGGAGCCAGTACTTAAAATGAGGAAGTACTAGAGCGTTCACTCACAGGACATAAATTAGTCACGATCTTTTTATTTTACAACGTTCTCCTTCTTCAGTTCTCAATTTTGATTTGCTTTTTGATCACTTATAAAATAATTTTTTAAAGTAAATTTTGAGGAGCATGTAGAGAATGTTGAAAGCGCTTGGGTTCAAATCCTAGCTCCACCACTTACCAACCGCATGACCTTGGAATGCTCACTCTGTAAAGCAGAGAGAGTCATAGTACGGCTCTTATAGTGTTAGGATAAGGAATAAATGAGTTATTCATGTAAAGCACTCCTAATAGTAAGTGCCATGTAAATATTTGCTTTTGTTGGTATTGTTGTTAGGTACGGTTTATTTTCTGAGCTCTCCAATAGGATAAAAATAGTACCTTCCTCAGAGGTTTACTGAGTATTAGATGAGTTGAAATATGGAAGGCATTGAGCACGATGCCTGACACCAAGTAAATTCTGTTTGCTATTATATCATCACCGTTATTTATTATTCTTATTCTTATTACCTGTGGTGTATTTTCTGAGCCTCCCAACACAGGAGAAAAATCCTTTCATTTCTTTCACTCGCGAATAAAAATTCAGCTCAATATAAATAGTTGGGTTACTGCTTTGAATGCTTCAAAATTTTTACAAACAAGTGGGGCTCATCCCGACGTTTTGCTTTTGTTTTGCCCGAGCATACTGAGGCATGAGGCACACCCCCAGGAGTAGCAGCAGGGCCTATTGATATATTTGAGACTATGTAGATGGTGAACAGAAAGAACAAATAGGGGAGAGAGGGGAGAGAGAGTTAAACACGAAAGAGAAATAAAGAAGGATGAAAAGAGTGAGGTTTGGAGGAACTGTGACGAATGAAATTCCTAGCAGCTGTTAAGGAATTAACTTTAGCAAGGAAGAGGAGCACATCTTCCTCTGTAAAATGAGGTAAGAAAGTGCTGAGAATGTTGGGAAGTTGGCAGGTTTGCTGATGGAATGTGCGGAAATTTCTCTCCCGTGACCTCAACTTCCCCTACAAAATAGGAAGTGAAGTCATCTGCTGGTAGTGAGGGTGGAAGTGGGGAAGTCTGGGTTTTGAAGAAGAGAAGAGAGGAAGTTTGAAATAGTGGTTGTGGGGAAGGAGAGAGACGATGGGCAGTGCTGAGGGCCTATATGACTTTACTGTGGCTCAGCAGACACGGTGTGGTTGTGTGGTTTCCTTCAGCCGTGCTCAGAAATGCTGTATGGGCACAGCCAAGACATCTGGGTGGGGATTTTGCAAGGCTGTTGCAATGGAAGGAAAATAGAAGTTTGACGATATTGACAAGACATAGGATGAGGTGATAAACCATCTAGATTAAGCGGAGGAGGAGGAAGATGGAAAGGAATTATAGGGGAGGAAGTGGGGTTTATCTGGGAATGTCAGTGTGATTAAAGAATGGATTAGGTGGGAATAGCCTAGCATGAAGTTGCAAGGCCATGTAATTACAGTCAGGGATTAGTAAACGGTACAGTACAGGTTTGAATATAATATTTCAGAAGTTAGCAGTTCTGGATAATGACAACATCGGGGTGCTGACCTGGGGGGTTGGGAGGGAGTGTTGATGAGGAGCAAAAGTGAAGGTTCCTGGAGATGAAAAAATTTTAAAAACCAAGAGTCCAGGCAACTGGATGATGTATTAGTTTACTAAAGCTGCCATTACAAAGCACTAAGACTGGGTGGCTTAAACAGCAGAAATTTATTCCCTCATAGTTCTAGAGGCTAGAAATCCGAGAACACGGTGTCAGTAGGGTTGGTTTCTTCTGAGGCCTCTCTCCTCAATTTTTATGTGGTTGTTTTTCTCCCTATGCTCTCATATCGTCTTTCTTCTGTGTGTGTCTATGTCCTAATCTCCTCTTCTTGTAAGGACACCAGTCATACTGGATTAGGGCCCATCTCAATGATCTGTATTCACCTTAATTACTCATTAAAGACCCCGTCGTCAAATACAATCATATTCTGACATACCAGAAGTTTGGACTTCAACATATGAATTTTGGGAGGACACAATTCAGCCCATAACAGATGGGCCACCCACAAAAGGCTGAAGGCACTCAAAATGATGGTACCCTGCAAGGTAGAGACGAAGAGGGTGAACGAGGTACTAAACTCTTTAGCGATTAAGGGATTGGCTAATCGGTTCTGCTGTTTCATAGAGGCCATGTCTTCTTACGTATTACTTAGGCTTCCAAACCTTTTTCTTCTTGCAGTATTTTTTTCATAGACCCAAAACCCATGTTAATTTTTTTGTTGTAGTGTTCATGCTTGTCTTTTGCCAAAAGACAAGCTGTGTGGCTTGCACAGTCCTATCCACTTGGGCATCGGTATGATCCCCTCATTGACTATGTAGCTAGAGATGTGGCTGATGTGAAGAGTGCCTGGCCATGGCCGATGTCTGACAGATATTCAACTTGTGTGACGGTGCTAGACTGAGTGAGAACCACCCTCATCCCACGGCTAGACTCTCTGACACACTGAACATAGAGAGGACAAAAAACAAAGCCAAATCTACAACACACACACACACACACACACACACACACATTTGCTAGAACTGTTCAAACTTTCCCATTTTCTGCCCTTCTTTGTCATAATAAAAATAATATCTACCTTCTATTGAACAAAGCATCGTACCAGGCCCTGTGCTTTGAGCTCTACATTCATTATCTCATTTAATACATATAGTAACCCCAAATGAGGAAATTGAGTAAAGACAGGTTAAATAACCTGCCCAAAGTCACCCAGCTGGTAAGTGGCAAGTCTGTCTTGCCCTTAGGTACCTTACACAACTACCTTGCTTTATGTGTGAGGGCCGGACCTCCCTAGATGCAATGACATACCACCAATCCCATTTCCTGCCAGGATGTTTATGAACTGATGTAGCAAGTGGGAATGAAGGAAAAATGTATGCCTCAAAAAGCACTTATGCTGTCCTTTTTTTTTTTTTAAATACTTTGCTTCCAGCATTTCTTTTTTTTTTTAAAGGAATTCCTTTATTTTTATTATTTATTTATTTATTCATTTATTTTTGGCTGTGTTGGGTCTTCGTTTCTGTGCAAGGGCTTTCTCTAGTTGCGGCAAACAGGGGCCACTCTTCATCGCGGTGTGCGGGCCTCTCACTATCGCGGCTTCTCTTGTTGCGGAGCACAAGCTCCAGACGCGCAGGCTCAGTAGTTGTGGCTCACGGGCCCAGCTGCTCCGCAGCGTGTGGGATACCCCCAGACCAGGGTTCGAACCCGTGTCCCCTGCATTGGCAGGCAGATTCTCAATCACTGCGCCACCAGGGAAGCCCTATGCTGTCCATTTTTTCCCAGTTGTTCTAAACCCCAGATCAATCACTGACCTGAGGGCAGTGGAGAAATACATTGCTTTTTACCTTCTTTCAGCTTAGCTGTAATATTCTACTGCAGGAGGCAAAGATTAGTTAGGTCACAAATTGGTTTTTTCAATTTATTTGGCTTGTGATAATGGGTAAATTCTTCACAGGTTTTAGCAATAGATTATCTGTCAGTTTTAGGTTTTTTGCATGAGGTAATGTGAGGTATTGTCTTTTTGTCAATGTTTCATAGACATTTTAGTGTGAGATTGACAGAAACTGAATCTGGGGCTAATATTTGCGTGCCATTTTGTCATAGAGTTTATACCCCCCTTTTTAAACTCTTTCTTTATTAAACTTTCTACAATCTCCAAAAATCATTGAGTCATTGGCAATTCAGTATTTGAAGATGCTAAGCTAAGGCTGGGAGGGACATTTCTGTTAAATTATAATGAGAATCCACCTACCCATTAATTAAGTAGGTTTTTCCTCTCTACAGACACTTTGGACTTTAGGGATTGGGGATGAAAGGATTCAGGCAGAATACAGAGGATAATTTCTTGCTCTGGTAATTTGCCTTTTCAACACTCACTCTGTTTGACTTGGGTTCAAATTTAAAAATTCATGAGACACAGAAGACTTCACCCATTTCCAAATTTACTTTGTTTTAAGAAAGCATCAGGGGCTTCCCTGGTGGAGCAGTGGTTGAGAGTCTGTCTGCCAATGCAGGGGACACAGGTTTGAGCCCTGGTCTGGGAAGATCCCACATGCCGCGGAGCAACTGGGCCCATGAGCCACAATTACTGAGCCTGCGCGTCTGGAGCCTGTGCTCCACAACAAGAGAGGCCGCGATAGTGAGAGGCCCGCGCACCACGATGAAGAGTGGCCCCCGCTTGCCGCAACTAGAGAAAGCCCTCGCACAGAAACGAAGACCCAACACAGCCATAAATAAATAAATAAATAAATAAATAAATAAATAAAAAGAAAGTCTTAAAAAAAAAAGGAAAGCATCAGAACAAGTAACAGCACAGTATACAAATAACATGTAGCAGAGGTCTCATGGCTCCTGGACACAGCTCCCAATGTCCCCGTCCCTAGATACTTGGGACAGGCATGGTCACGGTGACAGATGAAGTTGAGTAGACACTGACTCACCCTCTCAGCTCAAGGAAGCCATCAGTTCTGAGGTGGCTTCGGCGTTTATGCCTAGCTAATAATGCAGCCCTCTCAGGGGGTCGGAACTCATGCCCATTCCCCGGTACAACTGCATCTCATCAATACAGGATACCCGCTACTTGAACAATCTCAACCACGAGGTGCAGGTGCCCGGTTTGGTATGTAACAGGATTCTCATTTACTTGGGATCTGGCAGACGGAAACTCCTAACAGTTTCTTGAGTCGCGTTGCAAGAAGGATAAGACCAAGAGTCCAAACCACAGGCATCCTGAAGTTAATGAGCAAGAACTTTATGTGAACCCTTTCCCCGAGCCTGCAGAGCCAACTATAAAAACAAGTTCCCATTATCCAAAAGTTAACTTACTTTACAGGAAGCACTTTTCATTTTTCAAAAGACAAATACACCTCTTAAAAAAACAGAGGGAGAGGAGAATTTCAATTCCTGAAATTCATTTTCCTTTTTTTAAATAAATAAATATTGGCTCTCTAACCCAAGACACATTTTATTCTAACTAGCGTACTCCCTATCAAATGAACATCCAGAAACGTTGTAATTGGGATACAGTTTGAGGGAATCTAATTGATCAGAAAAACCTATGAAAAACCAGACACATACATTCATTGACAACTCATTTCTGCTGTTTTGCTAATCTTATATCAAGGAAGATATTGCCCATGATATAGATACTTTTATTTCTATATGCATGTACATGTGGGTATGGGCAAGGAACATTATATTGTTTAATCTATAAAGCATATAATAGCTTTCTTTTATAACCTCTTGTCCTCAACCATCTGTTATAATTATTTATCCTGAAAATAATGTAATAATTATATATAACCTAAATTTTAAAATATTCTTGGGGAAAACTTTATTATACCTTAAAATTCTTATTATTTTGACACATTTCATTGCTAAATAAAACTTTTAATTTAAGCTAAGAAAACTAATTGGTATCAGATACTAAAAGTTCTTGTAAGTTGTTGAAAGTGTTAGTTCTGGGAGTAGCATTTTTATATTTTTTGTATTGATTTGCCTTTGAGACAAACTGCAACAAGAAAGCAGGTGATAAGCCTTTGTTAATGCCTCTGGGAGAAAATGCTGTACCTACAGACTACTGTTGATAAACAGATTTTGAATTAATTAGTTCTGCATAATTATGTGAGCCATCAAGTCTCTAAAAGCAAATGTAACTGGTCTTATATTGCTTTATATAGAAAGAAGAAAAGAAAAAAATTCTGTTGCTTTATAATTTACCTTTTTTAGAGTGTAGTTCTAATTTTTTTAAAGGAATAATTAAAATTTTAAATGGCATGTGTTCCAGGCATATTATATATTTATAAACTCAGAATTATAAAATGAGATAAGAGGGGATTCACTTTTTATATATTGTTACCATTAGTGGTAGAACTGGGACTCAGAGCATGCTCTGATTCCTGTCTCATACTTAGTAGAAGTTACATTTTGTTACCAGAAAATACCAAAGTGAACATCTCAGGAAAAATAGCCTGTGGAATTCCCTGGCAGCCCAGTGGTTAGGACTCCGCGCTTTCACTGTCAAGGGCCCGGGTTCAACCCCTGGTCGGGGAACTAAGATCCCACAAATTGTGCAGTGTGGCCAAAAGAAAAGAGAAAGAAAAATAGCCTGACAATAAAATGGTAGAGCTTTCAGTAAGATACTTTTAAGGATTTTGTCCACAGATCTACAATTGCAACAAAAAAAATTTTAAAGAAAATCATTTGAAGAAAAATACTTAAAGAGTAATAAGCAGGGGAAAACTGCAGATATTTCTGAGAGACAAAAAAAGAAGCCTCAATAAATGGAGAGATGTATGAGGAAATGAGATAAGAAGATTCAATATTGTGGAGATGTTAATTATCACCAAGTCAATATATAGGTTTAATACAATTTAATCAAAAGTCCAATAAGATTTTTTGGAATTTTGGCCAATTTTTAAAAAATTATCTAGAAGAAAAAACATGGGAATAAGAAATATACTTAGAAGATTTCTGTGGGGTAACTTGCTCTATTAGAAACTGACATACATTATAAAATAAAATAATTTTTTTAAAGTGATCCTGACTAATGTAAGAGTATGAAGAAAATCAGTGAAACAGAATAGATGGCCCAAAGACAGACCAGTATAAATTAAAATTTACCCTAAAGACATAATCCAAGATTTGTACCCAAATTATTGGCTTTCACATTTTCTTAAAAATCTTAAGAAACACTTGAAATAGCCAACCAAAGAGAGTGATGCCAACAAATGATGGCATGTCTGTCTAGGTGATAGAGTATTATATAACCATTTAAAAACATAATTTTGACAAATAAATAATTGCATGAAAAAAATGTTCATAAAATATATTAAGTGAAATATTAATGTTCATGATTCAACTCTATGTATATGCTCATATATGTTTTCATATATGAGTATATATAAAGAATAAATATATATTCATTTATATTTACATACTTGATTTTTAAAAGATTTGAAGGAATACATCAAAGAATAAAATTAGTTAGCTCTGTATAATAAATTTATATGCTACTTTTTACTTTCTCTTTTACATTTGTTGGTATTTTCCAATTTTCCTACAATTGTTGGCATCTAGGAGACTTTCTGGCTACCTCTACCTCAATAAAAGAATGAGATACTAAAATATTTTAAAAGCTGCTTTTCAAATTAAATTAAATTTAATTTTTATAGTCAGGTTATGACTTATCCAACTCTGTTAAGACTGACTTCAGCAACTTAAAATTCAAAGTCTGGTTTCTCTGTCACTTCAAATTCCCCAAACTCAAATGTCATGTTTTCCTTTGGGTACTACATAAACCACCAATCAACCTGACAAGAGCATGTAAATAAGATATATGCCAATTTATCAACAATAATAATAATAATTTCCCTTTAATAATAATTTGCCATTCCAGATCTGACAATTGTACAATTGTACACTTATACAATTGTACAATTATATTAAGTTCAGTGTTATACTTCTGAATAGAGCAAAGCTTACTTTTTTATACCAGCATAATAATTCTTAGTGGGAAGAGGCCTATTTATAATTCATCTTTGAATCATTTCTTGTATACTTGGCTACAAATAACAGGGATCTCCAACTCAAATTTATTTGAACAATGAGGAAATGTATTGTCCCACGTAAGAAGTCTGGAGCTTGGGGGGCTCCAAGTAGTATGATCAATGGCTCAGTTATGCCAAAAGAAGCTCAAATCCTTCTACTTCTCATGCAGGCATTGCTAATGCGTCAGCTTTGTTCCCAGGCTGGTTCCTTTCATGGGAACACGAGGGCTACAGCGGTTTTAGTCATAAAAATATCAAGAAGAATAAAATGAACCATCTCTTACTGGTCTCTTTCTAAGAAGCAAGGAAACTTTCACAGAAGCTCTCATCAGACTACTCCTCAAACCTCCTTGACCAGAACTGGGTCATGTGGCCATTCTTAAATCAATGGCAAGGAGAAGGAGATTAACATAATTATCATAGACAAATCAGGCATGGAGTTGCTTCCCCTGAAACACTTGGAGGATGGCTATGTGGACACAATCTGGGTTCTGCTGTGATAAAAGGAGATTAGGAGTGGAGACAGGGCAGGGATGAGGGTAAGAGTAGGGTGTGCGGCATGAATGTTGGGTAGGCAATCTTCTCTGCTCCAGTTCCCATGTTGTTAATGACATGAGAAGAGGGAGGATTCTTTTTTAATTGAAGATAGTAACAGACACTGTGATCGATGCTGAGGATATAATAGTGGACAGGACCTAACCTCTCTTCTCCAGGAACTTACAGTTTTAAGAGAGAAGAAACACAAGTAAACAGGCAATTACAACATAGAGTGTTACGTCATGGTGCCAGGGAAGCTCCTTGGATGGGGCACCCACCCAGCCTTGAGTCCCAAAAAAGGCAACATCGAGCTGGGTCCTAAAAGATGAGAAGGAGCCAGTCCTGTGGCAATTGAGAGCATGGCATGTTTGAGGAACTAGAAAGCATTGAGGGGACTTCCCTGGTGGCGCAGTGGTTAAGAATCCACCTGCCAATGCAGAGGACACGGGTTCGAGCCCTGGTCTGGGAAGATCCCACATGTCGCAGAGCAACTAAGCCTGTGTGCCACAACTACTGAGCCTGCGCTCTAGAGCCCGCAAGCCACAACTACTGAACCCGTGTGCCACAACTACTGAAGCCCGTGCGCCTAGAGCCCGTGCTCCACAAGAGAAGCCCACACACTGCAACGAAGAGTAGCCCACGCTCACCGCAACTAGAGAAAGCCCGCGCGCAGCAATGAAGACCCAACGCAGCCAAAAATAAATAAATAAATAAATTTATAAAAGAAAAAAAAGAAAGCATTGAGGCTAAAGATGTAAGCAGAATAGAGATCAGGTAGAGTCTTGAAGGCCAAGCTTACATTTGGACCTGAAGACAACAGGACTCCAAAAAAGACTTATAAACAAGAAATAACATAATCTGATTTCCTTTTCAGAGCATTCACTTCATCTGCAGAGTGGAGAATGGATCAGAGGTGGTCAAGCCTAGATTCAGAGAGACCATTTAGATACTTTTAGAGTAATCCAGGCCAGAAACCTAGAAATTAGAGGATAAATTCATGGTTTAGGTAACTAAATAGATACTGGTAGAGAGATGGAGAACTCAGAGGGTATAAACGATAATGGGGAAGATTATGACTTTAGTTTGGGACATTGTAATCTTGAAGTGCTTATGGGACATCTAAGGGGAAATGTGCAGTAGATAGTGCTGTTTGGTTAGGCTGCTTATGATTATAAATAGTACTATTAATTCGCTATTAAATATTCCCATGAAAACTTCATTGAATAATATTAGTAATTGCCAGATTATACCAGGCTTTTATTTTTCTTTCTAGCTCTGACATGATTTGAGTAATATGATGAGAAAAAGTCATAGCAAATGTTTTACATGCTGACAATTTAAACTAATAGATATTTTTAGATGTTGTGTAAGAAAAGAGCTCTGGGCTAAAAATGATGCTGACATTTAAAGGTTCTCTATAAACTTCAGAAATGTGTAGCCTTAGACACCAAGGCTAGTAGTTTAGAAATAATGCTTAGCATCTAAACTTAATGCTTTTCCAACTTGGTTTTCTGTCTTGGGCTCAGATGTTCCCACCCCTATGCACTTTTAAGATGTTTACTCTTCTATGTTGTGACCTAAGAGCCTCACTTATATTGGGTAAGGGCATGTCCATCAGGTCTGTCCAAGGTGCTTTGTCCCTCTTTTCAAGTCCCTCTGGAGGACAGAAAGTCTAGGTATTTTTCCCTGTTTGAGACAAATGTTCCTCTGTCTAAAGAATGTGGCTATAAATCCTTTTAAAGGTCCATCCAAACTATATTTTCAATAAAATTTTTGTTTTGCACATTTATGTTATATAAGTTCATGGTAGAAATTTGGAAAATACAGAAAAGTGTAAAGAAAGTAAAATTGGATCATAATGGTACTACCCAGAAATAACAATGGTTAACATTTCTCTACCTTTATAATCTTCTTTCTATGTCTGTATATAGTTTTCTTACAAATTGGGATTATATCATACATAATATTCTGTAGATCTGATTTCTTTTTGTTTACCATTTATCATGATGCTCTTTCAATATCTTTAAGTATGCTTCAAGAACATGATTTTTTTAATGACTGGATTATATTCCATCATATTATATGATGGAAACAGTATTTTACCAAGCAGTTCCAGCTTCTGTGGACATTTAGGCAATTTCCAATTTTTTATAATACAAATAAATGCTGGGTGAACATCCATAACCATGTCTTTGTGACATTCTCTGATTATTAGGAAAATTTCCAAAAGTTGACTTACTGGGTCAAAAGCTGTGAATACTTTTAAAGCTTTGGGTGCATATTGCCAAATGTTTATTTCCAGGAAGTCTAGACAAATCTGTACTCTCACCACTGGTTTATTATACCATCTAGTTCAGAGTAAATGGCCTGTGCTTTTCCCTCTCTAATAAATTCCAAAAGAACAAGTCTTTTTAATATTTTCATAGTTCCTAATCAGCTTTCTTAAGCTGTGAGATTGACCAGTGAGGTTCTTCAATTTATTCTGAAACTACAGCCCTCTGGGAGAAGGAAAGAGCCGTGGATCTGGGGCTAGAGAACCAGGTTCTAGTCTCAGCTTTTTTACAAACTCACAGTTTGATTTTGGCAACTTAACTTCCTTAGGTCTTGGTTATCTCTGCCCAAATGACAAGATGGTACAAAAGGTCTCTATAGTCTCCTTCACTAAGTAGAACAATAACAATAGCAACAAAATGTTTACAAGTAGAGCGAGAATTTGGCAAATACACCAATGGTCTCAGTAAATAATGTTGTAGAATCTGATCTAAGAACATGCCATGATGGTCTTCTCCAAGTAAATTTTCCTTTCTTTGACAAGCTAGTCTCCTTCCTCTGGAAGCAGATTCTGAGGCTTAGGCAGGGCTGAACTTAGAACTAGTGGGGTGGTCAGCCACTCAGGTGATGTGATAGGGAGAGACCCCATAATCTCCAACTCGCTTCATTTATTTTACCTTTACAGCTTAATCCTTACATATTTAGTGAAAATAATCCTAGGAAGAAATTCATAACCATGGCCTTCAAGAGGCTAGGCCTCTACTGGGAGTAGGAACCCCGGGTCCATTTAAACTAGCTGGTAGTGAGAGCCAATGATATAAAAAACACCACCAGGGATTTCCTTGGTGGTCCAGTGGTTAAGACTCTGCCCTTCCACTGCTGGGGGCGTGGGTTCGATCCCTGGTCGGGGAACTAAGATCACACATGCAGCGCGGCAGGCCAAAAATAAATAAATAAAAATAAAAAAGAACACTAAAGTCCCTTAGAAATCACCACAAGATAATGTCTATAAACATTCAAGAGGATTTGATAGCACAACTAAAAGTCACTAGATTCCATTTCTTCTACTTTTTTCCTCTATCACCCAAGGGAAATCGAAAGTGTTTTCCAGCCATTTTTCTTCTTGCCAGATTTTTGAAGCTTTTAGCTCATCCATATTTAAATCCTAAGAGGCAATATATGTGTTGAGCACAATATTTCAGATATGTTTGGTTGACAGATTTTGAACAAAACCTTATTTTTCTGGAAAAGGAAAGGCAAAGCATTAACAACACAAAAAACTTCAAATGATTCAGTGAAGTACCAAATTATCTTACAGATAATAGGGTACCATAGCTATCTTTGGTTCCTAAGAACACTTGCTTTGCCCACTATTTCCTCATCATAAGCAAGCAGATATGCAATTGCCAAGTGTCTTGTGACTCCAGTGAGAGAACATAGGATTACAGCAAGGGTTTGAGGTGAGAGGCAGGCAAGCATCTTCATGCCAAGGCTACCCAGACTGGATCCCAAAGGAACCTGACCCTGGTTTGTTACTACATTTCAAACGTGTGTGACTCAACTCTTAAACCTCGGTAGCTATTGAACCCCAAAATATTAGTGCCAATTAACTTTGATTAAATCAATTTGTTTTACCTTCTTAGAGAAAATGAATTTCAACTTTTTTACCTAAATAGACTAATGAAGGTGCTTTTCAACTTTGGCCGTCCATTAGAATCACCTGGAAAATGTTTAAAAACCCCCAATCCTGTGCTGCACCCCTAAACAAGTAATCAATATTCCTAACAGTAGGCCCCAGGCAACAGTGTTTTTTAAGGCTCCCCAGGTGATTCCAAAATGTAGCCAAAGCTGAGACCCACTAATATAAGATTTACCTCAAGTAATTATGATATACACTTGAGTTTATTGTGCTTACTTGACCAATATAGAGCCAAAAATTATGGGAACAATAAATGAAGAGAGTTCCCCCCTGAGCTCCCCAGCCCTAGGAGATCCAACTACTTTTGGCTCTTACCTTCTTCATAGGGTACCAGCTGTGGTGTTTATCATATCCCAGCCTGAATCCGCAGTCTCCTGCTTGGGAATCCTAAGGTTATCCCAGGAGCTCTGACACACCTTATAACATCTTTCGTCTTCTTCTCAGCCTACTCCCAAACCACTTAGCTCAGAACTGCTGAGAGGTCCCAGAACCACCTCTCCCCTTGAAATGCTAAAGTCAGCTAAGGTGGATGGATGTAAATTGGTATGACTCTTCTGGGTTCTTTTAGTACTCTGAAGAAAAGTCTAGGACATGGCAGCTTCAAGAAATGATTGGGGGAGAGGGAGGAATGAGGGAGAATCTCTACACCCTCCTCAGCCTTCACCTCCTCTGTTACCTCTATTCTTTGTGATATGAACAATTCACATTTTCTCTATGTCTCATATAGCTTATATAAGGTGACGTAAGAACACAGCTTCTAAGTACTAGAAGGATTCTCTTGTCAAAAGGACAAGCACCCACTCAACCCCTCTACTTAGTCACCTGTGCTCTATGCTTGGCTGTACACAGGTATCCCACTACCAAAAAAATGGTATATTTGAATTATCCTGTTAGGATTTTTACTCATAACCAATTTATAAATATTCAGTATGATTTCTGCACAGTCGGTCTTCCAAACTCGAGGCCAAAATTTTTAAATGTTGTGGGGTGTATTTTTTTTAACTTAGATTGACTATATTTACACCTACACATTTAGGAAGTAGATAAATGCTGTTTGTGTGCTACAATTGTGATAAGCATATTGAATACAATGATTGTCAAGCAAAATTTCCATGTGCAATTTTAGACAACACTGTCCAAAATGGGACCATATATAACCACCCCTTTCCTACTGAGTTATGACAAATCATGTAGTTAAAAATCATGGTTAGTCCTGTCTCAGACTAAATATAAGAATCTTCTTAGCAAAAATCTGTTTTGCTTAAAGAACAACTTCAGTTTCCTCGGAGAGTCACTGAACCCAAATTTGTGGTTCAAACACAGCAGCTCCCTACTTCTATCGGGCCTTTCATTTTTCCTAGCTTTGTCTGCAGCCTGAGGTTGCTGCAGTTAGGTCTCCTCACTTCATCCTATAGTTCTATACATAGTATGTACTCTGAATCATCTGGTAATATAAGACCCGGTTAGTCCAGTTCCTGCCAATTTACCTATTTTGCCTGTGTGTTAAATTTCATTATCTCTGGGACTGCATTGTGCTTCCATGATTATGACTCAATAAAATACAGCTCAGTTCAAATCTCAACAACAGGAAAAGAGGTTTGCAGGGTTTGCTTACAAGTAAGAATGCCATATGCTCCTCGAAGAAAAAAATATGCTAATTACCAAGGAAGAAATCAGATAAGAAAAATACAGAATTGTTGCAGACCTACTACGTAAACAAGCAAGATACTTTCTGTGCAATGGGAATAAATGTGGTAAAGCCACCCCTCATGCTTTCTTGTTCAGCTGAATCTACACTGAATAGGATAAAGAGCAAGAAAAAGCCACTTTCTAGCAGTAATGTAGTATATATGTAGATTGACATATTTCATATTTTAAGTCCAAACTGTCTCACATTCCTTGTTTTGGTCCTGGTAAGGTTAAAGATAAAATAAGATACTGAATCAAAATCTGTGGACAAGTAACCTGAACTGAGTAATTACAACTTACCAAATAAAAGCAGATTCTTTTCCTTTACTTTGTGTTTCTTGAACTTGCTGCCCTTCTCCAACTTCGTGTCTTCACCCTAGAACTTGTTGCTGGAAGGAAATGTTAAGTTCAGTCAATCATTTGTCTCCAAAATAACTGCTGGTGCTTGAATTCAACTCTTCAGGGTTTTTTCTTTCCTCCAGCTGGTTTGTGATTATAGTTAAAGCTTTGTTTAAGGGGCAAAAAAGAAAAAGAAGAAAGAAGGAAACCATACAGCTTTTCCATCCAAAAAACACATGGGCAGGACATTCTGGCACAGTGACCTATGCCTCAAAGCAGAGTTTTCATACCAAGGCACCTTCCTCCATGCCGAACACACTACCCAAGACTCTTCAAACACAAGCGTCCACACGGAATTTCCTCCAGAAGAAAACTGAGGCAATGTGTCTAATAACCACTTATAACTTGGTATTTCCAAAGGTTAGGATCTGTACTGGCAGTCTAGAACAAAGGCTAGCCCTCAGCAATTTTGTAAAATAGGCAATTAGGTTTGGTCTGTTTTGCTGGCAGAAGTAAAATAAGAAAAATACAGGCAAGCTTTTAGCAAATGACCCCTTAATGAGGCAAAAACTTCGGGGGGCTAACTCCACTTCTCGTCAGGTTAGCCTAATATTACAAGAATTCCAAAGGGGTGAACACGTAACATTTAGCCATGCTGTTTCCCAGGACACAGGAAGATCCCCATCGCCTTAGTTCTCAATAGTTTATCCACCAAGGAGTCAGGAAGGTCATAACCACACGGGGAAATCAGATGAGTCTGGACAAAATATCACATCACAGCTAAGAGGTCACAACTGTTGAACAATCCACATGCCACGTGCAGGTAACTTTCCATGCAAGACCCTCACAAGAGCTAGAATATGGAAACAGCCCAACACGGTCTCTCAGCACAGACTATGGGCGGTGTCCTCTGGATGGCGACAGATTGCACTGGTAGACTCCCTCAGGGGTCCCGGCTGCCCGAGACTGGCAGTACTCAGCTGTCTGCAATGGTGACTGCTGCTCTCCATATGATTCCCACAAGTCCAGTCCCCTCACCTTAGGTCTCACCAGCATCTTTCAAAGTCCTTTTCCACCCAATTTTCTTCCATTTCTACCATCCCAAGTAAATCTCAGCTGCTCGTGTCCATTGCCTAATTCTCTATTGGGTTATTCATCTTTTTCTTATTGACTTATAATCATTCTTTGCATATTAAAGGAATTTGTTCCTTATTTCCACCTTTGCTGAAGTTATTTTTTCCCAGTACTTGTCTCTTAACTTTTTTAATAGTGTTTTTTTTTTCTTTTCAGAAGTCTTAAATTTTCACTAGTCTGTCTTTTCCTTTATGATTTCTAGATTTTATGTCATGCTAGAAAAGAAAGTCTTCCCTGCTCCAATTTTTTTTATTACTCATGTTTTTGTCCAGCGTTTCTTACAGTTTTATTTTTCACATTCAATATTTGATTGGTCTGCAACTTATTTCAGCTATGGAGTAAGTTAGTGATACAACTTTATATTTTTCAGATAGCTAGCTAGAACTCTGACATTTTTGCTGAATAATGGATATCTGTTCCTCTAATTTGAAATTCCAGCATACTAAATTCCTTACACATTTGGGTCCATTTCTGGACTCTCATTTCTATTCCTTTGGTCTGTCTAGTTTCAAAGTTTTAAAATTGTTACAATCTTATTTATTTTTTTTTGGTGTGGCTGTTCTCCACTCCTAGCCCCGCCCCCACATTATTACTCTTTTATCTCATAATTTGCCTGGTTCTTTCCCTAACCCAACCCCTAAACTTTAGTATCATTTTGAATGATGCCTCACCTCAGGAATGCAGAAAGAATTGGAAAATGAGAGGCTAGTTCCTGCTAATGAGATATCATATAGACTATAGACCTTGACCCACAGACTCTAATTAGCTTCCTTCATTTTTATAACTTCTGTAGAACAGGAGGGCTAGGACTCACAATTGAACCTGGCCAGTTATTCACCAGCCAGTCTAAGCATGTGATATAATTGCTCCTCCAATTGTTGGCAAACAAGATGGCCATATGAAACCAGCTCTTAGCTAGACTACGGGCAGCAGGGAAGTCCGGGTATATTGCTCCTGCCACTGCAACCCTGGTGGGCAACATAAGTGGATGTGAGAGGGAACAGGCAATGAAGATTACATTTGCAATTGAGAAAACATAGGGCTAAGAGAAACTACATTCCTGTTCTTATCTCCAAGGCAAAGAACCAAAGTCATTTCCTTCCTTCCTACATTAAAGGGCAAATAGATGGGCTATCCTATGAATTCAGAATGGTTTAAACCAACTTGGAGTGGAGGAAGTGGAGAATTTGTCTTGCATACTCCGAAGTAGGTCTGGTGTACATTTCCTAGGAAGTTATCTCCTTTCCTGCTATGAGGAACACTTACAGTCATTGGAATAATACAGTTTTACTAACCAAATCTTTTACTTAGAAAAAATAAAAATATAAAATTTGGGTTTTTTGTGAAGTGTGGTTGGAAAATCTCATTGTGAAATCCACCTCAAAGGTGATTCTGCAAATCGTAATCTAAAATAGGAAAAAATATAAGGAGTAGGAGCAAATGGCACATCTGTGCAATGGAAGCAGTAATGCCTTCCCCAGGCTATAGATTTCATCTGTGAAACTGAAGCCTCCAATGTCACTAACGTTGTTATGAGCTACCAGAACTAGGGCTGCTTCCCCCCATACTGAGCAAAGTTTTACTTAGGTTTTCTCATCACAGTGAAATGGAAGTTTTAAGCCAAATGCTTTTGCTCTCCCCTTATTCCCTAACACATACAGCACTAAACAATATTCAAATAATACCTCACAACTCCTAGGCATCTGTTGAAAGTGGGATACTTTGCATCTAAGACCCCCTCTGGACCGCTACTCTTGGTCTTAGGAATGGCTGTCCGGGAAGCATTTGACCTCAGACCACAGCCAAGCTCCAAGGTGGCAGGTGTGCAATTGCTTCCAATGGGAAAAAGATTATTTCCTCTTTTATTACCTCTACTGAAGCAGAAATTGAGAGATTGCAGGGGTCTTATGTCATTTAAGCCGAGATCTATGGTAATATCAATCTCAAATTTCTTGATTTGTTCAATGCACTGAAAAGCAAGTCCCACTCTGTTCTTTAATAGAAACATTAGAGAGTTAACAGGCATAATTTCTTGATAACAAGGGGCTTCTTGTGATCCTTGTACAAACATTACATGATCTCTTCCCTTGCTGCCATATGTATAATTTATCTTTTAGGAAGAGACTTACAGATCCATCCCTAGTACCTCACAGTTGTGGTCACAGTTTATTAACCCCCCAAATATGTTAAGAGTCTTTAAGATGCATATGCCCTTTAACCCAGTAATTCCAATTCTAGCATTTTATCCAAAATACAAAATTAGTAAGTTAAAGAAAACAAAAATTATATATATCAAAAATTATTTCTAACAATAAAAATGGAAAACAACTAAAATGTCCAATAAATAACTGTTTATCTATATGGTTAATTATTACACAACTGTTAAAGGGTGTATTTTCAAAGAATAATTAATGATACAGAGAGATATGTGCCAAAACTAATGTATTTATTAAAATATTTACAGATTATATATAAATGTATAGAGCATTCATAAAAATATTAATATATAAATCCAAATTTCCCCTAGGTCCCATCAGCTTATTTGTAGGAAAGGCCACTAAATCCAAGGGATCATTAGCTCTTTTTTTTTTTTAATATCCTTTATTTGGTTTAACAGATTGTTTACACCATAAATATTTTTTTTATCTTTTTTCAAATTGAAGTACAGTTGATTTACAATATTGTGTTACTGTCAGGCATACAGCAAAGTGATTCGGATATATATATATATATTCTCTTTTTTCGATTCTTTTCTATTATAGTTTATTACAAGATATTGAATATAGTTCCCTTTGGGGATCATTAGCTCTTAAGATCCAAGTTACAAACCCTCAGGCTTCCTTCTGCTGAATACCCCTTAGGAAGTCCCCAAAGGGCACATGGGTTCTCCAAGATGAAGACTGTGGGCAGAAACCAGGCTGGGGTGGATGCATGTGCCATTTCCCTCTTAGCCTGGAACTCCTGCTCCATCATAGCAATCAAGCCCTGTGAATGGGAATAAAATGGAGGAACAGGGCTCCAGCAATCACCTTACAGAAAATGACCAGAAATTCCACATATGACTTCTGCACATGTCTCATTGATAAGAAGTTTGTCACGTGGCACACCTAGCCTCAAGGGAACCTGGGAAATGTAGATTTTAGTTGGATGGCCATGTATCCAGGAAGAAAAGCAGAATGAATTTTGAGGTCAACCACTAGTCTACCCCATCACATTATACACACTAAAAAAAAAAAAAAAAATGCAAGAAGGAAATACACCCAGAAGTTCACAGTGGCCATTTATAGTGGGGTTTGGGGTAATTTTTCTCTTTCCACTTTCTGAATTTTGTAAACTTCCTACAATGGCTATCTATTTCCTTCATAAGATGATGAGAAACATTATTAATTTAAAAGAAAAAAGGACTAGAAATAAATATTCTAAAATATTATCGGAAGTTGTCTTTGGAAGATGATGCTACATGTAATTTTTTCTTTATATTTTCTAAATTTTTTATAATCTATTTGGAGTCTTAGAAAGTAGTTCACCAAATGTCTTAGTTCCTGCAGGGGCAGGTAGAAATAGTGTTATGGCCTATATATGAGTTTCACACATGGTCACAATTACAGTGTGCTTCTGTCAGAGCCCTCTGTTTTCTTTGTTTTAAAATAGAAAGTAAGCCTGTTTGTATATCACTCTCTTTAAAATGATGAATGACATGAAATTCTTCAACCTGCCCCCCAAAGCAACCATTTTAAGTAACTCATCTGTTCAATTCTAGAATGGAAGCTATATTTAACTGCTAACTAGTTTTCTTCAAAGTAACTTACAACTCTCCCATCTACATAACAACTTCTTACCTCCCTGCTCAGCTTCCCTGCTGGAACATTGCTGTCCCTGCCATCCTCACACTTAGCCTATATTACATTCAAGCAGGTTTATCTCACTGAACTAAGTCCACCCTCACACACCCACCCTGGTTTCCACTGTCAGAAGCTCAAGATGTTATCTTATACAGTATAAAGAAATTTCAATGGGACATTTTTGAAGACCTGATGAAGTCAATTCTGAATAGTCAAACCATAGAGGCTGAAAGAGTAAGAAACTAAAATATTTGGGAAGAAATAGGATTCTCCCAGTAACAATTAAATCATATAAGAAAAGTAACACTTTACTCAAAGACAGCTCTGTTTAGGAATGTGTACAACAGAGAAAAATCAATTAAAGTAAACTTAAAAAAAAAAAAAAGGAGACGTCAGTGTGCTGGAAATGCTACAAAATTGCAAAATACTTCTCCTATATTTTCCCCTTCTTGCTTATCTTCCTACCTCTGCAACACTCCATACCTGAACATCACACAGAATGCAAATATCATTGTAAAAAACAAGTACTAATAGAAACACCATCTCTCAGTATTTACAAGAACAAAAACTCTACTTTCACTTTTTCAGGGGACAACTGATATGGTTCATCATGTGGCATTTTACCCTGTGATTCCCACCAAATGATTTAGTTGAAATGGGAATATGTATTTACTTAAGCACATTTATCAAAACTCACTCTGCATAAGCGATATGACCTCCTGGATGATTGGTGTACACCTTCATGAGAAACCAGTCCCAATTGACAGGTTTCACTGACCTTCTATGTGATGATTGGGTGGGGAGGACGGAAGCGAGGAGAGACAATGACAGACAGGAATACAGTTCTATTTCACTTCTTATCTTACATTAAGGTTCCAAAGTGTCTTCTTTCTTTCCCACCTCCCACTTCCAAAACTTACTGACTGCTCTACTCTAGCTCATTTATTTTCTCGTTCAATTGTTCTCCTGATACTACAGTTTTTTAAAACTTCACAGTAGTGTAATTTCTTAATCGTTTGCTCTGACATAGTCCTTATTTCCTTCAGTTTTTCTTCTTTCTCTCCTGAGAAACATAAATTACATTGATTCCTGACGGCTGTTCTGCATCTCTCTTTGTAAAGACTGAGACAAAGAATTAGCTAGGTCTGATACATTTGTCAGCCAAATTATCCTGGGATTTTGTATTTATAACTATTATTTCATTTATAATATAAAAAGAGTAAGGCTTTATTTTTTTCCCTACTTCCAGGTTCCATTTTCCTCACCTAGACTATCATCTATGATATGCAATAGACGACTAAGACATAAATAGATAATTTACTTATTTTTAAAAAAGAAAGATGAAGAGGAGGAAGAGGGGAGACTTACTTGAAACATTCAGTAACTCAAGATTTTGTAGAATAATCTAAAGCTTATTGCTATCTCTGTAGACACAGCTTTTTATAATCCCTAACCCTTTACACTCTGCAGGTCTTAGAGTTTTTGGACTTCTGAATTAGGAATTGTAATGTTTGCATCCCTATCAGTAAATTCCCTTTAAAAAATTGGTCCTAGTAACTGTGCTAGCTAAAGTCATCATTGTCTAGAAAGCATTTTAACAAGAGCCTTTTTTGCAGTCTATTTTTAGCATAAGCTGATATACCAGGTCACTGCCAATTTTTGACTGAACTAGGAATCCTTTCTTTCTAGCAAATGGGTCTTCCAGAAGAGAATAGCATATCCAGAATGAATATTTCTGGATATGCTATTCAGAAAAGAAAGAACGTAAAACAAAGAAATATATTTCTTTATTTTACTGGAGCTCACTTCCATTGTCTCCCCAAAAGGAGAACAGTCCCCACAGGTTTGGGGAAGCAGAAAAGCAGAGAGCTAAGACACAGAATAAGGCTAACTCATTTAAGTGGTAGCCTCCTTTCTAAAATGGAAAGCATCATTGCTATTTTTTTTTTTTTTTGTAATAAGGAGGGAGCAAATTCTTGATATAAATTTTGAAAATCTGTAAACTGATAATAAATTATTAATCAGGGCTAAGAGTTTTTTTTAAGATAAGCTCTATGAAATTATGAATACAGAACATGTAGAGGAAATTTAGTTGCTATTGCCATCTGGAAGGCAAACTAGGAAGGTCAAAGACATCTAAGGCCTGGAGAAATGTAGATGAGGCGACAGGATGAATAGCTGCTCCTTTTGCGAAAGCTGTTGATCTTCTAGACAACTAGAAATTCTAGACTTTTTATTGGATGTTTTATTGATTATTGTTTATAGCAGAATATGATGAAAGAATATAAATATGCAGATGGGTTCTGAACAGTGAATTCAAGGGGAAAATGTCAAATTTTTAAAACAAATCTGCACAGGAAACATACATGGGATAATTCATTTTGACATTCAAAACTAATTACACATTATGAAATAAAATAAAATTCACATTGGTCTCTGTGTAATAAATGCTGCCTAGATTTGCATGACCCTAATACAGTAAGATTAAGAATATTCTATCACTGTTTATCCTTTGTGATCAGTTGTTTATCCCGTGTTAAACAAATATTGTGGGAAGAATAGATGGGAACAGGCTCCAAAACCATTCCTTGGATGCTCATCAACAGAAACACAGAGAGACAGCAGAGCTCAGAACTTGGACAGATAAAATCCAACAGGAAAACCAAAAGAAAACTGACTAGAATTTTAAATCTTTTAACAATGACTAGAGTCACAGTATTACTGGTATCAATGCAAACCTGATGCTGCAGAAAATAACTTTGGATTTTTGTTATTCCAAAAAAATAAATATATCAACTTGACTTCCCAAGGAGATCCTTAATGATACATGTGCCAAGGAAATATATGCATGTATATATATATATATATAAAATGTATTTTATATATAGTCTTTTTTGAAAAAAGCAAGAGAAAAAAAAAACATGAAGAACATATAACATATGGCATTCCCTATCGCCTCAGCTGGTGTTTGCCATTTCCTGCTTGTAACTTTCTTAATTTTACATCTTCTCCTCAATTTCAATATACTAGACATTTTAATCAGATTTGCAAGCTGGCCTTCCCGGTTTCCTCATTTGCTGCTCCAGCTCCTATTAATCTTTTCAGTTCTATGACTAGGCCTACTCAATTTGAAGAAAAACTAATACTTACAATGCCTAGGGTGTCTTCATGAATAATCAATAATGTGCTCATTGTGATGTAGCTGTCTGGGTAAGCTATGCTCAGATGCAAAAAGCAATAAAATAAAAATGTATTCTAATATTC
This sequence comes from Balaenoptera musculus, assembly GCF_009873245.2. Lineage (NCBI taxonomy): Eukaryota > Metazoa > Chordata > Mammalia > Artiodactyla > Balaenopteridae > Balaenoptera > Balaenoptera musculus. The sequence continues at coordinate 43,333,570 of NC_045791.1, forward strand.
TAATCAAATTTTATGGGATGAATATACGTGATGTTAGTGAGAGTAAAAACCAATGAGTGGCGTGTAGGCAGCCGTTGAAACAAAAATTATAACTGACTTCGAGCAGCTCAAGCATTGCCCCTCAGAGGTGGGTCTCAATTTTATTAACTTCTAGCTCCAGCCAAAGCTAGGCTGCATAATGAAGCAGTTCTCCTTCAGAAAAACAGGAAAACAGAACTGGTTATTTACCTTCAGGCAAATGCGCTGAATGTCCACTGCCCAAAAGCAGCTAACAAGGAGCTCCAGGCCACTAGGCAGGTAAAACCTTCCTCACCAATTCCAAGGTCAAAAGTGAAAGCAAACCATGGGAATTCCCTGGCAGTCCACTGTTTCGGCCTCCGCGCTTTCACCGCCGAGGGCCCAGGTTGGAGCCCTTGTTCCGGGAAGTAAGATCCCGGCAAGCCTTGCGGTGCGGCTAAAAAAAAAAAAAAAAAAAAAAAAAAAGTGAAAGTAAGCCAAAACAAGACAAAAAGTGAAAGCCATTCCACTGTAAAATAAATGCCAAGTTGTTCTCAACTAGAAATCAGAGTTACTGGGAAAGGTTAGCAATTCAGGGCGATGCCGCATTCCAAGCTTCTCACTGCAGTCCGAAGAACGCTCAGGGTTCCTTCAGCAGTTAACTCTGCGCCTCTAGACGCCCCAAAGAGTATTGCTGGCAACTGCACAGAGCAACCCACTCGAAACACATTCTTTCCCATGCTGGCAGCAATGTCTAAGATGAGGCAGTACCAGGTAAGGAATTAATGTGATCAGCCAGGGCTTGATGTTGATATCTCAGATGTTAAGGTTTCCTGAGGGATTCTGAGCTAAGTTCCTAAAAGTATACACACGTAAGCAGGGATTCCCTCACATTTTCTCAGATTCACTAATCAAGGTGGTTATTAGAGAGTCTGGACTTCACTTTATCCTAAATGTCCCAGCACATGGGATTGCAAACTCACCCCAGCACCTTCCTGGTATGCCTCCTCACAAAATTGTCTAATGGAGGATATGATTGATTACCTCTTCACAGGTACTTCTCCCCATGGGGATGATCAGGTTTTAATGAAACTTTTACCAACACTACTAGAGGAATCTATAAAATTTGAGAACTGGGAGATAAGAGGGAAAAAAATACACTTTTTCTAGGCAACCAGTTTTGATGTAGTATTGTCAATAGTCGTTTTCAGTTTATCATCTAGCTCTTGATATAAAAGTTCATACATCAAAGCATGAATCCACAAATGCAGAAGCAGGACTCCATATATCAAACAGCATAGACATACTTCCTCAGTTATAGAAATTAAAACTCTCTTCTGGTCATAAACATCCTATTTAGAATTTTTAAAATTTACTCATAAAAAGAGCCTTCATTACATTATAACAATGTAAAATTAATTTCTCTACAAAACAAAATCAGCAGACAAATTCAAAATTAAAACATCTGAGAATCTCACATGGATCAGAGTTCCAAAACTGGTAGCTGTAATTAAGACTAGCGGTGTCAGAAAGCAATTTTAAGGCAAGAGAATCTTTAAATCTGAAAGCAATGCCTGAATAATGCTAGATATAAGAATTTACATTAGCAAAAGAAACAGGCACGAGGATAAAAATGACACAGTTAAGGAAGGCCAAAACTTAGCTTGTCCTCACATAAAATTGAACATATCCATTCCTTGCCCTAACGCCTTGCCCTAGCCTAGAGAATTCACAAGAGACTAAGACCTAAAGCAATTAGGTACAACCATCTGTAAATCACCCAGAAAATGATTGAAAGTGTAGTATCAAAAGACTGACAAGAAGGAAACTCTTATGATGAGAATTTACAGCATTCAAAAAAAAAAAAAAAAAAAAGCAGTGAAGCCAGATGTCAAAATATGTATTTAGTGACTCATAAAATTTCATTGCCCCAAAGTGAAAAAAATGAATACCACAGCTAGGCAACATTTTCAGCAGATGCCCCTAAAATACTTCTAACTTTAAAATAGTTCTTTAAATCTTCTTGAAGTGCTTGCTACTCATTTATATTTCTCTTAGTTTATTAACGTTTTCCTACCAGTGTCCTACAGAATTAGGGACTTGGATGCAGGAGCAAAAGAAATCTAGGTAAACTGAAGATCAAGCTCCCCATACTCTGCTTATCCAGATCTAAGTCATACTAGCTTCAAACATGTCATCAGATGGGATAAGCTGGGGGATAAAACGAGAGAAGGAAATGGATCCATTTTCATCATAGTCTTACCCTCCATCTTTATAAAACACAATCTACAGGATATACCTCTTACATTTAATGTTTTAACATTGTTTTAAAAACCTGAAAAAGAAAATAGTACTGACTGTTCCACACTGGAAAAGCTGAAGAAAACTCCAGGCATGAGAAGAATCTCCCCAACACCTCAACCCCCAGAAGACTTTATACTCAGGTAAAAGTGGAGACCGAAGGGCCAAATCTGTCCACAGATGTGTTTTGCTAACTGGAGTGCCTTTCCACAGAACATCACTCTTCAATATGCCACAACCCCACCGCTACACATTATATTTCACAGAAGCGCTTCACAATCCACTTTATCTATTAGTGTCCGTATACATTTCAGATTTTGACCCCTTCAAATGAAGATTTATCTTCATACTTTCATGTAAGCTCAGCATTAGCACCAGCCTTAAAGTCCATCTCCGAGAACAGTCATCCATTAGGTAATTAGATTATCTAATACATTTCTGCCTAGTTTTTGGCACATCAGAAACATCAGAAGGACTTCTTACAAGTATAGATGCCTGAACGCCATCCCTGATCTACTGAATTTAATATCTAAGGGTAGAGGTGGGATGGGGGTTGGTGGGTGGAGATGGTCTAAACATCTACACAGGTGAATCTGATGAGCTGTGAGGTTACAAACCATTTCTTTATTATACCCAGTAATGAAGAACTCACTGCCTCCCAACAGTTTTTTGGATAACAATGTAAGAAAGTTCTTTCCTCAGGCAAATCTTAGTGTTCAGACTAGAGATGGAGAAGCGTTACCTGCCTCTCAGCCTGAGGTGGTTTGACAGTATATCAGAGAGCCTTGTCAAAACTCGCAGGAGTTTGTTACAGACACTAGTCTTCACTTCTTCCACTTCCTGCCATATGTTTCATCCCCTGCTGGCTCCATTCTGAGAACATGTTCCACCTCTATGTCCATATAAAGCTGAAGCTACCTATTCAGGTGCTGCAGCTGTCACCAACAATATCCTGGTGATGGGATGAAATAGATTTTGCTTCAGAAACTATGAAAAGAAATCCGGTGTGCAGAAATGACACGTTATGAAATGATGAAGTACAACATCTGGCTCCAAAGTGAGTCATACAGGTGCCGTTAATGAGATAAACAGGAAGCTTCTTTATTAAATAGCAAAGTTAAATTTCCGGGCTATTTTGGACTTTCTCTATAGGGGTTGGGGAGATTCTTCTCATGCCTATTAATTAATTCAGTCAAAATAACATTACAATGGATTTGACCAGATGTTTGGCTGAATTAGGTGAAATAGCTGGTTATTATAATACAACAAAAATTCATCCATGTGATTTCCTACAGAAATTTGATAGACATATGTTAAAAATACATTATTATAGGGGACTTCTCTGGTGGTCCAGTGGGTAAGACTCCACCCTCCCAATGCAAGGGGCCCAGGTTCCATCCCAGGTCGGGGAACTAGATCCCACATGCATGCTGCAACTAAGAAGCCCACATGCTTCAATGAAAAGATCCCACATGCCGCAACAAAGATCCCGCGTGCCCCAACTAAGACACGGCACAGCCAAAATAAACAATATATAAATAAATAGATACTTAAAATATATATATAATATTATAATATCAAGTCAAACTGTACAGCACTTTATACCTTTCAAAGCACATGCTCACAAATAATCTCTTCAAAACTTTAAAGAAATCCTTAAATCCATATGATAGATGAAGAAACAGAGACTTCTATCAAATGATTTACCCAAATTTATTCAGTTAGGATTAGAGCCTGCCCAAATCCCAGATTCCCCACATCTAAGGACATGGTCAAGTTCTGGGGAATTTCAGGTTCTTATATTACAAAAGGAAGCTTAAAAAAAAAAAAAAAGAAAGAAACAAAACAACAACCAATATAAACATAATCATGATTATGGAAAACATGTAACCGAACAGGGAAAAAATGCAGTAAAGAAAGAAAATGTTAGCATCTATCTCTGACTGCTTAGGTTACATGTCAGTTTTCAAACTTGAGCCCTAAGCTGTTGCTGGTGGCATAAACATATGCAACCAATTCCCAGGCCCTTAAGGAGCCAGCTGTCAAAGGCACAGATGTAGGGCAGAGAACAGAAGAATGAGGCCACTTTATAGATGTGCAGCCCTTTAGACAGTCACAGAGAAGAGATGAGACATATTTCCCTGCCAGGTAAATACTGGCTGAAGAATATTGAGACACAGGAGCATTTGGGGAAAGAACATGTGGAGTGCAGCTGAAAGGGCTCTATGAACTGCAGCCACTACAATGCTGATGGTCAACCATGATGGGAGGTGGAAGTAAAGTCCAAGACAGGGGGCTTCCCTGGTGGCATAGTGGTTAAGAATCTGCCTGCCAATGCAAGGGACACGGATTCGAGCCCTGGTCCGGGAAGATCCCACATGCCGCGGGGCAACCAAACCCGCGAGCTACAACTACTGAGCCTGCACTCTAGAGCCCGCGAGCCACAACTACTGAAGCCCGCGCGTCTACAGCCCATGCTCCGTAACAAGAGAAGCCACCGCAATGAGATGCTCGTGCACCACAACAAAGAACAAAAGCATCCAAAATAAATAGATAAAATAAATTTATATATAAAAAAAAAGTCCAAGACAGATACTCGACTCGGTAAACAAATAACTTTGAAAACATAGTACAAAATGCATTATTTTATTCCACCATATTTGGGTCAGCATGCAAAGTTAAGTCATGGTAAAATGAGGAAGAATGTCTCTTAAATATCAAGATCTTAATGCCCTAAGTAATTAGGCCCCTGGATCATTAGTCTGAGACAAGGAAAAATTGACAGTGAAAACAGTGGCACCCGCTCCATTAAAATATATGGGGATGAAATTAGATATGGAATGACTCCTTCTTCCTACATAATTCCTTGTTATTTAGGACATTTTACTAGAACTCTGCTATGAAATTGTTAGCAGATTGTAAATTTTTTACAGGTATGAACCACATAGTTCATTTTATTTTACTGTTTAAATTTTATTAATGTTCACTATTGATTTTTAGGATCAGGAAACTTCCTCAAAATGTTCTGTATCCCTATACTAATACCATATATATATCTATCATATACACATATAGATAGATATATTTCTCCTGGACCAGCTATAAGCCTCTCAGAGAAGCCCCACAGTCACATGGACCCTGAACAGTACAGGAGTGACTAAAACGAGGCGCCCGACCAGAAGGGCTTGGGAGAGCACTTTCTTCCCCAGGGCCAGCACGTGACTGGGTGGTCACAGAAGATTGTTCAGGGTGTTGGCTGTCCAGCTCATGGGCAGGTCAGTAAGATCGTGGATGAACAGACTGTAGCAGAGCCACTGCTAAGCCAGGGATCGCAGCCAGACCCCAGATGGTTTGTCTCACTACAACGAAGGGGTGGGCCAATGTTTCTTAAATAAAAGGAGCTACTGTTCTCCCTATAGTTTTTCTTGTGAAGCATCGTGGTCTTGCCCACAGCCAAGGAGACGTGGACCTCCAACTAGGAATATTTTCCATCAGTGGGAGATGACTCGCAACTGCATATCCCAGGGAAATCTGCTGGAGTGCATCTAAGACTGACAGAACTTTATTACATATTTATCTCTTATCAGATTTACTGTTACTTTTTGTCTAAATTTGTTATAATAGCAGTAGCTCAGATTTGACCAGCACATCAAAAATTCCATACCTAAACACACACACAGAAAGAACTGAACTCAGGCTATGATAAACATACATTACCATCAAAACAATAAATTTGTCCTAGAGAAAGGCAGTTAAGAGACAGTCCTTTAAGTGTTTTCACCCAGGCAAAGGACATTTATTATGCATTTACAAAGAACATGTATTACTACGCATGCAACCATCATCCCCTTAAGCAGAGGATCTGATCTTTGCCCGCAATTAGCTTATGAACAATGCTGTTCAGGTCATTACATTACATCTGGGTCTGGGTCTGCATAGATCTAAACAACATAGCTGCTACAAAGATGTACCATAGTCATGGCATATGGTCCACATCCTCTAACTGCCCCGGCGAACAGCATGACCTTGTTTAAATCACTAACCCCCTGTGCCATGGTGTTTCTATTTGTAAGACATATAGAAAATAATTCCTGTCGCAGGTGCTCCTATAAGGAAGTTGTAAAAGATGAGATTAGTGATAGCAAAGCTCTTTGTTTGAAAGGTGCTATTTAAATCACAAGTACTATTATTAGGGCTCTCTGCAATTTCTCGGCTAATGGACGATGCAACAGATGGGACTTAGAAGATGTTTGATATTATTGATATCTCCCTTGGATTTTTCTTCTTCCGACCTCTCTTATTTATTATTTATTAAAATTCTAGCTCTGATCTCCATGACAAGAAGAAAACAGAAGGCTTCTGTGTTCGGGCTGAATTTGTGAAGATCGCCTTATCCAGACAGTTTAAAATGTATTACTCCTCTGCATTTTTAAATGCATTGAGGTCTTACCAGCAGGAACAACTGATACAACTGGATTAAGAAGTTACTGATGTGCTAGGATTTCTTTCTCTTCTTTTAAAACCTCCTTTTTAGGTGTTTGATGTTTACAAAATAAAAATTGAAAAAAATTCTTAAACCCTACCTGTACTAAAAATGCTTATCTGGAAGGTCTAACATAAACACTTTAGACTAAACTAATAGAGTAGCATTAACTACTGGCCAGAGATATACTGAGCATTTACAGTTCCATGAAGGAGGGGGATCAGGAAAACTCGGTAATGAGGGCACTGGCTGCCAGGAGACAGGAGGAGGGGGGTGGAGGGTTAGATCTGGCCGGTGGAGGTGCGCCAACAGGTATACAAAAGGTTTTTAAAAAGCACCTTGATTCATAGACCTATCGTAATCACAGTACCATGCCCGGCAGCCTCCACTGCCTGTTTGCTTTCTGCCGAAAATCACCTCTGGCCAAACCAAATCCATTTTAAGTGTGATCGAATCTTCCTTTTAATACAAGTTATTTCAACAGTTAACTCACTGCCATGATGCACTTTCAACTATAAAACACACCTAAGACTAGAGAGAGAGAGATGCCTAGCAAGATACTTTATTTGGCCCCAATTTGCTTTAACCCAGGCACCTAAAGGATGCTGCTATTGCTGCTAAAGCAAGTGTCCAGTGAGCAGCTGCTGCCCGTCGGCATAGGAGAGAAAGGAACATGTTGTGCCTGTTTATTGCTGCTTGGTGTTGATCCCAAATAAATGGACGCTAATGGAGAGGGAGTGTGGCTTCATATTTTATGACACCCTGAGTGTATGCTAGGAAGTCTCGGGAGGGCCGTTTTAAATTAAAGCTAATGTTAAACTCGGCTTAATTAGCACTGCTGTAGAGGATTTCACTTTTCCCTAACAGGGAGAAGAATGTGGTATGTTACAGTTTTTCTGCTGCAAAATACTAAACTATGGGATAGAGGTGAAGAAGTGATTTGGGAACTGAATGACTTGCTGGCAAAGGAGAACCGGACAGGATGGCATTTTACTAATTAAGATGAGTGGTGTACTCACCAGATGGAAGGAATACAGAGTGGAACAATGGAAAGAAATCCTCAGAATGACACCATTATTTTGGAAACTATTATAAATCAGATGGGGGTTGGGGACCTATAAGCAATTCCCAATAAAAAATGAGCCAGTTACTCTTGAACATTCTGAGCTAAAAAACATTAAGGATACTGAGAACTGAAACTCTGACTTCCATATAATTCATCCGTACCTGATGGGAGTATAATAGGAATAGCAGAGGTGGGAATAGCCCCTACTTTTGTCAAATATCACTGCCAGTCAGCACACTAATTGCTCTGCCTTTGACCTCACTTAATCTTATCTCTGACACTTGCTTTTGCTTTGTTCCCATTCACACATAAGCTATGCAGGCCCAATCTGTTGGGGACTTCATCTGCAGTAAACATGGAAGCACAGGATTGGTTGTCTCTGGACTGGCCACCAGACATGAAGCATTGGGCATTGCATAAAGTACAACCAGGTCAGAGGGGCTTTCACAGATTGCTACAGCAACAAGTTGACCAGAGAGAGAAATCCAAGCTTGTAGCTTTACCTAAAACGGTTTACTAAGTGAGCTGTCCTACTCAGAGTCTCAGGAGGATAACTCTTTTGACCACTACACAGCTGCCTACCTCTGCCAAAGACAAGTATTGTCATCCCAGAATAAAGAGATGATTATTCAGCTCTCTGATGCAAGTCAAAATACTCACATCTCCTGCTCACAAGGAGCCAGCATAAAATGGGTACTGAGCTGGGAGAACAGGTGTGTTTGCACTTGGAGGAAGCAGCTAGGGATATGAAAATGACTTAGCAGCTGGTGAAAAAGAAGATTGAAATTGTGCCAGGCAAAGGGTGTTTTTTCCCTAATTATGCAAAAGCCTTAATTTCATTGATCATGTTGTTCTCTTCTTTCTCCATCTAAATAATATAAAATCTAGTAACAACTCTTTGGGGAAGTCAAAAACATTGCCAGGGATGCTTACTAAGGGAATGTGGGTCAAAAAACACTCTTTAGTGGATAACCTTGCTATTTTCTCAGGGTTTGTGAACCCTGGTAAACTTAATTAGAAAAAAAATGAAAGATGTAATAAAATGAGATGTTGTCATTAGAGCTGACCAAAAATGGCCTAGAAAGAGTAACCTCTGAAAACAAGACCCAGGAAACCCGAAAGGCTCTTTTTATTTATTTATTTATTTATTTATTTATTTATTTATTTATTTATTTATTTATTTATGGCTGCATTGGGTCTTTGTTGCTACGCACAGGCTTTCTCTAGTTGCAGCGAGAGGGGGCTACTCTTCCTTGTGGTGAGCTTCTCATTGCGGTGGCTTCTCTTGTTGCAGAGCACGGGCTTTAGGCGCGTGGGCTTCAATAGTTGTGGCACGCGGGCTCAGTAGTTGTGGCTCACAGGCTCAGTAGTTGTGATGCACGGGCTTAGTTGTTCCGCAGCATGTGAGATATTCCTGGACCAGGGCTCGAACCCGTGTCCCCTGCATTGGCAGGCGGATTCTTAGCCACTGTGCCACCAGGGAAGTCCAAGGCTCTTTTTTTATTTGCATGGTTATTTAATTGTCGGCATTCATTCCTTTACTCATTTGACAAAAATTTATCAAACATGTATTTTGTGCCAGGCACTGAGACACACTTTTAGAATACAAGGATGAAAAATGCATTTTCTGCCTTCCACAATGGCACATAATCTAGGAATGAAAAAATGTTTCATCCTAATTCCGTTGAGATGGTGGTGAGGGCAGCTGCTTAGAACTTCACTCTAACTGAGAAGGTTAGTTGGACCTTTCATTCCAGATGCAAATTCCATTTTTTAAAGTTGAAGCTTAGATGAGTTCTTGTGATGATTAGTGAGCAACTTAGCAAATGATTTAAATTGAGGACAAGGACCTTGCTCACCCACGTGCGACTGTGCGGCCCAGAAGGCTTGCTCCATGAGCCTGTAAGTGATCCTACATGAGCATGTAACCCAGATATGCTCATCTTCTCCAAACCAAACACAATAAAAGACCAAAATCAACAAAAGAAGAAACCATCCCCCAAACATTCACATTAAAAAAAACAACTGCTTGAAAATGTGCTTGTGACATCACTGCACTCTGCCTCGGTTCTTTCCCACTCAAGGAAGCAAGTGTGCCAAGCGACCGAGGAGTGGAAGCTACCTTCTGACTCTACAGCTTGTGGTCGTGAACCAACACAACACATCTCTCCACACTGTCAGAAACAGCATCAGCCATCCTCAGAGCTGGAAACGGCAGTCCCAGGCTGAGGTTCCATGTCGCTCTGTTTGACTTAGAGAGTGTCAATCACTGCGTGGTCTCAGATACATTGACTTGTTCACTGTTTGGTAACATTGCAATGACAATGTGTTTTAAATATATGCTGGAAGGACAATTTAAACACTTGACAGCAGTGAGAGTTAAGACAGACCATATTTTCCTTTCTGAATCTAGTATGCAAGAGAATCTGCACATACTGCCAGTGTTTTATTGTCATTTACATAGTCTTCAAATGTAGAAGAGTTGGCTAAGCAGGCATTCTGCTAGTTGGTTTTACCTTGACAGCCTGATAGAGGGAGGAAGGGTTACTAGTTGAAGAGAACAAAGAGGACTAGAGCCAAAGGCACCAACCCACAGGTTTCCTATTCATTTTGCTTGTTCTCTGTAGGTGCTGCCTCTTTCCTTAAACCCCGCTCCTACCCCCAGGCTACTGTTCTGGAATTTACACCCTTAAAATGGTCCATGCAACACTTCAAAACTTGTCATCCACTTTTTTTTTTTTTAACCTATGTTTCTACAGAAAGTTGTGATCCAGTTTTGTTTTTTATTTATTTTATTTATTTATATTTTTATACAGCAGGTTCTTATTACCTATCTATTTTATACATATTAGTATATATATATATGTCAATCCCAATCTCCCAATTCATCCCATCACTACCACCCGGTTAAAGGTGGTACCACTTTCGTTAAAGGAAGGATCCAAGGAGAATGTAAAGAAAGAAAAAATATAAAACATAGTGTAGCAGGATAATTTACTGAGATATTAAATCATACTGTATTCTCGAATTACACTTCCCTCTTAAGCCCTTTTCCAGAAAAAGAGCCATGTCCTTTGGATTCCTTTGCTCCAGGAGCCCAATGTTTCCTTTCTTTTTTTTTTTTTTAATACATTTATTTATTTATTTATTTTTGGCTGCGTTGGGTCTTCGTTGCTGCATGCAGGATTTCTCTAGTTGCGGCGAGCGGGGGCTACTCTTAGTTGCGGTGCGCAGGCTTCTCATTGCGGTGGCTTCTCTTGTTGCGGAGCACAGGCTCTAGGCGCATGGGCTTCAGTAGTTGTGGCATGTGGGCTCAGCAGTTGTGGCTCGTGGGCTCTAGAGCGCAGGCTCAGTAGTTGTGACACACAGGCTTAGCTACTCCGCGGCATGTGGGATCTTCCCAGACGAGGGATCGAACCCGTGTCCCCTGCATTGGCAGGCAGATTCTTAACTGCTGTGCCACCAGGGAGGTCCCAATGTTTCCTTTCTGACTTTGTTTTGCAATACTTGAGAGCTCCCTGAAGGTAAACATTATGGCATTATGTTATGAGGATGATGAGAAAGAAGTTGGCCTGACAGAGAGAGGAGGTTTCCCCTCATCTGGAATGAGATTGAGGATCCTGTGACCTGCACTTCCCTCCCAAAGTAGAGCTTCAGGAGAGATGATGTGGACGGCCAGGTGTCACAGAAGCAGCAGGGTCGGCTGCTGATTCAAGGGGAACCTCACTGGTTTAGACAAAGTGCATTTCAGTGGTGACCATACTGGCTCTGCCTCTATTTTCTGGGCAAAATTTAAACCTCTGGAAGGAAGGAAAAGGAGCACAATGATGACAAAGATTGGATTTTTTTTTTACCTGCTTAGTAACTTACAGAAAATAAAGTAACACAACATTTCTTGGTCATACATATTTGTGATTCCAAATTCAACAGTTTCAAGTAGAAACGAAATAGATTGAGCATATTTGTTAGCAGTGCATTCTACTTAGGTGTCTTTTTCTCCCAGAGGATCTGTGGTTGCCGTTATTTCTTCTTTGGCCATACTTTGTGGGGCAGTGCCAACTTCTCCATGGACCATGAATTTATAATCAGAAGACCCAGAGTCTACTATCTGGGCCTTGATTCTCTTCCACAGTCTTTAACTGAATGCCATTTTGTGGTTGTCAAGAATTGTGAAGGCTGTGAGATTGTATCCTATTGATTAGATGACAAGTTAGCCTGCCATAGTTTCATGAATGTTGGCTGATGACATGAGACTCTTGGGTCAGAGATGAAGGACTTATAACTCACGGCACAGCAGCAAGCAGCATGGATAGCATATTTCTGTCAGTTCTTCCTTGTCTTCAAATCCCAGGGAGGCAACGCAGATGGGTCCAGATGGATGTCGGCACATGCAGTGGGTTGCATTTCAGAAAAGGATCTTTGAACTTAGGAAACTTAGATCTTTTATACTGGACAGCAAGCATGCCTGCCCTTTGTTCTGGTGGGAAATACTCTCTCTGTCTTCAAAGGCTGTTTGCTATATAAACCTTCTTGAAAAGACATTCCATAGCAAAGGGCAGTCTGTGTCTCTGCTCATGCAGAAATGTGAGAGACACACAGAAAACAGTGCTAAGCCTACTGTAGCATTTATAAAGGCCTCAACCCTCAGATAATCCAGGAAAAGAGGTCAATTAGCTGGTATGAGATTCTAAGCAAAAAATTTCATTTTCCAGTGCTTCTCTTCCTGTGATTATAAAGTAGGAAAGATATCTGCCCACTCACTGCTTATTTTGAGAAATAAAGGAAAAAGAACAGTCTGACAAATGTGTTGAGTTTCATGATGGACACACTAAAATAGAAGAACACCATATAAAAACATACTGGGTTCTAATCACAATTTTATTCTCTGATGTCTTTGAAGGAAGTGTGATAAACATATAGATATTTCATTCTGAGAATGTGGAGATATTAATTTTTTAATGCTGAACATGAATTTAAACCATTAATCTCATCAAACTGTAAAGCTGATTACATGTATTTAAATATTCTGTTTTTATTTAAATCACTGTTTAGATTTCTTAAGAAATCCAATAGGTGTGCTGTCTCTTTATCACATCACTTTGTAGCTCAGGGATCCCTGGGTCCTCCTTACAACATCTTCCCCACACCCCACATCATCTCACTCGCACAGTGGGCAGGACTGCCTCCTGTCTGTCTTCCAGATCAGGGGTAGCCGATCTCCTCCTCATTCCCTCAGTCTCACTTCCTCTCTACTGCCTGGTGAGTGATGGCATAAAGTCAAAACTAGATTTTATGCTTATAGGTATAAGAATCACTAGGTTATACAGACTATATTTAAAAGTTTACTTAAGCTCAAATATAGAACCTAAGCATTCCATGGTTAATTCTAACAGCAATTGTGTTAAAAGATGTCCTAAATTTTCCTGAAAACAGTGTTTACTTATCAAATGTGCTCTATAACCCCTACACAAGAAAGTCTAGGCCCACACTCTAGATCTAGTTAATCAATACATCTAAGGATAGAGCCAGAAATGTGCTTTTTAATAAGTCCCACAAGTGATTCTGACAGTCACTAAAGTTTGAGAACCAATCCTTTAAAATAATCACCAATAGAATTTTAGTAATTACATTCATCTTCTAAATTGCAGAATACAAGACAGGAGCATAGGCCAAGCAAGAGACAAGCAATGTTTCTTAATTAAATAGAATGATTTCTAAAGACCAAGTATATCTCAATTTTATGCGTATATATAGATATATATAGTATACGTAAATAGCCTGATTACCTTTATCAAAAAGCAAAGAGGGCTTCCCTGGTGGCGCGGTGGTTGAGAATCTGCCTGCCAATGCAGGGGACACGGGTTCGAGCCCTGGTCTGGGAAGATCCCACATGCCGCAGAGCAACTAGGCCTGTGAGCCACAATTACTGAGCCTGCGCGTCAGGAGCCTGTGCTCCGCAACAAGAGAGGCCGCGATAGTGAGAGGCCCGCGCACCTCGATGAAGAGTGGCCTCCACTTGCCGCAACTAGAGAAAGCCCTCGCACAGAAACGAAGACCCAACACAGCCATAAGTAAATAAATAATTAATTAATTTTTAAAAAATAATAGCGAAGAGTCTAAAACGATTAAATATCCAACAATAGGAAAAGAGTTAACTATAGTACATCCACTCAATGGAATATTTTGCTGTTGTTACAAATGATCATTATGAAAACTATTAAGCAATATAAAAATATCTATGAGAAAATACATCAAAATGTAGAGCACAAAATTGCATGTACATAATTACTACAACTAAATATATGTATGTGTTTAGGAAAATCTAAGAGAGAAAAGGTCAGAGTTATAAGATTACGGATGAATACACCACTCCATTTTTTTTCCAAAAATATATTTAATGTATTTTTTCTACAATTTAAGCTAAAGAAGAAGATTGTGATAGAGCTTGGGAATCCAAATTGCAGCCTCTGACAATTCTACCAAGTAGATTAACAATGCTATTTTGTAAGTATTATGAAACGAGAATAGGTGAAAGTGACTAATTCTGTTAACCTTGATTTCTGATGGGGCCTAGATTTCACATGACCATATTATGGTCTTTTCATTTCCATCATCTTCCCACTAATATCCAAACGCTTATCATCAAGACTTTTAACTCACTTCTCAAACTAGAAACCCAATACTCTCCTTCTTCTCCTCCCTCCCTCAATGGCTTCAAGTTCCTACATCTGTTCACTGTTTCTCAAGGGGTAGCACCAAGATCCACCCTCCAGAAAGTACCTACATTTCCCCTCTCTGGAAACCCACAGTAGAATCCACAATAAGTTTTGCTCTGCAGTACAAATGCCACTGACTGACCTATGAAAATTGGACATATTTGGGTTTTTTGTTGTTTTGTTCTTCTTAGAGTTTCAACTTAGGAGGGGAGAAATTTTTCCCACTACATGCAAGTTGAAAACATATGATACTGAGACTCTGAAGATGAAATACTTTTCTTCAACCATCCCCTTATCTTATAAGCAGTAAACTGATATAAATAAAATAAAATCTTGTGTCAGGGATGCCATGAAAGGTTTTTCAGGAGGTACACTACACAAGAGCTCAGGCAAGAGATTAAGTGGCGGCCAACATCGAGTCAGAACTCTGCTCACTACGTCCGTTCTTTTGTTGATGTAACAACTGGAAGGGAGTGTACATTCTCCACTGGGAGAAGAAATCTGCTATGTTTGTCTATTTTTAAAGCTCCTTGATTGCATGATTTTCGCTTCATCAAAAATGCCCGCCCAGGAAAGGCTTCAATATAGCAGACAACCTGTGAATACAGACTTGTTCCCTTTCTTCATGCTTTTTTTCCCCTGTACTTTTAACTATACTGGGAAACAAAGGAACTGGATGAGACCCTGCCAAGACTACTCCTGATGCTCAGTTTCTTCAGGAAATACAGACTCCTGAACAGAGCATGACTTCTGTTTCCCTGACTTAACTCTAGCATCTGTCCCACCCAAGCACAGTTCCAGGAGAGCTCAATAATAATGTTGCTAGTGTCCCTGAAAATGCTATAGCTCCTTCAGAATATGGAGAACAAGATGGAAGCTGGCACTTTGTATCTACAATAAGTCCTTTCTATCAAAAGGTAAAAACTTCCAGTTATAAGATAAACAAGTACTTGGGATGTAATGTACAAGATGACAAATGTAATTAACGCTGCTATATGTTATATATGAGCGTTTTTAAGAGTAAATCCTGAGTTCTCATCACAAGAAAAAAAATGTTTTTTTCTATCTATTTAATTTCATACCTCTGTGAGATGGTGAACATTCACTAAACTTATGGTAATCACTTCATGATGTATGTGAATTAAATCATTATGCTGTATACCTTAAACTTATATAGAGCTGTATGTCAATTATATCTGAATAAAACTGGAAGAAAACTTTTTAAATAAAGAAATAAGTCCTTTCTATTTATGAGCTTTAACTTCAGAGCTAATGTGTGCATACAAGTGCCTAACACAAAACCTAGAACCATTGTGTACCTAGTGAATCACAAATATTCTCATCATTGTTGTCTCTCTCATCTAAACTTTGAGTAAAGAGGAAATCAGTCAAACACTAAGTTGGAGGTGGGGAGATCCCAAAGTAATGCACTGGGTAAGTTTCAGACTAGTCCCAAAACTGTATTTTCCACTTAGCTAACTCTTACCCAGCTTAATGAATGTTCACACCATGTTTAGTGTTGAAACCATAACTTGTGACAATCATGTGCCCTTACAGCTGTCCCAAACCACCACAAGACTGCTTCTGCTGCCAAACCAATCTTACAACTGTTATCAATTCTTTAACCACCAGTACTTTTTTTATAGAATTGCTTATTTTTAGCACTTTCTCTCATTCAAATCTAATGAAAACTACAGCTTTCATTTTAGGTGTTTAATATTTAATGTCCATTTTGCGGAGTTGCTATCAAAAAAATTTTCCCATGAGCTCACCTCAGTGATTCAAGCAGTCTTGAATACATCAAATTATACAGAAGAGGCAGCTCCAGAATTACCTTTGACAATAGTTTTATTCAGTTCCATCAATAATTCAGAAATATAAAGAGTCTTAGAAAACCATAATGTTAACTATTGAGTGTTAAGCCTGAATGAATCTCTGAATTAGAGTATTTGAAGTTATGATTCTATCCCAATTCCACCTGGATCGAACTCAAATCAAGGCTCAAGCACCATGCAACTCGTTGAATTCTCTTGGGTGTCTCCAGGCTTCGTCCAATCTGACCCTCCACCTAAACTGGCAAAGACTGTCAGGCCAGAATCATCAGTTACAGGATTTATAGAGAGTCTGGGAGGTAGTCAAGCATTTGGCTCTTCAGCTCTACAGGGAGAGAAGGAGTATAGCTTCGGATGGGAATAGTTGAAGATTTACCAGAAAGAGAATGATGGGATGTGATGGGAAGTGAGAGAAGCCAGGTCACAATCCATCACCACGATGTAAAACACAGCTGGACACATCTACTTAATATGTGTTTCACATGCAACTTGGCTGTGGATTCTTAAAGAAATACTTGTCAGCCATCTATCATGTGTGGGTAATATCTTTATGGATATCAAAAAAACACGATCTAACAGGCCCTTCTGCCCTCTGGGGAACACAGCATGTGTGCAATACAAAGACCACAGGCCCTAGAGACAGACATACCTGAATTCAAATCCTGATCTGCCATTTACTATGTCCAAGTTACTTAGTCTCTGGGAACCTACTTTATCCTCTGAAAAATATCTAATTCACAAGGTAGTTGTGAAAATGCAATGAGAAAGCCTAAGCCAGCACAGAATAGGCTCCCAATAAACATTAGCTTCTTGCTCCTTTCCTTCATAGGAATTCTCCAACTAGGTGTTAAGGTAATAAAAAGAATCTCTGCATTTCCAGGATTAGCCTTTTGTGGAGCTGCTCCACTTCAAGGCAGTCTAATTAACACCCACTCTTCACCTTCACCCACGCTTTCATCAGTGTCAACATGGTTCATCACTAGCAGGAGGTCACATATCAGATCCAGGCCTCCCGATTCTTAATCCCAATTTAAACTTGAGTATTTGTTTGCGACAGGAAATTTAAAGTACAAAGACTTTATTTGTAGTTTTAGAAAAATGTTTAGCTCTTCAAATTCATGCCCCTACCCCCATCCTTCTAGGTTCTAACACAGTAAAAAGATATTTCTAATTAAATGCTTATCTAATTTTTTATTAATTTATGTGAGCATGTATTTATGCTATAGGAGAGCTGCTTTTTTACGGAGTGTAAACACTTATTATTCTTTCCCCTGAAGGTCTTTATTTTAAAGGTCTTTAAAGAAATAAAATATCACAGACTTTGCAATGCTGTTCGCACAAAACAATCAATTGGGAAAATTTTTAAAATACTGACACTTGGGACAGACCTGAGACCAATTAAATCAGAATCTCTTGGGGTGGTACCCAGGCACTAGAGGGTTTCTAAGGGTTTCCCCAGAGGATTTTAATGAGCAGCCTGAGGGAAGTAGGATGGAAAAGACGTGACTAGTTCTCTCCCCTTTTGTTTATTATACCTCTCCCCACTGATTAATCTCGGAGTCCCAACTCTAGCCAAGGCACTAGTTGGGATTTTAGAAGAGCCACATCATCTCTTTCCAGGAAGGAGCCCGGTGAGTTTGCACTGACTTTCCAGGCACAGCGCGGCAGCATTTCCTATGACGCAGCTCTTCCTTTCAGCCCTCCTGATGACTTGGCCCGGTCCTGTGTCCCCGCTGCCCTGGGCTCCTCTTTTAAACTTGTGCTAAGAATGTCCTCATCCTGTGGTCATGATAGACTTTGTTCGGTTCGCTACTCTGTCAGGTTCTGGTTTCCTTGACGGAGCAAGAATCACCTGGGGATCTTGTCAAAAGGCAGAGGCAAGGCCCTAAAATTTTGCATTTCTAATAGTCTAATGGTGTTGATGCTGCCGATCTGTCAACCACACATAGGTAGCAAGGACATGGATGGTCTTTTTTATCTCTAAATTCTAAGGAAGAAAGCAATTCTCTTGTTTCAAGGTCTTTTTTCTTTTGTGGGACATCCTTTGTTTGCTATTTCTGGTATATTTGATGTTGAGTCTGTGGGTAGAAATATATCCCACAATTAAAGCGTTGCTCCTATGGAAAAGCACAATCCATTTTATGAAAACCCACTTTTATATTCAGTTCACAGGAAGCACCATGGTGACAAGAAAGAGTGTCTCTGTATAAATTAACTGATAGCTACAATTTAGAGCAGTATATGCTACGTATCAAGTGAGGGTATCGATCCAAGTTGGTAAATACACGGCCACCACACATAATGTCCCACTACCTTGCCTCTGGAGCCTTTGGAAGATATCAATGACCACTGATAACATTCTTTCTCTTTGAGCACATATTTAGGCTTAGAATCCTTCCCAACACAGCGACCTAACCCAATGTCCAGCATTTGCATCCCTGACATGGATATGATGAGAGTTTAGCCGAAGAAACAATCAATTCCGAGAGGAGCATTTCCCAAAGGGAGTGGATTTTGATTCAGCCTGGCCAGACAATTTGACAGCATCTCTTTGTGACACTAACCTGACAGTGAATAATAAACTAGTATGTTTAAATGGTCACACACTTAAGATAACATTATATATTCATTTTATCTTTAACTATGTAATTATAGTTTGTGCTTTATCAATACTTCTCATGAAATCCTTGATTTTCATCTTCCTGATTTACTATCAATAATAACCAAACAACAGCAATAATTTCAAATGGTACTCAAAAATAGCTTTGACAGAAAACCCATAGATGACATTTAGGATGGTCAGCAGCTC
The DNA here is from genome assembly GCF_009873245.2 of Balaenoptera musculus. Classification (NCBI taxonomy): domain Eukaryota; kingdom Metazoa; phylum Chordata; class Mammalia; order Artiodactyla; family Balaenopteridae; genus Balaenoptera; species Balaenoptera musculus. The sequence continues at coordinate 43,352,774 of NC_045791.1, forward strand.
CTACTGCTGACTTGGAGAATTGTGTCTGGAATTCGATGCCACTTTTGTTCCACACTCCGTTTGCTACCATGCAAAAAGCATGGTCTCTCCCTGATTAGGTTTCCTGTTTCCTTGTCAGTTGGTATATATCTGGAGAGTGTGTGGCTTACATCAGAACTTCCAAAATGTTTGGATTTTATGAACTAGTAATATTTTCAAAAAATATTTTGGAGACTAATATAAGGTTGTTCATCTTTAATTTGCTAAGCAAAGATATAAAAACCAATAATGACCATCCACTAACACTGTTGTTTTATTTTTTAAAAGCACATATTAATACCAAAAAAAATTAAGTAGGAGGGAACAAATCTCAGACTAAAAAGCAGTTCTTTTTTTTTTTTTTTAAAGATATATTTATTGATTGATTGAGTGATTGTTATGTTGGGTCTTCGTTTCTGTGCTAGGGCTTTCTCTAGTTGCGGCGAGCGGGGGCCACTCTTCATCGCGGTGCGCGGGCCTCTCACTATCGTTGCCTCTCTTGTTGCGGAGCACAGGCTCCAGACGCGCAGGCTCAGTAGTTGTGGCTCACGGGCCTAGTTGCTCCGCGGCATGTGGGATCTTCCCAGACCAGGGCTCAAACCCGTGTCCCCTGCATTGGCAAGCAGATTCTCAACCACTGCGCCACCAGGGAAGCCCCAAAGCAGTTCTTTAAAGTGACTAAATTTAGCTTTAGAGGAAAAACCACTACATTATCCTCCTCATTTCATGTGGTCTGATAATAGACAACAGTCCATATACTGTTCTTTGGGTACTACAGGCTTAAGTAACTGAACTCTGGGCAGCAGGTAATGTTTTCCTCATCAACAGCAAGGACTAGGGTCTTCTTTTGCTCAGGGAATGAATTGGCTCTTTTTGAACCAGGCTAGAAAATCAGTACCTGCCAAAACCAGCCCTGTGCAGATCATGCTTGTTCTGCTCTGTGTGGAGGACACCCAGTCGTCCCTGGAAGGGCAGTTCTGTATCCATCTTTCCCATCTCAGCTTCTTTCCCTCACCTGCTTGTTCATATTGATAGGTTCTATCATGTCGAAGTATGGCAAGCCTCTCTCCTATCTACTGAGGAAACGCCAGGTTATAGACAAAACAATCTTGTCCTGTCTTCACTTATTCCAGAATGTGAATCTCTGATTTCTATCAAGTTGCCACAGACTGTTTTACACTGTGTGGGCTGCATTTATGAGGCAGCCCACACAGTGTAAGTACTTAGAAGAGGAACAGGTCTCCAAGTCTCTGTCAGGTTTTAATTCTGTCATTACTTTTAAGAAGTTATGTTGGCTTTGAAGAGAAGGCAAAGCAATTATGTTTTCTCCCAGTCTTAAACTGACCTCAATGACAGTAAAGATGAAATCAAAGAAAAGATTTGGGGGATTAGAGATATGTTAACTTCTTAAATCTTTACTAGCAGGCAAGCTGTGAAAGCAGTGGCAGGATCTTTCCTGATGAGTCACAACAATGGGATGATTCATACCCAAGCAAATTCAAGGCCACAGAAACCAGAACTCTAGCAAGGGAGAAGCAGGAATCAGGCCAAGATTGTAATTTCAAGATTGGAAATATGATTATTGAAATCAAGAGTAAAGTTTAGAAATAGCACAGGTCACAGGCTGTTTGAGTCTGTTGATCATGCCGAAATTAGGAACACAATAGATCAGAATTGGATCATAATTTGAGGATCAGGAATGTAAAAGACCAGAGGTAGATGGATACTAAGTGACGCCCCTTGATTCAGGCTTTCTGGGAAAGAAGGCCTAAAAGACCTTAAATAGACGTTTTGGAAATCTGCTCCTCTGTTGGCTCTAGCCTAACAAAATAACTCTCATTTGTTCAGTCTATTCATTGCCTGTCTGTGGGAACCACCCTGAAAGAGTGATGAAAGCCTCTGAGGCTAATTCTACGCACCAAACTGGGTTCAGCCATATTGACTGAAGCAGTACTTCAAATAAGTCTATAAATTAAGCCATTGTCTTGTTGATAGATATAGCCCAAATCTACACTTTGTGTTTAAATTGTCTCAATAGTAAAATTACTGATGTGTGTAGCAGTATAAGTAGACTTGTTCCTGTTGCCTCTGATTTTCTTTTTTTTTTTTTCATGTTTTTTTTAAATTTTTATTTTATATTGGAGCATAGTTGATTAACAATGTTGTGTTCGTTTCAGGTGTACAAGAATGTGATTCAGTTATACATATACATGTATCTATTCTTTTTCAAATTCTTTTCCCATTTAGATTATTACAGAATACTGAGAACCATTCCCTGTGCTATACAGTAGGTCCTTGTTGATTATCTATTTTAAATATAGCAGTGTGGATTTTACATGTCAATCCTAAACTCCCAATCTATCCCTCCCCCACCCCCAACCCCGGTACCCAAAATTTCGTTCCCGAAGTCTGTGAGTCTGTTTCTGTTTTGTAAATTAGTTCATTTGTACCATTTTTTTTAGGTTCTGCATATAAGCAATAGCATATGATACTTGTCTTTGTCTTGCTTCACTTAGTATGATAATCTCCATGTCCATCCGTGTTGCTGCAAATGGCATTATTTTATTCTTTTAAATGGCTGAGTAATATTCCATTGCATTGCATATATGTACCAAATCTTCTTTATCCATTCATCTGTTGATAGACTTTTAGCTTGCTTCCATGTCTTGACTATTGTAAACAGCACTGCAATGAACATTGGGGTACATGTATCCTTTCAAACCATGTTTTTCTCTGGGTATATGCCCAGGAGTGGGATTGCTGGATCATATGGTAGCTCTATTTTTAGTTTCTTGAGAAACCTCCATACTGTTCTCCATAGTGGCTGCACCAGTTTACGTTCCCACCAACAGTGTAGGAGGGTTCCATTTTCTCCATACCCTCTCTGAAGCCCAAGAGCAGAGAACAGTGTTAAGAGCCCACATTATCTGTACATCTGCTCAGGGGTCACCAAAAAAGCTAACCCAGAAACTCAACCCCAAAAATAAAAAGAGGCAAGGTGATGCATCCTGACAAGATTATAGCTGGCCCAGGGAGTGGAGTTTGGGTTGGGGGGTTTGGGGACAGGAATTGTTCAGAGAGAGTAATTATTTGTCAAGAAGTTTCAAAAGGGAATGGTAACAAAAAGACAAAAGATAAATGCTGGTGTGGATGTAGAGAAAAGGGAACACTTGTGCACTGTTAGTGAGACTGTAAATTGGTACAGCCACCATGGAAAACAGTATGGAGCTTCCTCAAAAAATCAAAAATAGAACTACTATATGATCCAGCAATTCCACTTCTGGGAATATATCTAAAGGAAATGAAAACACTAACTCGAAAAGATATCTGCCTCCCCATGTTCATAGCAGCATTATTTACAATAGCCAAGACATGGAAGCAACCGAAGTGTCCATCAGTGGATGAATGGATAAAGAAGTTGTGAGATATATACATATTATATTATTCACCCATACAAAAACACGAGGAAATCCTACCATTTGTGACAGCATGGATGGACCTTGAAGGAATTATGCTAACTGAAATAAGTAAGACAAAGAAGGAATAAGATCTTACTTATAGGTAGAATCTAATAAAAATCCACACAAACAAATAAATACACCAAACTCGTTGAAAAAGAGATCAGATTTGTGGTTACCAGAGGCAGAGGGGAGGAGAAGGGGGAATTGAAGGAAGGTGGTCAAAAGACACAAACTTCCAGTTATAAATAAGTAAGAGGGATATAATGTACAACATGATGACTAGAGTTAACACTGCTACATGATAGATAGGACAGTTAAGAGAGTAGATCCTAAGAGTTCTCATCACAAGGAGTTTTTTTTTTTCCTTTTATTTTATCTTTAAGAAATGATGAATGTTAATTAAACCTAGTACGGTAATTATTTCACAATATTTGTAAATCAAACCATCATGCCATGTACCTTAAACTTAAACAGTGGTGTATGTCAATTATTTCTCAGTAAAATTGTGGGGAAATGGGGAATAATGATTGAGATACAGAACTTCAATTCCAGTCTCCTCAGACTCTTGGCAGGATTTACCACCTTAATACTTTATGAGTGAATATAAATCCTGGCTAAGATATCTCCACATGAATGCTCGATTGCCTCCTGAATATCAATTTCCATAAAAGTGAACAACTCTTCTCCACCACCATGGTCCTGTTCTCTCTACATCCTTCATCTAGGTTCTAGCGCGATTATGAAGATCCAGTGAAATGAGATATTTTCATGCAGCATCTAGAATGGTGTCTGGCACAGCATTCAGCACTCAGGCACTGGCATTACCAACTTTCCAGTCATCTACTTAGAAACCCAGTAGCATCGTCAACAACTGCCTTTCCTTGGTTTCCCACATTTAATCAGTCCCCATATTCTGCCAATTGTACAGTCAAATAATCATTCCTAACTGATCTCCCCACCTCTAATCTCTCTTCTCTTCATTAAATTAGATTATAATGTTTTATACCTCTCTGTATCCCATATACTAGTACAAAGTAATTTATTCTACTCAGAGCTTTCAGCTATTAAATAACCGTTTCCTCAGAAAGAGAATGTGTATATACAAAAGCTGTCTCCTCTAGATGACAGAAATTTTAAAAGTGTAATGGGAAATCCCAACAAATAAATATTTGAGGTACTTTTAGCTTCAAAAATTTACAAGACTCCAAAGCTATCCCATCTGTGGTACTACCTGTTTCCAGATCATGCCCCCTCATTTTGGCAAATGGAAAAAATCTTCCCCGTCACACCCCTGCCCTGCTGGGCCACCAATTGGATTAAAACTGTGGTCCTTGTCTAGGCAGCTTCCCTGACAAGCCCCACTTCATTCTAGCCAATTTCATTCAAAGCTACAAACCTAATCCTCATGGAAATGTTTTCTGCTTTTAGAGGAGACCCAGGTCATGCACCTAAACTAAGTAAGTGAATTTCCCACTCATTCTGATGATTATAGATTCTCTTCTCAAGAGAGACTATGTCATGTGGTAGAACGAGCCTGGGCTCCAGAGTTAGACAGGCCTCAATCCAAATCCCGGTTCCACGTCAGTGACTGTGTGACCCTGCCATCTCTGTTTTCTCATCTGCAGAGTGAGAACAAAATCTACTTACTAGTGTGGTTGAGATGAGTCATTAAGATAGTATGGCACCTGGCACAATGAAGTTACTTAATAAATATGTTTCTTTATCTTTTTTATTAATATTTATTTTTGGCTCTCTCATCTTATACCTTGAATTATTTTGAGGATCTTGGAAAAAAGCTTGGAATCCTGCCAGCCATGACTTTAGCTCGTACTGAGCATTGTCATAAAGTTTCTTTGTTTTATTTGGACCATAATTCTTATAAATGGGCAGGACCAAGGTATTCAATTGGGTGGTTTCCTTAAGTTTCTGGGTGGGACTCAATTAAAGAAAAGAGTGAATGCCCAAAGCCTTTAGCCTTTTGTTTCTGTGAATAAGAGTCTTGTTGCTATAGGAAGTTTTTCTTAACATGTAATGCCAAATAGGAAATTCTTCCTTTGACTATATCATTAACTCATAATATATCATAACTGAAACATGTCATTAACCTCATAGCACTTCTAGGTGCCGTGAGAGTATAAATTATGTGCAAGTCATGGCCTCTACTTTCAAAATACGCGGAATAATTCTAGAACAATGAAGGAATATGTAAGATATAGCTAAACTGTGTGTTTCAGAATCTTGTTGCTTAGAAAAGTTCAGAAGAGACAGGAAAGTTTCCCTAACGATAGGGGAAAGTTTCAGCTTAGGGCAAAAAAAAAGACTTCTAATTCAAGAACGGAATGTCCACAATGAATGTACCATCAAATACTAAATTCACTATATTTGTTCCAAGTTGGATAGTTTCATTTTTCTTCTCAAGAACCCCACCTTCAGCCTTGCACACTGGGCAAGAGTCATCTCTGGAGCCCACCTGCCTGCAACCATCCTGGCACACACTTTCACTCCCCACCTTTACCTCCACTCCACCTTCTTTTCTTCTCAATTTTCTCCTGTGTCCTTTCCCCTCATAAACAAGCTGTGTGTTAGAAATTCGATCATGCCAAGGAATAGAATGACAAATTATTGACGTGTTGGAGCCAGATGGCATCTTAGACATCATAGACTACCCTCCCCTTCATCCACTCTATGCAGTTGAGGACTTTCCATCTCCTACTATTGTTCAGTTATTCATTATTTACCTTCAAAACTATCTAAGCCATCCTATCATATACAAAGTTCCCAGTAACTGTATTTACTGTTAAATCTCCCTTATCCTTAAGAGTCTTATTCCCTGCCTTTTCTCTATGTGATCGGTTTAGACAAAACTGAGAAATGGACAAAACTGTCTTTTGTACTCCTAGCCTCTTCGTTCTTAGCCCATGTTCCTCTTCAGTGACCACCCCCATCCTAGTTCCTCAAAAATTTCTCATTTCCCTTATCAATGGTTATCATTAGAGTCTTCAGTCACCCTAAGGTTTAATGGCCCATAACAGTATAACAGTTCTCTTTCATGAGGTAGTTACATTTTAATTGGGGTCAAAGTCTTATATTACAAATAAAAGTCTAACCTATTTTGGACGTTAGTCAAGGAGGATTTGGGGAGCCCCAAGACTTTGGTGAGGACCGGAAGAGACATTTTATAAGAGACCTGTTTTACCTACCTTCAAGTAATATAGATGATATACTTAAATAAAAGCTACCATTGAATACTGACATAACAGCGTAAAATGAAAACGAATCCCCTACATCAAAAGTGTTCCAGCTGGGCTTCCCTGGTGGCGCAGTGGTTGAGAGTCTGCCTGCCAATGCAGGGGACATGGGTTCGAGCCCTGGTCTGGGAAGATCCCACATGCCGCAGAGCAGCTGGGCCTGTGAGCCACAGTTACTGAGCCTGCGCGTCTGGAGCCTGTGGTCCGCAACAAGTGAGGCCACGATGGTGAGAGGCCCGTGCACCGCGATGAAGAGTGGCCCCCGCTTGCCACAACTAGAGAAAGCCCTCGCACAGAAACGAAGACCCAACACAGCCATAAATAAATAAATAAAATAAATTTTAAAAGTGTTCCAGCTAAAACTGTATTGCCTCCTAGTTCCAAAGCCACCTTTGTTGTCTGCCCTAAAGAAATGGAGCTGGAATGTTGGAATATTTCTTCTTTGCAATGAGCACAATGTTAAGCTTTGTCAGTAAGACAACTGGAGAGACACTACAAGAGGAACAGGACTTCTCCTACTGGTTCCGGTATCTTCCATTTGCTTCTTGTTCCTATCTCATGGCTGCCAGCTTCATGCTTGGGTTTCCTCCAGTGGCACTCACCCTCATCAAGTTTCTGTGGCACATGTGCAGATAGCTTGTCATCAAGTTTCAGTAGCATCTTGATTGACAGCTTCCCAATGAGTCTCACAGGTATCCCAGAAGCCAGTTTCCCAGCCTTGGCCCAGCTGCACTTTGGAGGAGTGGTTCCTGCTTGTCCAGTATCTATGGATCAGTCCTAGTCTGGGCAACTGGATTGCAAAATTCTCTGCAATCCAGTGGTCCACAGCCACACCTTTTCCAATGTGGCCTTCCTTAATCTCAGCCTTGGGGAAGAGAGATCTTTTCCACATTTGTTCCCTCCTTGGGTACCCTCCTGAGCCCTAGAGTATTCTTTTGAGTTATCTTTACCCTTCATAGATCACCATCTGTTACAGTTAATTATTCTTGATATAAAACTTACCCTGTTTAAATTACTCTGTGGTGTCTGTTTCCTGATTGGCCTCTCATTGATATAAGAGAGGGGAGAAATGAACTTCATTCCTGAGGAATAAACCTTCAAAGCATTTGTTTAAAAACCCAAAGAATGCAAAGAACCAGAAAGATAGTTTGACTTTCTGCCAGAGTAATCTATTGCAAGTGAGCCCAATATCTTGATTACAACAAATGAGATAGAAGAAAAGGCAGTGAACATTCAAATTTTAGAAAAAAAACGATTTTCATATTAAACCTGCAATAAAATAAAGCTAAATGAACAAACAAAATTAAAAATTAAAACCTCAGTACACAAGGGCCTTAATTGTCAAGTTTCAGTATTGCTGTGCCCAAATGATTATCTTCTATATTTAGTATAAAAAATTATCTGGGAGATCAAGGAAGAGGAAGCCTGACTAATTAGACTTTTACATTTGTGTAAAAATATTAGCACAAAAATATGCCACAAACAGGACCTGCTGGAAGTATAAGGTCTGCAGTCATGATACTTTGCACATGGTGTTCAGAGTTTCACTCTTTGACTCACAGAGAATGAGAATCATAATACCTGTCTCATGGAGTTATTATAAAGATCAGTACCTAGGACAGTGCTTGCGGCCTAGCAACTTCCCCAAAAGTCTATTTTTTGCGGTTATTGCTTTATTCATGACTTCTTTTTTACTATATTGAGTATTATAGCAAGAAGATTTCAGTTGCTAGTAACAGAAAATCCAACCCAAATTAGCTTAAACAATAAAAAAAGTGCTTTGGGGACTACATAATAGGAAAGTCAAGAGGCGAAGGGAAAGTGAGCTATGTATTCCAAAGCAGAGTCCTGAAATTCACTCGGATTAGATTGGCTTGGGTCAGATGCTCACCCCAATAGCAAAGTTCAGAGAAATGTAATGTGCTGACTGGCTTAAGCCAATCCTAGCTTACCCGTGAAATCAGGGGTGTTTTCCCAAACTGCACCTAGGCTATAAGGGGGAAAAAGAAAAAGCAATATGGATGTTGCATAGAAAAATAAAAAGATCCTGCTTAAATAATTTAATTTCCCTTGTCTATTGTTCCTGTAAAGCTTGTATAAATTCACATTATGATTTTATAGGGATAGTGAATACAAATATAACAAAGAATAAACAACAACAAAAATCTCACATAGTCTCATCATGCGCTCAGTGTTTTAAATGCTTTAGATATACTCCTTCATTCAGTCCTCAAAACTACCACAAGATTTAGGCAAGGAGCTATCCAAGAATGGAATCAGGATTTGAAACTTAGACACTAAGGCTCCAGAAACTGTGTGCCTAACCCTTCCGTTAGACTGTCTCTCAACAAAGCGGTGATATTTAATTCTTCTGGTGTGCTACAGAAATGTTATGGAGCTTGGTTCTATGGTGCCCTCTGTTTAGGGGTGATCAGCACAGAGCAATTGATGAATGAAGGACTAATGAGTAAATGAATGACTTGGGAAGGAGGTGTTCTAGAAAGTTTTTTTTTTTTCCATTCAAACAATATTTTAAAACCTGAAACCCAATGACAAGAGACAGAGCACATAAGCCATTCACCAACAGAGTAATCTGAAGTTCTTCAGTCACATTCCATTCAGCTTCCAAACCTTAACAGCATCCTCAAATTGTAAAGTCAGAGATGATCTTGGATCTAGGATCTCTAATTCCAAAGATTAGAAAGCTGTCAACACCATCAATTGAGAAAATCAATCTGAGTCTCAGATTCTTCCCCTGTGAAGTAAAGGAATACAACAAGGTTATCTAAAGAACAGCATGTACACACATACACACACACACACACACACACAATTACTCCTACACTTCTAGCACTACCTCAATTTTTCCCCCTCAAACAATAGCTTGTGATTTTACTTGGAACCCATGTTTATTAAATCTTCCATCATGCCTCTGGCATCCCTCCAAATATGATCAAACTAAAAAGGAACTTAACTGGTAAACCAAAGAATAAATAACACACAAGAAATCTTGAAATCTCTCTGCAAGATTCAGCTGGTTAATCCTCCCAACATCCCCCTGGAGTCAAGCCAGTCGTTTTCAAAGGTCAGATCTTTGAAAGACTGACAAATTTTATTAAAGCCATAGAAAAACCCAGATTTTAAGGATTATCCTTCCTGTCTCTCCCTCTTTTCTCTTCTCTCACTGCGTTGTGTTGTAGAGGCTATAGATGGGCTAACATGTTTTTTATCTCCTTATTTATATAGAATTACAAATTGGAACTATTAATCCTGCTAATGTTAGAAACTATACCAGGACTAAATTACTGTACTGTGTGCTCGCATAGAAAATTATTGATGACCTTAAGCACCTCACGGCAATTTCAATTTCATAAATTTATAAATCCAAAATAAATATGTTTCAGGTAATGCAAAAGCACCATTCATAAATTCTGGGCCTTTGTGAAGGATCCAGGTAACTTCTATTTTCTCTATTCTAATAGCTAAATCATTTTCTGGGTTTCTCAGCTTAGAAAGAAAGTGCCTATGAGACTCATTCTTTTGGTTGGTAATTCTCATTAACCTCAGACAAGAGAAATCCCAGTACATAGATCAAAATGAAAGGGCCATTTGGCAATAAACTATTGCTACCTTGGCCACTAAAAGAGAAAGTAGAATATATAATACCTGAAACAAACCTTTTCGTGGTGAGGTACCTTCATTCCCTGATGAAATTCTGTCAACTTATAGAGATTTTTTTATGGAGACCTAGATAGTTCACCTTGTATCCTGTAGAAAGTATCATGGATTTTTTTTAATGAGATTTACTTAGCAATCCATAACAGATTAGAAAGGAAAAAAATTTAAGGTTAAGTAAATCTGCAGAAACAAAATGTGCACTGTCATCTTCCTTAACTAATGGCATTGAATCTGCTCCAAGGCTGCCCTTTTTTTCTAAATTGACACTTGAGAAAAGGCAGCAAGTCTAATACCTCCTCCACTTCTCCACAGGAGCCCAACTTCTGCCCCACCCTCCTTTTCCTTTCCCATCACCTTGTTGTCTCCAGTTATACCATTCTTACATGCCTATCCTAAGACCAAACTGGTAGATGTTGGGCAGGGATTGGAGGTGGCATATGCTCAGTTCATTTACTTCTTGGCAGGCTGGAAGCTTTCAAAACTGGACATAAGGAGGAATAAAAAGTGACAGAGAAAACATCTGAATTTCTTTTCACTGCCTCTAAAATGTGCCCTCAGTAAATGAAGGAATCTGTATTCAATAAAGTGCATTATAATGGACATCCCAGCTGCACTATAGTGAAGTTCTTAAGAGCATGGACTTTGGAGACAGATGTCTGGGTTTCCACTTAATAGCTACATGCACTTGGATAAATTAGTTAACTTTCTTTATGCCTCAGTTTTTGTATCTATAAAAGAGCACCTTCCTCATAGGATACTTCTAAGGATTAAATGAGGTGATACGTGTAAAGCACTTAGAATTGTGCCAGGACCACAGGAAATGCTATATAGGTATAGCACTCATTATTATCTCATCTGAGATTTTAATAACCTTTCAATATTCCCAAGCAGCGGTCATTTATCCTATGCTTGATTTTTCCCCAGAACATGGAACTCATTATCTCCCAAGGTAACTTACTATTGTTCTTACTATTGTAATGTTGATCTTTCTACAGTGAACCAAAATTTGTTTTCCTTTTAGCTGCTACGTACTGGTCTGAGGTTTACCTTGGAGCTCTATAGAAGAATTTAATTCAGGTATAAATACGGTTATTTCCTTCTCATTTTCTTTAAGCTAAATATCTTCCATTCCTGCAATCATACATATATAATATGGATGAGTATTTAATAACTAGTTTGTCTATGGTCTTTTTAAAGCATGGTACCTGGAAAGATGTGTCTGAAAGCAGAACTAGTGCTTCCCTCATTCTAGAGGGAATTCAAAGGTCCTATTCATTTTGGAATTTTTTTAGCATCCCCGTATTACCACCTCAAATGAAACTCTTAAGTCATTTTTGTATGACTGCTACAAACTGCATCTCACCATCCCTTTCTGGCCTTATGCAATTTTTTCGTGTTTTTTGTTTGTAGGATGGTGGATGGTTGTAGGGTGATGTAGGCTGTAAGTGAGAGTAGTGATTACTCCTGTTATATTTCATGTGGCAGCAGCCTACAACATGAGTTTGTCAAGATATTTTTGGATTTTAGTTTTATCAACCTTCATTTCATCATACATCACGAAGTGTCCTCTTCCTTTCGATAGTCAAGAATATGTAGCCATCATACAATGAGGATGACAGAGTACTGTGGAAACCAGGGTTGTATTTTTATTCCTAGTCTCAAAAATAACAGGCCTAACATACTTCTTAACTGCTCAGGCTATCTGTGTACTTCGCAGCTTTGTTTTGTAACGAGAGTTACCCAAAACACTAAAATGGTATCTACCTATCATCAAGACTGTAAATAATCCTCTAGAATGTTAAAAACCAAATTTAGATTTTAGAAAATTTTTACTTATAAAGCTATGGAAGTGAGCAAAAAGCCACAAGGTTAGCCTAAAAGAAATCAGAATGAATTTACTGAGAATATGCAGAAAGGTACAAAATTGATTTTTAACCCTTGATCTTTTGCTTGCTCAGTTCCTGGATGTCTAGGCATCTCCTCATGAGTTGCTCTAGCTCTGAGAACTGCCTCTCTGCCCACACGGCACCTTGTACGTATCTCTGCTCTCATTTTGGCAATGGGCGGAGGAAAATGTTGTTTGCCTGTCTGTCTCTTTCTTAAGATCATGAGCTCCTCAAAGGCAAGAAAAAGCATTTTAATAATTCCTACACCCAGCATGGAACCTAACACATAATAGATAATACATGTTTATTGAATAAGCATGCTAAACGCATGTACCTACTGATACGAGGCCCGTCATTAACTTAGGTTACAGCTTAAGTAGAAGAATTGTAAGAAGTAAGGACATTTCCCCTTCCCTACCTCCTCCCTCCTTCCACCAAATCCCCTTCCCCTGTTCACTATGACCAGAAATTCAGTTAAATAAGGACATTTTAATTCTACAAGTCTCTAAGACAGAAAATGTAAGTATCCCCACTGGAGCAATACTTTGGAATAAATTTACGTTAAGTTGCAAAGTAGTGATACCAACTACTCCCCACGGGGCACTTTATAGAGACTGAGGAGGTAGCAAAAGAGAGTATCCATCATCCCTGCAGATCCCAGCCCTGCTGCGGCCATGGGCCAATGAAATCCTGTAGCATCAGCTCACCAGCAAGTAGAGGCTAGAAAATTCTTTTCCTCCCACAAATACCATGCCTGGAACATGGATTTATACTGCAGGTGTCCTTGTAATAGTCTGAACGAAGTTTCCCAATTAAACACCTACCTCATGCAGCCCAGCTGCCTAACTAACTTCTTGGCCAGAGTTACAGGCACCTGGGTCCCGTCCTGAAGGAGGAAGTCTATCTCTGAATCCCAGTCAGCAATGAAGAACACAGGCTTCTGTGCCTTCCGCTATCCCCAGGGAAGACTCTGCTTTCCAGGGATTCTTCTTCGGGAGGTCTTTCACCCAGACCTGCCTAGAGAAACTTGTTGTCCCTTGGTGGTGATTTCTTCATTCTTTGATTAGCAAACCCTTGGCCATTCACCTCTGCCTGAATGGGAACCTGACTTGTGCCTCCAATCGTCTAATTTGGGCTTGGAGCTCCCCACCCTCTGAATCCCCTTCTCTTCTAATCATTGGACCCTAATCCTTGCCAATCCCTCAGCACCAATTTGCTCCTTCCTCCCCTGCAGGAATCTCTGCATTTCTATCTGCTCCGGTCACATGGTTTATGACCCTGAGAGGAAAAAAGGAGGGGGAGGGAATAGGAAAAGGAACCACTAGAGACAACAAAGATAAAAACTTCCATCCGCCTCACATGTTTTGCCTAGAGCCAGAACCAGTCCGTGACAGAGGTTCTAAATTCCATGCACGCAGCCAAAATTTCCTCCACAAGCGTCTCTAACTATAGCTTCTCTGTCTTGGCCTCAGGATCTTCTTGCAAACAGTGCCCCGCCAGGTTGAGACCAATTACCCTGGATTAGCCAGTTCTGCTGGGGCTTGGGCTCATGCCAAGCTCACATGCCAAAGTAAATAGAAGAGGGAGGGGGCACAGAATAAAGAGATCAAAGGGGCATTTCCCAGTTAAGACATCAGCACTGCTTTAAAAAATAATAATAAAAATTAAAAATTTTTTAAAAACCTATGTTTTTAAAATCCAATTCAAAAGTGTAAATTCTTGACAAAAAAAGTTTTCCTTCCACCAATGGCTATCTCACCTTTTTGTTTTGATTTGCTGTATTTACAGTATTAGATAGGTTTTATTTTCCCATTACACACAAGAAAGTTTAATGTCTGATATCAGTAGGCTAATTATAAAATGTAAGGTGCTAAAGGAAATTAATACCTCATGATACGTTAGATGAGTAAATGGAATGTTTTTAGTCATAAGCTTATTCATCACTTTAGATTAATTCAGAATTATTTCCTTTTTATAGAATAATTTCTTCAGGAATAGAAATAACTCAGGTTTATTTAACATCTAATTTAACAGAGGTGGTGTTTTAAAGTGGAAAAGAAACTACACCAAGAATCCAAAGTTCTAAATTCTAGTTCTTTTGCTAACTGTGAACCTTTGGGTAAGGTCTCAAACTCCTCATCTATAAAATGCAGGAGTTGAACAAGGAGACTGCTCAATCGCTATAGTCCTTTTCCTGTTCAATAACTTGCTACACTGAGAAAAATACACTGAGATTCAAAAGACAGATTTTAATCTGAGTGCTGCCTCTAACTTTCTTGGTGACTTTGAGCATTTACCCTCTCCTGTTTCCTCATCTGTAATAAAAAGGAAATGGAACAGATGGTGTCTAAGGACATTTCCAGCTCTAAAATATTATAACAAAGAAAAATGTCTGGGGTGCATATGCCGCCTTCCATTTGCATGTAGAACTTGATGTTTTGCTCCAAGTAGCCTGAGAAGAATATACGTATTTGTAAAGCATTTCCCCAGTGTGCTGGCATATACACTTATCCACGTGAAGAGAGAATCTTAGGTCCCAGGGAGAAAAGCTCTTAAGAGCCTTTTATGTTTCACCTCTCTTCTAAGTACATGAGGTCAGGCTCTGGAATCCAGCATAAACTTTAATATTACTAGGCTTCATCCTAGTGATCTCTGTAGGCCATGAAGCAAGGACAACTATACTCAAATCTAGTCTTCACCTACTGTTTATAAATATACTGCTCAGGTCAAAAAGTGACTTCTTAAAACCTAAAAAAAGCCATTTATCAAATAAGCTTACTTTAAAATTTTTTTACATGAAAATGTGCTTAATCCAAATATAATTTGGGGTTTACAATTTCTGGATTTTTGTTAAAACGTCCTAGCTCTTCAAGTAAAGTATCTTTGCTTCAAAAGGAAGTCAAAGCTACAGCCACGGTGGTTTACAGAACATTTTCTGGTAGTCTTTGCTTCATTTCAGTATCTTGTCACGATTGGCTGTTGAAAGTTACAAAAAAGGAAGTCTTCAAGGCGGGGGATTTCTCAGTGGAAGTTCCCAGTTTAACACAAGGGAAATCTCAGAACAGTTTGGGCGGCACTTGCAGACTCTGTAACTGCCTACTTCTTTAAGGGCAATAGTCTATGAAGGAAGCCTTGTAACCTGGAGAAGAGGTAATCAAAACTTTAGTAGTTCCTACCGATTCTCAAACTAGCAAGGTGGCCTGGATGCCTTAAACTGAAGTGTTGCAGATTTGCTGTACAATTTCCTTCTGTTAAGTGAGTAATTTATGACGTGATTCAGTAATGCCTTTTATTCATTGCCACAGTTGGAAATTCGGCCTTTTAAAAATGGGGTCCCTAGCCAAGACTAAAGGAAATTTTTTTAAACTGTGATCTTTTTGCATTCTTCTCAACTTTTAAGGTAGAATTTAAGTCTTTATTTGAAATGACTTTTTTTAAGTTTATATCTGGAATATAGCCTTCTCCAGTGAGTGGTTTTTATAACATAAGACTTAGAAGATATATATTTAGCATAAGTTAAGTTGTATACCGCTTACTAGGTTGAAAAGTAAATACTGTATATATTCATACTTTTTTTGGTTAAATTTTTAAAGATCAATTCTGGCCTGATCCAGTGTGTTCATTCAAACATTAACTCACATTTACTGTTTTTCTATCTTCTAAGAAACACATGTTTATGAATATTTCTTTACAGTAAAGTATTAACCTTATAGAAAACTTTGCATTTCCTATCTTCGAACATTTAAATTTACACAATAATAGCAATCCAGTCTTATTCTATTACCAATTGGCCTTTATTTTCACAAAAAGTGAATATTAAAGATTGTATAGTATATTCTTAAGAATAAATAGATAGTTCAAAAAGATTAAACCTCAAGGATCATCACTATTGTTATATTAATAGCTGCCATTATTGAGTGTCTGCTACAGGGAAATGGTCACAGGATCTTCCAGCTAGTAAGTGGTAGAGCCAGAGCTTAACCATAAATCCACATGATTTCTTTTTCCATGGCTCTCTGTTACCACTGCCCTACCTTCTTACTATACTGAAAAAGTATTTTGAGTTATCTTATCCAAACTGCAAACGGACGGGGGGAAAAGGACAATACTTGGCCAAGATCACAGAGAAGCCAAGTCATTCATAGAAGCTTAGAATTCATTCCTAGGTCTTCCTTGTCCTCACTTGCCCACCCCATCTCCTCACTCCCTCCAGGGCTCACTTCCACCTGGGCACAGGTGCACACATTAGTCTGCCTCCCTGCAGGAGGGGGTACCTAGGGCTCTATACCAGGTCTAACCTGACTGAAGCTCCTGCTAGCAGCCAACTAGAGCAACATCCAATTATTTCTCTTAAACACTTATGACAATGAAAGAGATGGCCAACTGCAAGATTTAAAATAAATATGTTAAATTCCTCCCCAAAAGAGCTGGCTGGAACTTCATGAAACTTATGCACTAATTTGAAGACAATAATCATCCTTACAGGAGAGAACCTTACTGTCTGCAAACATTCTTTCTCTCCATGCGTTAAAGCCTCAGGAAACATAGGTTGTTTGTTTATTATAAAATGTATTCCAATATATTTTATCTTCTTCATGTGTGTCATAGGGATGCTATCTTTTTTTTTTATAAATTTATTTATTTATTTTTATTTTTATTTTCGGCTGTGTTGGGTCTTCGTTTCTGTGCAAGGGCTTTCTCCAGTTGCGGCGAGTGGGGGCCACTCTTCATCGCGGTGCGCGGACCTCTCACTATCGCGGCCTCTCTTGTTGCGGAGCACAGGCTCCAGACGCGCAGGCTCAGTAGCTGTGGCTCACGGGCTTAGTTGCTCCGCGGCATGTGGGATCTTCCTGGACCAGGGCTCGAACCCGTGTCCCCTGCATTGGCAGGCAGATTCCCAACCACTGCACCACCAGGGATGCTATCTTGATAGGGGTACTCTTCCCACTATATTTTCTAACTAATTACTGCTGACATTTAGGAAAGTTCTTGATATCATAATTTTATCTTGCGTCCAGGCATTATATTGATATTTTATTTATTTCTAAATTATTCTAAATTATTTTAGGTAATTCACATGCAAAGCCTAGATAGGAAGAATTTACTTTTGTCTTCTTTTTTTCTTCTGGTGGTGACACTGGCCAGAACTTCTAGAACAGTGTTTAATAACAGAGGAGATAGCAGCCAACCTCAACATGTTCTCATCTCAGTGGGAATTTCCCTAGTGGTTAACATTAAGAATGACGTAGGCTGTTGGTTTGAGATAAACACATTAATCATAAAGACCAAATAACTACCAAATATGCGTCTAACCCTAGCTTGCTAAAAGTGTATCAAGACTTCATGTTAAACTATATTCATTGTCTTTTTGATATCATCAGAGACAGCTGTACGGTTTTTCTACTTTATATAGTGCCCTGTTGTTACACAATACAGTAATTGCATTTTTTAAAAATTACATGTTGTTAAAAATCATCCCTCAGTAATAAAAGTAGGTTTATAATTATAAAGTATATTTTGTTATTGCCCTGGTTAAGATAATAAATTGGTTGATCAAAACAAACCAAACCTACACATTTCCTCATTTTCTCTTCAATCCACATGCTTAAACGCCTCTCCCCTATTATTTTGGCTTCACAATTCAGTTCACAACTCAAATTAACAGAAAAGAATGAAAACAATGTGGCATAGCCAAGGAACCCTATCAAGGCAGAGCAACCAATACTCAAACAAAGCAGCTGTTCCTACACATTGTGCAAAAAGCTTTCTCCCTATTTTAACAGTGCTAGCTGCAGACCACAATTCAGTTACAACCAACAGTGGCGTGCAAAATGTGTGTCCAAATTGATTTATCTTACACCAATTTATATTAAGAAAATACATACTGAAAAAGAATTAATGAGAATTTTTGCATTCCTATTCATAAGTGAAATTCATCTGTATTTTTATTTTCTGATAAAAATACCAAAACTCTCCATGTTCTAAAAAAATTTCGTGGGACTTATCGGCTCCTTGAAATGTTTAAAGAGCATATCTTAGCACTCTGTCCTTGGCACGCACTTTTGGAAGTAATTCTTTAAAAGCTTTTCAACGTTTTCTATTGTTATTGATCTATTCAGGTTTTATGCCATTTTTTCCCACAGTTTAGGTTATTTGTTGTTTATAAATAAAATTTTATCAAATTTTTCAAATGTATTAGTATACATGGTATTGTAATTTTTACCATCTCCATAACCATATGGATAACCCTTTTCGTTATGTTTTCTCTCTCTTTTTTTCCTGATTGGACATGTCAAAGGGTTAATCGCTTGGATGTATCTCATTTATGGTTAGCTCTTTTTTAATAATTAGTTTTTGCTTTTATCTTTATTACTATTTCTTACTGCCTTTCCTTCCTTTTAGATTATTTTGCTTTTCCTTTCCTCAGTTTTAGATTTGGATGCTTAGTTCGTTTATTTTTTTTCCTTCTTATTTTGTAATGAAAGTATTTAAGGCTAGGAATTTTCTGAGTACCATTTTAACTGTTCTTACATGTTTATATCATTTTCACATTATTTCATTATTATTTTATGTTTTTCTAATTGCAGTTTTATTTCCTCTCTGATCCAAGAGTTATTTAGGACAATAAAGGTTTTTCTTGTTTTTTGGATTTTTTTTACCTAACGGAATTTATTTTTTTAGAACAGTTTTAGATTTAGAGAAAAAATGAGTAAACACTACAGAGAGTTCCCATGTACCACCCTGCCTCTTCCCCCCTACCCCTGCTCCCCAACATAATTTCCCCTGTTATTAACCTATTAGTGTATGGTACATTTGTGACAATTGAGGAACAATATTGATACATTTTTATTAACTCAGTTTATAATTTATTCAAATTTCCTTATTTTTTCCTTTTAAAAAAATTGAGGTAAAATTCACATAACAAAGTTAAACATTATAAAGTGAACAATTTAGTGGTATTTAGTCCACTCACAACGTTGTGCAACCACCACTTCTATCTAGCTTCAAAACATTTTTATCACCCCGAAAGGAAACCCTTTACCCATTAAGCAGTTGCTCTGCATTTCCTGCTCTCCTCAATCCCTGGCAACCACCAATCTGTGTTCTGTCTATATGAATATACCTATTCTGGATATTTCATATAAATGAAATCATATAATCTGTGACTTTTTCTGTCTGGTTTTTTTTCACTTAGCATAGTATTTTCAAGATATACCCATGTTGTAGCATATGTCAGTACTTCATTCCTTTTATGGCCAAATAATATTCTGTTGTCTGTGTATACACCATTTGTTTATCCATTCATCTACTGATGGACAGGATAGTTGGGCTGTTTTCACTTTTTGGCTATTGTAAACAGTGCTGCTATGACCATGCATTTACATTGTATGATTACCTATTTTCAATTCTTTTAAGTATATACCTCACAGTGGAATTGTGGGGTCATATTGTGGGCTAATTCTATGTTTAACTTTTTAAGTAACTGCCAAATTGTTTTCCACAATGACTGAACCATTTTACATTCCCACCAGCAATGCATGAAAGTTCCAGTTTCTCCACATTTTTGCCAACACTTGTAATGTTCTGGGTTTTTTTGTTTTGTTTTGTTTTTTGTTTTTTTGTTTTTAGCTACGTTGGGTCTTTGTTGCCATGTGCGGGCTTTTCTCTAGTTGTGGCAAGCAGGGGCTACTCTTCGTTGCAGTACGCAGGCTTCTCATTGCGGTGGCTTCTCTTGCTGTGGAGCACAGGCTCTAGGCGCGTGGGCTTCAGTAGTTGCAGCATGCAGGCTCAGTAGTTGCAGCACGCAGGCTCAGTAGTTGTGGCAGGTGGGCCCTGGAGCATGCGGGCTTCAGCAGTTGCAACGCATGGGCTCAGTAGTTGTGGCTCACAGGTTCTAGAGCGCAAGCTCAGTAGTTGTGGCGCACAGACTTAGTTTCTCCACAGCATGTGGGATCTTCCCAGACCAAGTATTGAACCCACATTCCCTGCATTGGCAGGCGGATTCTTAACCAGGGAAGTCCGCTTTCTGTTTTTTAAGTTATTATTATTATAGTCATCCTAATGGATGTTACATGATACCTCATTGTGGTTTTGATTTGCATTACCCTAATGACTAATGATGTCAAACATCCTTTCATGTGCTTGTTGGCCATCTGTATAGTCTCCTTGGAAAAATGTCTTCAAGTCCTTTACCCATTTTTTAATTGAGTTGTCCTTCTGTTGTTAGGCTAATATATAAAGAGTTCTTTAAATATTCTGGATACAAGACTCTTATGAAATACATAATTTGCAAACATTTTCTCCCATTCTACAGATTGTCTTTTGATAATGTCTTTCAATGCACAAAAGTTTATTTTCAAAATTTTTTAGAGAGTTCAATTTATTTTTTTCTTGATTGTATTTTTTTGTTTTTGATTTTGGTATCATACCTAAGAATCCATTGCCAAATTCAAGGTCACAATGATTTATGTCTTTTCTAAGTTTTATAGTTTTAGCTCTTATATTTAGATTACTTTTTCACTTTGAGTTAGTTTTTGTATATAGTGTAAGATAGGGGTCCAGTTTTGTTATTTTCATTATGGATATCAGTTGCTCCAACATCATTTGTTGAAAAGACTATTCTTTCTCCATTAAATGGTCTTTGTACCCTGCTCAAAATCAACTGGCCATAGAGGTAAGGGTTTATTTCTGGACTCTCAGTTCTATTCCTGTGGTCTATATGTCTGTCTTTATACTCTTATCACACTGTTTTGATTACTGTAGCTTTGTAATGAGTTTTGAAATGGGGAAGTGTGAGTCCTCCAACTCTTTTAATTTTTTCAATATTCCTTGGCTATTTAGGGCTCCTTGCAATTCTACATGAAACTGAGGATTGGCTTTTTCATTTCTGAAAAAAAGCCATTGGAATTTTGATACAGATTACATTAAATCTGTAGATCATTTGGGGAGTATTGCCATTTTAACAATTTTAAATCTTCCAATTCATGAACACAGAATGTCTTCCCATTTGTTTAGGTCTTCTTTCATTTTTTTCAGCAATATTTTGTAGTTTTCAGTGTACAAGTCCTTTGCCTCTTTGGTTAAATTTATTCTTAGATATTTCATTCTTTTGGATGCTATTATAAATTAAATTGTTTCCTTAATTTTCTTTTTGAATTGTTCATTGATAACATATTGAAACACAACTGATTTCTGAGTGTTGATCTTGTATCCTGCAACTTTGTTAAATTCATTTATTAGCTCTAGTAGCTTTCCTGTGGATTGTTTGGGATTTTCTACATGTAGGATAATGTCATTTGCAGATATAGTTTTACTTCTTCCTTTTTAATTTAGATGCCTTTTCTTTTTCTTGTTTAATTGCTCTTGCTAGAACTACCATGACAATGTTGAATAGCAGTAGTGAAAAAAAGCACCCTTGTCTTGTTCCTGATCTTAGGGACAAATCTTTCAGTCTTTCACCATTGAGTATGATGTTAGCTGTGGGTTTTTCATAAATTCAGAATGTCTTAATTTCTCCTTCATTTTTGAAGAATGGTTTTGCCAGATATAGAATTCTTGGTTGGCACCTATTTCTTTTTTTTTTCCCAGCATTTTAAATATGTCATCCCACTGCCTTCTGGCCTCCATGATTCCAAAGTGAAATTGGCTGTTAATCTTACAGAGGATCCCTTGTAAATAAAGCGTTGCTTCTCTCTCGCTGCTTTCAAGATTCTCTCATTGTCTCTGGCTTTCAACAGTTTGATTATAATGTGTCTCAGTGTGAATCTGAGTTTAGCCTACTTGAGTTCATTGAACTTCTTGAGTGTGCAGATTCAGTCTTTCATCAAATTGGGAAGTTTTCAGCCATTATTACTTTAAATCTATTTTCTGCTCCTTTTCTCTCACCTCTCCTTCAGAACTTCCATAAAGCATATTTTGGCTTACAAGATGATGTTTCATAGGCCTCTTAGGCTCTATGCACTTTTCTTTATTCTTTTTTTCTTTCTGTTCCTCTATCTAGATAGTTTCAATTGTCTTATCATCACATTCACTGACGTCTTCTGCCTGCTCAAATCTGTTGCCCCTCTAGTGAATTTTTCATTTCACTTATTGTACTGTTCAGCTCCAGAATTTCTATTTGGTTCCTTTTTACAATTTCTATCTCTTTATTGATAATCTCATCTTGTTCATACATCATTTTCTAATTTCCTTTGGTTTTTTGGTCCACAGTTTCCTTTGGCTTTTTGGGCATATGTAAGACAATTGATTTAGAGTAACAGATTTTTCTAGTAAGTACAATCTCTACACTTCCTTAGGGTGAACTTTTAAAGACATTTTAAATGATAATTCTGACTACTTACTTAAATTAGAAATCAACTGCATGCAGAACCACCTACTTAAGTTACAGATATTATCTATACAACATGGGTTTGAACTGCATGGGTCCACTAATACGTGGATTTTTTTCAATAAACATGTACTACACAATCTGCAGTTGGTTGAATCTGCAGTTACAGAACCATGGATACAGAGGGCTGCCTGTAAAATTATATGTGGATTTTCAACTGCATAGGGGGGTTGGTGCCCCAACCCTCTCATTGTTCAAATGTCAACTGTATTAGCTAATATTTATTGAGTTCCTCCTATAATCCAGGCCCTGTTCGTATATTATCTCACTGTACATACACACATACACACACAACTTTAACATACAGTATTATTATAATCTATGCTTGACAGGAGAAGAAACTGAAGCTCAGGGTTGGTCATACGGTTAGTAAATGGCAATACCAACATATAACTGGGGCAATTTTAATGAGAATTCTCATTTATAGCCTGCTTGCATTAGCCTATGTCAGCTTGAGTTTGCCTTTGTGAGGGTAATGACCATCTAGGCCTCAGACTGTGTTACAAGTTTCTTTAATATCAGTTGTAATAGCCTTCCTAACTTCAAAAACATCCAAATATGTGTCTTGGAATTTCAAGTGTGAGGCATGTCATAAAGGGGGAAGGACAGGGTGAAATAGGAGCCCATAGTTCTAACCTGGAAGAGAAGTCAAGTGGGGCCCTGCTTTGAATTAGACCATTCAGCTGAGGCCTTAACAGACCAAGCAAAATGTGAGGGAAACGTGTTCTAGGATGAGGAAAACACACTAGCAAACACCTGAAAAAGACAGAACAGGGAGCATTTGAGGTGTTGAAAGAAGCCAGAAGAAGAGGCAGGATATGAGTCTAGAGAAGTAAGAAGAGACCTCATACTATGTTTAGAGTTTGGATTTTATTCTAAGGTTAATAGGAAATGACTTTAGGTGCTAAAGGAACATAATAAAATTTAGAATTTGACAAGAGAAAAAGTTAGGAGAATAGTTAGGAGATTGTATGGTAAATATGAATTTGATGATGGCCTGAACAAGGGGTGTCAATAGAGTCAGAGTGTGACAGTGAGGACAGAGTTGACAATGAGGACAGAGTATATGCATGCAAAAAAAATGTTGCAGAGGAGTGCTCACAAGAGTTACCTTATCAGATGATTGATAAAATGCTGGAAAGGAAGAGTTTTACATCTTCATTACATGAGCAATGTTTTCCTTTCTTTCTCCTCTATTGAGGAGCATGAAAAAATGGGGAATTCTATGGTGGTCCAATGGTTAGGACTCCTCGCTCTCACTGCCAAGGGCCAGGGTTCAATCCCTGGTGGGGGAACTAAGATCCCACAAGCCATGAGGTGCGGCCAAAAAAATAAACATAAACAATAAGCATATAATTTTTTAATGGCTTTATTGGAGTATAATTGCTTTAATTCTACTTGTAGTTATTTACCTTTATATTTTTTTTAAAACCTAAAATAATATATGTTCCATTATAATATTATTGTTAGAATGAGAGCCTATCATTTCCTTGTTTTCACATATAGAAGATAAGAAAATGAGTAAATTAGAACTTTCTCCTTCCTGCCACCTCTCTTCTACCCACTTGAGTTTTTGTTGCTATAATCAGGAAATTTAGAACAAATTATTACTAACTATTTATTATACTTGGACCTTATATCTTAAAGATTACTTTTAATATTCTTATTATATTTGCAACAAGTCTTTACCTAATCCGATATTTACATTTTTTCAAATATTTACAGATATTTCTTTTATATCAGAATTTCACCTTTCTTAGTTTTTGCACCTTGATTCCCTTCCTGACTAACTGAAGTGTATGTCCAGTTATTTCAGGACATAGGTGAAATATCTCTGAACTATAAGGTATCTAAGAATGTCTTAGTTTTCCTTTCCTATGCAAATGATAATTCGAGTGGGTATAGACTTTGTAACTCAAATCTTTCTCAGGCTGCTGTACGTGTTATTCTATTCAGCTTCTGAAGTTTAATGTTGAAGTTAAGTCTATTTTTTGTTTTTTTTCTTCCTTTGAAAATAGTTTCATTTTTTAATCTGTATTCTTATTGAATTTTTTCCATACTTTAGATTCAGAAAGCTTTCTCTCACCCCCTCATGATTAGACTAAGGCCTCTCCAATGTGTTTTTTGAGTACTCTATTCTTACCCTTATTGTTATGGTATAATACCACATTGTATAGCAATTGCCTGTTTCTTGTATGTATATCATCCACAATAGACACTAAGTTCTTTCAAGGTAGAACTGTGTCTTGGTAACTTAGTAGTCCTAACTTTTAACATATAGCAAGCACTCACAAAATAGTTCCTGAATAAATGAATGAATTGATACATCATTTAACATTACAATTTTTATCAGGATGGGTCAAAATGTTGGGCTCTTTTCATTAATACATTTCAAAACTCACTGAGTTCTTTTCATCTCTGATTGTCTTATATCAAAGTATTACTTCGAATATATTCTGATATATCTTTTATTTTTTTTTAATTAATTAATTTATTTATTATTTTTGCTGTATTGTGGTCTTCGTTTTCTGTGCGAGGGCTTTCTCTAGTTGTGACAAGCGGGGGCCTCTCTTCATCGCGGTGCGCGGGCCTCTCACTATCGCGGCCTCTCTTGCTGCGGAGCACAGGCTCCAGACGCGCAGGCTCAGTAATTGTGGCTCATGGGCCCAGTTGCTCCATGGCATGTGGGATCTTCCCAGACCAGGGCTCGAACCCGTGTCTCCTGCATTGGCAGGCAGATTCTCAACCGCTGCACCACCAGGGAAGCCCTGATATATCTTTAGTTGCTATTTCTGTTCCATTTACTCGGATCTCTTTTTCAGAAGTTGGAGCAATATTTTCCACTATTACGTTTAATGGTTTTTGTCTATTTATCCTTTCCATTCACATTTTGAGAGAGTTTTTCAAGCTTTTTCTCTAATCATTGATTTAACATTCTGCAGTATGGATTCCCTTTTTTATTATGTTCAAATAATATTTGAATTTTGATGTTGCATGTTCTGTGTCCTTACAGCCTTAACTTACCCAACTTTGTTTTTATTTCTCCCTTCTAATCTTAGTTCAATATCATGTCTTAGATTTCAACTCTTGTATCACAGGAAATACAAATTGGATTCTTTCCACTTACTTATGCTTCTGGCAAACCATTTTCTAAAGTGTTCACTTTCTCAGGATTTGGGGAGACTTTGCTCTTCTTCCTTTATGCAGCACAGTCTTTTCAAAGGGATGCTTTATCTTGTATTACACTCATTAATACAAGTATATTATATCTTGTATTAAACTCATTCCAAGGTTTGTGTAGCCCTTACTAACCAGATGTGTGGATTTTATTTGGTTCTTCTCATTATCTGCCTGATTTCTACTAGCTCCCCAGCACAGATCTTGAGCTGGGAGACATAAAGACATGCATAGTTCACAGCTAACTTTTGGACCTAAAGCTAACATTTACCAACTTTGTCACTATGAGTACTGGCCCGAGGCAAGATCCCTCACCCTTATTGCCTAGTTGTTTTAATATGAAGAAGAGAATTCCTGGTTAATCAGAAAAAAATCAATGGTCTTTTCCTTGATAGGAGCCATGTATGAAAAACTAAACTCCCAGAGAGTCAAACACACAGCTCTGTCTGCCCAGGCCCTTCCATTATTTGCTTCACATATCCTTAGATACAGAGTATCACATCTGTCCACTCCCATTGGGATCATGTTTGTATACTCCAAAC
This sequence comes from Balaenoptera musculus, assembly GCF_009873245.2. Taxonomy (NCBI): domain Eukaryota; kingdom Metazoa; phylum Chordata; class Mammalia; order Artiodactyla; family Balaenopteridae; genus Balaenoptera; species Balaenoptera musculus. Next base: position 43,379,171 of record NC_045791.1, read on the forward strand.
CAGAGCTCCAAAATATCAATAGATAATAAAAAAAAGTACTAATGGGAGACAATGGGGCAACAAGATGTAACATAGTACTTGCAGGTAACACGTAGTAGCGGGGTTACTGTCTAATTCACTAGTAGGTGCCATGAAGCAGATAGCTTTCTTAGTATCCTTCAGGGTCACAGGTTTGCTCACCTTCAAACAACAAAGTTCATGTCCATTTCAGCCCTACAGTTCTTGCAAACGGTGGAAAATCTTGTCAAATTCTGTCAGTAGGATGCTTATCAGCGGGGTTATAGCAACTCTGGAAGACTCAAGGCCAAGGTAGCAAGGCTTGGCAAGTGAGCACCTATTTCAGCCAAGTGCCCTGTACAGGGCACAGCCTCTCAGCCATATGTGCTGGGTCTGGTCATCAATCCTGCCTTTTGATGCTATTATGAGTTCTCATATTTTTCTGATTTTTCATTAGGCATTTAATTCAGAGAGTCTGAGACAAAAACAGCTAGTCCAGATGTCATTCTAAATCAGAAGTCAACCAGATTCTATTAATAGTGATATTTCACATCAAAGATTTGACTAAGATCATTGATGCATACCTGGCATTCCAAGTTAGTTGTAGTAAGTGTTTATACTGGCAGCTTTCCTTGTTTCTAGATTTATATTCAGAACTCTCAATAAAATATTAAGCAGTTTTGAAAACAGGTCCTGAAACAGTTTTAATAAAGCTGCAGTTCTCATTTTCATTCCACCCTACCCTCCAGTACTACTTGTTAACCTGAGGTATATAATAATATAAGGAAAATTAGAGTGAAATTATATAATTTTTAAAGAATTATTCCTCAAATGAATATCTCAACTCAATTCCTAACCTTAATAAAACATATCGTATGTCAATTCTAAAAAAATTCATCATCATTATAAAAAAAGGAAAATGTTTGACACCGTTTTAGCACAAAACTCATCCACTTACCCCAACATTTATGCATGTTTCAGACACTGGAGCAGTATGCAGCCACTTCTCTTCATGACTACAACATCATGGGAGTGGAAAGAGATAAAAATATATAGTTAAGAAATGTGTGTTTAATTTTTTCTTTCCTTATTTAAAGTGTTTAGCACTTTCATATTTCAAAATGCTCATGAATTCAGTTTTAGATTCTGAGTGTATTATTAAATTCTACTATTTAAATTAGAAATAGTCAAAGCAGCTCCTTCAATTTGCTCAAAAACAGTGCTGGATAAGTTAGACTTTGTTAAAATTAAATTTTTCTGCTCCGCAAAAGACACTGTAAAAAGAATGAAAAGACAAGCCACAGACTGGGAGAAAATATTTTCAAAAGATACATCTGATAAAGGACTGTTATACAAAACATACAAAGAACTCTTAAAATTCAACAATAAGAAAACAAACAACCCAATTTTAAAATAGGCCAAATACCTTAACAGATAGTTCACAAAAGAAGATATACAGATTGCAAATAACCATGTGAATAGATGCTCCACATTATATGTCATCAGGGAAATGAAAATTAAAACACAATGAGATACCACTTCACTCCTATTCAAATGGTCTAAATCCAGAACACTAACATCACCAAATGCTGATGAGGATGTGGAGCAAAAGGAACTCTCATTCATTGCTGGTGGGAATGCAAAATGGTACAGCCACTTTGGAATACACTTTGGCAGCTTGTTACAAAACTAAACATACTCTTGCTCTACAGCCCAACAATCACGCTTCTTGGTATTTACCCAAAGTAGTTGAAAACATGTGCACACAAAAACCTGTGCACTAATGTTTATAGCAGCTTTATTCATAATTGCCAAAAGTTGAAGCAACCAAGGTGTCCTTCAGTAGGCAAATGGATAAATAAACTGTGGTCCATCCAGACAATGGAATATTATTCAGTGCTAAAAAGAAATGATCTATCAAGCCATGAAAAGGCATGGAGGAAACTCAAATGCATATTACTAAGTGAAAGAAGCCAATCTGAAAAGGCTAGCTACTGTATGGTTCCAACAATATGACAATCTGGAAAAGGCAAAACTATGGAGACAGTAAAAAGATCAGTGGTTGTCAGAGATTAGGGGGAGGAAGAGATGAATAGGTGGAGCACAGAGGATTTTTAAGGCAATGAAATTATTCTTGTATAGTATGATACTATAATGATGGATACACGTCAGAGTGTATAGAGTATACTAGTATCCTCCAGTATATTGTAGTATAATACTATAATGATAGATACATGGCATTATGCCTCTGTCCACACCCATCAAATGTACAACACCAAGAGTGAACCCTAATGGAAACTATGGACTTTGAATGATAATAGTATGTCAATGTAGGTTCATCAACTGTGACAAACGTATCACCCTGATAGGAAGTGTTGATGGTGAAAGAGTCTTATGCATGTTTCAGGGTAGGGAGTATGTGGTAAATCTCTGTATCTTCCTCTCACATTTACTGTGAACTTAAAATTACTCTTAAAAATTCTTTTTAAAAATGTGCTGTACTGTCATGTTTAACTCAATTACTTATTACAAGAAAACTGTTCAACTGGTCACAATGCTATACACAAGAAGTTTCTGTTTTAAAAAAAGAAAATGTTTTTTAAATTATGTTTTGGCTTTGACTTTAAAAAATAAGCCCAATATTCAAGTTAACCAAGTAGAATACACTGCAATTTGGCAAGTTTTTAAATTCTTGGACTTACTGGCCTAAGGAAAGAAGTATAAACGTCCATGATTCAGAAGTGCAGGGAGAAACTGAGGCAGTCAGAACCCCATCCTTCTGCTCTAACAGAGAAAAGATACTATCCTAGGAGCAGCAAGATCCTGGACTCCCCTGGGGAGATAGCAGCTTCTAAGTTATATGGGACAGCATGACTAGAAAAAAAAGGAGCTCAAGATCCCAGGGCTAGGCTTGCAACTCTCAGGATGAATAAAGATTCTTGGATGGACTGAAGACCTGTCCAGGTATGGCTTAGCCAAGATCACTAGGACAGGAGAGTTCCCAACTTTGGAAATTTCATCAAGTCTATGGATATAGAGCTATGTTCTAGAGCAGGCTCTGCCTGACAACAATATATAGTACTCATGGTCATTTTAATCTTTGCTATGAAATCACTATTTCAGCACCCTTAGTATGCTTGTGCTTGGTGATAAAGTCTTTTTCAAACACCATTAACCCTTGTCAGATATATGCAAAAATAGTGAGTTTTAAAAATAATGTTTAATTAAATAAATAGTAGGTCATCACCATGGAAGCTTCTGGAAGTGCTACATGCATTCAGCCAGATACAGTTATGCTCCAGTCCATGTGGAGAGTCCCAGCCTTCAGTGCTCTCAGGAAGCTTCCACATGTGCTGTGGATTTGACTGCTCTTTTCCTGAAAGGAGTCCTAGGGACTCCTAGGGACCAAGGAGTCCTTGGTGGTGGGAAGGAGCCAGCATGACATGAGTGACTCCAGACGACACCTTTCATTTACAGAGCATTCTGAACTTTACCACGACTTTTGCTTACATTATCGATTGATTCTGCAACCATCCATCCAGTGCAGTAGGTTATCATTGTCATTTGTCAGATTTTAGAATACCAGTGTTCATTAGGTTAAGCAACTTGCCTGAGGTAGTAGGTATCCGAGCTAAAACTTTTCTTGAGGTATCTGTCTAAGCTTTCTCTCTTGGAGAATATTCAAGCATGGCTAGGAAATGGAATAATGGGGAATCGTTAAGTCATGGGAAATGTTAAAGGTCTACTTGCATGTAGCAATCATTCAACTTTAGCAAGTACTTTTAATGAAAGGTGTTACTAGTTGGGGGAAAAACAAATGGGTGTGTGTGTGTGTGTGTAATTTTTCTCAGAGTGTGGAGCTTAATCACCTTAATCACATTCATATAGGGATATGTTGAAAATTCGGGTTCCTGGGCTTCACCCCAGTTGCTCTGAACTCTGGGAATCTCTAGGGGGTGAATCTACATCTTTAACAAGCCTCTCAGGTGATTCTTGCGTAATTCTCAGGTGATTCTCAGCTCACACACTGGGTGATGCTAGACCCTGTTATTTGTGGTTTGGCAAAAAGCTAGCCAACACACTCAGGTGACCTTGAAACTTGACATTGTATGCCTTTCCGTGGCTGTGGTTTTCCCTGCGAGGAGGGGCGGGGCTGCGCTGGGTGGGGCTTGGATGAGCGGGGCTTCGCTTGGATGAGCGGGACAGGGGCGAGAGTGGGCGGGGCGGGGAGGGGCGGGGCCGGAGAGGTCAGGCCTGGAGAGGTGGAGGGTGAAGGGTTAATGCTCCGCGCGCAGGCGCTGCCCTCTGAACTGGAACGGAAAACAACTTCCGGTTGGAGTCACTCCGCCGGGCGCCGGCGACCCTAGGCGTGAGAGACTGCCGCGGAAGCCCTGAACTGTGAGTAAGAAACTTCGCGAGCTAGTTGGTGTGTCCGAAGCCGTCGGGCACGGCGACGGAGAACTTGTGTGTGTGAGCGAGAGGGATACGCTGGCCGTATGGGAGCCGCAGGGAGAGAAGCCGAGGAGCTGCAGAGACAAGCAGTTCTGAGTGGGGAGGGACTTTGTGCGAGAGAAAACCACCTGGGTCCCCATCCCCTAGCGGACCCGGGAGGGGCTTTCCGGGCCCGCGACGTCAGCGCAGCAACGACGGCCCCCGCTGCGACGGCGGCAGGCGAGGGATCCTGCCCGACTCCGCGTCGGCTGCTCTCGGTGATTTGACTTCTTGGCTAGCCACCGGGGAGGCAGGGCTTGCGATGTCAGGGTGAGCAGTGGACCCCGCCTGGAGGTCCCAGCCTCCTTTGAGGATGCGGGCTGCCTTCCAGAAGCTAGTACTATCGTTGTTACTCTTCCGAAAACTTCGTCGGTTCTTTCTGTTGTTTTTTCCCCAAGATTATTGCACAGTTCCGCTCTCAGCTTTCCTGTGGGGTGGCATCATAGCCTTGTCAATGAGAAGTTGGGTAACTTCCCCGAGGGTCACGGAGAGAATAGATGGCTGAGGCGGAAAGAGCAGAAGCAAACCCTGCCCCCAGTGGGAACCGGGCGTTAGGTGGAATCCCCAGTGCGGCGTAAACTGACTAGCGACGAGTTACGGGTGTCACAAGCTGTGCTTGTCACGAAGTGAAGAAAGAAGGGGGAAGACACTCAAACCAAAGAGTCTTTGTGTCTCTTATTATGCTGTAACAAGCAGAAGTAGTGCAGCCTTTTCTATGTAAAGTGTCATTTATCTCACAGATTCTTTTGACAAGCTATATCTGAAGAGAGAAACGGTAGTAAAGGAAGTGAAATGACATGAAAGTGAGGGAAAATAACGTGATCTGCTTCCCTACCACGGTTGGAATACACATTTCAGACGAGAGGTAGCAGAGAAGCAAGCTCTGTATTCTGCTGAAAAATTATTTTGCCCCTCTCATTAGGGAGGGGAGGAGAACCCTAAAGTGATAGTCATGCATAAAGCAGAAAATGTAACTCTTTCACAGCCCTCTCCCCAACCACAGGTACTCCAACGCCTTCCACATCTCTCTTATGTGTACGTAAACATGTTGTTTCGCTTTCTTATGAAAATGAGATTATATACGCATACAGTCCTATTATATGGTTTTTCAGATGAAAAATATATGGTGGAAATCTTGCCACATGTAGCTCTACTTTATCTTAATGTCAGCATGGTATTCCTTTGCCTGGATGTACCATATGTAGTTAACCGCTTCTTGATATGGCCTGTCTGTATATTTTGCCCTTGTTCTACAAAATTATCTGTACTTCATTAGGATACAGACATATTAATCCTCTGTGAATTATATGGCAAATATTTTCAAGAACGATCCGTCTTTGGTTTAAATGCCCAGGTTTTGTATCGCTTAAGAATGCTGTCCTTACTCAAAAATTATTAAAATATTTTCCTGTATTGTCTGTTAATTCTTTTTATAGTTTTGTATGCTTTACTCATTAAAACGTATGAAAATTATTTTTGTACATTGTATAAGATAGGGTTTAGCCATTTTTCCTGAAGTCATTTGCTGAAATCAATTCTTTCCCAACTGACTAGAAATACTACCTTAATATAGTAAATTTCCACCTGTATATGAGTCTTTTTTTTTTTTGGATTCTTCTGTTGCTGTGTTCTATTTGCCTCTTCCTATACAAATACCAATCTCTTTGATTAGGCACTTCTTAGTAATTCATAAAGCAAGTCCATCTTCATTTGCCTCTTTCAAAATATCCTTGGTGATTGTGTTCTCTTCTCAGGTAAAATTTAAAGTAAACTGTTTATGTTTCATTAAAACATAACTTTTGGGGGGGTTTTAGCCATCCACTAATATTTTGTGACTGGTATGTAGATAATTTATATATCTGGCCAACTTTCTAAACTTATTAGTTGTAATAAATTTTTTCTCTTGAATTTTCTAGGAAAACAGTCATCTAAATATAATCTTATCTCCTTCTTTATACTTCTTTCTTTCTTTGGTTTAATAAATTTCTAGCTTCTCCAGAACAGTGATATATAATAACATTGATTCAGGCCATCCTTATCATATTTCTTAGTTTGTGGATGTTTTTACTGTGTCATCATTAAATATGAATTTTAGAGTAAATTTCAAATAATTATATTTATCAAGGAAGTATCTTTAATATTTCTAGCTACTGGGATTTTTGCAGGGAATGGATTTTGGATTGTGTCTAAAGTTGGGTTTTTCTGTTTTTGTTTTTTCTTTTGGTCTGTTTGCATTGGCTAGCACTTGGAGAGCAGTTTTAACTAACAGATGTTGAGTGTTCATTTGGTCTGTATATTTCTTGTTGTCAAGATGATGTCTTTTCATTACTACTTAACTAAACATTTTTATCAGGAGTAGAAGTTGAGTTTTGTCATACGGCATTTTGGCATCTATCATGGCCTATCATGTGCTTTTCTTCCTTGACCTGTTAGAATGGCAAATTGTTTTAGTAGATTTTTAGGGTTTTTGTTGTTTTGTTTGTTTTTTGTGGTTTTTAAAATTTTTATTGGCGTATAGTTGATTTACAATGTTATGTTAGCTTCAGGTGTACAGCAAAGTGAATCAGTTATACATATACATACATCCACTTTTTTTTTTTTTAGATTCTTTTCCCATATGGGCCATTACAGAGTATTGAGTAGAGTTCCCTGTGCTATACAGCAAGTTCTTATTAGTTATCTATTTTATATATAGTAGTGTGTATATGTCAATCCCAATCTCCCAATTTATCCCTCCCCCACTTTCCCCCTTGGTAAGTTTGTTTTCTACATCTGTGACTCTACTTCTGTTTTGTAAATAAGTTCATTTTTACCCTTGATTTCTAGTTTTGTTTTGTTTTGTTTTTAATTTTTATTTATTTATTTATTTATTTATGGCTGTGTTGGGTCTTCGTTTCTGTGCGAGGGCTTTCCCTAGTTGCGGCGAGCGGAGGCCACTCCTCATCGCAGTGCGTGGGCCTCTCACTATCGCGGCCTCTCCTGTTGCGGAGCACAGGCTCCAGACGCGCAGACTCAGCAATTGTGGCTCACGGGCCTAGTCGCTCTGCGGCATGTCGGATCCTCCCAGACCAGGGCTCGAACCCGCGTCCCCCGCATTGGCAGGCAGACTCCCAACCACTGCGCCACCAGGGAAGCCCAATTTCTAGTTTTTGAACCAACCTTACACTTGGTCATTGTGTAATATTCAAGCATATAGGTTTCTTTTCGGTCACATTTTTATTTAAAATCAGTAATTGAGTTTCATCTGTAGTTATCTTTTTACTGTTATCTTTGGCACAGTTTGATGTCAAGGCTATGCTGATTTTGTAAAAAGAATTGAGAAGATTTCCTTCTTTCTCTGCTCTGAGGTAGTTTAAATACAGTCTTAAGAGCTCTCTATTTGAACCCATCTATTTGATGGGTTCACTCATGAACCCATCTGAAAGTACAGTGGACCCTTGAATAACACTTGGGGGTTAGGGGTGCCGAGCCTACCAGCAGTTGAAAATCTGCATGTAATTTATAGTCAGCCCTCCATGTCCGAGGTTCTGCATCCTCAGATTCAACCAACTGCAGATAGTATAGTACTGTAGTATATTTTTAGTGGGAAAAAAATTCACCTGTAAGTGTATCCATGCACTTAAAACCCATGTTGTTCAAGGGTCAATTGTACATTTTTCTTAAAAACAGCAATAATGTTCAGCAAAAAGGTCCAGAACTTTAAAAGGTGAACAAACAAAAACTCCTTAGAGTAAATCCTTATAAAAGAAAGGGTGTGAAACACCAATAATGTCAAGAAAGAAGAACTGCTGTACTGATCCTGGTTATTTTTGTCCCCCATCTTTTTTTTTTTTTTTCCCCCTGTTCTGGGAAAATGCTGTAGGTAGACTGAGGCTGATAATAAAGTGTTTTACTGTTTTTTCTCTTCTCTACTCCAGTTTATGAAGGAAAGAGTGTTGCTTCTACATGGGCAAGCTCTTCTATGCCCTGAAAGAAACCAAGAGGGAAACTCAACTGAGAAAGCATCAGTTTCACTTTGTTGTCATCAGCTTCCCAATTTTGCCAGGAAATTTCTTGCCTTAGAGGTAGTAACCAAGCTGACATTCTACTCTAGCCAAATCCCATAGAGGAGTTTCAAAATGAGTGGTTAAGAAAATATGCAAGCTCAGCATGCTTTTACTTATTTAATATGAAGTGAAAATCAGTAGCACAGTCTAGGTATGTACATGGCCTGTGCACACACATAAGAACAGGGCTGGCTTCTAAGGAATACAAACCATCCAACCAAAGCCCACCGTTTTACTCAGCTAACGGTTTACTGTTAATATGTGGATAGTACTGTATTATGTAATCTTTGGTAGAGTTATTAACTTTTATAAATGATTATTTCAAATACTTTTTGGTTACTTTCAAGACTATTACCTTAGATAATGCAGTTTAGCAGTATACATCTGTGAACTGTAGAGGAGACTTCAAGACACTCGTAAATGTTATTTACAGAAGAATACAGGCATTATGTCAATGCTTGGATATTTGAGTATCTTAAATTATTATCTATTAATCTAGAACAAATAATTATTGGCATAATTTGGGGGGCGTGCCCTAAATAAATAAGGACTTGCATGTTTTTTGAAAGCATACCTATTATCTTGAGGAAATGGTAAAAAATAGATAGCCTGTTGATGTAAAACTTCACTATTCTAACGACAGTAGATCCTTGAACAACACAGGGGTTAGGCATGCCAACCCTTTGCTCATTTGAAAATCTGCATATATTTTACAGTCAACCTTCTGTATCCAAGGTTCCTCCGTATCTGTGGTTCCACCATACTGGGAGTTCCACATCCAGGGATTCAACCAACCACAAATCATATAGTACTGTAGTATTTACTCTTGAAAATATCCGTGGATAGGTAGGCCTGTGCAGTTCAAACCTTTGTTGTTCAAGAGCCAACCGTATTCTTATGCTTTAGCTGATTAGCTCTTCCTACTATTTATCCTTTTGTTTTCTAACACCTTTCTAAGCATGAATAAATATTACTGTTCAATTTCAAGTTGGTTGTGTTTAATTATGTCAAGCCAAATTTTAGTTTCTATTTTCTATTGGATTTATGTTGTGGCTGCCATTCCTCCCATGCTATCTTTTATGCTTGCCGCTTTGGTTTTCAGTCATGGGTAGAGGGAAAGAGGAGACTATTACCGAGAATAGGTAACCAAATTTCTTTTTGGTCCAGGACCAAGATTCTGAATCATTTTCAAAAAAGGATAAGAGAGAATATGTATTGAACTCCCTTGTGGGTGGGTGACTAATTAGTGTACAGTCTTTTGAACTACATGCAGTGTTTGACAGCTGTTCAAAAAAGTTGAGGAGGATTGGAACAGGCAGTGGTACCAGAGCCTTTGCAACTGAAAACAAGCCTTTGGGACCTATGTAATGCATATGTTATAGGTTTTCAATCCCTAGTCTATAAAAACATTTTTTTAAATTGTGAAATTTACCACCTTAGCCATTTTTAAGTAGTGTTGAATGTATTCACATTGTGGTATTGTACAAGCAAGAAAAACATCCCTAAGAGACTTACTTTTTTTTAAGAAAAAAGTTTGGGAAGTAAATAACAATGATAATTATTTGTCTCATGGGGGAAATGTCCTGGACAGTAACCTGAGTTTTCCTCCTTTTACCTTCAGAGATACACTCTCTGTGATGGTAATTATCATTACTAAATTATGAGAGTAAACAGTTTGAGCACCAATGATCTGTAATAGCTTTCACTTACCACCAATACTTTTTCTTTGCGAAAAAGAAGGGTCTATTGAAAATAGGTCGTTAACAGTGAAAACAGTCTGTCTTTCAAGTCATTGCTGTAAGGAATTATAGGAAATTGAGTGGACTAAGAAAAATAATATGTGTTCCATTTTGATGGTTACTTAGTTGAAGTTATAAGAATGCTTGAGATATTTGCAGTAGAATGAGGTATGGAGAATTGTTCTCTTGAGCAGCAGAATAAACGCACTCAGGTAATTTTGCTGTGGAGAATGACTTGCTCTAAGGACAGAAATCAGGGACTCAGGTCCCTTCAAGATAATATACTATTGTAAATTGCTTGAAGAAAATCAACTGTTCCTGTGGGATATTTAAGTGGTTTTACTATTTATAGTTAATAAATATGTGGCTTTTACTTTAATGTAATTTCATGATTTTATATATTTGCTATCCCTAAACTAGAAATGCCTTTCCCTTGATATCGATGTTTTTCAACCTTTTAAAATCCATATTTCCTTTTTTATAAACATTAAAATACCACAAATCCTAGGAGATATGTGCCCTTCCTTCCCACGAAGTCCTCTCTTACACCTCCTCATACTGAATATAAACTTTCTCTTGCAGTTTTCCCCATCCAAGAATATTCTGTAGAGCCTTTCTTTATACGATTTATGAAAACAGATTTTTAATATTAAATAGCCATTTTAAACTGATAACTCCCCCTCCCCCATCTCCAGATTCTAACATGGCCCCTACTCAGAAGAAGAGGATACCCCTTACATGGGCTGAGCAAGCTAACTGAGCAATGCAGTGTTTATGTTTACCTCAGATGGGTAGAACATCACATGCCTAATTTCCTTTTTGGTGTTAATACTATTTAGTTTTGCACTTCAACCCATAGAATTTGATAAACAGTTTGAGAGAGGTCCTACTGGAGATAAAAAAGGAAATGAGGCAAAGCTGAGACTCATGGGTGTGGTCTTTGGCTGTAAAGTCTTCTTTTAACTCTTAGAAGATAACACAAAAAGTTTCACCAAGTCTTAACATCCAGCAAAGTGGAGAACCTGGTCTGGGGAGCTTTTGGTTTGATCCGTGGGATTGTCTTACCTTGTTTATCCTGATGCATTTAGCAATCCAGCTTATGAAAAAAATACAAAATCCAAATTCTGACATCGCTGGATCTATGATATTTAAGTTTCTATTATTTTAGCTGCCTGATTGGAACACAGTAACAGTGTAGTGCAGTGTGCTATGGGTATATCCATAACCGAAGTTTACAACCTGGAAAGTGAGAACAGAAATGCAAGCTGTCATTTTGGGGAATTGGCTGCTTGTGTTATGGAACTCTCTTAAAAGTGGGAAATGATCGTAAGTAAATGTCAGGAGTGACAGTTTTTCTCTTCCATTTCCTTTCTTCAAGCAAGGAAAACACACATACTTTTTAGTGTCTTTAAAAGTTTACCTTAACCATCTAAGACAGAGGATGTTATTTTATTTATGTGTATATACTACATTATTGACTTATTTTCTACTTTTTGCTTCTGTTGCTTTTTGTGAGTGAGGAGGCAAACATAGAGCTAAGACAGAGAAAAGACAGGATGTATCTCACTTATTCACCTCTTCGTTTGCTACGATGGCAACTTTTCTGAAATAGAATATGAACTCTTATTATTATTCATACCCTGAGGGGTTGGGAAAAGCAGGTGACTTTCTTTTCTAGGGCAGAGTGGAAGACGTCATAGTTACTCTATGGGATCCTTCCCCCATCCTGAAGCTTCTGTAGATTTAAACTGACCTCTTACCACAAGTGTGAACCCTGGTAGAACACTTACTCAGAAGCAGAATAGTCTCAGCAGTGGGGGAAACCCAGCAGAGGACCTTTTTCTACTTACTAAATCACCCACGCTTGTCTCTACTTGTCCCCAAAAAGTTGACTTGTTAAAGATTTATAAATCATTTTAGGGGTGGAGGTGGTGGAAATCTACCTTTAGGCCTGTGATTCTTTTCAAACTTGAAATCCCAATGTATATAACTAATCACAGTTGAGCTGCTCTGGTTGAACTGGGCAATTGGTGGTAGAACATTGTTTGGCTCATACACCTACAGCCTCAGTGGAGCTCCAAAAACACCACTACTTTCTTTGATTATTACTTTTTATTCAGGATTGGTTAGATATCATTTGGTATCATAATGCTGGTTGTCAAAGACAACAGGCTTAAGATATTTTTATCTATAAAATAAGGGAAGAAATGTTTGTTTAAAAAGAAGGAGGAGGACTTTCCTGGTGGCACAGTGCTTAAGAATCCGCCTGCCAATGCAGGGGACATGGGTTCGAGCCCTGGTCCAGGAAAATCCCACATGCCGCAGAGCAACTAAGCCCATGTGCCACAACTACTGAGCCTGTGCTCTAGAGCCCACGAGCCACAACTACTGAGCCCACATGCCACAACTACTGAAGCCCGAGCACCTAGAGCCCATGCTCCACAACAAGAGAAGCCACCACAATGAGAAGCCTGTGCACCTCAACGAAGAGTAGCCCCCGCTCGCCACAGCTAGAGAAAGCCTGCGCGCAGCAATGAAGACCCAATGCAGCTAAAAATAAATAAATAAACAAACAAATAAAGAAGAAGGAGGGTGGGAGGAGTTAGAGTACCACTTCAGAAAATTTAACATCCAGATAGTAGGAGTCCCAGAAAGGGACACAGAAAGAATGAAATTGCCCAAAAAGTTATTCAAGAAAATTAGCAAGGACTGAAGGATGAACTTCCACATGGGTTAAGTACAAGATCAGAAATTAGAATGGCTCTGGACTTCAACAAAAACAAAAGGGAGCATAGTAAAACTTACAAAATTCTGAGGAAAAATTACTTCCAACCTAGAACTCTTAACCTGGCAAACTATCAGTTAAATCTGAGGGTAAAGATATTTTCAGTTATACAGGGTCTCAAAAAATTTACTTTGCAGGCACTTTATCAGGAAGCTACTAGAGGGTTTACTCCACCAAATTGGGGAGTAAAACAAGAAGGATGAAGATTTGGGATGCTGAAAATGAGGGATTCAGCTAGAGAGAGAGGTGAATAAAGGGAATCATCAAATTCAAGTTGAAAGAGGGTCTCAAGATGAAGACTTTCCTCTAGGCATAGAAATCAACAAATCTAGTCTCGAGCAAGTCAGAAAGCTCAAGGAGAGATTCTTCTAAGTAGATGAAATTGATAGAATAATTGAAGTGTCTCAATGGATTGAGGAGTTGTAGTAATGATAATAAGAAATAAAAGAAACAAGAAGTTTTTTCAGGAAAAATGTTTTTCAGGAAAGGAAAAGGAGCCATAGTATATTATATGGCTCAGCAGTGAATAGCATTACGTAGTCATAAAAAAGTTAAAGTAGAATGCAAATCTAACCAAAAAATAGGATATAACTATATGAGGATAATGGGGAGGATATAAAGGGAGGGGAGATTTTAAAGAGAGCTGAATCCTTGTTTTGCAGAGTGGGAAGACAAGTAAAACTGAAAAATCAGTAGTGGCAATATTAGCATGTTATTTAGAGATACAGAGATAATACCAAAAAGAATCAACTAAAAGGGACTTCGCTGGTGGCGCAGTGTTAAGAATCCGCCTGCCAATGCAGGGGACACGGGTTCGAGCCCTGGTCAGGGAAGATCCCACATGCTGCGGAGCAACTAAGCCTGTGTGCCACAACTGCTGAGCCTGCGCTCTAGAGCCTGTGTGCCACAACTACTGAAGCCCACACGCCTAGAGCCTGTGCTCCGCAACAAGAGAAGCCACTGCAATGAGAAGCCCGTGCACCGCAACGAAGAGTAGCCCCCGCTCGCTGCAACTAGAGAAAGCCCGTGTGCAGCAACGAAGAGCTGATGCAGCCAAAAATTAAAAATAAAATAAAAATAAATTTATTTTAAAAAAAAAAGAGGAATCAACCAAAAGAACTGAAAATTGTTGCCAGGGTGAAGCAGGAAATGGGAAGGGAGGAGAGTAAGGTACTACTGTTTTTCTTAAACCTTATAAAGTTATTTTACTCATTAAAATGTAGATATGTTATGCTTTGATTAAAAATAAAATAAAAACTAAATTAGGGTGAAAAGAGCTAGGATGTTGGACTCTCACATCAAAGAGACCTGGATTTATCTTGGTCTTCCATTTTCTAATTTGTTGACCTCAGGCAACGTATTTAACCTTTTGGAGCTCAGTTTCCTTACCTGGAAAGGGAACATTAAAATAAGGTAGTTTATGTAAAGCAGCAAGCAATTTTTACCTCAGCAGGTGTCAGTCTCTACCCCTGTCCCTAATGTTTCCCAGGAGGAAATAGGGAACCACCACCACTGTTGGGAAGCTTCCCATTCAATTATAAGACTAAGATGGTCCTTCTGGTTCATAGCTGTGTGCCTATTCAGATTGAAGGCATGGCACTGGGATCTATGTTCTTTCTAAACTATCTGTAGATAGTTAGATAATTTAAATAGAATTGAGATGATTTAGAGTATTGGTAGGGGTAGAATCAAGTTATAAGGACTGCTTGGTGGGAGAAGAGCTCTGGTCACACTCAGATTTCTCTTTCAGCATGAACTTCAGTGCAAATGCCATTAATGGTGTCTCTTCCATTAATAGAGAAAACAGTTGTCACATAGACTGATGAATTGTGGAAATTTCATGGAACCAAGATCAACAAGAGTGCTGTTGCTCTGGACCATCTGCCAAAGTATCAAAATTCCTTTTTTTTTTTTTTTAAGAACATCTACCTTAGCAACTGCTATTTTTGTTTCTCAATTCTATACCCTTCTTTTGGAACAGTTCATAAAGCAGATCACTGTGGAACAAAAGGACACTTTATGAAAGCCTATTTCCCTGCCTTGGTGCATATTTGTGTAGTGTTTTACAGAGTACAGTGCTTTCCCAGTTATGACTTGATCCCCTATGGCAGTGATTCTAAATCTCTCACACTTGCTTCTCCCTCTTCCTCCTCTCACCACCCTCCCCCCACCAAAAAAAATTATGATCCAAGAAGTCTTGGACAGGTATGGCTGATGTGTTTTTTGAAACTGCCCTGGATTATTCTAATGTACTGACAGGTTGGGAACCCATGTCCTACAGCATGCTGTACCCCAGACATTCTAAACTGGGGCAGATGAGGGAACTGAGGTCCACAGAAAGGTAACAGCTTATTCACTCTCACCCATCAACAAGCATATCTAGACTGGACATGTTTTCTGCACTTCAACTCTGATTTTATCTTTGGTTGACTAGGCTTTTTAATTTTTATTCTCTGACTTGTATTAAGAGAGAAATTAACACATTTTACACAAGATGTGGTCTCAGTTAAAAATAAGATTTGGAATCTTTATTTTATAGCATCTTTTAATTTTTTCCAGATGCAAAAGGAAATGAAACAGAGAATCAAATTTTTTAATAAACTCTTGCTCCTCCACAGTAGGGTAGCATAACAAGTGTTGGGACTTAACTAGATCTGAATATTCACATTTGAGGAAAACTGGAGTGGCCCTCAAAAGAGTAGAGATTTGCGTAATTTTGGCACAGAGGCAGGTTTGAGAAGTTGGTTTGTCAGGCTACCCGGGGATTTTTAGTCCTGTCTTCAAGAGTATTCAACAGTAGGAGTAAGAAAGTGTGTTGCATGGTATAAAAATGTTGTATCTGGTTTTAAACTTTTATCATATTATACATTTAAAGTCACAACCTAAACATCTTGGGAATGACTATGAATGGAGATCTGGATATCTCTGAAACCTTATTTATTTTCTCACTGGAGTTCTCTCAGTTACTTCTAATAAGACAAGTTGTGACTTGCAAACATTTGCCCAGCAGCCTCTAGGTGTCCTCAGGGAAATTAAAAGCAGGGGTATGAAGAGCTGTAGAGTTCTGTGCTGGTAATTAAGAGCACAGAGTACAGCTTATAATTATGTAGGCTTTTGCCTGTTCCCATTTATCATTGGTAATATTCTCAAGGCTAAATGACTGCTCAGCAATTTCAACTGCGATTTAAGAGAAAATAGGCCTTTTTGTGAAAAGGTCCTCTGTCTCCCGAAGTTTCATTCTCTTTTCATAGAAGAGCTCTCTCCTTTCGTAGTGGTTATGATTTAGTAAATGACTCAGAGATGCTGGAGGGGCCCCTAATCTGTTAACTCATGAGATTTTAACTACTTCTTTTTCAAAAACAACTTTGCCCTTTATGAATCTGGTGCAACCTGTGTCATCTCTTCTGGTTGGGGGGAACTTTTTAAGATTACTGAAAATATTTTTTCACACTTTTTAAATTAAAACCAGAAGATAGGTACTAACGTTCTACTCTTGTGAAAGATCATTAATAATACTATTTCATTATCATAAATTTGGTAGAGTAGAAGAGAGAGACTTAAGAAAAATAACACATTCAAACACTCTACCAGAAAGTTATTTTTCTTGTTATTTAACACTGTATAAAGGTTAACAGAACAGAACGTTAGATAACATTCCTACCTGTTTGGCTAATAATGTCTTCATATAAGGTAACAGACTTATACTAAAATGCCTTACTATTTTATGCATATCCTAGTTTTCCTTCTGACATTGTCCAGTGGGCCTATCCTCTTTTTTGGTTTATATTTGGGAGAAAAAAAGTGTACATCTTGTGACACAAAGTGGTACAATAACAAGTATTGCTTCTTTCTCTCTCCACTGTGTTCTTTTTAAAAATGTAAGGGTTTTGTTTGTTTCTTTTTTGGTAAAAAGATGTTGGCCTGGTTGACTGTCAACCAGTATCAGAGGACATTAAAAACTTTAAGAATATAAGCAGGAGGGAAGGCATACTTAGCCATCATTTCTTCCTTTAGATTCCATTATCACTCAATTGGTACATTTTTCCTGACTGTTGTTAATTATGTCTCTGTTAGCACTTTTGTTCAAAATTGAATTCAATATCCTCTCCTCTCCCCCTCAGTATTTCTTCCTGTTTCTCTGTGGCTGACTAGCATCACTGTTTGCCTAATTTTTGAAAAATATGGCTGGTAAACTATCTTTAACAAAATAACCTGGTTACTTTACTTATTAAAATATAGATTATAGGACTCCTTCCCAGGCCAACTGATTCAGAATTGCTGGGCCCTGAATGCTTCCTTCTTGTCTGTTGTACAGATCCAGTTGGCCAACAAATCCTGTTGATTCTGCCTTTAAAATGTGTCTTGAATCCATTCATCTTTCATTTTCCCTACTCTAGTTTAAGCCCTCATCTTTCACCCAGAATACAGCAGTAGTTTCTTATGGATATACTCACTTTGTCTCCCTCATTAGTTTATATTCCCTGCTGGTATCCAGTTAATCTTTCTAAAACATATCCATCTCCTGCTTGACAATCCTCCATTATTCCTTAATGTTAGCAAGTTAAAGTCTAAATTTCTTAGAGTGACATTCAAGGTCTACTGCAATCTGGCCGTATCTAAATCTGCTGTGTATAGCTTAAGTAGTTAGTGCACTCTGTAACTCTAGGGTGTAACTCTTTCCTATTATGGCCTACATGAATGGTACCCATAGGGTTCTTTCAGTGCAGCACAATCACACATGGTGGCCTTGACTATGCACCTGTCTTAGCACCCTGACCTCTCCATCCTCTCTGTACATACACCTTACTTTCATAAATACAATACTCACCACCAGTCCCTAAATGCACTATACTAGTGATTTCTCAGAGCCTCTGCTCTTTCTGAGTGAATGTTCTTTCCCCTCTCATTCTCTACTTGTTGAAATCCTTCTCATATTTCAGGGCCCAGTATAAGCGTCAGATCCTCTGTGAAGCCTTCCACAGTTCCTCTCATGTTAATTGTTCCTTCTATTGAGCCTTTTTCCTGCTTATACTCTTTATTTAACAGTTCTTTCTTTTCTTCTTCTTTTGAGATAAAACTTAAATACAATGAAATGTACAAATCTTGAGTGATCCTTTGGGTCAGTTCCTACAAATGCTTCTACCTGTGTTTCCCAGATACCTATCAAGATACGCTTATACATTTTTACACATTTATAATTGACCTGCTAATATGGTTAATCACTTCCATGTGTTTCTGCCTTACTAAATTTTAAGCTCTAATTAGAGCTTAAAAGGCAAAGACTGTGAGTTTGTGTCTTTCCCCTACTGTGTGTTCAGCACTGAACCAGTCTTGAATATTGTACCAGTTAGGGTACAGCTCAGCTCCTCTCATTTAGGATACAGCTCAGCCCCAAAGACAGTGGCTTAAACAAATAAGACAGATATTTTATTTCTCTCACGTATTAGAATTCAAAGTATAAGATGTCCAGAGCTGATCTGGCAGCTCCACAGTGTCAAGGACCTGGGCATCTTCATTCTTCTTGTTCCACATCTCCTTGTTCCACCATCCTGGAAGTGTTGCCCTCACCACAGTGTTTCGGGTGACTAACCACAATATTCCATCCAACTGGGAAAGGGAAAAAGAAGAGAGCTTGTCTTGGAAGTTACACTTACTAGCCGATGACCAGAACACAGTCACATGACCACATCAGCTAAAAATCAGGAATACTAGAAGAGGAGAGAATGGATATTGAGGAACAGTTAACAGATATTGCTTCATATATGATCTCAATCTTCACAATAAACCTACAAACTATGTATAAGAAAACTAATACTCAGAGAAGCTAAGTAAATGGCTAGAAAACTGCAGATCTGAGATCTGAATTCAAAGCCTGTACTTTTTTTTTCATTCTACCTAGTAAAGTGTTAGGAGGGACTATATAATTGTTATTAAATAAAGTCATTAATTTTCACAGTTACATCATGTATTTTCATATCACATATTTTCACAGTATCATATCTCTTCTAGGACATCCCATATAACTTTATTCCATACTTCTCACTATCTTTAAATGAATTACCATATCAACTGGCTTGTAACTTTTAAATCCATGATATCATTTATGAGGAAAAATAAATCACTATATTTGCCAAGCAAAAGCTTCTATACTCTGTATTTGTTTAGAAATGCTGTCTAATCATAAAGTTGAAGGAGATTATGTCTTGTAACCCCTTCATTTTAAAAGCAAGGAAAATCGAGGTCCAGAGCAGATATAGGACTTGTCCTTTATTTCATTACTACCCTTGCTTCTTTTCAAGCATCATGGACAAGCACTAGCCTAATTAATCACTTTTATAAGTAACCGTAATTGTTATACTTAAGAATTGTCTCAGGTTTGCAGAGTTGTCCTGATCTGGAAGTTCAAACTGAACGATGCATAAGAAATGTATGTAATCCTGGGCTGTTTTGGTGAAGAATGGATATTATCTAGCACAAAAAAACATCTTTATAGCTGTCAGGAACCTGTTTTAGAAAGGATGACTGCTATTTGACAGTCAAATAAAAGGAATGGGTGAGGTCATCCCTACCCATAATTCAAAACCCAAGTCAAATGCCATCTACCTCTCAAAGCCTTTCCTAAACCTTGTAAATAGATGTGAGCACTTCCCTTTCCAAACTCTAGCCTTTAAATATCTCCAGGTACTCATATATATTCTTTAAGTTACAGCTAATGGTGCCTTGGTCAGGGTAGGTTTCATGTCTGTTTTGTTTTCACTACATCAGTGGCGCCCAGCCCAGGCTTTGTTTTTTGTTGGCACTCAGTAAGTGTTTTATGGAATGAAATATCCATCATGGCATTCTAGGAGAATACTTTGCAGCTGGCTTTAATAAACAATTCTTGAACTAAGAGTTTCAAAGATTTAGTCCCAGTCACTTGCTTATAGCCTTGTAGCTGTATGCAAGTCATTTAACTCCTCTGAGCCTTATCAGTCAGATTGGAATACGAGTAACAGGAAATGAAGAGCTGGTGAAAAACTTTGTAAAAGGAACACAACATTAAGGTGGCACTATCCCTAAAGCCCCTTGCTGCATCCCACATAGTGCCTTACATGTATTAAGCGAACAAGTACTTCAGTTTTTCTAATTTAATTGAATCATAATGGCATATATGTTATTGAAGTCAAAGTTTGGCCCTAGTAGTTGACACACCTTTGTTGGAGCTGGGAAATTTTACCAAGGGAAAATAAAATTATTGCCCTAATGCAGGCTGATTCTCCTATCCTAGAACAGTTTCATTATGAACCAAGGATCAATGAAAGAAGAAGCAGCCTGATGCCCAGGGATTTTCTTAGTACTTCTTCCTGTGCAAGCACATGCTGGACCTGGGAGGCAGAATAGGAACTTGCCACCCTCCATTTTCCATCTTACAGGAACAACCCAAAGGAAAAAAGGAACTTCTGTCAGAGGAATAGAGGTGGGTGTGACAGGACTATCCTGAAGCCAGGATTACCCTGGGGGTGGGATGCTTTGTATTCTGCCCACCCAGCTACTGTCTTGGGCATCAGTGAGTTAAGTTTTTCCTTGTGGAGGAAACCAGTAAATCAAACCCAGAAATAAAGAAATTACCACTGAAGGCTTTCCTTAAAATACATTTAAAAGAGTGAAGCCATAACTAGAAGAATGTTTCCAAGGCAGAGCTGGCTCTAGCTTGGACCTCCTGGGTTTAGGGGATGAGAGTGGCCATTTGATTTGAGTTTGAGCATGTTTATTATAAATAAAACCATTTCCCTGGAGCCTGGCAAGTTTTGCAGAAGGCATACCAAAATGTAATTGAATTGTGACTGCCTCTTAAATTGTGAAATTAATTTTACACTTAACAAATGCTTTAAAAAATAGAGGAACCAAGTGGCTTTAAAGTTCAGGGTGTTAATATTTGAAATCTGTCCAATTTAATTAGCTGGGTCCCAGAGACTGTTTCCTTTTTCTCTGGTCAGTGTCACTGATCTAACACCCAATTTTCTTGGTTGTGAGATAGGAATTAAATGTATCATTTATTTAGTTGTATTGACCTGAATCATATCTCCCCAGCATACATTCTTATTTCAGGAAATAGGATGCATCCATGTGGAATTTACTCAGTAACTCTTCCTAGTGACATTTGTGTGATCTAATTCAAGGAACTGAAATGAAGGCTGCACATGATTTACTTGCATATGATGCAGCTGTTTTTAGTACTGTATTTACATTTTTAAAAACAAGAATGCACCTTCTTGATGGAACAGACATACATTTTTAGATTCACAGACTCAAGAACTGTAGAACAAAGAAGTTTCTTAGAAATTGAATCCAGACATCTTTTTTTGGTTTTTTTTTTGTTTTTTTTTTTTTGTTTTTTTTTGTTTTTCACACACACACACTGTATTTTATTTTTACAAGAGATAAATAGACTGACACCAAGCATTGTACATGGATGACCACAACAAAAGCAACAATGATTGCAATTACCAAACATGAAACACACTCATACTATGTCATAATATTGACATTCAGTCCAGTAATCCTTCACTGTAACAGCTCCTTTACTTTGCAGTGAAAATTGATTTGTATATTCTTTGCCTCTGAGTCCTTGTGGGATTTTTTTTTTTTTTTAATTCAGACAGAAAGTCACACAAATTATACTCATCCTCATCAGTTCACTCAGTCCCATGTAATTAATTTTTTTTTTCATCTTGATCTTTTGTTAGCACTTTTATGAGTTCATCAGTTTTTCATTAGAGTTCTGAAAATGCTTATTCATTCAGTTCAGCAGTACAGTCAGTTACCAGAAACCTGTACTTGTCAGAGTCTTTTCCATGAATTTCTTGAAGATGAAACCCTTTTATAGGAACATATTTGCAAAATCATCAGAGTACACCCAGAACTGTCTGTAAATGACAAAAGACTTAAAAATGACCACGGTTAAAGATTTGATGAAAGTTCATAATAATGCAGTTGACAAGAAAATTAGTTATTTCTGAGATGTACATTTTAAAGTAATAACTAGGATTATTACTTATAACATTACACCAGAACATATAAGATTTTTAGAAATTTCATGCAATGTCTGAAACATTTATATTAACGTATTTCCATACATATTTCCATACAAATACAAATATAAGATTTTTAGAAATTTCATGTAATGTCTGAAACATTTATATTAACATATTTCCATACAAATACAAATATAAGATTTTTAGAAATTTCATGTAATGTCTGAAACATTTATATTAACATATTTCCATACAAATACAAATATAAGATTTTTAGAAATTTCATGTAATGTCTGAAACATTTATATTAACATATTTCCATACAAATAACCCAATGAAAGTTTAGTATTAGTTGTTTTGTTTGTTTTTTTATACTGCAGGTTCTTATTAGGCATCAATTTTATACACATCAGTGTATACATGTCAGTCCCAATCGCCCAATTCAGCACACCACCATCCCCACCCCACCGCAGTTTTCCGCCCTTGGTGTCCATATGTCCATTCTCTACATCTGTGTCTCAACTTCTGCCCTGCAAACTGGCTCATCTGTACCATTTTTCTAGGTTCCACATACATGCATTAATATACGATATTTGTTTTTCTCTTTCTGACTTACTTCACTCTGTATGACAGTCTCTAGATCCATCCACGTCTCAACAAATGACTCAATTTCGTTCCTTTTTATGGCTGAGTAATATTCCATTGTATATATGTACCACAACTTCTTTATCCATTCGTCTGTTGATGGGCATTTAGGTTGCTTCCATGACCTGGCTATTGTAAATAGTGCTGCAATGAACATTCGGGTGCATGTGTCTTTTTGAGTTACGGTTTTCTCTGGGTATATGCCCAGTAGTGGGATTGCTGGGTCGTATGGTAATTCTATTTTTAGTTTTTTAAGGAACCTCCATATTGTTCTCCATAGTGGCTGTATCAATTTACATTCCCACCAACAGTGCAAGAGGGTTCCCTTTTCTCCACACCCTCTCCAACATTTGTTGTTTGTAGATTTTCTGATGATGCCCATTCTAACAGGAGTGAGGTGATACCTCATTGTAGTTTTGATTTGCATTTCTCTAATAATTAGTGATGTTGAGCATCTTTTCATGTGCTTCGTGGCCGTCTGTATGTCTTCTTTGGAGAAATGTCTACTTAGGTCTTCTGCCCATTTTTGGATTGGGGTGTTTGTTTCTTTGATATTGAGCTGAATGAGCTGTTTATATATTTTGGAGATTAATCCTTTGTCCGTTGATTCATTTGCAAATATTTTCTCCCATTCTGAGGGTTGTCTTTTCGTCTTGTTTATGGTTTCCTTTGCTGTGCAAAAGCTTTGAAGTTTCATTAGGTCCCACTTGTTTATTTTTGTTTTTATTTCCATTACTCTAGGAGGTGGATCAAAAAAGATCTTGCTATGATTTATGTCAAAGAGTGTTCTTCCTATGTTTTCCTCTAAGAGTTTTATAGTGTCCAGTCTTATATTTAGGTCTCTAATCCATTTTGAGTTTATTTTTTGTGTATGGTGTTAGGGAGTATTCTAATTTCATTCTTTTACATGTAGCTGTCCAGTTTTCCCAGCACCACTTATTGAAGAGACTGTCTTTTCTCCATTGTATATCTTTGCCTCCTTTGTCATAGATTAGTTGACCATAGGTGCGTGGGTTAATCTCTGGGCTTTCTATCTTGTTCCATTGATCTATGTTTCTGTTTTTGTGCCAGTACCATATTGTCTTGATTACTGTAGCTTTGTAGTATAGTCTGAAGTCTGGGAGTCTGATTCCTCCAGCTCCATTTTTTTGCCTCAAGACTGCTTTGGCTATTCGGGGTCTTTTTTGTCTCCATACAAATTTTAAGATGATTTGTTCTAGCTCCGTAAAAAATGCCATTGGTAATTTGATAGGGATTGCATTGAATCTGTAGATTGCTTTGGGTAGTATACTCATTTTCACAATGTTGATTCTTCCAGTCCAAGAACATGGTATATCTCTCCATCTGTTGGTATCATCTTTAATTTCTTTCATCAGTGTCTTATAGTTTTCTGCATACAGGTCTTTTGTCTCCCTAGGTAGGTTTATTCCTAGGTATTTTATTCTTTTTGTTGCAATGGTAAATGGGAGTGTTTCCATAATTTCTCTTTCAGATTTTTCATCATTAGTGTATAGGAATGCAAGAGATTTCTGTGCATTAATTTTGTATCCTGCAACTTTACCATATTCATTAATTAGCTCTAGCAGTTTTCTGGTGGCAGTTTTAGGATTCTCTATGTATAGTATCATGTCATCCGCAAACAGTGACAGTTTTACTTCTTCCTTTCCAATTTGTATTCCTTTTATTTCTTCTCTGATTGCCGTGGCTAGGACTTCCAGAACTATGTTGAATAATAGTGGTGAGAGTGGACATCCTTGTCTCGTTCCTGATCTTAGAGGAAATGCTTTCAGTTTTTCACCATTGAGAATGATGTTTGCTGTGGGTTTGTCATATATGGCCTTTATTATGTTGAGGTAGGTTCCCTCTATGCCCACTTTCTGGAGAGTTTTTATCAGAAATGGGTGTTGAATTTTGTCAAAAGCTTTTTCTGCATCTATTGAGATGATCATATGGTTTTTATTCTTCAATTTGTTAATATGGTGTATCACATTGATTGATTTGCGTATATTGAAGAATGGGTGATGGTGGCCTCATAGAATGAGTTTGGGAGTGTTCCTTCCTCTGCAATTTTTTGGAAGAGTTTGAGAAGGATGGGTGTTAGCTCTTCTCTAAATGTTTGATAGAATTCACCTGTGAAGCCATCTGGTCCTGGACTTTTGTTTGTTGGAAGATTTTTAATCACAGTTTCAATTTCATTACTTGTGATTGGTCTGTTCATATTTTCTGTTTCTTCCTGATTCAGTCTTGGAAGGTTATACCTTTCTAAGAATTTGTCCATTTCTTCTAGGTTGTCCATTTTATTGGCATAAAGTTGCTTGTAGTAGTCTCTTAGGATGCTTTGTATTTCTGCGGTGTCTGTTGTAACTTCTCCTTTTTCATTTCTGATTTTATTGATTTGAGTCCTCTCCCTCTTTTTCTTGATGAGTCTGGCTAATGGCTTATCAATTTTGTTTATCTTCTCGAACCAACTTTTAGTTTTATTGATCTTTGCTATTGTTTTCTTTGTTTCTATTTCATTTATTTCTGCTCTGATCTTTATGATTTCTTTCCTTCTGCTAACTTTGGGTTTTGTTTGTTCTTCTTTCTCTAGTTTCTTTAGGTGTAAGGTTAGATTGTTTACTTGAGATTTTTCTTGTTTCTTTAGGTAGGCTTGTATAGCTATAAACTTCCCTCTTAGAACCGCTTTTGCTGCATCCCATAGGTTTTGGGTCGTTGTGTTTTCATTGTCATTTGTCTAGGTATTTTTTTATTTCCTCTTTGATTTCTTCAGTGATCTCTTGGTTATTTAGTAAACGTATTGTTTAGCCTCCATGTGTTTGTCTTTTTTACGTTTTTTTCCCTGTAATTCATTCTAATCTCATAGCGTTGTGGTCAGAAAGATGCTTGATATGATTTCAATTTTCTTAAATTTACTGAGGCTTGATTTGTGACCCAAGATGTGATCTATCCTGGAGAATGTTCCGTGCGCACTTGAGAAGAACGTGTAATCTGCTGTTTTTGGATGGAATGTCCTATATATATCAATTAAATCTATCTGGTCTATTGTGTCATTTAAAGCTCTGTTTCCTTATTTATTTTCATTTTGGATGATCTGTCCATTGGTGTAAGTGGAGTGTTAAAGTCCCCACTATTATTGTGTTACTGTCGATTTCCTCTTTTATAGCTGTTAGCAGTTGCCTTATGTATTGAGGTGCTCCTATGTTGGGTGCATATATATTTATAATTGTTATATCTTCTTCATGGATTGATCCCTGGATCATTATGTAGTGTCCTTCCTTGTCTCTTTTAACATTCTTTATTTTAAAGTCTATTTTATCTGATATGAGTATAGCTACTCCAGCTTTCTTTTGATTTCCATTTGCATGGAATATCTTTTTCCATCCCCTCACTTTCAGTCTGTATGTGTCCCTAGGTCTAAAGTGGGTCTCTTGTAGACAACATATATATGGGTCTTGTTTTTGTATCCATTCAGCCAGTCTATGTCTTTTGGTTGGGGCATTTAATCCATTCACGTTTAAGGTAATTATTAATATGTATGTTCCTATGACCATTTTCCTAATTGTTTTGGGTTTGTTTTTGTAGGTCCTTTTCTTCTCTTGTGTTTCCCACTTAGAGAAGTTCCTTTAGCATTTGTTGTAGAGCTGGTTTGGTGGTGCTGAATTCTCTTAGCTTTTGCTTGTCTGTAAAGCTTTTGATTTCTCCATCAAATCTAAATGAGATCCTTGCCGGGTAGAGTAATCTTGGTTGTCGGTTCTTCCCTTTCATCACTTAAGTATATCATGCCACTCCCTTCTGGCTTGCAGAGTTTCTGCTGAGAAATCAGCTGTTAACCTTGTGGGAGTTCCCTTGTATGTTATTTGTCGTTTTTCCCTTGCTGCTTTCAATAATTTTTCTTTGTCTTTAATTTTTGCCACTTTGATTACTATGTGTCTCGGCGTGTTTCTCCTTGGGTTTATTCTGTATGGGACTCTCTGCGCTCCCTGGACTTGGGTGGCTATTTCCTTTCCCATGTTAGGGAAGTTTTCGACTATAATCTCTTCAAATATTTTCTCTGGTCCTTTCTCTCTCTCTTCTCCTTCTGGGACCCCTATAATGCGAATGTTGTTGTGTTTAATGTTGTCCCAGAGGTCTCTTAGGCTGTCTTCATTTCTTTTCATTCTTTTTTCTTTATTCTCTTCCATGGCAGTGAATTCCACCATTCTGTCTTCCAGGTCACTTATCTGTTCTTCTGCCTCAGTTATTCTGCTATTGATTCCTTCTAGTGTAGTTTTCATTTCAGTTATTGTATTGATCATCTCTGTTTGTTTGTTCTTTAATTCTTCTAGGTCTTTGTTAATCATTTCTTGCATCTTCTCAATCTTTGCCTCCATTCTTATTCCGAGGTCCTGGATCATCTTCACTATCATTATTCTGAATTCTTTTTCTGAAAGGTTGCCTATCTCCACTTCATTTAGTTGTTTTTCTGGGGTTTTTTTCTTGTTCCTTCATCTGGTACATAGCCCTCTGCCTTTTCATCTTCTCTATCTTTCTGTAACTGTGGTTTTTGGTCCACAGGCTGCAGGATTGTAGTTTTTCTTGCTTCTGCTGTCTGCCCTCTGGTGGTTGAGGCTATCTAAGAGGCTTGATGGGAGGCTCTGGTGGTGGGTAGAGCTGACTGTTGCTGTGGCGGTCAGAGCTCAGTAAAACCTTAATCCACTTGACTGTTGATGGGTGGGGCTGGGTTCCCTCCCTGTTGCTGTGGCGGTCAGAGCTCAGTAAAACCTTAATCCACTTGACTGTTGATGGGTGGGGCTGGGTTCCCTCCCTGTTGGTTGTTTTGCCTGAGGCAATCCAACACTGGAGCCTACCCGTGCTCTTTGGTGGGGTTAATGGCAGTCTCTGGGAGGGCTCACGCCAAGGAGAACTTCCCAGAACCTCTGCTGCCAGTGTCCTTATCCCCACGGTGAAACAGAGCCACCACTCGCCTCTGCAGGAGACCCCCCAACACCAGCAGGTAGGTCTGGTTCAGTCTCCCCCAGGGTCACTGCTCCTTCCCCTGGGTCCCGATGCACACATTACTTTGTGTGTGCCCTCCAAGAGTGGGGTCTCTGTTTCCCCCAGTCCTGTCAAAGTCCTGCAATCAATTCCCACTAGGCTTCAAAGTCTGATTCTCTAGGAATTCCTCCTCCCGTTGCCGGACCCCCAGGTTCGGAAGCCTGACGTGGGGCTCAGAACCTTCACTCCAGTGGGTGGAATTCTGTGGTATAAGTGTTCGCCAGTCTGTGAGCCACCCACCCAGCAGTTATGGGATTTGATTTTACTCTGATTGCGCCCCTCCTACCGTCTCACTGTGGCTTCTCCTCTGTCTTTGGACGTGGGGTATCCTCCTTGGTGAAGTCCAGGGACTTCCTGTCAATGATTGTCCAGCAGCCAGTTGTGATTCTGGTGCTCTCGCAAGAGGGAGTGAGAGCACGTCCTTCTACTCCGCCATCTTGGTTAATCTCCACTCTTTTTTTGTTTTGAAGAGATAGAAACTTGAGTCCAAAAAGATTTAGTGGCCCTGAACTAAGCTCACAGGGTCAGTCAGTGATAGAACAAAACAAGAAACTAGATAGGTTCCCAATTCAAGCCTCTTGTTTGTCCCAGATAAATATAGGTGTGGTTTACATTGACAATTTGTTATGACATCTGCAGCTTATTAAGACAGTGATAGACAACCTAGCCACTTAGCTAATTAAATCATCTAATTTCTGCATGAGCATATTACAGTATACTATAGTCCCTGTAGCTACCTACCCTTATTTTTCTTTTCCTGCTTATATACTTATTTTTAATCTTGTGTGTTTTTTTAAGCCACCCTAAATCACTTTTTTGAATGATAATAGTATCGAAATAAATACTCAAAGTGATGCTTTGTGTTCATGCTAATTACTCATGTTTCCATAGTGTCTATGGTATGTCAGAGATCCTGGCAATGTTAATTATCCTAACAGTATTTCATCTTTTCCATCTATCAGAGGTAGCAGTAAAAACAAATTTCAAGTGGAGTGCCTAAAAAATATATCATTCTTTCATTGCTTCACAAGGTAAAGACACTGTAATCCCCATAATAAAATTCTTGAAATTGTTTTTATCAAGCCTAGAAAATAACTTAGGAGTGTATTTAGTATCTTAAAGTGAAAGACTGGCTGATGGGATTGAAATGTTACCTAGGTATTCAAAAGGGCATTGTGATTTATGGTCAACTGATTTTCACCAAGGCTGCCAAGGGCATTCAGTGGGAAAAGAATAGCCTTTTCAACAAATGATACCAGGACAACTGGCTAGCCACATGCAGAGGAATGAATCTGGAGCCCTACCTCATACCATATTATACAAATTAACGCAATATGGATCAAAGATCTAAATGTAAAAGCTAAAATTATAAAATTTCTAAAAGGAAATGCAGGTGAAAATCCATGTGATCTTGGGTTAGGCAATGGTTTCTTAGATATGATATGAAAAGCAAAGCACAAGAACAAAAAAAAAATAGATAAATTGGACTTCATCAAACTAAAAACTTTGTCAAAGGACACTATCAAAGAAATGAAAAGATAATCTATAGAATGGGAGAAAATATTACAAATTATATATATATGTATGTATATATGACAAGTGGGCAAAGGACTTGACTAGACATTTCTCCAAAGAAGATACACAAATGACCAATAAGCACTGTAAAGATGCTCAACATCAAAACTGATGAGGTATCACTTCATACCCCCTAGGATCGTAGCATATAATTTTAAAATGGGCAACAATTATTGGTGAAGATGTGGAGAAATTGGAACTCTTGTACATTGCTAGTGGAAATATAAAATGGTACACCTTCTGTGGAAATGTCTGGAACTTTTGTGGCAGTTCCTCAAAAAGTTAAACATAATTGTCATCTGTCCCAGGAATTCTGCTCCCAGGCATATATCTAAGAGCTTAAAAACATATGTTCACACAGATATGTACACACAAATTGTAGCTTTATTCAAAATAACCAAAAAGTGGAAACAACCCAAATGTCCATTAACTGAGAAATGAATAAACAAAATGTAGTATATTCATAAAATGAAATATTATTCAGACATAAAAAACAATGAAGTACTGTTACATGCTACAACATGGATAAAGGTTGGAAATATTATGCTACATGAAAAAAGCCAGACACAAAGGCCATGTATTTTATGACTCCAAACGTCCACAGTAGGCAAATCCATAGAGTCAGAAAGTAGATTAGTGGTTGTCAGGGGATAGAAGGGAGATGTGAATTGGGACTAACTGCTAATAGGTACAGGGTTTCTTTCTGAGGTGATAAAAATGTTCTGTGATTAGATATTGGTGATGGTTACACAACATTGTGAATATACTGAAAACCACAGAAGTGTATACTTTAGAATGGTGAATTTATGTTATATGAACATCTTAATGTAAAATACTGAAAGTTTTTTAAAGCATGTATACCCGAAGATAAAATAAAGGTGTTATAAAAGGTTAGAGACTGTTATGAAGGATTTCCAATCATAAGGGAGTGAAATAATTTGGTACCCCCCAAATCCCCTATGACTGATAGAGAACTTTGTCTACTCTGTGGCTTTCAGAGGATTAAGAGAAAGGCTCTGTGGTGTGGTTTTTACAGCTTGACAGGAAGAATCAGTCATTGGATGACCCTCTGCTCAGAGTCAGGGAATGTCGTTAGAGCTGTTATGCAAGTTGAGACAATAAAAGTGAATTACCTCCACTGAGTAAATCACCTGTAGTTCAGAAATAGCAAAAAAGTTGGAAAACTAATAGAGCATAGGGGTAGGACTGATGGGATGTGATTTTTCTTTTTTAATGTACAGTCCAACGGCAGCTCTCCCTAGATTTTGTGCTAAAATAAGAGCATTTTCACACATTTTAATTGCTCTGTGATAACAACAGTGTGAACTCCATCCACAAACATTTATCTACTTAATTTTGCTCTAATTTCGGTGTAGCAAGCATTTACCTTGTAAGTGGGAGTAACTGTCCGTTTAGTAAAAAGAAGTCCCTTCTCACATTGCTAATCCTGTTGTGCATTTCTGTAATAAAGATTAATAACAAATGGCCTTTTATATTTTTCCATTTTTAGCTTGCATTTATAGAATACCATTTACAAAGTAACATCTTTATGAACTGGAACCCTAATTGCTCCTTAAACATTAGTAAAGAATATTTAAAAATTGTAGAAGTTAAGGCTTTACAATTTTCTGATCAGGATTTTAAATGAGGCTTTTTTGCCTTTATAAAACTTTATAGTACTTGGTGCTATAATGTTCATGATAAACCATATAGAACTGTCTTTGAGGTACATTTTTTAAATGAGATTTATATAACTTAATAGCTATCTAAATTTTTCAATTATTTTCCAGACCTGTCATTTACTCCATCATTTATAGTGATGCTACAGGACGGAGAGGAATGGATAAAAACATTGGCGAGCAACTCAATAAAGCTTATGAAGCCTTTCGACAGGCATGCATGGATAGAGATTCAGCAGTAAAAGAACTACAGCAAAAGGTATGTGGTTTTGGTTTTGAAAGTTATTTACCCTGGTAAATGGAATTTGAGTCTTGTGCAATGGAAAATATTATATTGTTAGAAAGTGCCTTGAAGAACTAAAACACAGTGATATATTAATGGATGAAATTTGAGATTTTTATTTGCTATCTTTTTTAAAACCATTGTGACCTGTGGGAAGAATTCATTTTAAGGTGATTGTATTGAGGAAAGATAAGAATGTTATCTTCCATAAATAATTTTTAAGTAAAATGACAAACTGAAAGTCAGAAGTATTACTATCTCAGCTAGTTTTATTTTTTGGGTTTTTTTTTACATTGTTATTTGGCTGGTGAGAGGACTGTACAAATCTTAAAATATCCTGGAACTAAATTTGTTATTAATTTATAATAGTCTTCCATTCTTTAAATGTAACAGTTAAAAATCAACTATTTCAGTGAAGTCTTTAGTGGCTTACCAGAATGTTCAGCTTTTTAAAATTACTCCTGTACACATAAAACTTCTGTTTAGTGCTTTTAGTTTCAAAAGAAAGTAAATTGGAAGAAAGGTATACCCAGGCAAAAATTACTTGGTCTAGTCGTTACCAGGCACATGTCTGTTATTGGTCCATTATAAGGTTTTCACTGATCTACAGCAAAATGAGAAAAATGAGAATAATGTAATGAACTTCTTACAATGCTGAATTTGTTCCGTTTAAAATTCTGTTCTTTATTCTGATACTGTTTCCATGTTTCTGTACTGTCAGAATAAAGAGCAAAATTTTATTAACATATATATTCATTGAATGATGATCATAGAGTTTTTTGTTCGCTTGTTTAATATCATTACTTAGTGTTTTGGGGGTCCCCAATACCACCCACACATTCTGCGATTCTCTAGAAGGACTCACAGGACTTAGTATACTGTCATACTCAGAGCTAAGATTTATTACAGAGACATTGTAAAGATACACAGCCAGATCACTAATGGAAAAAGACATAAGGTGGAGTCTAGAGGAATCTGTGCGCAGGCTTTCTACGCTCTTTCCCTCCTGTGAGAGGTCACACAGAGTGCACCCTCTCTGCAGCTTCAAAAATTCACTCAACACACTTGCAGTGTTTTGGCATGGGGAACTCCATTTGAGACTCAAGAGCTTGGGTTTTTTTTTAAGGGCTGGTTACATAGGCACCCTCTGTCAACCAAAATTTCAGATTCTCAGAAAGAAAGTAGTTATTCACCATAAATCTCATGGTATAGTCTAAGTAGGCTGGCACAGCATTTAGAATCTTATCACTTAAATGTTTTCAAAAATCAAGTTCCCAGATGCCATCAAGGGCCAGCCTTGCAAATAGGCCTTTCTGAAGATAAACAGCCTAAGGCCTGCTATGTTAAATTATTCCTGCACAGGCAGTTGAAAGTGGAGGATCTTATGTTGGTTCCCTCAATTAAAAAAAAAATTTACTAGCCTGTGAAATTCTGAAGTCTAAGAAATATGCTAGCCATGCGGTTCTTAGTTTCTTCCATAAATTTAGGAACTACACAATTCCCTTCCTCCTTTCCATTTGATACATCTACTATAAAGCTAGCTGTTATACATACTTCACTGCATTCCTCAGAAATTATCATTATTCTTTGTGATTCTCCTTTTGATTTACAAAAGAATACTCACAGTTATACAGGTAAACTTAATGGGCTAGAGGTCTTCATTAGGGGTGCATAAGAGAAACAGAGATGGGATAATGACAGGCACTTTCTCGATTATTGAAATGAAGTTTGGATTTCTTTTCCTTTCCAGTTCATGTATAAGGCATAATCACTTTTTAAAAAACAAAACAAAAACTCCCAGCTTTTATTCTTCTTATTTTCCCATTAGGTTCATTAAGAAACTTCAACAATGCTGTACTTGTTCTAGGAAAGTTAGGAAACACAGAATTAGGGAAAAGGAGTATTGAGATATTCTTGGGTTAAGGCAGACACAGGAATTTCTCTGTCTCCTCCTCTTTCTGCACTGGCCAGTGGTAAGCAATTGAAAACTTTTGTAATTTAATCTCTTATCTGCCATGGAAGAACCCTTCACTCACAGCAGCAATTATCTTAAAGAGGGGAAAGGGAAATATTTTTTTACATTTCTCAAGAACAGGGGAAGAAAAAATGTATACTATATATTCTTATATGTTAAACTCTAAATATCCTGATTTATTTAAGAAACATGATTGAGTGTCTGCTGTGTACTGGGTCCTTAATGAGGCTCTGAGAATACTGAAATAAAATATAGTTTATGTCCTTAAGGAACTTTCAATAAGTAAAAAAGGAAAATCAAGTTATTACCATAGCATACTAAGTGCTACAGTAGAGATCTGTGCAGGATAATATGTGAGCACAGAGAAGAGGCATCTGTCTCAGTCTGGAAGGATCGGGTCATAAGCCCACTACTAAGCCCAACCCTTTAGCTAAGATTAGGAGGAGTTGGGTAAATTAGGGAAGACGGATCCTGCAAGCTGAGAGAGAATAGTATATAATAAAATCTTGGAAATGAGGGAATGTATGGTATGTTTTATGTACCATAAGGTGATCCTGTGGCTCCAAAAGGAACTATAGGGCAGTATAGGAAAAGAAGCTGTGAAGGTAGATTAGAGCCCTATCTCGATGATTATGACTATGTAGTTTGTACTGTATTCTTATTCATTCAAAATTTATTGAAGGATTTAATATATGCTTTAGAAAAGTCTTCCTGACAGTGGGATAGAGGATAAATAGGATAGAGAATAGTCTGGAATTCACTCAACAAACATATATTGATGCTAAGCAATGGTGTAAGATCCAGGAATATAAAAATAAGTGGCAACCATCAAGTTGCATTTTAATATATATATATATAAAATTATATTTCTATTAATATACATATATTAAATACGTATGTACATATGCTTCAATTTACAAAAGAAAGAATGAATGCAATCATTTCAAGCGATCAAAATGAGCACTTAAATTAAGCATTGGGAATAAATTTGGGAAGAAACCTAAGATTTATTTAGGAGATAGAATGAAAAGCAGGTGGCATCTGAATGTAGGCCACTTCTGAGGGTGATGGCATAGATTCTAAGATGATACCCATGTATCTGGAAGAGAAGACCGGATTAATCGTGGTGCTGATGAACTGAAACCAAGAATGGAGAAGAAGGTTCAGATTTAAGGGATTGGGAAATAAGATGTATAATTAGATTTTAGTTATTAGGTTTGGTTACCTATGGGACATGCAGGTGAAAATGTCCAATGGATGGTTGCAAATATGGACCTAAAAGCCTAGGTAGAGTTCTGAATTGGAGATTATAGATATAGGTTATAGAACAACAGATTTCATCATAGCCTTGAATGTTTACAACATTTCTGAGTTATATGTGTGGGGTGAAGGAATATATGAAGGACAGGAGGGTAAGAGGAAGAAAATAAGGAAAACCAGTTGGTCGCTGGAGATTCAGAAATAGGTTAAGGAATTTACTATGAACAAGAGGAGAAACACCCATTCCTCTAAGAATTGGAGGGAGCAAGAGAGAGAAATAGCTGCAAATGAAAATAAGTTTGCAGATAAGAGGTGGAGGTGGCAGGAAGTTAAAAGGGTTATCATGAATCACTTATATCTGGAATCCAAAAAAAGTCAAACCTGTGAAAAACAGAGAGTAAAATGGTGGTTACTAAGGAATTGGAGGGGGGCAGATAAGACTGATGGTATTTAAATTTGTAACAAGTAGTAAATAAGCCATAGAGATCCAATGCACAGTATAACGAATATAGATAATAGTATTGTACTATAATTATTTAATGTGATAAATCTGACTACAACAATCCTATTACAATATATAAATGTATCAAAGTAACACACTGTACACCTTAAACTTACAAAATGTTACATGTCAAATTTATTCAATTTAAAAAATCAAATAAACAAAAAATAGTAGGGTTATCATAAGAGAGTCCATTTTTTTCCTGTGAAATACAAGATAAGGTCATCTACTGAGTGAAATGACTTTAGGATATTCTGAAAGTTGTAATAAAGACTTAAAGCTTCAGTTAAGAAAAGAAAGAAGAAAAATTTTGCATCCAGCCTTTACCATGAATTTTTGGTGGTGTCAATCCATGTTTGCTGGTTATTTTTTCAGCAAGTTTCTTGATATAGAAGTAGAACAAGTGGGTGGCCAAATTCAGGATTAAGAGATTGTAGAGTTAAGAGTAGAAGAATTTCTGGTTAGGTGGCCAGAAAGTGCGTACTAAAGCAATTGAAATATGTGCTTTGCGATATAAGCTAAAATCAGAAAGAAGCTAATCTAGGAGGAATCTAACAGACTAAGAACAAAAAGAGGGTTTATGGCTGAAGTGTTCATGAAGTGAGAGAACAGATACAGAGGGAGTAGAAGAATGTGAGAGTTCAAAGGATAGGTTATTGTCAATGAGTAAATATTGATGTTTATGATCTTCTATCTTCATAATGAGTCATAAAAGTGGGTAGCTGGAATGAGATTGAGGAATTCAAGAAACTCTAAGACTAGGGCAATTCTCCTAGAATGGTGGTAGGTTTAGGAGCATTTAGAGGGACTGTTGTGAAAGGAAGAGCAAAAATTCTTGAATGTGAGGAAATGACTAGTATCTTGGAAGATAACTGTTTTGAGGAGAGACTGGTATAATTGGATGCCTTGTGAATGGTCTTTTGCTTAAGTTTAAACGAGTAATGGCCCAGAAGTGGCAATAATGAAGCAAGATCATACTTATCTTTTTGTTCTCCCACATCTAACTCCATCACCCAACCCCTGTGGTTTGATATGACACTAGACAGCTTCATATGAGGGGGTTACAGAGGCATCTGTATCCTCAAGAGACAGCATAATTATTCCCATTTTAATGTGAGATGCCAGGCTTGCTGAAATGCACATTCTTAACCACTTAACCACTGGACCACCAGGGAAGTAACATGGCCCTTTCAAAAGAACAAAATAAATTTCCAGAAACAGCCCCTGAAGAAACACATGCATCAGACTTAGTAGACAAAGACTTTAAAATAACTGTTGTAAATATGCTCAAAGAGCTGAAGGAAGCCAGACTCAAAGAACTAAAGGAAATCAGGAAAGCAATAATATGAACAAAATAAAAATTTTACTAGAGGGGTTCAAGAATACACTTGAACAGGCAGAGGAAAGAATCAATGAACTTAAAGACAGGTCATTTGAAAAAATGGAGCCTGAGGTACAAAAAGAAAAAAGAAAGAAAAGTCAACAGAACCTAAGGGACTTATAGGACACTATCAAGTGCAGCAATATATGCATCATGGGAGAAGGAGAAGAGAGAAATTCTTTTGAAGAAATAGATTATTTGAATAAATAATAAAACTTCTCAAGTTTGAGGAATAACATGGATATACAAATCCAGGAAGCTCAACACACTTCATGTAGGATAAATCCAAGAGTCCTACATCAAGACAAATTATAATCAAACTGTTGAAAGACAAAGGTAGAATCTGGAAAGCAGCAGGAGGAAAGTGATTCATCATGTACAAGGGAGCCCCAGTAAGGCTGTCAGTGGATTTCTCAGCAAAAACCTTGCAGACCAGAAGACAATGGGATGATGTATTTAAAGTATTGAAGAAAAAAAACTGTTAACCAAGAATTTTATATCTGGCAAAACTGTCCTTCAGAAATGAGGGAGAAATTAAAATATTCCCAGACAAACAAAAGTGGAAGGAGTTCATTACCCCTAGACCTGACTTACAAGAAGTGCTAAGGAATGTCCAAGTTGAAGTGAAAGAGTGCTAGAGAGTAACTTGAAGCCAAGTAAAAATATAAAGTCCTCTGGGAAAGGTAAATACATAGACAAATATAAAAATCAGTATTATTGTAATTTTGGTTTGTAACTCTGCTTTTTATTTTCTATAGGATTTAAAAGACAGATGTATAAAAAATAATTTTAAGTCTATATTAATGGGTACACAGTATATAAAAGTGAAATTTGTGACATCAATAACAAAGTGGGGGGCAGAGCTGTAAAGGCATAAGGTTTTTTTTTTTTTTTTTTTTAAAGAAATTCACGTTCTTTTATTTATTTATTTATGACTGTGTTGAGTCTTCGTTTCTGTGTGAGGGCTTTCTCTAGTTGCGGCAAGTGGGGACCACTCTTCATCGCGGTGCGCGGGCCTCTCACCATCGCGGCCTCTCTTGTTGCGGAGCACAGGCTCCAGACGCGCAGGCTCAGTAATTGTGGCTCACGGGCCCAGTTGCTCCGTGGCATGTGGGATCCTCCCAGACCAGGGCTCGAACCCGTGTCCCCTGCATTGGCAGGCAGATTCTCAACCACTGCGCCACCAGGGAAGCCCCAAGGCATAAGGTTTTTGTATGCAACTGAAGTTAAGTTGTTGTCGATTTGAGATAGATTGTCATAACTTCAGGATATTATATGTAATCTCAGTGATAACCACAAAGAAAATATAAAATATGCACAAAAGGAAAGGAGAAGGGAATCAAAGTGTGTCACTACAAAAGACCAACTAAATACAGAGGAAGGCAGTAGCAGAATAAATGAGGAACAAAATGCTATAAGACATACAAAAAATAAAGAACAAAATGACAAAAGTAAGTACTTCCCTATGGGTAATTACTTTAAGTGTAAATGGGTCACACCCTACTCAAAAGACATAGATTAGCATAATGGATTAAAAAAAACAGGATTCCACTATGTGCTGTCTGTAAGACTCACTTTAGAATTTAAAACATGCATAGATTGAAAATGAAAGGATGGGAAAAGACTCCATGCAAATAGTAACCAAAAGAGAGCAATGTGGCT
The DNA here is from genome assembly GCF_009873245.2 of Balaenoptera musculus. Taxonomy (NCBI): domain Eukaryota; kingdom Metazoa; phylum Chordata; class Mammalia; order Artiodactyla; family Balaenopteridae; genus Balaenoptera; species Balaenoptera musculus. The sequence goes on from NC_045791.1 coordinate 43,417,239, forward strand.
ATACTAATATCAGACAAAGTAGACTTTATGTCAAAAATTGTTACAAAAAAAAGGAGGGACATTACATAGTGATAAAAGGATCACGGTATCAAGAAGATATAACAGTTATAAACATATATGCACTGAACATCAAAACTCAAAAATATACGAAGCACACATTTATAGTATTTAAGGGAAGAAATAGATGACTCTACAGTAACAGTAGGCGGCTTCAATATCTCACTTTCAACACTTCCATTAATGGATAGAACAACCAGACAAAGATGATCAATAAGGAAATAGAAGACTTGAACAACATCATGGACCAATTGGAAATAGCAGACATATACAGAATATTCCACCCAGCAGTAGTAGAATTCACATGTTTTTCAAGTTAACATGAAACATTCTCTAAGACCATATTTTAAGCCATTAAAAAGGCACATAAATTTAAAAAGATTGAAATCATACAAAGTGTCTTTTCTAATCACAGTGGAATGAAACTAGAAATCAATGGCAGAAGGAAAACTAAGAAATTCACAAGTATGTGGAAATTAAATAACACACTCTTAAATAACCAATGGGTCAGAGAAAAAATCATAAGGGAAATTAGAAAATATCTTGGAGACAAATGAAAATGAAAGCACAACATACCAAAACTTATGGGATGCAGTGAAAGCAGTGCTGAAAGGGTGAAGAAAGATCACAAATCAGTAACCTAACTTTACACCTTAAGAAACTAAAAAAAGAACAAAATAAACCCAAAGCTACCAGAAAGAAGGAAATAGTAAAGATTAGAGCAATGATAAACAAAATAGAGACTAGAAACTAATAAAGCCAATGAAACCAAGAATCGGTTCTTCTAAAAGATCAACAAAATTGACAAATCTTTAGCCAAATTGATTAAGAAAAAGAAGACTCAAATAACTAAAATCAGAAATGAAATAGGGGACGATACTACCAATTTTACAGAAATAAAAAGAATTCCAAAAGTACTATGAACAATTGTACACCAACAAATTAGATAACCTAGATAAAATCGACAAATTCCTAGAAACACACAACCTACCAAGACTGGAACATTGAGAAATAGAAAATCTGAATAGACCTATATCTAGTAAAGAGGTTGAAACAGTAACCAAAAAGTTTACAACAAAGAAAGCCCAGAACTTAATGGCTTCCCTGGTGATTTCTACCAAACATTCAAAGAAGAGTTAACACCAAACCTTCCCACACTCTTCCAAAATATTGATCAAGATAGAACACTTTCCTAACTCAGTTCTATGAAGCCAGCAACCCTAATCCCAAAGCCAGACAAAGGCACTACAAGAAAACTACAGGCTGATATGTCTTATGAATATTAATACAAAAATCCTCAACAAAATACTAGCAAACGAAATTCAACAGCATTTTAAAAGGATTATACACCTTGACCGAGTGCGATTTATTCCTGCAATGCAAGGATGGTCAAGTCAATCAATGTAATCAAAATCAGTCAATGTAATACACCACTTTAACAGAATGAAGAGGGGGACAAAAACCACACGATCATCGCAATTGATGCAGGAGAATTGATAACACCTTTTTTTTAATAAAAGCGCTCAACAAACTAGGACTAGAAGGAAACTATTGCAACGTAATAAAGGCCATATATGAAAAACCCACAGCTAATATAATACTCCATGGCGAAAGACTGAAAGCTTTTTCTCTGAGATCAGGAACAAGACAAGGATGCCCACTTTCACTACTTCTATTCAACATAGGACTGTAAGTCCTACCCAAAGCAATTAGGCAAGAAAAGCAATATCCAAATTGGAAAGGGAGAAGAAAAATTATCTCCATTTGTTTGCAGATTACTTGATCCTGTATGTAGAAAACCCGAAAGATTCCATCAAATAAACTAGTAGAACTAATAAACAAATTCAGCAAAGTTGTAGGGTACAAAGTCAACACTCAGAAATCATTAACATTAAACAAACTGAACAGGAAATTAAGAAAATTCAATTTAAAATAGTATCAAAATGAATAATATACTTAAGAATAAACTTAACCAAGTAGGCGACAGACTTACTGAAAACTACAAAATGTTGCTGAAAGAAATTAAAAGAAGAGGGAGTTCCCTGGTGGCTTAGTTGTTAGGATTCCAGGCTTTCACTGCAGGGGCCCGGTTCAATCCCTGGTCGGGGAACTGAGATCCTGCAAGCTGCACAGAGCAGCCAGAAGAAAAAAAAAAATAAAAGTAGAAACATATGGGGGAAAGTCTGTGCTCTTGGTTGGACCCTTACCTTTCACCATATACAAATTAACTTAAACCTGATCAAAGACCTAAATGCAAGAGCTACCATAAAACTCTTAGAAGAAATCATAGAGGGAGAGCTTCATGACATTGGGTTTGGCAATGACTTCTTAGATATGACACCAAAAGCACAGACAACAAAAGAAAAATTAGATAAGTTGGACTTCATTAAAATTAAAACTTCTGTGCATCAAAGGACGCTGTCAACAGAGTGAAAGGCAACCCAAGTGATGGGCGAAGATAATTGCAAATCATTTATCTGATAAAGGATTGATATTTAGAATATATAAAGAACTCCTACTCTCAACAACAAAAAACAACGTGATTAAAAAATAGGCAAAGGACTTGAATAGACATTCTCCAAAGAAGTTAAAACAAATGACCAATAAGCACATGAAAAGATGCTCGACATCATTGGGGAAATGCAAGTTAAAACCACAGTAAGACACCACTTTGTACCCATTGAGATGGCTATTATAAAAAATAAAATTTTAAAAAAAAACCAAAATCAGTATTGGTGAGGATGTGGGGAAATTAGAACTCTCGTACATTGCTGATGGGAATGTAGAATAGTGTATCCACTGTGGAAAATAAATGATGTTTCTTCAAAACAAAACATAGGATTACCATATAATCTAGCAATTCCACTTCTGGGTATGTACCCAAATGAACTGAAAGCAGGAATTCAAAGAGATATTTGTATGCCCATGTTCATAGCAGCCTTATTTAGAGGCCAAAAGGTGGAAACAACCCAAGTGCCCCTCAATGGATGAATAGATAAACAAAATGTGGTATATACATACAATGGATAGACTAGTTGGATTCAGAGAGACAGAAAGTAGTAGGGTGGTTCCTAGAGACTGGGGGAAGGGAGTGGGGAATTAGTGTTTAAAAGGACAGATTTTCAGTTGGGGAAGATGAAAAAATTCTGGAGATGGATGGTGTGATGGTTGCACAACAATGTAAGTGTACTTAACGCCACAGAACTGTACACTTAAAAATGGTTAAAATGGCAAATTTTATGTTACATATATTTTACCACAACTTTCAAAAAATCTATTACCAAAAAACAAAAATCAGTGTAGCCTAGATTCTCCTACTATCAATGTTTTATTGCTGTTCACCTGTCATTCATCAGTTTGTACAGATTCGCCTGCCTTTTACCACTTAGCTGTCCATACTCCAAGTCAGTTCTTCTCACAGCATTTCTTCTAGTTCACTGCAGTTTAAGACTCAGAAGCTCCTCTTTGAAAAGTCAGTGTGCTACATCCATTTAAGAACATTCTGTCAAGCAAAGACATCTGAGTATTCCAAATCAATAAAGGAGACAAAGACAAATAAGGCAGGTAAGTGATTTTTTTTAATACTATTGGCCAAAATTACAAAAGCAGCACATCTTATTGAAAAAAATGCAAATAATCCAAGATACACAGAATATAAAGTGATGGTCCTCTCCCTCACTTCCCAGAGGTAGTCACTGTTAGTAATATATGTATATCCTTCCAGAATATGTGAATCATGTTTTTTCAAAAGTGGAGTTATGCTAATTTGAAAAAGGTTTTAAATTTTTTAAAATGTCTTTATCTTCACCATCATCATCACTAAGATTTATTGAGGCTTACGTTTGCCAAAGTGCTTTACAGTCATCTGATTTAATCATTATACAGCTCTTATGAGGAAGAATTATCTTTCATATGAGGAAACTGAAGTACAAAAAGGGTGAAATAACTTGCCCATAACCACATCACTAATAAGTAGTAGAACTATGATTTGAAAAAAAAAAAATTGCTTGACCACAGATTTCATGTCTATGACTTCTTTGCCTAAAATCATCCATAGTCTTTCAAGTTCACACATACAGAACTACCTCATTCCATCTAATAACTGATCATATCTCTTGTACTACCTCTTACTTAAAGCACTGTTTTTCTTTAACATTTCAGACACCATATTTGATTTTTCTCATTCCTTTTTGGGTTGCATTTCCTCATTCTTCTCTGTAGGTTTATTCTCTACTACCAGGTCACTAAACATTAGACTTATTCAAGGCCTTCTTTGCATCTTACTTTATATTCTTGTATGAGCTATTTCATCTTCTCCTGTGGCTTCAAATACCTATGACAGTGACTCCTAAATTTATCTCCCTACTCCAGATTTACCCTCTGAGCTCTAGACCCATATATCTTATTGTCACTTGGAAGGCACATTAAGCTGAATGTCAGACCTGAACTTATATATCCACTATTTTTTTCCCACCTATACCATATTAATAGAGTAATGAGTTTTATAAGGTACTGTGTGGAATAATACTGCCTTTTATCCTAAATTACCTCACTTAAATTTCAAAGGATGATCCTTCATACTGCTACTAATACCCTACTATTGATCATCAAGTATATTTACTTTCCCTGGCCCCTAAGAGGTGTTCTTCTCTATACCAAATTTTCCATTGTTACATCTAGGCACACCTACCACCATGACATTAAATTGTTTGTCTTAGAACCTCTCGTCTATAAGAAAACGTGAATATTTTTAGCTCTTCCTTATAGGATAGCCTTTATTCTAGACCATAAAAAAAATGTCAGGTAATCCCAGAAAATACTGAACGAATTGTATCCTTTTCCCTCCTTCAATCCTTAAATTCATATTACTTCAGAAAGCAGAAAGGAGAATTAACTTTTTATGAATGAGCATATTTTACAAGAGTCACATACTTTATATGTAAATACTCCCAGCCCTACAAAGTTGGCATTGTTAACCCTGTTTTTAAATGAAGAAACTGAGACTCTCAGAAATAAGTTAATTTTTTAACATAAGTGGCAGAATCTATACTGAAACAGTTTATCTGACTCAAAAGTCCATATTCATTATACTAACCTAGTTAAATCACAGCCCATTCCAAGTTTTCAAACTGTTTTCTTCCCATTGCTATAAATAACCAAATATAATCTTCCCTATCCTTGGATAAATCCTTACTTTGTGATTTATACATCTCTTACTAAGAGAGGCTAGAGTATAAAGTTTGCCATTCATATTTCTTTTATTCATCCTACAAATAATTTATGATGTTTCAGGAACATAATAAATGCTAGGGATTCAAAGATACATAAAACATAAAATGTACCTTTTAAAGGATTCACAGTCTAATATGGCTTATTCTGTTTCTTGCTTTGTATAAGCACTTAGGTATACCCAGACTAAAAGGTCTTCTGACTGTTGCAAAGTAGAGGAATATTTTAATCACAGTAGCCCCTGACATAAACAACTTTTAATGTGCTTAAAGAATAAGAGAAGAGATTATTATATAGGGCAGTGGTAGAGTTGGCTTGGCCCCTGAATTTTGTGCAGATAGAATAAGCTATTGTTACAAAGAGATCAGGAAATACCATGCTTAAATAAGATAGAAGTTTATTTCTCTCTCATGTAACAGTCCAGAAGTGAGTAGCCAGGGCTAGTCAGGCAGCTCATTCACCCCTAAATTACAGTTTCCCTCTCTGGAATCACAGTGGCTGCTCTACTTGTTATCATTTCCCTGCCAGTAAGAAGAGAGAGAAGTGGGGAAGAGCAAACAACTTCCTTTTAATGATGTAGTCCAGAATTTGGACAGGTCACTTCTGTTCATACCCTGTTAGCCAGAACTTAGTTACATGGTCACACCTAGTAGTGGGGAAGGCCAGTAAATATATTCTCTAGCTGGATGATCATGTGCCCACTTAAAAGTCTATATTACTAAAAGAAAGAATGAGAATGCATATGTGGTAATAATTAGCAGTCTTTGCCATATCTTGTGACTGACTAGTTAAGTTGCCTAGGGAGTTTCAAATATCACAAGATTCCACAGTGTGGAATTAAATATTAAATCAGTTTTATTATACCAAGTGGCTTGTCACTCATTTCTGCCAGTGTCTTGTGGGAGAAACCAAATATATTTTTAAAAGACGTAAGTACCCTCTATTGTTTCTTTGACCAAGAGAAGAATCAGTAATAAAGTAATAAAAACATCTGAAAATTTAAAAACTGATTGCCAATTTAAAAGTCAGATTACCATATTCATAAATGATTGTTACAGAAACCTTCCTGCATTTGATCTGCTTGTCCCCAGAGCCTTTGTATTATGTAATCAGAAAATATCTGCTTGTTGAGAAAAGAAGTATTTGTCTCTTCTTGCCCAGTTCTTGATTAAAAGAGAAAAATCTACAATAACTTGTATAGAAAGGAAGAAATTTTCTTAATTCTAAAATAGTTCAGATGCTGTGCTATAAACTGCTTTTTCTATGTACTGATAAGTAAGGTGAAGGATATAAAATATTTCAAATCATCCTGTGTGCTAAGCAAAGAGCCTTATTGACTAACCAGTGGGTATAAGGTGAAAACCTCAAATAAGACTAAATTTATGCCGTCTTTTTACCATAAATTACAGATCTAAATGTTTTTCTGACAATAAATGTAAAGCCATAAGGATTGTGTTGTCAGATTCCTTTATTCTAGAGCTAGTCTTGACCCATGTGAAATGTAAACTCTCAAGGCTTGTTACCTATAAAAGCTTGTAAAACATGTTTTAAAGGAATGCATAAAGGCGTAACATGCCTTTATTTTATGTACTACTTTATTTTAAAATGTCTTTACTTTCACTTAAGATGTGAATGGCCTCATTATTGTGTACTGCTCTTCCTTTTTTCCTTTCTTTGCTCCTCAAAGCATTTATCTTGGTGTAAAGTGTCGGTAGGAATAAAGTAGTTCACTCTTTTTTTTTTCTACTGAAGCTACTGGTATTAGAATAAAGGTGCTTCTGGCTGTTTCTGATCGAAGCCTTATTTCTTCTATTGTACATTGTGAGTACTTTGCCATACATTTGTTTTCCACCTATTAGAATTTAAAATGTTTGTATCCTTTGTTCCAGGTCTTAATTTTCAGAAATATGTCCTGTCAAAACTTTTAGGCAGGTATGCTAGGATATATATTCAAGAAGATTCATTAATAATTAGGAACATTTAGATTATGATACCCATTCAAAGATTATTTTGAGCACCTACTCAATGTATTGTATCAGGAACTGCTCTAAGTTACTGGGTCTACAATGAGCAGCAGAAATGCTCCCTACTTCATGAAATGGTGGCACAGACTAGTTAGGCAGAGACTAGTCAAACAATCCTGTAAATGTAAAGCTTCAAACTCTGATAAGTATTAGGAAGAAAAGTAAACTGCTTTTAAAATATCTATTAGGAATTTGACCTAATTTAGAGAAGACAATTTTTATGAAGTGATTGTAAAGAGCAGTTAGGCTGTTGCAGTAGTTCATTAATGTTTGCTGCTTGAACTGTTACGTCTACATTGGAAATGAACAAGTGGATAGATTTGAGAGTATTTAAGATTAAAATTGACACTTGGTGGTGGATTGGCAATAGAACAAGTAAATGTCAAGGATGGTTATAGCTTTCTGGATAAATAGCGGTGCCATGTATTGAGAGAAGGAATACTAGAAAAGGACTGATTTGGTGGGGTTGCGGGGGGTTTGAGGGGGTTAGTTGGAGGGAGGAGATCATCGAATTTGAGTAAGTAAAATTTGAAATACTTTTTCAGTAGCACTTAGCCGCATAGATATAGAGTTCAAAGGAGGGTTCTGCTAGAAGGAGAATTTGAAAGTCTGGGAAATAACCAACCACTGGGAATGAGATTGCCTGAAGGGAGAATATATAGCAAAAGAGGACCTTGGTAGAGCTAGATAGACTCACATGAGTCTAGCCATGGTGCTTATTTAGGGACTTGGGCATTGTGGTCAGGCAAACCTGTATTCAAATCCCAGCTCTACTACCTACTACCTACTGAGAAACCTTGAGCAGGTTATTTTGTAACTCTTTGTGCCTCAGTTTTCTCATCTATAACATGTGGGAAATAATCTCAGAAGGTTAGTTTAAGGATTAAGTGAGATAGAGAAAATAAAGCTCTCTAATTTCTGGAGCATAGTAAATAGTGAAATGATCATATGATGATAATGTGTTGATGAAAAATTTGGTTGCAGAACAGTTCACATTTTTAAAAGAAGATACATACACATGTACACAGAAGTTTTGAAAGGGCAAATGCCGAAGTGTCAGTAGTAATTACCTCTGAGGAGGAAAGGAGAGCAAAGTAAAGGAAGAGACTGTCACTTTTACTTTGTACATATCTGGGGTTTTGTTATGGTGGTGATGGTGGACATTTTGTTGTTTTTTGCATTGTTTTCAACTAATGTGCTACTTTTGTAGTTTTTAACGACAATTTTGTTTCTTAATTATTTCTGAGCCTATTTTGTCTCTTTGTAAACTTTGAACAACCAGAGTTTGTTTTTTTGCTTGACAGAATGTTTTTGATTCAATGGAGATACCACACTGATTTCTTGAAGAGAAGCTTCTGAGTCCTAGATTACAGTGAACTAGAAGGACTGAGAAACTGGCTTAGAGCATGGGGTGGTTGTGTGGTAAGTCTGGTGACAAATTGCCTATGTACAGTGATAATCAGAGCTTTAGTTAATGGACATATGCACTACATGCTATAGTAATACATATTATGTGGAAACGTTATTCATTATTACAGGAAAGTAACTAATGTTTGCAGAGAGCTTATTATGTGCCATAGTAAGCAATCTCCTTCAATTCTGTAAGTAAGTATTATTTTCATTTCAAAGTGAAAGAAACCAAGGCTCAAAGAAGCTGAATAAATTAAACAGGACCAAAGTGCAATACTGTAAAATAAAAATAGTTTACCATTTGGCATGCAGAGAAATTGGTGACAGCACTGTCACTTAATAGTAGATAATCAGATTGATAATCTGATCTGTCAAATTGCAGATCTCCTAGGTAAGTCTTGGTATCAGGAAGGTGGGAGAGGGCAGGGTTTATAACTCCCTAGTTATAGGAGAATATAGCAGAGAATGGTTTAGCAATGAGCTGTGTAAACCAGATCTCCGAGTTGCTAATCCTATACTGTCTCTTTTTTTTTTTTAACCTAAAATTGAAGTTGGTTTTTAGTTTACCAAAGTTTCAAGATAAGACAATTAGTTTGTGTCTGAAGTGTTATGTATTGGAATAATTAATATTTAATTATCTTCCTTCATGAACTGTGGAGCTTCCTATTGAGAGCTTTTGTGGTAGCCAAGCAAATCCTTCAATAAAGCTTTTGTTCTCTTTGTTAATCTTGGAACAGTTTGAAAGGTTTTTAAACCAAGGCTTTTTCTTTTAATCCATTCAATATTTACTAAAATTTTTACTCTTTTTATACTTAGAGGAAAAGAATGGTATTTCTGAATATTGGGATTAGTTCTTGAGGATGAGAAGAGATAATGTTTGACCTATTTAGAGAATTATGGATGACTTAAGGACACTTGAACTTTTTTTGCCATTTAGGAAATACGTGCTTTGGAAAATATGAAAAATGAGAATTTTTAGTATCAGCAGTAGAAAAAAATTCAATTTATAGAACTCTATATTAATATTTATGAAACCCATGAAAACTTGAGCAGCTGTATGTCCAAACTTATAGAGACTATGCTACCTTAGTTTTTTTTTTTTTTTTTTTTAATAAATTTATTTATTTATTTATTTATTTTTGGCTGTGTTGGGTCTTCGTTTCTGTGCGAGGGCTTTCTCCAGTTGCGGCGAGCGAGGGCCACTCTTCATTGCGGTGCGCGGGCCTCTCACTGTCGCGGCCTCTCCCGTTGCGGAGCACAGGCTCCAGACGCGCAGGCTCAGTAGTTGTGGCTCACGGGCCCAGCCGCTTTGCGGCATATGGGATCTTCCCAGACCAGACCAGGGCTCGAACCCGTGTCCCCTGCATTGGCAGGCAGATTCTCAACCACTGCGCCACCAGGGAAGCCGGCTGCCTTAGTTTTGAAGATGGATTGAAATTTTGCCTGGATAAAGGAACATTTCTTAAGATAAGCTTTTTGCTTTATTTATGATAGTCGAGAGTATGTATGGACAACCATTTTTAGTAAATTCAAGATGTGTACTGTATTTAATCACCATTGTTTTAAGTTTTGCTTTTGAACACTGAGAAAGAATACGAAGTACATTCTGGCACCAAGTACCTAAGTACCTGTTTACCTCTTTAGATGCTGGTAGACCACTTGTTTTGCTAGTCTTTGGAACTGGAAGGAGTGTCAAATACACAGAAGCCAGAGTCATCTCGGCCAGATGGTGTTTGATACAGATGGATGGTTAGTTGCCATGCAGAACTCCTAGCTGGTAACTTGTTGCTGCCATCTGACTCAGACTCGTTCACACACACTGGCTGTCAAAAGCTTCTTCTCTTCTGTCTGTTTTAGCGGTCATGTCTGTGCTCTGTACAGAAGTGTTGACAAGACGTTGCTGTTGTACATTTTCAACGTGCTTGTTAGTGATTTTTCTGTTTTGTGGGGTCTTTGGTAGAGCTGGAACGTACTTGCTTTGTAATTGTACTGGTTTTTTTAAAAATACTGTGACAGTGCCACAGTTATCTGACCTTTTAAAAGGACTTTTCAGATAGTAAGTTTGTTAACATCTGTTCAGTGAATAAAAGCATTTACTAAAAAGGAAAAAAAACCCAAACTTCTTGTTCCTGTTAGTTTCCAAACATAGCAAGTAGACTGAATTCTGCTGGTTATTTGCCAGTTTGATACAGTATCCTCTTCTGGACTTCCCCTCTCATAGTCTTGTGGTCAGAAGCTTTATACTATTCTCTAAATATGTATTTTCTCTTCTTGAATTAGTACGTTTTTTTCTGATAGTATAAGCTTCCCTTTTTTTCCAAAAAAAGAAAAAGAAAATCTTCAGACACGGCCTATTTTTTTTGCATCCGTCTTCTGAAACTTAATTTCCTTTTGTCTTATTTACCTACTGACCTACTGTCTCTATTTTTCCTATTTTCCTTATAGAAATGTAAGCAAAACCTTATCTCCATTCCTTCAGGTTACTTCTGAAGGCATATCTATTTCTCTTATATTTCCTTATAAAACTTAATTAGTTTATTTATTCGACTAATATTGAGCGTCTCAGTGTGTGCCAGGTACTCTGCTGTGCTCTGGAGATGGGGTACTCAGGAGAAAATAGTCTCTGCCCTTGAGGAGGTCATAGTCTAAAGGGAAATCATACGTATAAACATTTAGGCTAGACTACTGTAATTGATATAATGTAAGTATGTGGAAAGAACAGTAAAAGAACATGGGTCATTGCTGTTCTATTTCCCCTGCTATACTTCCAGAGTATTGGTTTCTAAATTATTACAGAATTTGCTTAAGTTTATAAAGTACTTTGTTAAGTTGTTTAAGAAATAGTTCAAAACTTCAACTTGAAATTATTGTTGATCTATAGATTTTTTTTTCCAGCTAATGAAAACATTTTCAGCATTATTCATTTATTGTATTATGTTATATGCAGATGTGCTAAAGTATGTTTTTAAGCCAGAAACTAGAAGATGAAAATTACCTGGCAGAGGCTTTCTGAGTTGGTTCCAAAAGAAAATACAAGTCATTTGTTTTTTCAGTAAGGTTGGGGAAAAATATATAGTACATGGAGAATGGACTGAGGCTTGCATAACTTATACATTTATTCTGGGCCCGTCTCTAAGTTTTTTGTACTGGTTACTTAATGCTGGATAGTAGAATATATGTAGCTCTCAAAGAATAGTGAAAGAATGGGTAATTTTTCGTTGATATTTATGAAAAGCTTTGAGTTCTTTAGAGAAAGTTCTAAATACACAGAAGTAGATAGTACAGACTGTGATATTAGTGTGTTTGCTGATTCCTCAGCCCCGGTGGCTCTGTGTAGTCAGGTAAATTTAAAGTATTACAGAATTTGCATTAGAGGTTTAAACCCTTCTTACAGTCAACCTACCCACTCTTTCTAGGGGCTTGGATGTAAGTTTATGTAGGAATAAGAAGTCTTATTTGGGGAAGCCTGGCCCTCGACTGGAATTTGGTATCCAAGGTTCTGTTCTCAGACTCCTAGTCATAGGACATATGGTTCAGACAGATTCAAAAGACTCATTCTTTTATTCATAATAATAAAATTTACTCGGATTTTCTTTTAATTGGATTCTTTATTTTATTTTTTCAATAAGCATGTACTGAATTCCTCCTATGTGTAAGTTACTTTGCAGAGTTCTATGGGAGTATCAAGTTATATGATACTACCCTCAGGCAACATGCAAAGACAACACACCACTTGGGTTATTTACCAGCTTTGTCAGTTACTCATGTTTGAAGTGTAATACTTAACAAAATTTCACCTTTTATTTGGGAAAATGTGGTATTTTGCTTTCATTTCTTAAGCTAATTTACTTTGGGAATCTAGGAACAGCTGTGTAATTTATAAAGAACTTTAGGTTTATAGATCTCTGAAAATAATAGAGCTTCATTAATTTTGAACTTTGATTAAGTATCAATTCAAAATCGAATATTTAGTATCTATTGAAGGACAGTCCAAGATTATTAGAACCCCATTTCATATTTCAAGGAATTTACAATTTAGTCATTTATATGTTCTTCTAGTGATAGAAATTGTTAAAGAATTCTCTATTATTTTTTGGTCATATATTTTTCAGACTTTGTGCTAATTTGATAATTGTAATGGAACGTTTTCAAATTTCGGGTTTGCAGCATTTGTATTCTCTAATGCAAACTCGTGTCTTCTTTCATTGCTTAATTCTCACAGCCACTGCAATGAAATAGTGAGGTGAATGGATTAAAAATATAAGGGAAATTGAAGTATTTAAGATATCCACTAGAGATTAACCATGTGTTCTCTTGACTTCTTAAAACTTAATCTTAGAAGTTTCTGATCAATGTAATTTTATAATTTGTACATGTCCCTTTGATTTTCATAGTGTTTTAGCTATAGCTACTTCCTTTGTGTTTTTGTACTCTAAAAGTAAATTCAAAAGTGTGTTTATTTAAAAGACATGAAATCTTCACTTTTTAAAGTTAGTGGGTATTTTTATAGAATAACTTTAATATAATATCCATTTTGTCATTCATGCTTTTTTTTATTATTAAGGATTAAATTCTAAATTATAATTTTTATCCAAGAAACTATACATTGAACTCTTAACTGAAATTTCTTTAATTAAGAAGATTTTTTAAATTTTACAGTGTTTAAAGCATTTTAAATCACTTATGTTTGTAATGATTATAAATGCATTATTGGATCCTATTTTTAGCTCATAAATAAATGCTCCAGTACCTGGGAAATGGCAATATGGGTAACTCATATCTATATGTAATTATTAAGGGACAGTAAATATATGTACATGTCTGTCAGTAAATATCAGGCTAACTGGTTTTTATGTCAGCAGACTGAGAACTATGAGCAGAGAATACGTGAGCAACAGGAACAGCTGTCCCTTCAACAAACTATTATTGACAAGCTAAAATCACAGTTACTTCTTGTGAATTCCAGTCGAGGTATGTTCATGTTAAATTTTTATTTATTTCTTAAACCTCTGGGAGAAAAGAAAGATGGAAGTGAAGTTTTTCTATTTTATTTCTCCATTGTTTCTCAGTAGTTCTGATATTTTAATAACTGTGGTACAGTTACGTTTATTTAAGAAATGAACAGTTGCAGGAAATGGGAAAATGGACATTCACATATATTATCTGGTGGAACTCTTAAGTTGATAAAACTTCCTAGAAGACAGTTTGTCAATAAATAGCAAAAGCTTTTAAAATGTCTGTGCCTTTTAAACCAAAAATTCAAGTCCTAAGAATATATCATAAGAAAATATTTCTTTAAGTACTCAAGGTATATATGCAAGGATGCTCATCACAGTATAATTTCTAATAATGGAAAACTAGAAATAAATAAATGTTCAACAGTTAAATTACAGTCATTTGTGTAGTGAACAGCTATGTAGCCAAGAAAAGTGATAACAGGTGTTCAGTTATAAACATGAGACATATTCATGATATATAGCAAACTGAGCAAAGCAAGATAAAAAATAAATGTAATTTTATCTATGCAAAAAAAAAAAAGGTTCTTTTGTGAATTTATGTGTATTGGAAAAGAAAAATTCTGATAAAATATAAACCAAAATGTTAACAGGAATAATTCATAGATAATAAAAACTGTGGGTAGCTTTTATTTTTTTTATTCTTTTCAGCATGTCTGCATTTTCTAATTTTTTAATAATAAGCATAGAGTATTATGCAAATAATTATCATAAACAAGAAATGCATACCTGAAAATATGACTTAAATAAAAGTTTAATTACATTGCTGATGATAACATACAAAGAACATACTTCTAGTTTTCTAAATTCTACATATTTTATATACTACTGATATTGGAAGAGTAGGGGTTTTGTGTGTTTAGTGGGAATGAAAGTAAAAAAATATTAATCAAATATGCCAAAATCTAAATGGGCAAATCTAAATTGTCAAAGTAACTATTATCTAAAGAATTTTTAAAATTCATAGTTTAAAATCTCTACTCTAAAATTAAGGGTTTGGGTTTGTATTCTTTTTACTTTTCCAGGTGGTACCAAAAACAAGGATTTCCCACTTATTCCTAAGAGGTTTTTGTCTTACAGATAACAGTTATGGCTGTGTTCCCCTGCTTGAAGACAGTGAAGCAAGGAAGAATAATTTGACTCTTGATCAGCCACATGATAAAGTAAAATCACGAATACCAAAAGAAAAAGAATCAAAGGTAGACTGCGCTGCCGGTTTATTCCCTAAAGGAAATAAATGAGAAGTCGGGCTTCTTGAATTATTTAGTCAGTATTCTATCACATTTGAGATGGGCAGGAATGGTGGAGAAAGTGGATAAGATTCTTTTCAACCCTAACACTGCTATTGCAAGAATCAAAATTTAAATGGTGGTACATAACACATTTTCCCCATTTTATTTTCCTGAAATGGATCCACCACTGGAATTCTAAACAGAAGTTATTTATATACAAACAAGTAACTTACATGTTCCTAAATATATTTGAAGCAGTATTTCCAAGTAAAATAAAGACTTAAATTTCCTGTTTCCTAGTATTCTCTTTTCTGTCTCACAGGTGTTTACCAGAGGAATAAAAGATTTTACACAGAAAGAAATAAGATAGTAAGACAGAGATGATTCTGGGCTAGAAAATAGCATTCTAGTTTTTTCATTTGCCTGTGCTTAATTAAAAAACAAAATCCGCCTAACTAGCTTAAGCAAAAGTCTTCATTGAAGCAATATAAAAAGGAATATTGCATATCTGCAGAGAGATGTGTACAAAGATGTTAATGGTACATTGGTTAGAAACAACCTAAACATTTGTCAGTAGCAGAATGGTACATCTTTACAATTAAACATTTTAGAAAAATTAAACTAAGTATTTATATATTAATATACCTAGATTTCAAAAGCAGTGTTGAGTAAAAAATGGAAATTACAAAATGAAAAAATGGGAATAATTTATTTAGATTTTTTAAAAATATAAAACATTATGACATCATTTATAAAAATATAAATGTGTAGTAGGAGTATAAAAACATATGCAGGAAGGATATTCTTTAGAAAAATGAAGGTGGGGAGAAAAGAGACTGATTCTGGGAAAGGAATAAAGAGGGCTTCAGGTATATCTGTAACTTTTCTGTTTTTAAAGAAAAGTTCTGAAGCAAATATGGCAGAATCTTAATGCTTGTTAAATCAGGGTGGTCGAGATATAGATGTATATTGTATTATTCTCCATGCTTTTCTGAATCATTGGAATTTTATGTTTAAAAATGAATTTTTTTAATTAGATGAGTTGGGTTTTAGTGAGATGAAACAGCTCTTGAGTGAAATAATATCTCCTAACAAATGAGGACACTTAACAACCACAAGACAATTAAGTCAAGAGTGCTATATTTATTTATTTATTTCCTTCTAAATCAGGTAGGAGATGTTAACTTTGTGTGTCAAGGTTATTCAGTTACTTATCCCATAACTAAGACTATCTTAACTTGTTTTTATTTAACATCAAATCTGAGAAATCCAGTTTGACAGTTCCCTATAAATAAAAATTTTAGAATGAAAACTTCCCTACAGTATCTCCCAGTTCATATTTCTTTGTTTAGAATCGTTATTGGTTTTTTTATTTGAATCATTCAGCTCTCTTCACCCCCACTCCAATTTCCGTTTATCTAAAACTGCTAGTAAACACAAGAAACTGTGCCACTGGAACATGTTCAGGTTTATTTTGCAAAAGACAAAATTCAGAAATAGTGATTCTGACTTTTAGAATACAATTTTGTGATAGAGCCCATTATAGTACATTTTAAAATCATTGAACTACTATAAAATGCTGACATAAATTTAGTGCTTAAGTAAATAATATTTGCAGACCATTTTCCTGTTTCAAAGACTTCTAAATGTCATGATTTATCATCAATTTTTAGTCAAAATTCTTATATTATTCCAATTATAACATTTCTCTGAAAATAATAAAATATCTCCAGTTCAAGTACATAGAAAGTATTTTTGAAAGTAGCAGTCTTGATTAGAACAAAGGGGATAATGTGAAAGGCTCTAAGATATATTAATAATTTAGTTTATTTTGAATTTGGATAATTTGTCATTATGAAAGTTTTAGAGTTTGTCAATTAGTGTTCAAAGAGAACCTTCAAACAGATTTGTTTTTTAAATTATGTTTGTTTTAATTTTGTAAGATGTCTTTATGTCTCAAATATATATATATATCTGAACAGCTGCGCTGAGATTAAGTGTAAGTAACAGAAATCATGTCAAAGGTAGCTTATTTCCAAAAAATTAATAATGTTGCATCAATTATAACCTTATTTGTGGACAGACCATAAGAGGGAAAAATACAAAGCTCCAAGTAGGAAATAAATCTAAATTCAGTGAGTTCTCTTACTTATCTTTACTAACAGGGGAAAGATTTATTTGACAGCTACGTATTTAACTCTTTGAATAGCTCATCAACTCAATCTTCTTGTACTTTAATAAAAATTAGCAGTTTTATATTTCAGTTTTCTCATCTTCCTTTATATATCTAGAGCCAAAGTGCTAATGAGCACTAAACATATAAAGGGTTAAAGAGAAGAAATGTATTCTAAAAGAATGGATAAATTGGATTTGTTGAATATTTAAGAGCTGGCTATATATGCGTGCAAAAATTAGTCCTAATTTAGAAAAATACTGGCCAGTTGAAATTAAAATCTTTTCCATTGGCATATATGTTGATCTGAGCTAATTAAGTTATAATTAAATACACTTTTAGGTAATACAAGTGAAAGCCTTTCCTGAAGGAGTTTGATTGGTATGGATATCATTAAGGTTTTTCAAAAATGAAAAAATTCCATATTGGTTGCTTGCAATTTTGTCAAAGTATACATGTATACACAAGACAAAACCTAGAAGGTAGTATGCAGAAATGGCTAAGATAATGGTACAATTTTCTGTTTTCAGTATGCTTTTATTTTATTAGCCTTCTCAAAAACTAATTGATTTTATTTTTTTTACTGAAGTATAGTTAATTTACAACATTGTGTTAATTTCTGTTGTACAGCAAAGTGACTCAGTTATACATATATGTACATTCTTTTCCATTATGGTTTATCATACTGAATATAGTTCTCTGTGTCATGAAAAACTTAACTGATTTTAGAAATTACATTCCCAATCAGTTGGCCTAGCCTCTGTAATGAATTAGTGACTTAATAGAAATGTTTTGAACCAACAACAGAAGGAAGCTACTGCTAACCACTCACAGTCCTTTCCTCCTCCTATTTGGTGGGTAGTTTGAGGACTGTTTACCTTGTTTAGGACTTGGTTAGGATATTTGAAAAGGGAAAGACCCCCAGACATTATGGCAAATGGCAACTATGGCTGCCTTGGAAAATGAGACACATAGAGTGTAGGAAAAAGGAATACGTTGAGGGAAAAGAGGACCTTTTAGAAAATTGTATTTGAGAAACATGAAATTTATAGTTTAGTCTGTTCATAGAAATCCTACACAAAGAGCATGCAAGAGTCCTTTGATTTCTAAAAGGACATAAAAAAGTCAAGGTCACAGAACCTGTATCATTGGATGACCCTTAGTATTCTGCTTATAGTTTAGCGACATTAGAGGAGAAGTACTCAATTTAATGGAAAACTTGAGTTTCATCTCTTGTACACCACTGTAGTTTGTACAGTATTTCTTGTTGAGATAGGATTCATTGTATTATCTATCATGTAACAAAGTACCCCAAATTTACCCCAATATATAGCAACAACTATTTATTAATCACTTTTTGTGGGTCAGAAATTCAGGAGTGACTTAGCTGGGTAGTTCTGATTCAGGATCTTATGTGATTGAAGTCAGAATGTGGCCAAGGGTCTCCAGTCACCTGAAAGCTTAACGGTGGTTGGAGGATCCACTTCCAAGATGGCTGTTGGCAAGATACCTCACCACATGGGCCTCTCATCACAGTGTGCCAGCTATCTTCCTCAGAGTAAGAAAGAAAGAGGTCCAAGAGAGCAAGGAGGAAGCCACAGTGCTTTCTACAAGCTAGTCTCTAAAATCACACCTTTGCTTCCACTTTATTCTGTTCATTAGAAGCAAGTCACTAAGTGCTCCAGAGATAAGAAAATAAGTTCTTCTTCTTGAAAAAAAAGATTATCAAAGATTTTGTAGACATACTGTATTTAAAAGCATCACAGGGGGACTTCCCTGGTGGTCCAGTGGTTAAGACTCTGCGCTCCCTTGGGCTTCCCTGGTGGCGCAGTGGTTGGGAGTCCGCCTGCCAATGCAGGGGACACGGGTTCGAGCCCTGGTCCAGGAAGATCCCACATGCTGCGGAGCAACTGGGCCCGTGCACCATAACTACTGAGCCTGCGCTCTGGAGCCCGCGAGCCACAACTACTGAGCCCGCGAGCCACAACTACTGAGCCTGCGTGCCACAATCACTGGAGCCCATGCGCCTTGAGCCCATGCTCCGCAACAAGAGAAGCCACCGCAATGAGAGGCCCTCACACCGCAATGAAGAGTGGCCCCCGCTCGCCGCAACTAGAGAGAAGCCTGCACGCAGCAACGAAGACCCAACACAGCCAAAAATAAATAATTAAAAATAAATCAAGGGCTTCCCTGGCGGCGCAGTGGTTGAGAGTCTGCCTGCCAATGCACGGGACACGGGTTCGAGCCCTGGTCTGGGAAGATCCCAAATGCCGCGGAGCAACTAGGCCCGTGTGCCACAACTACTGAGCCTGCGCGTCTGGAGCCTGTGCTCCGCAACAAGAGAGGCCGCGACAGTGAGAGGCCCACGCACCGCGATGAAGAGTGGCCCCCGCTCGCTGCAACTAGAGAAAGCCCTCGCACAGAAACGAAGACCCAACACAGCCAAAAATAAATAAATAAATAAGCTTCCATTTTAAAAAATAAAATAAATAAATAAATCAAAAAAAAAAAAAAGACTCCCCACTCCCAATACAGGGGGCCCGGGTTCGATCCCTGGTCAGGGAACTAGATCCCACATGCCACAACTAAAAGAGCCCGCGTGCCACAACTAAGACCCAGCGCAGCCTAAATAAGTAAATAAATAAATATTTTTAAAAATAAAAATAAAAGCATCACAGGGATTGTAGATTGTGGTATACAGAAGAGGGTACCAAAAGATCAAGGGTGTGTGTGGGGGCAGCATAGTATATCATTTACCATATGATAAATATTAATGAGAGTTAAAGGAACCTGGCAGAATTTAATAATGAATTTGACTCTCCTGAATCCTATTGTTATTCATCTCAGAGGAAAGAAATAATCATAGCTTATTATCCTGAGAATAATTTCAAAAATTCTAATATGAATATAGACTTTCCAGAGGAGATTAGCTGAGCAGTGCTTTAGAGAACCAAGAAACTGTCGCATGTTATTACTTTAAAAGTTAAAAATTGTAAGAAATCAAGTAACACAAAAATGCATACACTTATTCTTGGCAAAGACTACTATCTTGTTTGCAGGACACCATTGTCAGACATAGTAACATATGTCATGATAGCAGTTATTATTTAGCAAATTTTATATTTTAATATAAATACAAATTCTGAGCAGGGATCGAACCCAGGCCCCCTGCAGTGGAAGCGCAGACTCCTAACCACTGGACCTCCAGGGAGTTCCCCTGGATCATTTTTATGATCTTGGAAACGAGATTTTTTTATAATACGGCTCTGGGAACCACTTCAGTTGCAAACTAAATGCTACCCTAGGTGTGTAGGGTGTGACAAAAGATTTTGTCATCTTTCTATCCCTTTTTTTTTTTTTGTGGAGGTTATACAAAAGTCTAGAGTGTTTTGACACAAGAAAATATAGAGAGCAAAAATGTAGAATGCATAAAAGAATTTAGTGATGTTGGTAAATTTTCTTCACTCACTCATTCAATAACTCTAAACTGCCCTCTGACTTAAAGTCCTGTTTTAATAACCAAAATAGACATTATTGAATGTTGCAAAGTTTTTTCAGATTTTAGGATCCGAGATACAAAGTATATATTATATGAGTTTATTTGAACTTTTAATTATTTAGAGACCATGTGTTCATGTGTATAGAAATGTTTTTATGCTTTATTTCTGATTTTCTATATATAATTTATTCTTTATACATCTTTTTTCATCTAAGTTATATGCTTTAAACAAAAGTTTAAAAATACAAAGAATGCAGTTGTTACTGAAAGATGCCAGTTAGACAGTTGGCAGATTTCTAATGTAGCTATCATTGTGATTAGATCAGCAGATACTTGGTAGCTTTGAGGAGCAGGAAAGATTTTATAGGTTTAGAACAGTAAAACAGTGATGGAGCTGTGGAGCTGCCATCAGTGCTAACATTAAGAAAGTAGGATGTGCTGTACCTGGCAATTGCAAGTAAACATAGAAGCTCTGACATGTTTGAAGAAAGCTGATGTCTAAAAATTCACTTGTCAATCAGTTAGACAAGAAGTGTTTTTTTTTTTAAACATCTTTATTGGAGTATAATTGCTTTACAATGGTGTGTTAGTTTCTGCTTTATAACAAAGTGAATCAGCTATACATATACATATATCCCCATATCTCCTCCCTCTTGCGTCTCCCTCCCACCCTCCCTATCCCACCCCTCTAGGTGGTCACAAAGCACCGAGCTGATCTCCCTGTGCTATGCAGCTGCTTCCCACTAGCTATCTATTTTACATTTGGTAGTGTATATATATCCATGCCACTCTCCTCTCACTTCGTCCCAGCTTACCCTTCCCCCTCCCCGTGTCCTCAAGTCCATTCTCTACTAGGTCTGCGTCTTTATTCCTGTCCTGCCCCTAGGTTCTTCAGAACCATTTTTTTTTTTTTTTTTTAGATTCCATATATATGTGTTAGCATGTGGTATTTGTTTTTCTTTTTCTGACTTACTTCACTCTGTATGACAGACTCTAGGTCCATCCACCTCACTACAAATAACTCAATTTCGTTTCTTTTTATGGCTGAGTGGACAGAAGTATTTATTGAACTCCTCCTATTTTCCCAGTCTTGGTAGTCCTTGATAGGAATACAAAAAAAAAAAAAGAGTAAGATCTTTCCCCTTTAAGGAGCTACAATCTGGTTGGGGAAACAAAGATTTGGAGACCCAAAGCAATTAGCAAGCAAATTAAAAGACAATGTGAAGTCCAGATTACATGACAAAATGAAATCCTAATTATCATTTTATGGTACAGATAAAACATATAGGACCTTAATTTAAAAATAAAAATTCCCAGTGAGCTGAAGGTAGGCTTGATCAGGCACTCAACATTTAGTTTAAGTAGGGGAAAGAAAACAAATTCTTAACTTGCTTATGTGGTAGTATGTGCATAGATATGTAAACTTAAATTTTGTGCAGCATTTTAATAGAAAAAGAATAATCTCTAGGCAAGAACCCATATTATTCCAGGCTACTTTGGAGAACATTAAATAAACTGAAAGCTAAAACTGAGGGTTTTGAAAGAGCAATTTCATTTACTATAACTTTTTAAAATTACGTAATCATGACTTCAGAGGAGAGAGTGCTTCTTTTTGTTTCCTTATTCTTTATTTTTGTTTCTTTATTCTGTAGACGGTTCTTCAGTGAAAGGCATTTGCCCATGGTGTATTCCTCCAGTTATTATATATGACAGTTTTGGCAGACACTGTATGAACTTTAACTTGTTCTGCTGTCTGGCCTTCTGTAGCTTATAAAATCCTAGCCTCACAAGTCTAGGTCTTGGATGACCTCTCCATCCTTAAACTGTTCATATCTCATATACTCTGGACTTCAGGTGCACCACCCACTTAGGGATCTCCATCTGAGTTTCAGGCCCCCATAGCTTCTCTCAACATCTAGATACTTTCTCTATTGCAAGTCTCTTAAACTATATTTATTTGTAGGTTAGGTTTATTGTCAGGTACCTGGTTTTATACATATCGTAAATGCTTTAAAATAGAGTATTGTATACAGGTATATGATAAAAACACCTGTTCTTAAATATGTTTTTATTATTTGAACAGAAGTTAGAAATTATATCATTAGTCAAGATATGTAACTATCAACTGACTTCCTTGGCAAAGTAAAATATGGTTTACATTATCAAAACACATAGTACCTTTCCTGAGAGAGGAACTTTAAAAAAAATATGACTGCTTATGTTCTCACCTTTGTATTACTCACCTTTGTAAAAAAAAAAAAAAAAAAATTTATCCCTGTATTCCTTTAAGGCTTGATTCTTTCTTTTCATCATCTCTTATTAGATAGAAATGCCCATTATACAATGGCACATGACAGCCTAGCCTGGGGATTACAGAGGATTGGAGAAAATGTGTGTACGTAGCAACTTACCTTCTTCATCAGAGCAAATGTCCCATTCCCCCTGGTTTTGTTTTTAGAGATTGGATCAAATATACCTTCTTTTTATATGTAACACTTCTATATTACTTTTCTCTGGAGATTAGTCTTTGTTTATAGACTCTCTGGTAGAATAATAATTAGAAGGAAAAAAGTTATTCAACAAGTTTATTCATTAAAGTTCATAGTTTTTCCCAAGGTGTCATAATAAATATATCACAAACTCTAAGAAAATTGATATCCAAATCATTTTAATGTTTACATTGAAACTTCCATTGTAGAAATTGTTTCCAAATCTGAATTATTAATTCATCCTAACTCTTTCCTGTTCTGAGTCTCTGGTTTTGTTTTTGTTTTTTTTATTGAAGTATTGTTGATTTACAGTGTTGTGTTAGTTTCTGGTGCATAGCAAAGTGATTCAGTTATACATATATATACATATTCTTTTTCATGTTCTTTTCCATTATGGTTTATTACAGGATATTGAATATAGTTCCCTGTGCTATACAGTAGGACTTTGTTATTTATCTATTTTTTATATAGTAATTTGTATCTGTTAATCCCAAATACCTAATTTATCCCTCCCCCACCCCCTCTCCCCTTTGGTAACCATAAGTTTGTTTTCTGTGTCTGTGAGTCTGTTTCATAAATAAGTTCATTTGTGTCATATTTTAGATTCCACATATAAATGATACATGGTATTTGTGTTTCTCTTTCAGACTTACTTCACTTAGTATGATAATCTCTAGGTCCATCCATGTTGCTGCAAATGGCATTATTTCATTCTTTTTTATGGCTGAGTAGTATTCCATTGTGTATATATACCACATTTTCTTTATCCATTCATCTGTTGATGGACATTTAGGTTGCTTCCATGTCTTGGCTATTGTAAATAGTGCCACAGTGAACATTGGGGTGCATGTATCTTTTCGAATTATGGTTCTCTCCGGATATATGCCCAGGAGTGGGATGGCTGGATCATATGGCATCTCTCTTTTTAGGTTTTTAAGGAACCTCCATACTGTTTTCCATAGTGGCTGCAGCAATTTACATTCCCGCCAACAGTGTAAAAGGGTTCCCTTTTCTCCACAGCCTCTCCAGCATTTGTTATTTGTAGACTTTTTAATGATGGCCATTCTCATCAGTTTGAGGTGGTACCTCACTGTAGTTTTGAATTGCATTTCTCTAATAATTAGCAACGTTGAGCATCTTTTCATGTGCCTGGTGGCCATCTTACGTCTTCTTTGGTGAAATGTCTATTTAGGTCTTCTGCCCATAGTTTGATTGGGTTTTTTTTTTTTTTTCTGTTAATGAGTTGTATGAGCTGTTCATATATTTTGGAAATTAAGCCCTTGTTGGTCACATCATTTGCAAAGATTTTCTCCCAGTCTGTAGGTTGTCTTTTCATTTTTTATTTATGCTTTCCTTTGCTGTGCAAAAGCTTATAAGTTTGATTAGGCCCCATTTGTTTATTTTTGCTCTTATTTCTATTTACTTGGGAGACTGACCTAAGAAAACATTGGTATGATTTATGTTGGAGAATGTTTTACCTATGTTCTCTTCTAGGAGTTTTATGGTGTCATGTCTTATATTTAAGTCTTTAAGCCATTTTGAGTTTATTTTTGTGTATGGTGTGAGGGTGTGTTCTAATTTCATTGATTTCTATCTAGCTTTCCCAACACCACTTGCTGAAGAAACTGCCTTTTCTCCATTGTATATTCTTGCCTCCCTTGTCAAAGATTAATTGACTGTAGTGTGTGGGTTTATTTCTGGGCTCTCTGTTCTGTTCCATATGTCTGTTTTTGTGCCAATACCATGCTGTTTTAATTACTGTAGCTTTGTAGTATTGTCTGAAGTCTGGGAGGGTTATACCTCCAGGTTTGGTCTTTTTCCTCAGGATTGTGTTGGCAATTCTGGGTCTTGTATGTTTCCATATAAATTTTAGGATTGTTTGTTCTAGTTCTGTGAAAAATATCATGGGTAATTTGATAGGGATCACATTAAATCTGTAGATTGCTTTGAGTAGTATGGCCATTTTAACAATATTAATTCTTCTAATCCAAGAGCATGGAATATCTTTCCATTTCCTTGAATCATCTACAGTGTCCTTTATCAGTGTTTTGTAGTTCTCAGCTATAAGTCTTTTCACCTCCTTGCTCAGATTTATTTCTAAGTATTTTATTTATTTTTTGATGCAATTTTTTTTTTAAATAAATTTATTTATTTATTTATTGGCTGTGTTGGGTCTTCGTTGCTGTGCGTGGGCTTTCTCTAGTTGCGGCGAGCGGGGGCTACTCTTTGTTGCGGTGTGTGGGCTTCTCATTGCAGTGGCTTCTCTTTGTTGCAGAGCACAGGCTCTAGGCACGCAGGCTGCAGTAGTTGTGACATGCGGGCTCAGTAGTTGTGGCTCGTGGGCTCTAGAGTGCAGGCTCAGTAATTGTGGCACATGGGCTTAGTTGCTCCATGGCACGTGGGATCTTCCCAGACCAGGGCTCGAACCCATGTCCCTTGCATTGGCAGGTGGATTCTTAACCACTGCGCCACCAGGCAAGTCCTCTTGATGGGATTTTAAAAGGGATTGTTCTTTTACTTTCCATTTCTGATACTTCATTGTTAGTGTAAAGAAATGTAACAGATTTCTGTGTGTTAATCTTGGTGAGTCTCTGTTTCTTAATTTAATACATAATTTTAGTTTTTGCTTTGTTATTATACTAGAAATAATTTTTGAGGGGAGAAGAAACTGAGAAGTGGCATATCACGTTTTAAATCCTCTTCCCTGGCTTCTAAGCAGATTTAAATAGCTCTAATATTGTATATTTCCCCTTTTTGTACCCTTTCTCACATTTCCCATTTTTCTTTTTTCTACTCTTCTCCAGAGCCCACTAAACAGAGTTACTGTATTCTCTTCTTCCCTGATTTATCTTGACCAAGGCCTGAAAGGCTGTTTTTTCAACCTCAGTAGGTTGGGGCTAGCCCTCCAAAACAATCTAGTTTCTCTTATTAATATATTATAGTCTGTCATTCTAAAAGTTCTCAAAATCTGTTTTAAAGATATTTGTTTCTTCATACTTCCCTGGCGGTCCAGTGGTTAAGACTCTGCGCTTCCAATGCCGGCGGTGAAATTTTGATCCCTGGTCAGGAAACTAAGATCCCACATGCTGCGTGGCGTGGCCAAAAAATATATATATATATTTGTTTTTTAGTTAGAAATGCTTTTTGCATTTGATCTGTTGTGATATGTTGTGGTGGGTGGTTTGGGGGGGTGGTTGTGGGGTTTTTTTGTTTGTTTGTTTGGTTGAATTACATGAAGAAAATCCAGCTTCACACAGATATGTAGTTGGGAAAGGGAAGAGTATTTTAATAACCTTTTTAGAAATTGTAGATATTTTCCTTTGATACTATACCAAAACTTGGCAAGTGGTAATTTCTTAATGTTAGTTGCAGTATGAAAGCTGAAACCAGTGAACTCTTCTGGTACATTAAAAGCCATTGGTCTGTCTTGTACTTTGAATGTATCTTTTACTTAGGTATGATTTTGTAGCATCATGAATTGGTCATTTGGAAAATACCGGTTCAGGGAGCTATGCACAACTTCCAAATATTGACTTATTTCATGATATAATATTTTAACTCACATTTAACATCATCACTGATCTCATCAGAAAAGTCTTTTTACTGGGCAGCTGTCAAGATAACTATAACAGAAGTTTTCCAAAATTTGCACTTGAAAACTTAAATTTTTTCATAAACAACAAATCTTTTCAGTTGTTTTCCTTAAAGTGGGAAGCTAGCTCATTTGCTTTTGAGAAAATGTCTGAATAACCATAGCTTGCATGATAATCATTCTTTCAAGTGAAAATGGCATTCCATTAAAAAAGTGACTAGTTCAGCTTGCAGCTCCAACACTTGCACAAGTGCTTTTCCCCCTGTACTTCAGTATGAAATAGAAGTCCTTTGTGTATATTTCCCATTTTGTCACACAGAATACTAAAAAATGTTAGCTTGGGATCAAAATTCAATAAAATTAATAGTTTTTACTGTGTCATCATCAAGGATATTCTTAGGTGAAAATGGCTTCCTTTTTGATTGAGTATACGGCATTGAAGAATACAATGAGTACAGTTTGGTAACATGGCCTTGGTCATACTCAGGCACCAGCAGTTTTACTCACCATTGCTTTTGTATCATCAGTATAAATGCCAACACAGTAAAAAAGGCAAATAATATTTAATACTATTGTGACAATTGTTGACCCCATGAGTTTCAGGGTCTGGGGTTTGATTTTACCCTACCTACAAGCTAATAAGTTACAACTTCATGGATGCTGGAAGAAGACATGAGACTCCTGGATCAGAGAAAAAAAGGTCTCTGTTATTTATAGAACAGCAAGCAGCTAGAGCATTATATTTGCATTGGTCTCATGGTGGGGGACACAAGGTGGACCCAGGTGGATGCCTGCACATGCAAAGGGTTGCATTATGCTGTTAAAAGATGGTGTGGTGCCTGATGCATTTCTTGAGCTATTCCACAGAACGCTAGACCTGTGAAATGTTGCATAGCATGTATTCTTCGGGGTAATTTTTAAAGGCACAGGAATGTATTATAGGATCCAAAATCAACAGTAAGAAAACTACTTAGCGGGAATTCCCTGGTGGTCCAGTGGTTAGGACTCCACACTTTCACTGCTGAGGGCCCAGGTTCAATCCTGGTTGGGGAACTAAGATACTGCAACCTATGTAACGTGGCCAAAAAGAAAAAAAAAAAAAGTTTTAAAAAAAAAAGAAAACTACTTAGCTTCATTTTACCATAGAATCTCTAGCTAGCACTTTTCCCAATATTGTATTTTAACAACTCTTATTGAATTTGTAGTCCCCTTTAAGATATTGCTAGAATTTGATGGGGGAGAGATGGGGAGGGCACACCTAATTTATCATTTGCACCTAATATGCTATGTTCTTTCAGTGTCTTTGTTGCTTGCTTAAGGCACTCTTGCCATGTTACGAAAGCTTTTTCCCTGAAAGATTTTTTTTCTTTGCCAATTAGACATCTTTCCATACACTTGATACTTGGCTCTAAGATAAATAGATAGATCCTAGAATCCTGATAAAACTATTGTAAAGTAGTTCCCAGGCATTCTGTAAGTCATTAAACTATGATTTTTTTTTTCTTTCCTGATAAGTTCCTTTTGGAAAACCAAATAATTCCGAGATGGGTATCTTTTGTTTTCTCTCTCCTGTTGTGCTTATCAGTAGTGGTGTGATTTTTATATTCCTTATTGGATGGGTTTACCCACCGTTATTTCTACCTCTAATTGCTCTTCACTATTTAACATTAAGGCAGCATGTTTCCCTCTACATTTCATCCAAATAATGATGTGCAGGAGGTCACTGACTTGTCCAGATTCCCTGAAAGTGTCATCTAGAATGTATTCCTGCTGGATGGCCTGTGGCCACAGTAGATGTTGCTTTCCTTCTTGCTGCTGCTGATTGAACATTTTCTCTTCCTCCTCTTTCCACATGCTGCAGCCACAGAATCCCTGTTCTTGTCCCCGGCTCTTGTTTCTCATCTTGTCCTGAGGACAGAGTGAAAACTTTTTAATAAAGCTGAATCTAAAACTCTCCCTTCTACTTTTTTGATAAATGTCCATTTCTCTTTTACATGAAGAAGATAATAGATCTTTATAGTTAGTTGTTTTTACTAAGTTTTTTCTTGGCAAAGTAAAAAGTTGGTAGCCCTTTATCAGACCCCTAGTTTTGTTTTGAATTTTGCTGTTCTAGGAATGCTTAATCTCAGTTTCTTTAAGCTTTTATCTTTCCCTAAGATTTTTTTATTTTAAGGAGAATGACCTTGCATTAACAAAGGAAAATGAAGATTAGAAGTGTGAACCAGATTTGAGGAAAAGGTGATTATGGGTTTTTTTTGTTTTTTTTTTTAAGATTTATTTATTAAAATTTATTTATTTATGGCTGCATCGGGTCTTTGTTGTGGCGCGGGCTCTTTGTTGCAGCGCGTGGGCTTCTCTCTAGTTGTGGCGCGCAGGCTCCAGGGCGCGTGGGCTCCATAGCTTTCATCACGCAGGCTCTCTAGTTGAGGCGCATGAGCTCAGTAGTTGTGGCGCGTGGGCTAGTTGCCCCGCAGCACGTGGGATCTTAGTTCCCTGACCAGGGATCGAACCCACATCCCCTGCAGTGTAAGGCGGATTCTTTACCACTGGACCACCAGGGAAGCCCCTGATTATGTTATATTTTAAAATGTGGTGCTCTACAGTAGACAGCAGAACAAGTGAAAATATATTGGATTGAAAGAGAATTGAGAGTGGCTATCAAGAGAGAGGGTGGTTGGGGCTTCCCTGGTGGCACAGTGGTTGAGGGTCTGCCTGCCAATGCGGGAGACGCGGGTTCGGGCCCTGGTCTGGGAGGATCCCACATGCTGCGGAGCGACTGGGCCCGTGAGCCACAGTTGCTGAGCCTGTGCATCTGGAGCCTGTGCATCTGGGGCCTGTGCTCCGCAACGGGAGGGGCCGTGATAGTGGGAGGCCCGCGCACCGCGATGAAGGGTGGCCCCCGCTTGCCGCGGCTGGGGAAAGCCCTCGCACAGAAACGAAGACCCAACACAGCCATAAATTAATTAATTAATTAATTAATTAATTAATTAATTTAAAAAAAAAAGAGAGGGTGGGCCTGAAGATACAGATTTTAGGAAATGAATACTCAATAGACTTAACACGAGAATGAACAATAAGAAAGGTGTATAATGAGGGAAGAACAGTGTACCCATGTGTGAACCTTAGAGAATGCCCACATTTTTAGTCTAAGAACAGGGACCAATGAAAACAGCAAAACTTAAAAAGCAAACCTAAATATTATACTGGTAGCCAAAAAGGTATCAAGAAGGAGGAGCTGCTCGCTAGTGTGAAATACTGTCACTAATGTGAAATTCCCAGTTTTCTGTGGTTTTGTCCTGAGGGTGGCCACATCCCAGTGGCTAAAATTCCAATTGAAAGCCCACCACCATTCTGGCTGGAAGAACCAGAAAGGAAGATGAGCCCAGAATAACCACAGTCACCAGAGAAGGAAGGAGCCCCATAAAGGAGAGAAAGTAAACCTGAAGTTCTGTGTTTAAACTCAGCCCGTCTCTGGCTCTCCCTAAAACCAATGATGTGGGGGCAAACTGAAAGCAGTTTGCAGCTGAAGCATAAAGGAATGAACTGAGATCTGAGCTGCTGCTCTTCAGAGGAGTGACAGTTTGGAGTCTGAGTCTAACCAACTTAATTTCCTGCAAAAACAAAAACATCAACACTCTTTGGCACCATATAACAGAATATCTCCCCAACATAATATTCACAATGTTCTGGGTACAGTCCAAAATTATTCAACATATGGCGAGTCAAGAAAATATGACCCAATTTCAAGGGAACAGATACCAACCCTGAGATGATGCAGATATTAAGATTATCAGACAAGGATTTTAAGTCAGCTGCTATAACTATGCCCAGTCATCTATTAGGAGGTAGTTAGGAAGGCAGGAAGAGAATTAAGGTTTTGAGAGGATAGCATTTAACAGAAAGGTACTCCACTGTCATGCCTTGTCAAATGGTTAACTTTTAATGACAAGTTTGAGAAATACTTGAACTGTGAAATGCTGGTTAAGAAGCTATTGCCAAATCGCCTCTGTTAACACGTAAACTGGTTTGGCAGAACTTGAGTAAGTCTATCTAGGGTGATTGTGGGGTGTAAATTTCTTCTTGGACATTCTTGAGCACAAAAAGGGCCATACCAAAGGTTTTTTCCCCAGGCAGTATTTAAACATCAAAACTTGGCTTATAACTATGCCTCACTGAGAAATATATTTGTTGTATGACAGACAGGTTTTAGAGTCTTAAAAGTAGTTTGCATTGGTGCACTTTGTAAATGTTACCCTTCTATATCTTCCTCACCATGCTAGATAATAACCCTACTACTTCACTTCTCTAGCAGTCGGGACCTGTAAACTGAGAGGTTAAGAGCCTGGGGCGGTAAGGCTTGGGTTCCAATTGCAGCTACTCCACCTACTAGACTGTAGACAAATAGTTGATCTCTCCAGAGCCTTAGTAACTATAGGAACTTTAAAATCAAATTAAAGTACTTAATTCACAAGATTATGTGGATTTAGTTAAATAATATATGCAAATTGCTTAAATAACAACTATTTTCATGAAGATATTTTCTGCTCACCATGGTAGTGGTATGACAAAAAAGTAGTAGTTAATGAAAAGGATTTTCCCAAATCATTTCATTTTAAAGTAGTGTTCAGAGAAGGGGTGAAGGAAGTATGGGAAACCTTACTTTTTAAAATTAGTCACTTAAGTTATTTTTCTATTTTGCATAAAAAGGCATTCCCACAATTAGATATTTCTTCCTATTAAGCAAATTAATTCAGAAAGATAACTTTTTTTTAATGTTTTATTGTAACATTGAATTGATAGAAGTTTTGGGGGACTTACGTTAAATCAAAACCTTGTAAAGAACTTGGAAGTAATTGGGATATTTAATTTTATTTTTATATTGTTTATTTTCTTGCCTCTTCCTTCAGAACTCTGGGATGGATCCCATTTTGCCCTGGAATTGTTCCCGCACTGGCAGTGGATTTGCCTAGCACACTGTGTCATGCGGAACAGACAAGGCTCCTAGGATTTGTGTTCCTCTTGCTTTTCTAGATTTTCAGTAATATTATTGAGGGTGAGAGAACCACAGATTTCACATGGCCATAAGTTCTTATAAATACAATTTCTATGTATTTTTTTAAATTATCTTTTGTCCTCAAACTTCTTTTTTAATATGCTTTTATATTCTTATCAAATCTCTTGTAACTTTTTTCTGTTCCTATTTTCTACCTTAAGCTCTTCACTTTCTCAGCCCTTTTTTCACTTTCTCCCTAATTCAGCCATATTCAGTGCTTGACTTCACCATAACATTTTTGTCTCAATATATCTAAAACTGGTAAATTCAACCTCAGTTTCTCCTTTAACATTTCATTCTTAGTTTCAAAAATCTAAGTGATAAGTGAATCCTTATTTTCACTTTCTTTTTCCACTACTCATTTTTTCTTTTCCTGTAGTAAATTTTATTAAGTTAGTATTTATAACTATTCCACAGTTTATATTCCCTTTACTAATCCATCCCATCTCACCTGGGCTAACTTCTTGGCTGACATTGTTCCAAGTAAGAACATAGCTCTTTTCTGTTTTAAAAGCATAATCTCAGAAATGAAATCAAATATTGGCTACACTCAGTTGCCTGAGCCACCTGAAAATAAATATTCCTTTTGCATGGAAGGATCCCAACTAAATTTTAGAGAGAATCTTTGATATGAACCCTGGAATAAAGCGATAGTCATTGCTATAAGTTAAATATGTATCATTGAAGACTTACCACCTTTATTCAGTATTAGCCTTTTAAAGTTTAGATTCCGGAAAAAAAAAATGGAAAAAATAACTAAGAGGTTGTTTTATATACCATAAAGAAGAGAACGTTTCTGGTTTTAATTTCCTTTTGAAGTATATGGCTTCAGGCAATCAAATAAATTGGTACAATGTCAAAATAAATAAATAAATAAAGTTTAGATTCCTTCCATATGAGAGGTATTAATGAGTTTGAATTGAATTATCTTTAAAAGTTCCATAACTCAATTTAATTTTGCTGACTTTAGTTGCTTAAAATTTTTAAGAAAAAACATGATACTGATTAAAAATTTTTATTGCATTTCTTCTTCTCCCCTAGCTTTTTGGAGCTATAAATTGACAAATAAAAATTTTATATATTTACAATGTATAGCATGATGTTTTGATATATGTATACATTATGAGATGATTACCACAGTCAATCTAATTAACATATCCATCACTTCACATGGTTATTTTTCTTTTTTATTGTGGTAAAAACATTTAAGATTTATACTCTTAGCAAATTTCAAGTATACAATACAGTAGTATTAACTATAGTTGCCATGCTATGCACTAGATCTCCAGAATTTATCCATCTGCGTGACTGAAACTTTGTACTCAACATCTTCCCACTTCCCCTACCCCCCAAACCCTGGCAACCACCGTTCTACTCTGCTTCCATGAGTTTGACTTTTTTAGGTTCCACATATAAGTGAGATCATGCTATATTTGTTTTTCTGTGCCTGCCTTATCTTATTTTACATAACATAATGTCCTCCAGGTTCATCCATATTGTCTCGAATGACAGGATTTCCTTCTTTTTTAAAGCTGATGTGTTCGGCCTTAAAATGTGTGTGTGTGTGTGCGCGTGTGTGTGTGTGTGTATACACACACAATATTCTATTGTATATATACCACGTTTTCTTTACTCATCCATCATCAATTGACACTTAGATTGAATTTATATCTTGGCTATTGTGAATCATTTCTGTATTTTTCACATTGATTTATAAAAAAAAAAAAAAAACTTTCACTTTTAGTACCAAATATTAAAAAGGCAGGTATTGAGGAAAATATACATTTCTTTCTTTGAAATGTTGGTATCTAACAGATCTTGGATTCCAACACAAAAAGATTTCCCATTATCGCTGCATTAAGAATAAGAAGGTTTTGGACTAATTAAATATTAGCCACTTCTTGTATTTTCTCCTTCTTAAATATCATTGCATATTCAACTAAGTCTTGAACAGAACATTTTTTATATATAATACACATCTATGAGAAGCTTAAATTGATTTACACTAAAACAAATTCTCCCAATTTACATAAGAGGAAATTTAAGGAATCATTTCACAACGTCTTCCAACTGCTTCAAATGGGTTTATCTTAATGATTTAGTTGAATGACTTATCCAGTGCCATACTGGAAGTGTAAATGAAAAGTACGACGTGTAAAACTCTTATTTCAGTATTCATTCCACAAGTTCGCCATTTCCAAACTAGTACTTGGAACAGTTTGTAATGTTAAGTATTTTAAGTTTTAGTACCTCAAAATAAATTCATTTGTTGAATGATTTAATGTTAAAATCTCCTAAAATATAATGTTCAGAATTCTCTTGCTTTCTTATTTGAAGTTGTAATAACTTCAACTTCCTGCAGTGCGGGGTCCACCTGGATAATATTTGAAAATAGAAAAATACAAATTATCTCTTTTAATGTTTACTTACTCACTGGGATGTTCAGCAAACTGAGTAGTCTTCATTAGGTAAGATCATTTAGCATTTAAAAGAAAGTCTGAGTTTCTGGGGATAAGTGTTGGAGTTGCTGTTAGCTATACTAATCCTAAATCCTTTGAAAAAATAAATGATCTTTTTCAGAAAGTTGCGTTCGATTGCTACAGTGGAAAATAATATTAACATTCTATACCCATTTTAGATAAACCCTACTTCAAAATGTCAGAGAACTGCTTTGCTTTTTTTTGAACTAACACGTTATGGTCTCTTTCGAAATTTTTTCTTAGGATGTGGGGACATAAAACTTTCATTTGAAATATATCAATAGACTTATTTGGTGCAAATGATAGAAGGTGCAATGCGTTGCTCAGTACAATCAGTAATACGTCTCTTCAATAACGATAACAAAAATGATAGTAAGCAGAACTGTTCCTAACCCCAAAGAAGCTTGAAGTCCTTAGTTTAGATACTTCATAGAAATTCCTCAATAAGTCAGTCCTCCTTTTACCCCCTGCCAACACAAGCAAGAAATCTTTTCCAGATAAATTCACCCACACCAGTTATCAAATCTAAACATCGCAGAAGTAAGTCAACACCAGTTATTTGGCGAGCCAGCTAAAATGTATCATTCTTCTCCTGCCTTTTCCTTCACATTTTTCCCACCCCCACCCCCACCCCTTAGTTTTTAGGCTTCTTTAACTTCAGAAGCAATCATTCCTACTTTATGTCAAATTCAGTACTTTGAAAATCAGAGTAGTCTTCATTACTGTTTTCTGTAACTACCTTCATTTTCAGACTAAAATTACAGAAGCACTTCTTTTTGGTTCTTTCTAGCTCCTAATAGAATATTTTTATTTCATGTTGAGAATTTCAAATAGTAAGTTTTAAAAGGAGGCTAATTACTCTATTAATCACTTGTTTTATTATTTATTTAATATCTTAAATTGTCAAATGTTTCTATTCTCTTAATATTACCTCTTCTCTGATTTTGTTGCTATAGATTTAATATAATATAACCTTTTAAGAGTTTGTTTTTATACTTGTAGCGTCCTGAATGATTGGTTAGCTTTAAAATGTTGCCTTTTTTTCTAGTCCACACTAAAATCCATTGAGTGTTCTAATTGCACATAACACTAAAGCCTTGTCTACCACTTTTAAAAACAAACTGTGAATGTGAAAATGTCTTTTGATATGACTACTTTATAAAGCTCAGTAAAGCAGTTTTAATCCAGAAGAAGACATGGCCTAAATATTTGTCAGACAAAAAGTATGCAGCAGCAAATGATCTTTATTTTACCTAAGTCTAATGACATAATATATAAAAAAAATTGTTTGGGTTGCTAAGATTATATTTTGCTAATTACTGTAAAGTAATATACTATTTTAGAAATGGTAAGCAAACACTAGTATTTAGAAAAAGCTGAAAAAGTAGAGCAATAAACTGAAGAAACTGGAGAAGATACTAATTTTAAGAGAAACAAACTGGAATCAGGTTTTTTCCCTAAAGAACAAATAAGACTCTTAAGAAATTGAAAGAACCTTTTGAAAAGCAAGATTATAAGGGAGATGTACTCAGATGATAAGAAACAATGAAGTAAAATCATCCATTTTAGTAAGAGCTACAATGACCTTAATTGAATAAAATCTAAAAAGTCACCTAATATAAAACACTGGTTTGAATTTGAACTTAAATAAGACCCTATACAGTTTTGGCCAAATTATAAATGATTGAATAATATTAGGACTTCTTCAAATATTTGGATTTATCAATTTGTAGTTTTAAAAGGTACACAAAGTTCTCTAGGTATGACTGAAGATTTTTTAAAAATCTAAATGTTGACTTTTGTGTCATGATGAATGTAATACCAGTGTAAGCCACAGGGTGGTGGCAGGAACTTGTGTTAAAGGAGCTTAAATACATAATTGCACTATCTTTAAAATGTTTGTTAAATGCTAAGGAGCTGTAGCTTGGTTTTCTTTATTCCTCTAATACAGCCGCATTTCTCAGCAAAGAATCTATAACAAAATACAAAGACATTGATTTAAATGTATAGGCCAACAATGGGAAAAAAAGGAAACTCACACGGATATTTTTCTTAAAGTTTCTAGTCATGTCAGATGCTTGGTGATCAGAGTAGCAATTTCATCAAGATGTGAATTTGAGGAAATTTCTTGAATTAGCAATACTGGAAATAGTAATTGAAGAAGTTACCAGAAATACTTCATGTCTTCATCTTATTTTTCTACTTTCATTTTCCTTTTTCCCTGAATGTTCTCGTTGAAAAAAAAAAATCTATTGTACCATATATATATCTGTAAGCTAACTAAACTTATTTTTCATTGAGGAAGATAAATTTTCTATTGTGTTTTCTGTTAACCCATTCTCATTTGAGTTTAGAAGCAATTTAAAGTGGTAATCATTTTATATCTTTAAGGTAAGAAGACAAGAGGTTTCTTCTCCAAGAAAAGAAACTTCACCAAGGAGTCTTGGCATTCCTTTATTCCATGAAAGGTAGTTCTATATCCTTTTATGCCAACCCTACAAATTGTAAATATTGAAATATATTTTTATGTACATATTTTAAATTTTTAGCAATTGTAAGAAAAAGCAGCCTTTTAAAACTAGAAGAGAACAACTCAAGGCTCCTCCATGTTAAAATAACCTAAATAAGTCATACAGTTAATAGCAGAGATGGGTCTAAAAACTGAATTCTCTGAAGTTCTCCTGTTTCAATAGAACAAGTACTATGGCCACATTGTTTTATATGGATGGCTCTTAATGTTAACCTTATCAAAGTGAGGAATATTTAATTTTTTCTATTTAAGATGTTCACAGAGGACAAAAAGTCAATACACTGAAATTTCTAATGTAAGAATGAGACAGCCAGCATAAGTGTGATATATGAATAAGTAGGTATGCTAGTCTTTGCTACATTTATGTATTAGAACTTTAATTTATCACTTACTTTGTACCTGGCTCTCCAAATATTAAAGTTGTTTTAGGAAACATTTTCTAGGAATTTAAAATGATTTTTTTTTAACTTTAACCTTTCAGTAATTATTTTGTGGTGCATTAAAAAGTGCTATGTAAATTCAATCATGATTTTTAAAATTTGAAGATATAGCCTTACATTTTAAAATGTTGATTTATTTTTAGAGGTTATATAGAGAAGACTTTCTGGGATCTGAAAGAAGAATTTCATAGAATATGCATGCTAGCCAAAGCACAAAAAGACCACTTAAGCAAACTTAATGTACCAGCCACTGTAACTGGTAAGGTTTGATTTAATGTACAGTAATATTAATTTTATTGGTTGAAACTGATTTATTTTTGATTGTGAAAATATTTCTAAATGCTTATTAAGTGCTGAGGATCTATAACTTGTGCCTCTCACCACTTATAATGGGTAAGTACTGTTTAAATTCTGTAATGTATTGCATTATATAATTATTGGCCTTTTCCCTCTCTATGTGGCACTGTGTAGATTGAACTGAATGACATAATTACTAATCATCTTAATGAGAAGTCCCACCTTGGAAAAATAAATATAGGATATATCTCTCAAAGTCTTCAGTTGCTATTTGGGGGTCTTATTAAACATTAATTGATATATTAGTAAGCAACCTTGAAGCTACACTATCACATATGAGGTAAGTAAAATTATAATATTAGGTTTGTTTTTAACTTCTGCCTGAAAGTTAATTGGACACCATGGATAGATTCTTGTAATTTGATTGAAGAAATAAACATTTCACATTTCATGAGGCCAGTTCTGTTGGAGGTACAAAGTACAAATTAAGTATAAAATATAACTTAAAAGGAATATCTGTTTTACAGATATATTGCAATGTGTTTTTTAAAAGCTCCACCCTTCCCTAAAACCCCAGACCGGCTTCCTGGTATTTGCCTCAGTAGTTCGATATGAATAGCAAAATACCAGGGATTGAATCTGGCTACCATGCACCCCTGTAAACAAAAGGAAGGTAAACTGATCATTTATGATGATAAATTCTCCTTTACCCTTGTGATTTGAGATATTCTGCCTACAATTCCCAAGAGCTGTGATTTACAGTTTTTACTCTGAAAGATGTTGCAGCAGTGCTAACACTCCTTTAATTAAAGATCACTTTCCAT
The DNA here is from genome assembly GCF_009873245.2 of Balaenoptera musculus. Taxonomy (NCBI): domain Eukaryota; kingdom Metazoa; phylum Chordata; class Mammalia; order Artiodactyla; family Balaenopteridae; genus Balaenoptera; species Balaenoptera musculus. The sequence continues at coordinate 43,455,583 of NC_045791.1, forward strand.
TTCTTACAGCTCTTATAGCTAGGCTATTTAAAAAATCATTTTATAGTATAAATTCACTTTTTGCTTACTACTACCGTTTTATTTTCAGAAAATGTACACAGTGTGCTGTTGGAGAAGCAAAACAATCTTTGTAGACAAACATAATTTACTTCTTCCCCTCCCTTCCCTCTGCTTCCCCAAAAGGAACTCTAATGTTTCCACCTTAATTTTTGTCATTTTCTTGAGAATTTGATCTTTTGTGCAGACTAAAGACACTAGGTACTTCTGAAGTACCAATAAAAGAATTATCTTTATTTAAAATCTACTAGCTATAGAGATGTAGTACCTAGAATTAATCATGCTTTTTTGAACATCAGCATAGTATCAAAACATTGTAATGGTGACATATTCATTGTTACACAAAGAACCTACCCCGTTATCAATGGCTTAATACTTTGACCATTTTTAAATTGCACAAGTCTAAATCTGAGTATGTATCTGTCAACTAGAATACTGAGTGTTTAACTTCAATTTCCTTCCCACTAAAACTGCTTCCTAACATTATTCTTATGTTTTATATTAACTGTGTCACAAATAATAAATACAACATTATTCTTGAAATGTTTTAGGTCTTTTGTGCTACAGACTCCAGTGGAGTTTTGCTGGCTCCAAACAAACCACAATATCAAATATTATGCTTCTGACAGTAGTAGATCAAAGGGGGAAAGAAAGAAAAAGAAATATTTTGGAAAAAGATGCCTATTCAGGTTTTTTAAGAGTGAACACTACATTGAATACAAATGGAAAGGAACTACTTTAAATGTGATTTGCATAATACAGCTGGAAAGAGTTTATTTAACATTATTGTCCCCTGTGTTATTTTTTTGTTAAAATTTGATTTTTACTTTTAAGTAAACAGATATAATTCATAAATTGCTGAGTTAGTAGAATTGTACATTTTCTTTTTATTTTTTTGCTTCTCATCCACATGACAATAGCCTTGAGAAAGGACAAAGGTAAAATGTATGTTTAAGTAATTGTGGCTTCAAAAAAAAGTACTATTTGGTCCATGAAGTAGGATCATATTTCAGTGGCGATCAGGAGACAAGGATATAGGACTAGAGGTTAAAATAACCCTCAGATCTTTTTCTTTTGTCAATATACAAGGTAATTAAACTGAAAAGTCATCCAAATGGACAACCTATACTTAAAATTTAGAAACCTAAAAAATTTTCTCATTTTACTTTTTTTTCCTTGCAGGAGTACACGTCTTGAAGTAAACAAAATAGAAAGACAATTAGCTCACCTGATCATGTTTCTTAGTATAGTGTCAGAATGACAAGTGCTTTCATGCACCTTGTTTGATTTTTAAGTTTTCTAAGCTTGGATTTCTAGTAACCTTAGAAATCTTAACGTTTAAAAAAGAAATTTTTTTTTTGTAAATAGTAACTCTCATTGCTTGAACAGATTAATTCAAAAGATTACCTTAATGTGCTGAGGTATGCCAGCTAGCTATACTAAAAGAAAATATATGCTTTATTACACCTGTTTGGGTTTTCCATGTTTTGTTCACAAAGGGGATATCTACTACTGGAAAAGAAATTCAAAGCACATTTCTGTCATTTTGGAGACTCTTCTCTATAATGTAGAAACCAGCATGTTCAATTTATCATAATGGTTCAGAGCACAGGCTCTAGGCTGCCTGGGTTCCAGTTCCAGATCTGTCACTCATTCATTAGCTGTGTAGCCCTGGAATTAACCCCTAAATTAATGCACAAACAATGGTTATAAGTGTGTGGCACATAGAAGTGCTGTATATGTTAATAGTTGTCATTATCAGCAGCAGCAGATTCTTTATTCTCCTGTTCTACTGAAGAACATTTTGATAAGTGTTTCCTCCTTCTCAGGTGTTAAAGAACTTGGTTACATCAACAGTTGGTTTTCGTGATTTGTTATTTGCAATTATTAAATGTAATCTACAAAGAAAGTACTGTTTCCTAGAATTTCCTGCCACTCTTACGTCTACTACCAGGAAAAACGACAGCAATTGAGCTTGGTCTCAATTACTGTACCACTCCTAGTTACAGACAGATTATCTAGTAAATGTACATTATTATGCTAGGCTCTGTGGGAAAGAGAACACAGATTCATTCAGAATGCATTTATTGAGGGCATACTATGTGCAGGCGCTGGGCAGGGTACTGGAGATAAGTGGGAAATAAAACATAGTTTAGGACCTCAAGAAACCTACTTTAATGGGAGAAAGAGGTATATTTGCAAATACAATGCAGTGTATAGTCCTCAGGGCACCCAAGAGTCATGACTAAACCAGCCTTGGGAAACCAGAGAGAACCATCCAGAGAAATTAATGCCTAAGCCAAGAAATGAAGGACAAATAAGAGTCAGGCAAAGAGTAATGGAAGGGGGAAGTTCAGGCAGTCTGCACAGCATGTGCAACGGCCCAAAGACAAGAGAGCATGGCTGTTTGGACAACTGTACCAAAGTTCATTATAGCTGGAGTAAGGAGTAGAGCAGATGTGAAAGATGACAGCATGGAGAGGTGACAGAGGGCCAATCATGCACAGATTTATATGAGTTTTAGGGCTGAAGGTCTTGGAGAACCATGAAAAGGTTTTATTAAGAAGGTAACACGACCAGATTTGTATTTTAGAAAAACTAAGAGAGGGTTGGGGAAAGCAGTGTAGACAATAGAGTGGATATGAGAAAAATTTAGAGGCAAGGAAGTGGTTCAAAGGCTGCTGTAATCCAGTAAGAGAAGATGGTACATACTAAAGAGAGGTTAGTAGGCATATAACAGGGTGAACCAAAGAAGCTGTTGGCATTGTACTACAATCATGTCCAAACAGAAAACATCTGTGTTGGAATGTGCTGTGGCAAAAGAGAGAAAAGTGTCACGAGACTGCAAAGACCAAAGGAAGGGAAAAGAACTGACATTTGTTAAGTGCCTACGAATCTGGACACTGTGTGCAGTGCTCTGTATAACGTGTCTGCTCAAATAGGCATCGTTGGTTAATGTACAACTTCACTGATGACTACTTTTTTAAAGTGCTAGTTTAAAATAAAATGTTTACCCTTTGTCCATTTAATGAAAATATACACATTACCAACCTCCAACCTGTCTTCTTTTTTTTTTCTCTTTTTTTTTTGGCTGTGTTGGGTCTTCGTTGCTGCCCGCAGGCTTTCTCTAGTTGCGGCGAGAGGGGGCTACCCTTTGTTGTGGTGCGCAGGCTTCTTATTGCAGTGGCTTCTCTTGTTGCAGAGCACAGGCTCTAAGCGCATGGGCTTCAGTAGTTTTGGCACGCGGGCTCAGTAGTTGCAGCACGTGGGCCCCAGAGTGCGTGGGCTTCAGTAGTTGCGGCACACAGGCTCTAGGGCACGCGGGCTCAGTAGTTGTGGCTCAAGGGCTCTAGAGCACAGGCTTAGTAGTTGTGGCACACAGGCTTAGTTGCTCCACGGATGTGGGATCTTCCCGGACCAGGGCTCGAACCCATGTCCCCTGCATTGGTAGGTGGATTCTTAACCACTGCACCATCAGGACAGTCCCTCACTGTCTTCTTGAAGTAACACTGTGGAATATAATCTAGCTTTTTCTAATGTCTCAGTATCATCAACATGGAGAGTGCTTTGATCATTGTTTTTTTGCATTGAAAAATGTAGCCCTTGTTGGCTCTACACTAGACTGTAGTGTTTTCTGAGTTCTTATATCTGCTTTTTTGTTTTTCTTGTCTCCTCTCGTGCTTTCAGCTCTTATTGATATCTATATCTGCTTTCAACTGCTCATATCCATACCTTGTAGTTTGCTGCTTGTTACCAGCTATGAACTAGGGAGACATCATCGAGCTTGTTAGAATAAATCTAAAATGAGAATAAGAGCAAAATTCATCTGTGGGCCTTGTGGCTCTTAGCCTGACTCCTCAAAAGCACTATTTACTTTCTAGCTTTTGCCTGTGTCCTAGAGAGCTGTTGGATAAGTGGCTTCTAGATACATGAGCTACAGAGGTCCTGGTATCTACCTGATATCTACCTGTTATCTACAGAGGCCTTTTTCTAATAAGATGAGAAAATCATATATTCACATAGAGCTTTCTGAACATGTGTCCTAAAATTTCATCCTTCTTTTGCCTCCAGTCTTCTCTCTCCCAGCACCCACCACCACCACGCCCTCACATAGTATTAAGAGAGTAGACAGTGGCTAAGCTGATTGGTGATACACTTTGTCACACAGAGATATTAGGGGGAGTAAATGACCTAATTCATATAGATTCATAACCTGTATACTATATATATGCCTGGTAAGGGTTTTCCCTTTTAATAACTTATTTGTCTAAGCAAGCTCACAGTTGCAGCTTCCATTAGTGACAAAATGTTTAGATGTATACACTACAAGCAAATGTTTTTTAAGTGTAGAGCAGTATAACTGTGAACAAGATGCAAGGCTTACAGCACAAGGACCTAGGAAAAGACAAAGTAGTTAAACTGTGACTAATAAGCTACGTTCCAGTTCACCCGCTGGAGACTGCTAATATTTCTGTGTAAGATGGTAGCAAATGTAAAAAACTCCCAGTTGTCTTCAGTTGCTGTAAAAGCCAGTAGAAAAAATAATACTCATCTATCCAAAGCTAATTGAACGTTCAGATTTTTAAGAAGGATTGAAATGCGACTGTTTTCCTTTTGTTTTTTTTCCCCTGCAGAGACACAGTGCTCTGTGCCTATACAGTGTACGGATAAAACAGATAAACAAGAAGTGCTATTTAAGCCTCAGGCAAAAGATGATATAAATAGAGGTGCACCATGCATCACATCTGTCGCACCAAGAGGATTGGGCCAAGATGAGGAAGACACCTCTTTTGAATCACTTTCTAAATTCAATGTCAAGTTTCCACCTACGGACAGTGACTCTACTTTCTTACACAGCACTCCAGAAAGACCCAGTGTCCTTGGTCCTGCCTCATGTGAGGCTATGTGCCAGGATCAATTTAATATGGAGCCCAGAGACAACCCGGGAAACTTTGTCAAAACAGAAGAAACTTTATTTGAAATTCAGGGAATTGACCCCATAGCTTCAGCTATACAAAACCTTAAAACAACTGACAAAACAAAACCCTCAAATCTTGTAAATTCTTGTATCAGGACAACTCTGGATAGAGCTCCGTGTTTGCCACCTGGAGACCATAATGCATTATATGTAAATACATTCCCACTTCAGGACCCATCTGATGCACCTTTTCCTTCACTCGATTCCCCAGGAAAAGCTATCCGAGGACCACAGCAGGTAACTGTTTTGCATTAACAAATATATTAAGTGTGAACACACATTTTGCCATGCATGCACAGATATGCATCTTTCAGATTATCAGACATCTTTTTTAAACTAATGACTAGCCGAAGTTAAGCTTTCTAAAAATATCCAAGTCCTGTAATAAATGACATGAAATTTAAAAGATGAATATGATGAAGCTCCATTATAAAGTACCTTAAAATTTACGGCACATTTTAAAATACATGTAAACCTCATCCATATCTAGTGTGTGTCACTTTCTTACTTAGTCCCTTATTCAAAGCTTTTAACTCAGTATCATTGTTATAATAGGATTCTTTATTAAATTCCATTCTGTGAAGCAGGTGGCATTTTTTTATCAAAAAGTTTGTGTGTATCATACTTACCTTTACAAGAATGCATGATTTTTTTTTATAAGTAAATAATCACATTGTATGTTTCTATTTCTGAAAATAAGCGAACTGTCTTTCAAATAATACTTCTATTACATTCTCAGTTATACAGTACGTAGATCTGTAGGGTTTGGTTTTGGTTTTGGTTTTGGTTTCTAATCTGCAGCCTAATATATTTTTTAAATAGTCTCTACATATGTATGATTCTAATCAAATACTTTCATGTTTCTAAAGCTTGCAGACTACTTACAGCCCCCCACCCCAATCCACTCCTACCCTCCCTTTTATTCAGGTTCTATTACAAAATGATTCTTTAAGTTTAAAAAAAAAAAAAAAAAGGTGTTTAATGCCTGAAGGCAAATGAAAAGTATGTAATTGTTACAATAAACAGAAGCTCATAAAAAATGCAGATTGGTACAAGTGTCTAATATAACTTGCAGACGTTTGTTTGATTTCTCTTTGCCTTGAGATATTTAATTTACCAAAAACCAAAAAACACCAACAACTTGATTAATACCCTTTGGCTTTATAAGTACTTTTATAGGTTATAGACTTTTAAATCAGCATACAAAGAAGGCAATAGTCAAGCTGTGGTATATTTTAGTAGTGGAGAAAACTAGGCATCTCTGACAATAAGCTTTAATTATAAACTCACTTATGTTCTACATTGTACCTTATTTCACATCATAGTCACAGTTATAGTTACTACTTAATGAAACAGATTAAACAATTTCATTTATTGCAAGTAGAATTCCTGTGGAGCTGTGAAGTGCATCAGTTCTAATGCTTGTTATTTTTTTCTCCATTACATCTCTTGCTTGTTCTTTTACTAGTCTGTGCATTCATGTTTCAGTAGATGGCACCCTGCATTGTGCATTTGCTTTCTATGCTACAGCAAGGGAAACAGCTGGTATGTGATTACAACTTGATGGAAAAGTATTCAGCTTAAAAAATGCAGGAGAATTGGTGTTGAGCTGTCACAAGACGTGGGGCATAAGGTTAGATAATTGATATTTTGGCAGAAAAGGCAAAGAAATTCGTTTGTTTTGAAGGCCATGTTACAGTTTAGGATTCAAAGGATATTTCTTAAAATGGGTTTTTTAAAACATTTTGTTGTTTTATTTGTTTTAATAAAGCTACTATGAGAAATACAAAATTCTTGAGTTGTCGATAATAACAAAGGGAAGTGAAATTTTGTTTGCATATTTCAAATTTTTACTTTTATCTCAATCATTACTACTTAACACCTTTTTTTATACATTCAGCTATCATAATAAAGTCTAAAATATATCTGCTTATTTTTGCTCTATGTGATTTTCTTTTCTTCCTACTTTTGCTGAGTCAGTGATTGGGGTCACAACTGAATTCTGTGAAAAGCTCAAATCCGAACTAATAGCTCCTAATAGAGAAGGATAAGTATGGACTTTGAAAATAAATTGGCAGTAGAAGATTGGCTCATCAAATTTAGAAGCTAAATTGCTTCTGAGTCTATTACTATTTTATAGATCTTAATTAAAAGTATCTTTAACATAATAATCTTTTATTTATATCCATATCAATTTCCCATTAGAGTGGTGCATATTAATCAATTGTACTTTTTGTTTAAACTGCCAACACTAAAATTTAAATCTAGTTAACTCTGTTATATACTCACAATTATTACTGCTTTTCTTTTATCATGGAAGAGAGGAAATTATTTTACTCCAGATTTCAAATATGTATTTTAAATATTACTGTTTTTTGTAATAAAATTGCCACTTCTCACAAAAGTATTTGTCAGTGTTATTATACACCCTCTGTACTGATATTTGAATGTATCTTGGTGCTTAGACAGACTTTGTATATTTACACCAACTGTACACAGCTGTCCAGTAAAATGTTTATAAGAAGACAGTGATGTCGTGAAACCCAAATGCTTCAGTTAGTAATATACTGTTTATGTAATGATTGGTTAACTAGGATGAAAGAGATTGGTTAAGGGAATGAAAACTAACACTATGTCAGGAGTTGAACTAGATTGTTATTTTAAAAGCATATTAGTAATAGGAACACAAAGGGGTCTCTTTAAGTTGGCATTTCGAGGTGATTTTCCTCAAAGTGCCAGAATTTAGATATGTCAAGATAAGAAAGCAAATTTTAGAAATAATTTGGTTTACAACATTTCAGGAAAATAAGATATTCCAGTCAACAAACATATATTGAGCACCTACTCTTGAACTAAATGCTTTTTCTGGCCCTTCTAGACATTTTTTAATAATAAGTACAGTTAAGAGTATGTAGGTGTTGCTTATAGTAATGGAGGTAGCTCTGTAGAATTATGCTTCCCATAATCCTTTAACTGGCAACTGTTGACAGGCTTCACTTTAGTTAGCCACAAGAAAGGGTAAGAAGGCCAAAGTATGCGCTTGTAACAGGAGCAAAATAAGAAGTCAAAAGAATGCATCCAATTTTGGACTTTGTTAAACGATTAAATATTTGAGGTTTCAAAAAACAACTGATCAATAGAATTTGTTTCATACTTTAAAAAAATTATTTTCAAAAATTAGAACACTTATTTCTATATGATTTATTCATTGTGTATTTGCTTATACATAGTAGCGAAATTACATTGCTCTTGATCAAAATGCATGTACACACACATCATGTCTAATGTGCTGTGTATTAATAAAGGTCCTATAACTTAAAGTTCCAATATAAAATAGAAAAGATAGAATTTAATTTTTTTAAAGTCTCAATTATTGACTGTTGTTCCAAAACTCCAAAACCCATTGGGATGAGGGGTATTAAAACATGCTGGTGTTAAAGCTGAAAGATGTTTTAATGTGTGAAGATAAAGTGCATGAATGTGTATTTTAAGTGATTCCTAAAGTTAAATTATGCCCTTTATGAAAAAGAGAATTGAGTCATGTCCTCATGCCAATTCTAAAGGAAAGGTAATTCGCTTTCATATTAGGGAATTTCATATATACGCACATAACCCGTTCAAAAAATTTGAATTTGAAATTCAATGCAAGTTGATTTTAAATACAAATAACAGAAGATGTTTTTATTTGTTTCCTGCAGCCCGTTTGGAAGCCCTTTCCTAATCAAGACAGTGACTTATCGGTACTAAGTGGCACAGGCTCAGAACTGCATATACCTCGAGTATGTGAATTCTGTCAAGCAGTTTTCCCACCATCCATTACATCCAGGGGGGATTTCCTCCGGCATCTTAATTCACACTTTAATGGGGAGACTTAAGACGCATTTGAAAACAGACATATCAAGTTCTATGCGATGATTCTGGGTTTGTAATATTATGTACTTGATTGCAAACTTAGCTCAAGATAATTTATTGAAAAATCCAGTGTCACAGCTATTTGAATTTTTTTCTAAACTTATATTGTAACTTTCTTTTATTACCTTTTAAAAGATCATTCTGTACAAAACTGTAATTCATTGTATTCATGTTTACAGTGTTTATTACCATAATTCAAAATTATGTATGTGACTTATGGAATTGTATAACAATAATTTATGTTTTTTTCAAATGTCTAAGCTTATTGCTTGGATTTCTAGTTAGATCTATTGAATTTGGTGATGTCAAATGTTTATAGGGTTCTTTTCACTTGTTTTCATTTAAAAGATTAGATTATTTATGCTGTGGGTGTTCTTTTTGAATAAACCAATAATAGAGAATAGCAGACAAGATAAACATCTGAGTAAATACCAAACCTAAGACATTTGTTGCTCAGTGATAAGATCACTGGTAGGATTATTTAAACACTTTATTATTTTTTTTTAAATAATAGACATGGTTTTAACTTTTACTATACGTAGAGCAACATGATGAAATTAGTTACATGATTAAAAGAGTTACTTATGTTGTGATAATTAATGTGTTCTTTGTTCCTAAATAAATAAATAAATCACATTTGGGGGAAATTCATAAAATTCATGTTTCTTTCCAGTAATCTGATAGAAGGGTGATACCAGATCTGGTGACATTTTATTATAACTAGTAGATCACTTTGAATTTTAAAATTATTTTTCAAACTAAACTTACTAAAGAAAAACATTTGTCTTTAATGGGAGCAAATCTAAAACCCTGTAAGGATTATCCATATTAATTAGTTTATATTAGAAATGTTCACATTCTTGTTGAGAAATTTGTTAATTCATTGGTAGCATCCTGCCTGATGACGAGAGGAAGATATTTAAGAGAGAGGATACCAAATTCAGAGGGCTGCAGAATTTTGTTTAAAATGAGACTTCCCTTTCATTTTTCTTCCCTGTGATTCTTGTCTTTTAGGTTTCTCTTCCCTCCCCCACCCCACACTTAATTTTTAAAAATGTTCGAGGCATGGCTTCCATTTTATGAAGTAAACACTGATTTGCAACTCTCAAAACAGAAATTTAAGCCTTCTTGGGAAAGAGTGTTGTAGAAAGCTGGAGGGTTTCAGATATGGGATTGGAACAATTTGTTCAGGTATCACCTGTGCCACAGTGAAGTGCCTTAACTTGTGGAAGAATGAGAGTGGTGCTTCGACTTCTCAGGGTGCCAAGCACATCACACTGACATCTTCCTCACCAAGGTGACATAGCCATTATTAGGCATTCACTGTGAAGGGTTCTGAGACATGTACATCTTTCTTTCATTGCCGCTGGGGCTGAATGGAAATGCCTAGACAATTATCCAAGTCTCTTCCCTTCCCCCCTACCTCCCGCCCAGCCAGCCTCCCCTCTCGCTCACTCCTCCCACACACACGCAAAATTAAACATAAAAACTTCCCAGCGTGTTCCAGCCAGAATATACCACTGTACCTATCTCATGAAAGGGGATTCTTTTTCCTTCTCTTTTCTAGGTGAGGAAGAGTTCCTCTCACACAGTTGACATCTACTAGCCTGCTGACAACCAAAGGAAATTGTGGCCCAGAAAGTGACTCGAAGTGGATCACTGACTCCTCTTCTCCAGTCCACCCTTTTGACACCTCCACCACTTTTAGTAAGCGGGGAACTCTTGTTTTCTATTGGGTTCCAGTGCTACCCCAAGCTCCGGCTTCCGAGGGACAGAGGCCCTCTCGGGCCAAGGGACAGGCAGCCTGGAGAACAGGCTCCGGGCCCGCACTACAGAGGTGGTGCTGGCTGTAGCTCGAAAAGTGGAGTTGGGCGCCCGCCGGGTCTCCCCTCTGTCTCGTAGTTCCGAGTCGTGTAGGGGCTGCATCTTGGCATCTGCTACGCGTGGCCGGGTAAGAACAGCTCCCAGGTAAAAAAGCTTCACACGCGAAACGCTGAGTCTGAAAAAACCACCCCCGCCGAGGCGAGGCAGTTGTGAGCGGGATGCCTGAGAAGTGGGAGGTGAATGTCCTCGGGAGGGCCCCCCCGGTGCAGCTTTCCCCGGAGGCTGAGGCTGCTGCCAGCGGGGACATCTGCTTTCTTACTCTCCAGCCTGGCTCACCCCGCCCCCTCAGCCCCGGGTTGCGTGGTTATTTTACCAACACGGGGGGAGGGAGAGCTCGAGGAGGTAGAGAAGGGGTGGATGGAAGCTCGGGAGATGTTCTTCCCACTCCCCCACGTCCCCTCCTTTTTTCTTCACATCTTTTAACCTTCAAAGTAAAGACTTTATAAATATGAAACGATACGCGTGTCCGCTGGCTCCCAGGCCCGCCTTCTGCTCTCGGGGCTCTCGGGTGCGGGGCCTTGCCCTCCTCTCCAGCCTCCCCGGAGGCGGCCCGGGTTTCGGCGGTTCCGCCGGGCGCAGGGGCAGGCCGGGTGCGCTCAGCCGGTGGCGCCTTCTCTCCCGGGCTGCTGCCTCGACAGCTGCTTGTAGCTACAGTAATTAGACTGTCAGTGCTTGTTAGAGGAGAGAGGGGGAAACACGCTTATGACAGCAGATTCCGAGACTCCCCAGTTTGTTAATTTCTAAGAGATCTTTAAAGCATTAATTGAGGTCTCCCTAACTCTCCCCACCCCCGTCCCTCTCCTCTCCCCAACTCCTCCCTTCCCAAAAATATCTTTAGGGGAAGAGAATTCTCTCCGCGTGGAAGCAGTGTTTCCCGCAAAACTGCAAGCCCGCCCCCGACTCATGCACACGCACACTATTTTGTATATACATCTATATGCACACATGTATACGCGGAAGGTTAACTCGGCAGAGGCCTCGTCCAAATAGGAACCAGGATTGCATTTAAAATAATAATAAATAAATAAATAAATAAACTAGGACGGAAAGGCGGGGGGGGGGGGGCGGGGGGGGAGGGAAGCAGAAGTCGGGAAGAAAAGAGAAAAGCAGCAGGCTGATTACGAGGTGTCAAAACTGCCAGGAGCAAGAAGGTGATAGCAATCAGGGGTGAGAAGAGTGCGGCATTCGTGCGGGGCAACTAATTATCCGTCTCATTTGAGAAGAGCAGCATTTGAGGCAGCAGCGTTCGCCTGCTGAACGGTGACAGATTGGCGCGGAGGAGAGGGGAGGTGTTAAAACAATGGAGCCGGGCGCGCGAGCGCTGCTGCATGCTAATCAGCCCTCCCTCCGCCTGCCTGCCGCGCTCCCTCCTTTCTCCCGGCCTCCCTCCTCCGCGCTCCCCCTCCCGCCTGCGGCGCTCCCTCCTTTCCAGCGGGCCCGCCGCCGCCGCCGCCGCCACCCGCTTCCTGCTCCCTCTCTTTCCCGCGCGTCCTTCCCGCCGCTGGCAAGTGGAGCCCGGGCCGGGCCACCGCGTCCCCCGCGGCCCGGGAGCCTCCGCGCTGCCCCCCGCGGGCGCCCTCCGGGGTCCGGGCCGCTGGCGAGCCGCTGGCGAGCGCTGCCCCGCGCGGTGCTCCGAGGGCCGGCCCGCTCCCCGCGCGCCTCTTGAGAGTGGGTCTTGGAGGAGAGGCCGGGGAGCCTGCATTCTCGCGCCCACCGCTTTCTGCTGGTGAATTGAACGCGGTGGGCAGCGAGTGGGAAGCCAGGCGAAGTCAGGAAGGGCGAGGGGTGGGAAGAGAGTCGGAGCCAGGAAGGCGGAAAAGGTCCCCCGGACCGACGGCAGGCCCGCCGACTCGGCCCCAGCGCCGCCGCCGCCGCCCCGAACAGTCTCGCCGGCCGCGGGCGAGGTCACCGCCGGCAGAGTCTCACGGGTCGAGCCCCGCAGACCCCAGCAACCTCCCCTCGCCAGCCAGGCCCCAACTGGACTTACACGGTTTAGTAAGCACCGAGAGGAAGACGAATACAGGGCCTGAGCGTTCGTTGTGCTTCCAAGGCTTGACCTCCTGACCCCAAGACTAGACTAAGGGGCTTCCGGACCCCCGGAGATCATACCATTCAGTCGTTGCGGGGGACAGAAAGCCTTTGAGAAACCGGCCACCCGCGCCCTCCGCCGCGGTGACCAGAGGCAGGACCGGGCCGGGGCATCTCCGGCAGCACAGCTCCCCGCCTGAATGTTCCGCTCCGCGTTCTGGCCTTGGGAAAGCTGGTCAAAACCGCAGGGCCGTGGCTGCCCCTGGACAGATAATCCACCAGAACCTGAGTCTCTGCTGGAAAAGGTCTCCTTATACCTGTTGAGGCAGGTCCAGGACCTGAGGTTCTGTCTACTTTTTGAATTTAAAAGCTGATTGTTGAGCTTTTGCTTAAAATACACTTTAGCTCGTACGTTTTTACTACTACAGATTTACATAAACTACCCTTAGAGATTAAAAAACATTGAAACATTGACGTTCTTATGGCTTACGTAGGTTAAGTGAAACACAGCTACAGAGAACTGGTAGGAATTTGGACTGAAGGAGAATGCAATTCCTTCTAATGTGTTCCGTACTATTTAGTTAACCAGGTGTCTAAATTAACATAATAAAACTTCCTTCCCTCAAGCCAGACATGGAAAAGGAAAGCAGTTGAACGATAATCATTTTTGTTCTGCTGACCTTTACCATTGCATAACTTCACACACAATTGTTTGTTTAAAAAAATCAATATAAAATGTGAAAGTTTGATAAAACTGTCATATATATATGACTGTTTCATTTATATTACTCTCTCTACCCTTCTCTGTTTGAAATGTTTCATAACAAAAGTACAACACAAAAAATAAAATGACCTGAGTAAATTTTGGCATTTTCTATCTTCATCCCTGACCTAGTCCTATGAAAAACTACACAAACACACAGAGTGAATAATTTTTCCTTTTAGAATATGCCCAGGTATACCAATACAATAGCTGAATGCAAAATTGTTAGGATCTACGGAAATCATACAGAATGTTTAAAAGTTTTAAAATTGAAAATTCTTAAAAAGAGTTGTATAAAGAATTGTGGGTAAATAAATGTTAATGCTTTTTGGTTTCCACTCTTGGGAAAACCACTAAGTAGGCCTCTCTGCCCTTAGTACATCACAGACTTTTTAGTGCTAGAGTATTATCTGGCATTTGGAAAATTCCCTGGCATCTCAGTCTGTTAAATATCAACCTATCTAACAGAAAAAAAAATTAACTTTACATTTCTTAATGTAAACTTGGAGATTCAGATGCTCCATCAGCATCAAAATTAAGCAATTTATTAACTATTCCTCAGCCTTTTCTCCATTAACCAATTCTGTGTAAGCAAAGTGTCTCTCTCTGATGCGGTAAACCTATAAAGTTCAAATAAATTTAGTTCAATTCCATGTTGTGTTATGTATTTCTAATATATAATCAAATCCTTTACCTTCCAACAACTTGGTTATTATGGATTTAGTGTAATTTCTTCTCAGTCTATAGACTTCACAAATTTGCATGATTGTTTTAATGGTGTATTTACAGATAAGTTTTTATTTGCACATAAGGACAAAAAGGTGAAGTGAAATTTGGTCCCAATGGAAACCTGTTAGGTTCCCTGAACATATGGCTCATTGGGCTGTTACTTCCTTTTTGAGATCATTTTCCAAGATTTTTTAATATATACATCAATTTGACACCAGTTATAAAGAAAATATATTGGCTTTGAAAGTGCTTCCACCTGGGACATATCTCTCAATAACAAACCATATAGTCAGGTGTACCTCTGAATGTACAGGTGTCCAGTCTCAAGAACGGGGCATCATTTGAAACTAGTCAAAACTGACAGTTGATTTTACACTGTCTTTGAAATTAGGTAGTTCTTTGTATTCTTAGAATGCCACAATGACTTGATTAATAGAGTTTAGGGGTGACTACTTAAAACTCTTTTTACGGAAGGCTGTGCATTTGGAATCCACAGTATTACAATGATTACTCTCAGTAAATACAAGTGATGTTAAGACTCATTTATTGAAAGTGTGTGGTGCCAGCTTAAGACTTAAGGGGGAAATCACAGCACTTTGAAAAAGATGTAAATGTTCAATTGGTAAAAAGGGGCGGGGGGAACCGTGCTAAAACATGTGCCTATTTCCATTATGCTTAATTTACTATTCAAAACAAGTTTTTCCTAATAAGCTCTATTGTTTCTTTCTGTTTTGTAAAAGTTAATATGTGTGAGACAAAAACCTGATTCAGAATGTGAATGAAGTCTGTTTAGCAAAAGCTTGTTGGAGCTTACAGTTCAAGGAGGGCCTCAAATTAAAAGACACTTCACCTAATGACACTGACAATATATAAGGAAGCAAGTCTCTTAGGTCGTTTCTAGAACCAGTTACAATTAGATTGCTAATCTCCTCCAGTCTCAGAGTGAATTCATACACTTAAAGTGCAGTGAGCACTAGAATATTCGGAATGATGATGATGCATATATTTAGTAAATAACTTTAGCTTTTGCTTTATTGCAGTTCTCTTCTTTCTGAGGTCAAGGTTCCCAAATAGGACTGAAGTATAAGTTCTCAAACAGGTTATCCCTTTGTCCTGTCTGTACAGGGTTGTTTGTCTTTAAGTCACTCACACTTTTCCAGAGTATTTGCACCTGATTATGCAAGCCCTTGATGTTGAACTGGTCTCCCTCATTTGAATATCCCCTTGGGATCTGGAATGCCCGGATAACCTGGAGTCTGCCCATGCTTCCTTTGTTGTTTAGGGCTATATCATGAATAAATTTTTAAAATATCTTGCTTATATCTTTTGGAAACAGTGTACAAAAGATGAGTTATTGCTTATTAATTCAAGCAATAATTGTTTTAGAAATAAAATCTTATAGATTGCCTAATCCAACTTTCTTTTTATGTGGACCAAAAGAAAAAAAACCAACCCAGAAAACAGCAAAACAAAGCTGTGTCTAAAGAGAATGAATGAGTCCTTCAAACCCACTCAGAAAGCTAGAACCCAACTCAAGCTCTCCTGCATTTCAATCCACTATTTTTCCCATAATAATCCTTTACCTCAAAAAAGATATACTTTTTCATTGGCTTTGTACTTGACTTCATAGGACGCTTAAATTACCTTGTATCTGGAATCTTTTGTACACAAAGATACTAACCATTATGCTAAACCACAGAGACAGTAGGGAGCCTGACATTCCCTGACCATGGGATAGGGTGTACTATCCGGGGGATTATCAATTTATCACCACCCTAACACAGGGCCCCAGAATGTGTCTGCTGGGAGAAGAAGCATCTTAGCGAACTGAGTGTTGAGATACCTCATGCCTGCTCCAATGAACAAACAGCAAGTGTTGGAATGTATTTTGCAGCGTGAGACACAATCTGAGGTAGGAGAGAAGGTAAAAAGGATTTGTACCTCTAAAGCATGGGGTTAAAACCTCACCGTGACACCCAGACCACAATGCTAACCGTTTAATAATCCAAATTCTAAATCAAAGGTTATAGTTTGTATGGGAAAGAAAAAAAAAAAAGTAAACCAGTATGAACTGGAAGTGAGCCTATATATTTTCTAAAACTATTAATCTGGAACTAAAACATTCTCTGAAGCAAACAGAGACTTCATTTTCTTCAAGAGGTGGCCTTCACTTGTCTCGATGGACCCGAGACTCACCAGGAGGTCTCAGCTTTACACTGTCTTCCCTAGAGTGTTGGTGAATCAACACTGAAAACAGCTCTCATTAGACAAATAGTTTCTCCGTTTGCAGTTGTTAAATAGCACTAATCGCCAGCAAGAAAGGGGCATCCTGTGTGGGTGTATTCATACAACTTCAAGCAACTGGCTTAAAAGGAAGGCAAGCTCACTAGGAATCCGAAGTATCAGTAAGGGTGATAAAGCTTCCTTGAAAAAGCTCTCTCCAACCAGAACTGAGGAAGAAATGCAAGCAGCAGGCTTCCTCTGCTAAGCAGCTTTGTGACACACTTACACACACATTCTCTCTCTCTCTCACACACACACACACACTCACTGCAATATCCTGAGGTTTTACCACTGGCATTTTGAAAGTCTTTTCCTTCAGCATCTACGAGGCAAGGCCTGGATAAGATCTACTTGTAGGTTAGAGTGCTTGATAAATTTCAAAGCAGATTTTGCTCCACCCTGCCGTCTTTAAAGTTGTCAAGTCCCAACTTAGTTTCTTTCGAAATACAATTAATACCAAGGAGTAATGTGGCTCTATAGTAAGAGTTAGAAAAAAATACACGATCCCAATATGGGAGTGCCATTGTAAGTGACACTCCACTTCTAGACGGTGCTATGGTACCCTGGACTGGCCTGGAAAGGAGCCAGCCTCAGGGAAGGGACACTGGTCCATTGTCCCGATAAGAGTCAACAAAAGTCAAAAAACTCTGCCACTTCCTCCAAAATATAAGGACGTTTCCAAGTGTTTCAGTCATTTCATCCTCTTCCACCCCGCCATGTGCTTGGGAAAGTGTGCTGTGGGGATGACTCATTTCCTCTCTAAGGCAAAGTCCCATTAAAAATGTCCCAAATATTCTGATTAAGACACATCGGAGAAAGAGCCTTGCTTCTCGTACAGTTTTCCTCAGTAAAGTATTTTTTAGTTAAGATTGCCCGGTTTAGCAAATAAAAATACAGGATGCCCAGTTAAATCTGAATTTTAGATAAACAACAAATAATTTTTTTACCGTAAGTATGCCCTATGCACCCCTATTTGTAATATCTTGTTGACTAAAAAGATATGAAGTCAAGTCTTACCTAACAGATTTTCCCGTACTTTTTTGCTTTTTTGTGCATGGTCGGGGGTAGGGAATTAGGGGTAGAGCAAATACCCCTATTGTGCCCGGAATTTTCTTTCTTCCTTTCTCATTCCACAAGGAGAGTCTCGGTGCCTCTTAAATAGCTCTCAGTCTTTGCTGTACACACTGCTCTCCTCGCTTTTGATTATACAATGTTTTGCGTTGTGTCGAAACGTGTGTGTGTTGATCTAGTCTCCTCCAACATAATGTGAGCTCTTCAAATGGAGAGAGGGCGCGTATTGCCTGCCTTTCTCCCTCCCCCTGGGTTCTCCGGAGTCTTGCTAACCTCTGCTTCCAGGCTGCCCAGGTGGGCGAGGAGGCGCAGCGGGAATTCTTCACTCCAACCTCTGACCCAGGTGCCAAGGGAAACTGAGACTCGGGAATTGGGCCCCCGGAAGCGTCGGGAAGAAGGGAAGGGAGAGGAGCCAGGAGCGCTAGGTCCTTCCAGCCCCGCCCCGGGAAGGGGTGAGGGCCCGCGCAGGCCCTTCCGGAGGCCCGGCCTGGAGGCCTTCTCTCGCCGCCCGGGGCCTGCGCGGGCCCTCGAGGCCTGGAGCCGGGCGCCTGGACCCGTGGCCCCTGTGGGCGGCGGGCGACGCGGGCACCGACGGCTGGGGGCGCCCGGCGCCGGGGAGGCCGGAACCCTCGGCCCCCCCGCCCCGCCCTTCCCGGCCCGGTCGGCCGCTCGACGCCTCGCTTCAGCCGGGCGTTTCTTCCCCTCATTTGTTGCATTGTTTGCATTAATATGAATATCTTGTTCTGTTTGTTTTGTCTCCTGGGAGCCAATAAAGCTGTGAGTTTTTTCTTTACACCAAATGCAGCTCTACGGGCGATCAATCAATGGGTAGTCTTCGGATAATCTGTGAGAGTGAGAAATCTAATAAAGCGAGCGACTAAAAAAGGAAAACAAAATCTATTTTTCTCTTAGGTTCACGACGTCAGGATGAGTGTGCCCCACTTCTGCTGCTTGAGGCGGGTTTAACTCCTTTTTTGGGGGGCGGGCGGGCGTTTGCTTTAAACAAATGGAGTTAAATGTCAGATGGGAGGGGAAGAGATTTGAGGGGAGACTGAGAAGAAGAGGGATGTTTGGGGGCTTCTTATATTTTCCGATGATTGGGTTGTTCTGGCAAGAAGAGGGAAGAAGGTACTTTCTGACCTCCCAGGCAATGAGAGACATGCACTTTGCATCTGATAAGACGCACTTTGGCAAAGAGGTCTTTCCTCAGTTTTCCAAGCAGACAGGGAATGTAAATTAATAAAGAAGTTTAGTAATGATAAGAAATCCAGTTATTTTAGTGTCCCCTGCCCCTATCCCTGGTTTCCTCCTGCTAGATGCTAAACTCCCCAAACGCATTTGGGGAAGGTCCCTCAGCTACCCTGAGCAATGCAAGGAGGATGAGAAAGACTTGCCTCGGCTGCTGCAGCCCCCTCACAGCACAGTGCAACCCCAATCATTTATAAACAGATCAAAATAACCATCTGAATTATCTAACATTAACAGCAGAACTGAAGAGCCCAAGATTATGTGATGAATTGTTAAATTGCAGTAGCATTGTTTTGGATTGCTAATTAAAAAAAAATAAGCAAACCCCATGACTCTAGATATGACAACTGAAAATACCCACAAATTATTTAATAAATGAAGCGTCTAACAACTTTAACACTTCCTGGTCGCCTTGTTAATAAATGTAATTTGAGGTAGATTTTTTAAATCTTCCATCTAAACAGTGAATTCATTACGCGCCATTCAGATCTCTGGATGCCTATGGACTTCTTGGAATTAGGTGTTAAATAGACAAAAGTGAACCAAACTGCCTTTAAAAGCACAGCATGACCATGTAATTCTTTTTCCAGTTTGTGGTAAAAAATGATGAAACTTCTTTCCAAGTAGCTATCACCCAGATTTAGTGTGAAAAGTAGTGTAATTGTAATTCACGCCATCAGGGTCTATCGCTGATAGACGATCAGCTGTTCTGTAGTGGGGAGAGGCTTTCTTTTCAAATAGGAAAGCTGCCAAGTGCTCTGCGATACCTCCAGCAAGCTTATCGGATTGAGTTCAGAGCCAAAACAGCAGCTGCACACATATGCAAATTGGCAATTAATAGTATAACATTCTGCAAAAAAAAAAAAAAAAAAAATGTTTAAAAAATTTTTTAAAGAAAATAGAAAGAAGCTACCTGAACATTAACCTTAACTGTAACTGGGGCTTCTAGGATGAATGACTAAGGATTAATTACCCTCTGGAGAGGACTTGCTCTGCATTACCTTTTCTCCTACAGATCAAGTCTTTGTGTCTTGCTGAGTTTTGTCTGTTTCATGGAACATAACAATAGACTCTAAAGGAAGAAGTTTAAAAATAACTAAAACCCCTTATATTTTGATTCCAAAAAGGGTGGAAATGAAGCCCTTTCCACTGATCATTCTTTCTCTGCCCAGAGAACACAAAGCAAGAGCTTTAGCATCCTCATGGAAAAGACATTTTGTTCTGGATGTCATCATCTCTTTCCACTACAGCTTGCAGTAGGAGCAGACTTCACGTCCTGGGGGTGCTGCCTGTCTGTGTCTTGATTTCTGTCTGTCTCTTCCTCCCATTGACAGGAATGCCGTTTGTGGGCTTCACGCAGCAGTTTGCAGAAATCCAGCAAGATTTATGGTTTATGTTGCCCAGCATGTATAAACACAACACTCTCAAATGTTTAAAGAAAAAAAAAATCGTATGAATTTGTTAAATTTCTTAACATTCTGGTCCCCCCACTGCACCCCAATTCTCACACACAAGTACTCTGTTTCCCCTGATACAGTCATATAATAGCTGTGGCTGGGAATAGGTTGACAACCTAAACCCCAAGAAGGGCCTGGCGTTTTCACAGCAGGCTTTTCCCAGTGCTTTGAGTCTTTCTCTCTAGCACGGGGGTGGGGTGATTAGCAAATGTTTCAGATAATCTGTGAATTCTTAATAGTCATATTTCCATGGTTGAAGATCTGCCTCTTTCTGGGATGTGGCAGGTTTCAGAAATGTTGGTGTTGGGGGTCTTACAGATATTTCCAAGTTCCGGGAGTTTGAAATTTGGGTCAGGATCCTGATTCCCTTCAGTGTGTAAGGGTGAAGTAGGTTTTATTTTGCTTTATTTTCAAGATGTCTCAGGGTGAGATTGTATCAGTCCTAGCTGTAACATTTACCATAAACGCAGAATTGCGACCATTATTTCTGCCTTTTTCTCCTTCTATCACCTATGCTTCTGGCATTAGTACTTTCAGTTTTATTGCAAATCAAGTGTGCCTTTAGCTTAAAAACATTCTTTTTCTTACACCCTAGAAACACTTCTTTTATAATTTGAGGCAAGTTTTGGATTATTAACGTTCCAGTTAGAAGGATACTGTACATTTTCATTGCCAATATGGGCTTGGAAGTTTGAATATCAAATTTTTAATAGGAACTTCACTCATGTAGAATTTAAATATGTTTGTTTATACTACTTGGAAAAAAATTTTGGATAACAGTCAATTAAACAACCAATCCCATTTGAGGTACAGGAAATTTTTAGCCCTTAATAAGAAGCACAAAACTCCTTTCCTCTGGGTCGGTAGATTGCACTTTTCTAAATGTTTATGATTAACAGAAATTTTTTGGTCTGATTCCAATAAAAGTATCCTGTGTTCTGGAGATTATAAGGTATAGGAGAAAAATTATCAAGCCTAAATTCTATTCATAAGTATTATTTTTTCTTGACTTGTGATCCAGTTAGAATGCATTCTTAGACTTTTCTGTTTTCTTATGACTAAATGAAAACTGGTTTAAAATGATATATAGTCAATTGACAAGTTGCTTTTGAATAAAACAGAACAATGGAAATGCCAACTTTCTTTCCTTCTCCATAACTTCATTAACATGGTTGTATAGACATTTGCATGTAAAATGTAGTTAACAAAAATTACACAGAAGTAAATTTAGTCCTTTAGTGCGTACCTCTATGGTAAAATCAGACCATTTGGCATAGTTTGAAGTCTTCCAAGAAGCCTGGTTTCCACCTGGAAAATAAATTACTAAATTTGAATGTGTTACTTATACTATGATGATTTGTCTATCTGTTACATTTTATTTTAGTACATATACTAGAAACTGTACTTAGAGTTTTCTAAAATTGTCATCTGTTAAGGTAGAGAATTATAATAATTATATAATTATACCCAGAAGAAGTGTTCTGACTTTAGATTATTTTGATACTGTTACAAATATGATGCATTTTTTAAAATTCAAGATGTTTGTCACAAATTCATATGTTTCATTGTCGAATTTTGAGATTAATTTAGATTAGCTATAACTGTTTTAACCAAAGTTTATTTTCTTTGCATTTATTGACATACAGATCAAGCTTATATATGGGCTTCAGTGTAACACATATACACTACTGCAATATCTAGCTGTACTTACTTTGCTCCATCTTTAAACGAAACTTCATCTCAAAATTTTCTGAGTTTGATAGATATAAAATATTTATTAAATCACTGTATTCTCCATTCAATATATCCTACTATTTTAAATCATAAACAATTTTCATTATAAGAGCTATATTGATTAATCAAAATTCTATGTTGTATGACAGAGCATCATGAGATGATTGGTGAGATGTCATGTACAGTGAGGAGAGCACTCAAGTAATTTCTCCAGCTAGAAATCCTGTTTTCTAATGCTGCAGGTGTGCACAGTGGGAGGAGAGGGAGATGTGGGACCACGGCTCAGTAAAAACTCTTTACAACAGCCAGTGAGAAGTCTTATTAAAATGTGTCTGTAGGTTTTTCTCCATCTTAAAGGAAAGTGCATTAATCTCTGAAAGAAAGCAATATTTCTTTCTGAAGTGTATATTTTCTCAGTTGAGTTAAATAACCAGAACAGGTGTGGTTGTGGAACTCTATATTCTCAAGCCCAGAAACTTTATAATTCACTACAATATACCCAGATATGTCTAATTCCTATACCACCTTCATAATAATTATAATTTTTACGTTTGACTTTTTTTTTTTAACTCTAAAGCACTTTGTGAATCCAGGTGAATATATAATAGACACCACCTTTTGTGGGAGTGAAAGGAAGAAAAACTTGATTCATATTTAAAGGTGCTATATTTGAACACTATGATGCTAAAATATTTTATCTTAGCACAGGGTATTTGTTTTGAAGAATTTATCTGGAGGACTCTATAATAAATTGAATGAGGAGCCTTTACTCAACGTGCTAAAAGAATAATATTTTTAGGAAATCATGCCTCTAGGTAATCTACTTGGCCATTGGATTAATAGTCTAGGAAATGATGGTGATAGAATAATAATAATTTCTTGGTTCTCTGTGCTAGGTACTTCACATACGTTCCCTCATTCAATCGTAATAACCACCTTATGAGACAAGCATTATTATTTTACTGATGAGGAAAATGAGGCTAAGTTTAAATCAAATAGCTAGTAGTGGATGAGCCCCTATGGCCGTGGAACCCTGACGTCTGCACTCTCATCATGTAAGGCACTTCTATTCTGATGTCTGAAGGATAGAGGCATGGAGGTTAGAAAACCATCTCTCCCCTCTTAAAATTCCATTTTTCCTTTACTAAATCAAAGAGAGTCAATGAAGTAGTTCAAGAATTTAGCAGTGTAGTCAAGGTCCATCTGATTGGGAAGTCTTTATATGACTAGGAACAGGATTGCTTTGGCACATGCATAAAGACTCAGGCGATCTACACATCCATCCTCAAATTTAGCAATTCGAAGCAGTTAGCTACACGGACAGTTTTGTATGCATTACTAAATGCAGACACAAAAACTGCATTTGCAAAAAGAGGAAACCCAGTTAAACTAGGTTGCAAATTTGGCCCTAATTTAGCGTAGCATTTGTGATACATATAGGTTAGAGTGACATTTATATAATGGTGTGAAATACGAGAAAGTTCCAATGCTAGACACAAAGACTTTTTAAAATTGCTTTTGCCTAGTTTGGTTAGTTTAAGAAACAGGAGGAAGAATTTGGTTTTTCAAGTGATGGGAAGCCTTTAAGGATGTTGGAACACTGTTCGGTCCCCTGGGGTTCTGCCTGCTGTACAATTTTAAATGTCTTTTAGCTAAAAAATTGGCCAACAAGGCAAACATAGAGATGAAATCTCTTCTCCCTTATCTGGGAAGTGAGAAGCTATAGGTGGCTAACATAATCCAATTGTGATAGTCAAATAAATGGTCAGCTTTGGCGATCATATGCCATAATCATTCCTCCTAGTTAATATTTCTATTTAACTAGAGTAACTACCTATATATTAGAATTTACTTTGGATGTTTTGTCCTTATGCTCGGTTGTAGACATAGGCTTCAGCTTAAGAAATATAGCCAGAGATGAGACTTGATAAATACTCACAATGTTTTACATAAATGCTGCAGTCATGGTACCTGAAACTATTTCCATTTTTCCAGTGAAGACCACTGGAGGGCAGTGTTTTCTCCTTTGGGACCAACACCAGTTTTCAGATGGAGAATGCATTGATGTGTTAAAAAGGCGTCTGGGATATGGAAAATGAGTTGCACTTCTCATTCAGACAGTGCTTGGAATTTACCCCCTCCTATTTACCTGTCATTCAGGTTGTTGCTTATCATACTGCCAGTCAAATTAGTCATACCTAAAAATCAGATCCTAAAAGAAGATCATGCACAGTATTTGCTATTTGGGAGTCTATATTAATTTGCCATTTGAGGACTGTGCAAAGTTTGTTTTATTAACATAAATAGAAAATGAAAGGGTATATGAGCAAGAATGGGTCGTTTTAACTATGAAGTTTTAACTATCAAGTGCTTTGCCCTTCATAATTTCAATATTTCATTAAGTTTACATTAATTTTATTTTCAGTATAATATATGTACATATGCTTGTCACAAAATCAGTTGTCAGCAATTTCTAGAAAGAACAAATGAAGACTTTTCCTAGAAGTTATTTGCCATATTTTATGGTATGACTTGTTCTCTAGCGATAGTATATGGAAAAATATTCAGAAATTTTTTATTTAAAAAATCTGCTACTGTCAAATTATAAAATTATACTTATTTGTGTTCCCACTAGTTAAAAAATGAAGCTGAATTACATAATATAATTTGAGGGAGAGCCATTTAATCTTTATTTAAAGGCATATAATGCTAATTGAATTCTTTTAATTATACTAATTTGAAAATATATTTTACCTCTGAAAAAAAGATTCCTATTTTTTACAAAATCAACATATAATTTTATTATAATGATTTATTTGATTTTTTTTTTCAATGAAATGCCTAGAAGCTGGACTCGGATCATGCCTAAACAACACAAAGCAACCCAAAACCACCAGTATCTTGAGGAAAAACATAAATTTCAATGTCTACATCTTCAATAATTGTTTAACGTATCTTATTTTTGTAACATTACTTCTGATTATAAAACTAATAAGTGTTTATTTTGGAAATTATGGAAAATTAATATAGTGAAATAAAATCACCCATAACTTAGCCAGTTAGAGAGAGAACCACTGTTAATTTTTTAGAGTATATCCTTACTGCATATTTTCCTATGCACTAACATATGTTTAACATAACTAGGATACATGAGCTACACTTTTCACTTAAAATATATCATAAATATTTTCCCACGTCATTAAATATTTGTCAGCAGTTTTTTTGAATGCCTGTCTAGTGCACCATAATTTATCTAAGTTCTCAGACACTGTACTTGGCGGTTTCTAATTTTCCTGCATTATAAACAATGCTATGATGAACATGTCTGTAGACAATACTTGCATACATCTATAATTATTTCCTACAGATAAATTTCCCAAAGAAGAATTTCAGGGTCAAAAAGTTTGTTTTTTTTTTTTTTTACAAGTTTTGATACTTAAGTTCAAAGTGTCCTTCAAAATGGAAATGTATGAGAGTGTCCACTTATCCATACCTTCACCAGCACTAAATGTTACCAGGTTTTTAATCTTCTTTAATTCAATGTTTGAAAAACATTTTGTTCTTTTAGTTTTTGTTACTTTGGTTACTTGAAAAATTTAATATATTTTATATGTTTATTTGCCATTTATATTGTTTCATTACGGCTTGCTTTTTCCTAAACCTCATCCATTTTTTGTTCTCTTGGGATGTTTATATTTTTAAATTAATTTATGATAGCTCTTCATATAATAAGGATACACTGACCCTGTTCCATACATTTTACAAGTAGTTTTCTAAGCTAATATCATATTTTGTTACTGACTTTATTTTAAAATTCTCATTCAAATGTTTTTATTAAAATTTCTATCCTTGCTTATTACATTTAAATAATATTCCTCACAAAGATTATTCACTTATATTTTTCTCTGAAACATTTGATTACTTTGTTTTATTTCTGTTTTGTTTTTTGTTTTCATTTCATGCATTTAATGCTTAATCAATCTGCAATTTATTTTAGTTTATCATGTGAAGTTAGCATTTGATCATTTTTTTCCAGTTGTTAAGAAATTGTCTCTGGATATCTATTGATTTAAAAAGACTTTTTGAATCAAGATGAAAGCTTTTATGTTCTAGGGTCCAATCCTTAGATTAATTTCTGCTCCACTGATTATCTTCCACTTTTATCACAATATTTTATTTTATTTTATTTTTTTAAATTTACCATACTGTTTGTGTATGTGTGTGTATGTGTGTGTGTGTGTGTGTGTGTGTGTGTGTGTGTGTGTATGTATTGTTTGATTATTTTATCTGAGGGACCACATTGTGCTGTGGATGTATTTAATAGTATGTTTCTTTATTTTATTTATTTATTTATTTTTGGCCACACCGTGCAGCTTGTAGGATCTTAGTTCCCCGACCAGGGATGGAACCCACGCCTATGACAGTGAAAGCACAGAGCCTTAACCACTGGACCGCCAGGGAATTTCCACAATATTTTATACATTTTTACATCTGGAATTGCAGATCCCTCTTAAGTAGTTTGGTTTTTTTTCCCCGAAAGTTTTCTTTGTCATCCTTGCCTATTTATTCTTTATATCCTTCAGAATTACTTTATTAAGTTAAAAAATTCACTTGAGAACATATGTTTTGCTATGGAAAAATGCCCAGGATATATTAAGTGAAAAAAGCAAGTTGTAGAACAGTGTATATAGTATTATCCCTCCTAGAATTAAAAAAAAAGTAAGAAAGAGCCTAGAAGTGTGTCTGCATGCCCATGTGTATGTGAGTACATGCCTTATAGATACGTACAACATTTCTGGAAGAATAGACAAAAGAATTGTTAACAGTGATTACCTTTGACGAATGGGAATGGACACTGTGGGAAAGCGGAACTTTTGTTTTTTACTATAAAGTAGTCTTTTTTAAGCAGTTTGTATTCAAAAATTTACCTGAAATTCTAAACAGAATTATAATACATTAAATTTATAAATGAAGTCGGACATCCTTATAATATCGTCATTTTCCCATATAAGAACACTTTTCAAAAAATTTTATGTTCCTCAGTAAAAGTTTTGTAATTTTCTTCAGATGAGTACTACACAAGCCCTGTAGTTAATTTAGTTGTAATTTTCTTCAGATGGGTACTACACAAGCCCTGTAGTTTATTAGTTTAGCCCTGTAGTTTATTAGTTATATATCTATAACTATATGTAAATTATGTATCTATAACTATTGATTGATATATAGAAATATAAAGATATGTTTCATAAATAATATTGCATAATTGCCACTGTAAAGTTAATTTGTCTCATGGAAGACTATTTTCTAATTGTTTTTTCTTTAAATGAAAGAAATGGTTGATTTTTAATTTTCTTGACTTTAAAAATAATCCTAAAGTAATTAGTCAGTTCAAGTTCAGGCTAAAATTATTGGTTTAGGTAGAAATATTCTAATTTTACTTAATATAATTGTTTTCATTTATATGATTTTTTGAGTCATAGAAACATGGCTTGAGAAAATACCAATTATGAAGAATCCCTTGAAATATAAATGACTGCAGAATATAATACCTGTCATTTTCTGGAAAGAAATGCAAAGGAGTAATGAACAAAAATGATTATTAGAGTATAGATAGGATTTCTAGGAATAATTTATGAGAACCTAGACAAGGAAGAAACAATAGATATGACCTATTTTGAGTCCTGTAGACTTTTTGCCATATTTGTAGTAGAAGATACTGCTATTTTTTATATTTTTTCTTTTCAAAAGTATAGTATTTTATTCCTGTTATTCCTGACTATAAATATTTAATATTCTCATTGTAAAAAACATTCAAATATCATAGAAAAAATACTTTCTTTTTTTGAAGATCAACCATAACCCTATCATCCAGAAGAAAACTACTGTCAATATTTTGCCTACTCTTCAAGAATTAATTCTATTCATATATATTTCATATATTTATAAATGAGACCACACTATACCTACTGTATTATAGCCTCTTTTTTTCTTTTAATGTATAATCTCTGCTGCCTTTTAATGTCCATAAATGCAGATCTTCATAATTCTCAGTGGTTACCATTGAAATGTGTATTTTATTTCATGACGTTCCATAATTTATTTGATCAATCCTCTATTGAGCAACGTTAAGTTTTCAGTATTTTACAATGAACATTCTAAAACATCTTTTTACATTTGACACATTATTTCCTTAAGAAACAGAAATACTAGATCAACGAGTCTGCATAATTTTAAGACTTTTGATTTCATACTGCCTCTCTTTCCTCCAGAAAGTCATAGTGATTTTATCTCAATCCTTCCCAATACTGAGTGTTATTATTATTTTAAAAATCTTTTATAATCTGATAGGTGGGGAATGGTATTTCATTGTTCTTTTAATTTCCAGAATTTGATTAGCAATGAGGTTTATCATTTTCTCATATATTTATGGTCTATTTTATCGTGTTTTCATATGTTTTATGGTCTATTATTATTTCTATATTTGTGAATTAACTATCTTATCTGATTCCTCTTTTGCTTCTGGAGTATATGTATCTCACTGTTTTGACTTGTAAGTAGTTAGTTCCTTAAAGATTGAACATATTAATCTTTTGTTTGTGAAATGTATTTCTTTCAGTATGTCTTTAGTCTTTTTACCTTGTTTGTGTCATTTTTGCCAAAGTTTTTTTAAGTAATCAAATTTACAAGGTATCACTGAATTCAATGTCTTTGGTATCAAAGACATTTCCTATGACAACATTAGTAAGAAAAAATTCTCCTGTGTTTTACTCTAACTATATTTATGTTTTCATATTTTGCACTTGTATTTTTAACCTATCTAGACTTTCTTCTCCAAGATGTAAGTAGAGATCTAACCATATTTTTTCCCAAATGGTTAGTTAATATTTCCACACCATTTTTGAGCAACCTACATTTTCTCCACTAAGTTCTTGGATATATTGTAATCTAGGTCCAGATTTTATCTTCTGTTTTATTCATCTGTATTAGCATGATCTGTATTAGTGAGATTCTGAGAATATTGTTCGGGCTTTGCTGCAATAGTGCTGTGTAACAAACACTCCCCCAAATCTCTATGGCTTACAACAACAAACATTTATTCCTCTCTCATGGGTATCTGGGCCAACTGTGACATTGCATTGTTCTGCTGGACACAAATGGACTTTGCTTGGCTCCAAGTCAGGTTTATGACTTTCACGTGCCTCTTTTTTTGAGCTGAAGTAGCAACAGCTCGCTAGAACATTTTCTTCCCATGATTAAGTGGCAGGAGTTCAAGAAGGCTGGTGAAAACTCAGCCACACTTCTTAAATCTCAACTCAGCACATTCTCTTTTCCATCCACACTCCATTGGTCTGAGAAAAATCACCTGGCCAAGCTTTAAGTGAGTAGAAAAGGAAAGTATATTGCCTTCACAGCTCAAGAACTTGGGGGAAAATGATGACTTGTAAACAAATGATACTATCTACCGGATTGGGCTAGTTATGTTTTTTAAGTCTCTGGTTCCTCACTGTTAAAATGTGGTTAATGTGAAGATTCAATGATATAGACAATAAATGTCAAACACATTGCACCTGGCATCTGGTAATTCAAAAAATGTATATCTGCTTCTTCACAGTATACTTACTATAGCTCTGCAAGATACTTTAATATGTGGAAAAGCATAATAGCTCCTATCCCATCACTCTTTCTTTTACAGGATTTTTCTGACTGTTCTCTACCATTTTTTTCCAAATGAATAAACAGACTTTTGATTCCATCACATATATTCATCTCATTAATAACTGTGGAAAATATCTTCTCAATCATACTACTTTTAGAATGATGAGCAAGTTGTTTCAGGACCTTACCAAGAGAGGGCTGAGGGGTTATTCTTGGGACCCATAATAATCAACGTATTTTCTGTTTATTCTAAAAAGTCAAAACTATACTGCACAAATTTTCAAATGATATTAAATTAATTGTGGTGGTTAGTATCCTGAAAAAATAAAATTGAATTTAGGATAATGATCATATAACAAATGATACTCAGAAGAAGCAAATGGCCATAAATGTTCAGTGCAGTATATGATTATACAACAGTGTCTAGGCAAAAAGGACAGAAGAAAGAACTTTAAGGTTAATCAACAAAGTACAAATAGTCAACAATGTGGGATAAAGCAAACATAATTTTTATGATTTCCTAAATAATCTTAAATAAGCAAGGGACAGTTTCTCCTATTGTCAAATATTACTTATACTTTTGTTTGAAAATTACTTCCTGTTTTGAATCACATTTTTAAAGTATGTGGAGAAATTTATGAGAGTCAAAAGAATAACAACAAAAAAAAATAGCTGAAGATCTAATTCAGGTCCTTCAGGAAAGCTAAGGAATTGCCATTAGTCAGTCTTAAAAGGCTAAGGTGTGACTTGCTTGGTATTCAACTGTAAGATTTATTTTCAGAGAAAAGATGCTGAGCAGGGGTTCTTCATGTCTAAATAAGAAAAAGATGTTTATTAAAACAGACAGTTTTATGTGACTTTTATAAGGAAGTATTGTTCGTTAGGTCAAGGAAACACTACAGATAAATACCAAGAAAGATTTAAAAATTTCTATTTCTGGAAAGACAAATATTCTATTTTATAAGTAAGAGAATAAGCAATTATCAGTCTGGTTAAAACTGTCATTCGAAGGTCAGTGACAAACCAAATGAACTCTTCTGACAGTGTGAGCCTATGAATTTATCTCAAGTTGCCTAACACTTTTTTTTTTTTAAAGAGAAAGATTTTTTTTTAAAGCAAGACGTCATTTGAGAGGTTTTTGTTGTTTTCGGTTTTTTTTTTTGGCCACATGGCACGGCATGTGGGATCTTAGTTCCCCGTCCAGGAATCGAACCCGTGCCCCCTGCACTGGAAGCGCGGAGTCTCAACCACTGGACCACCAGGGAAGTCCCAAGTTGCCTAACACTTTAATCTGTATTATTCATTAATGAATTAACGCAAATATTTATTATATGGTTTCATCATAGCAATAAACTGACACATTTATGTACATTTTGAACATAAAACAAAATAGCACAGTTGTCTAATTTACTCTTATTTCCTCTTAATAAATAGCAATGAGTATATTAGAAATACATCAGTTATGCTATGTGGATCATTTTGGGCTATTATACACAAGCATCCAATAAAATGCTGCTAAAACTATACCCATTCATTCTTGATTATAACATAGAAATGTATTTAATGGTTTTAAATGTACTTTTAAGCATCACTTTGAGGCTTAGAGCCATATATTCAAAGTTGTCCTCCAAAGACCCAAGTTTTGAAAATAAAATGCCCTCTTAAATGTTATTTGCTAATTCTGAAATACGGAATTTTGAAAGGGGGCATCTTCAAAGCATTTAAAAAGGGGCATGTAATATAAAACCCAACAAATTCCCAGTAAAAAGACGATTGGGAGGAGCTGAAACATCCTTTGCTTTTAGTCTTATGAGGCACTGACTGTTTCTTGTGTGTGTGTGTGTGTGTGTGTGTGTGTGTGTGATATATATGAGATGAGAATTTTTAAGGAAGAATAAATGTCATTTTTCAAAACTATAACACAAACCTGTCAATTAATTTAGATCCAATCATAAGAAATGTGTTTTGGTAGAAAGCAAGAATGAAGTAAAGTTGTTTTGTTTTCATTTAATCATATGCCAATGATTCTGAGAAACGTGTATATGTACATGGAAAGCATATTAGTTTATTCCCAGGTCTCAGCTCAGTGGTGCAACCCTTGTGTAAGAAAGCAGTGCATTTGCATATTATAAATGGGTCAGTTAATCTTGCTCAATTTTTTAAAAATATTCTTTCCAAACTACTGATATTATTTGCCATGATTTTATTCTGGCCCAAGTGAAGGCCTGCTTTCATGTTTTACCACTTTACTCATCTCTGTCTGATTAAACAACCTTCAGTCCTTGAAAGTCTTCCAGTGGGTTCCATGTTTTTTTTCACTGCATTTTTCCAACTATTGATAACTTCATATTTGCATAACTAATAGGCTGTCAAAGTGTGTTGATGTCTGTGTTAGTTTTGAATATCCCTTAAAGTTTTCTTTGCATTTGATCTAGAGAGATCAACCCATTTGGAGGACAGTATGTTCAAAAGTGATAACCTTTCTCTCTTGGTCATAGATTGCCAATGCATATGTATATATGCATAAGTTGGAAATAATGTAGGATGCCTACTTCAATTTGAAAAATCAATTTAGTTTTATATTATTTTCTATTTTATTCAAACATTCATTCCTTTTTTGTAAGACAAAGGGAAAATTGCATCATAGGACTCCACTGTCAGAACTGACTGTGATCTTAAGGGTGAAGATAATGTTTATTCTGCCTTGTAACTTACTGTCCCGCCACTAGCCTGCACCTGAGGTATGGCAGCACTCAATACATATTTGTTGCTTGGATGAACTAACGATGTAATATAATAGTCAAAACTGGCCCTTTGGTTCTTTGAACGTCTACACAACTTTGTTGTTTTTAAAGCTACCGTTTCAAAGTGTTTAGCTGGCATTTTCATTCATTATGGTCAACAATTGGCAGTGTTTATCAAAATTTAATACACATGCATTTGATCCAGCGTTTCCAGTTCTGTGAATCTATCTTATAAAATACTCAAGCATAGCCACAAAGATAGGTATACAAGGCTACTCACTGAATCATTGTTTTCTATAGAAAATACTTGAAAGAACCTGAAAGTGCATCGTTGGCAGGGTTAAATAAATTGGGGGTACATCTTTACTTTGGAACACTACACAGCAGTTTTAAAAGAAGGAGGTATATCTATATATAAGTACATGGAAAAATCTACAAGATGTATTGTTGAGAGTTAAAAAACCAAACAAATAAAACTCTCCAAACAATTTATGTGATGCAAATGCATAAGAATATGTTCTGAAATGATAGACACCACACTTTTAATCTTATTTCCCTCTGGGATAGGGAGGTATAGTGATAATAAAATGGTAAGTTTTAAAGGTGCTGAGAAGTGCTTTCACTTTTTACTCTAATGTATTGGTACATTGTTTTAAATTTTAACAACGAGCATGCACTTGTATATTCAATAATTAAATAAAACCTGTGATTTTTTTTAAACAATACTTTTTTATACAAAGAAACTTTTCCTTCTTAAACAATGGTTAAAGTATGATGTATTTATAATTATTCTCTACAGCTCTGTCTTTTCTGCCATTCCTCTTTTCACACATCCCACCCATTACAAGGCTACAAAGAGTAAACAAAGAAAAATCTCTTAAAAATAAAAAAGAGAAATAAATCAAGATATGCCTAGAAAATGCCTTGTACAGATTATGTCCCCCTCTTTGTTTAGAGGCAAAATAACAAATTTCTATTTAATACAATGGATACTATTCATACATGTGGTGTTGAGACCACTGTGAACCTGGAGTGTTGGTCCCTCCTGGTAAACTTCTAGGGAGATGCAGCTGATCATTTCTACCAAGACTTAAAGATAGAATAGTTCTTAAATAGTTCTTTGAACGAGTAGATACATCCCATGTTAGGATTTTATCTGATTGTCTTATATTGATTAATATCTGACTAGATTAATATTTTTCTTTAAGTCTATCTTACATTGCTTTAATCCCACTAGGTATTAGTATTTATTAATGTATGTTCCGTTGTGATATATTATTTCCTATTTATTTGCCTCACACATGGTATTTATTGCTGAGACTAAGTCTTGTCCATGCCTTTGTAATTCAAATACAAAAGCATTACTTATCGCTTGTCATTTCTTATTCTCTACTTTTACATATACTTGTATACAATCTAATGTTTTGTTATAAAATTATTTTCCTATTTCTGTATTATCATATGAGAAATATTTTAAATAATGAAAAGGAAGAGAAATTCTCACATATAATGAGAAATTGCCTTTGAAAGAAGGTAAACTTTTTAAACGTTATAAATGCTTAAACTTATGCTTGCTCTATGTAAACTCTCACTTAGATTTCAGCTACAGGTTTTGATCTCCACTTTTTAAAACTTCTAATATCTAAACCAAGTCTCTCATTATTTTCTCTGAAGCCTAACTTAATCTGAACAGATTTCTTTCTTGAAAAGATGAAAATTTTTTCATGATTGAGGCCTGAGATTGTCTCATTCAATGATCTTTTGAGCTGACTTCTAACATAAGATTATTAAGAAGCAAATTTAGGCATCACCTGTCCCCTTAGCCTCTACAGAATCTGATCTAGTCAGTAGAAGAACCACTAGCCAAATAATCATTTCATAAAACTTATCACTGTTTTTCAAATTAAAAGGCATTAAGGTAGTAAAATGATACAAAATCTAATGATGGCTACCCTCTTCTGCTCTAACTATTCAAATTAAGAAGTAGCCACCCATTTTATCAAGAAGAGAAGAATTTTAACTAAATAAGTAGAAAATAAGCTACTTTCATACATTTTTCTATTAAAATATTCCAAGGAAGAAAGAGGCAGGTAAAACCCTTAAAGCAGGAAAATACAGCAAGAAATAGTGTGGCTTTTTGTTTGTTTTTCATCATTCATATTATTTTCTTTATTCTTTAAATCTAATTCTCTCTCCTCTCCTCCTAAAAGAGTTGTATGTCGGGAATTCTCTGTCTGGTGTTCCCACTTGCCGTGAGGCACGGCCAAAAAAAAAAAACAGTTGTCTACAATCAATGGAAAACTGAAGATGTTGTTGTAGACCAAGTAATAAGAGATATGTTAATGACTTCTAAAAATATGGAAAATCCTACTGAGGTCTTTACAGTCCTTCAGGACGTTGGCCTCTCCTTACATCCTATTTTCTTACCTCCTTCCACCTCCATTTTTAATCATTACTGACTGAGGCCAGCAGAATAAATGATACTGTGGGAACTACAACCTTCATTTAAATGTAGTTCAGATTTTGAAACAGTTGATGGTGTAACAGGATAGACAAGATAAGCCCAAAATGAATTTACTTAAAATAAGCTAGTATGGATTATTTAGTTATTCTAGTTATTTTTATAGGTTTGCTTATTATATAGCTATTTATATACATCCATTACATATATTATTACATATGAACACATGCACACGAAAGGAGGAAGTGGACAATTGTTATGCATTAATCAGAAATGGGTTTTAAGAGAAGGGAACTCCACATATCTCAACATACGGTTGGCTGATAATTTCATGCTTATGGAAAGCTTTAAGATTATAATGGACCAAAGGACTACCTGAACTTTTTACTTCTAGAAATTGCAGTGTTGTCACAGGAATGATTGTTCCTTATGGAACAACTAAAAAATATATATTGAATATATAGAAAATTATTATATACAATTATTATTATTGGCCTGTTCACCTTAAGATGAAAAATTTCCCTTCTTTGAGCTCTTTTTCAAAGTTTTGTTTCTAATAAACTGGAAATAACTTCACATATAAAGAAGAAAATTTTCTGTTTTCCATTTCTGTACACAGAACAACAAACATGCACAACAGACATAGACAACAAACAAACACAGTTTGATAACTGAATTCTACTTTAGGACTATTTTTCACACAAATCTAAATAATACACATTGAAAGAAATGTCTGTTGTCAGCTGGAATGGAAATTTTAAATTGTTTTACTAAAAATATAACCAGTCCTCATGTAACCTTCACTCAAAAGAGCCAAGAGCAAGATAAATGCATCCCATGTATTGAAACCACCATTCATCTTTCTAACATTGATGATTTTAGTAATTTTATACTTTAAAAAAACATAACAGACTGAAAGGATTATATTTCCCTGTACCTGTATGAAGAAATTAATGAGACTATAAAAATAATTTTATCTATTTATTAGCTAGCATATGTTTCTATAGGAATTGAGCTCCAACAAATCTGCTCTTAATGATCTTTCTTCTTGTCCTTGTTGGGGTGAGTTGGGATACCCTTCTGATATTTTTTGTACTGACGATACTTCTGTAGTACTTCAAAATCCAAATAATCTTGAAGATCCCATCTAGCATAATTTTGGTTAAGGATATATTATCTACCTGTAACTGAATGGCAAAAATAAATTTTTGTTCAAGAATAAGGTGGGAAAAGTATGCTGAGTTACATCTCAAACTTGGTCCATTTCTCTATAGGGTACACTGAACAATTAAACAACTTTTCCCCCCCAATCTTCTTGGTTAAGTGAACTTCTCACAGTAAAACAAGCCACCTAAATGGTTTTCTTTTGAGATATGAAGTCCTATTGAGGTATTGGATTATTTTTTTTTAACATCTTTATTGGAGTATAATTGCTTCACAATGTTGTGTTAGTTTCTGCTGTATAACAAAGTGAATCAGCTATATGCATACTTATAGCCCCATATCCCCTCCCTCTTGCATCTCCCTCCCACCCTCCTTTTCCCACCCCTCTAGGTGGTCGCAAAGCACCGAGCTGATCTCCCTGTGCTATGCGGCTGCTTCCCACTAGCTATCTATTTTACATTTGGTAGTGTGTATACGTCCATGCCACTCTCTCACTTCGTCCCAGCTTACCCTTCCCCCTCCCCGTGTCCTCAAGGCCGTTCTCTAGGAGACATTGGATTATTTTACCCAACACTTTTTGCCGTGACCAACACACGGTTACGTTCTGAACTAGACTGTTACACGCCTTTCATGGTCTAATTTTATAGGTTCTGAGGAATGGCACTTCCACTACTTTCCTGGGAAGACAGTTCTCCAGTGCAGTCCCTCTAATTATTTAAGGTAGGTCTTCATTTCTTTAAAGGAGCCGAGTTATTCAAGTTGGAAAAGCAGCTACTACGTAAGCAGCCTGACTTAAACTGACAAAAGCAAGGAAATTCTGGATCCATAATTCACCTTCCACCCCTTGACCTCGCAAGCCGCCATATTAGCGTGATCACACCAAAATACCAGCTTGTGTTTACATTTTCAGTCCTCCTGATGGCGGACGGGCGCGTGTACACGAGCACTCGCTCTGTGTGCACTGAATAGGATCACGATCCGGAGAGCTGAAAATGTAAACACAAGCTGGTATTATGGTGTGACTGGCGGTTTGTGGTTCTTTGTTTGAACACTTTAAAAATGGGCACCCTGGCAAGAACAAAAGAGGCAGAAAGCAGAACTGCTCTGAAATGGCTTCTCTCATCTTTGTCCCTCCGCAGGTACACCCAAAATAACTTATCCACTTGACGGGGTCTCCAGCAACCATTTGTTTTTGCCTAGTTGGCTACACTTCAACGCAACAGTTTTGTTTTCAAAGCCAGGCCGTTCATTCTTTGCCTTTCGTAATTTTAAATTCGCTTCTGAGTATTTGCAAGCACTATACTTCTGTAGTCATTATTTGCATCAAAATCTTCCACGTGGCAATTTCATTGCAAGGTTTGATGGGTTTAAGCAAGAACCTAAATGCCTTCTGTGGCCTCGTTTTCATACTTGCAAATCAGCAGTGGTTCTTTTACCTCAAATGAGTATTGGCAGCAACATAACCCTATCAGACAACATATCTACCTACTGTTCTTGCTTATGCTACTTTAGTCATTGATTTTGAAGTGCAGAAGTTGACCTTAAGAGAAATGTAAAGGGTAAAAAGACCCAAAATTATAAACTTTATTTTAGCATAACATCTACTTGCATTGGTGGACCTTTAGTTTTCTCTGCAGTCTTTGTCATGTCTCCATTTTTACACTAAATATGTTCAATCATTGGCTCTCTGCTGTGCACTTTGATTCTGAAATAGATTTACTTGTGGGATGAAGAGATGATCGTATCCTTTCAGGGAGAAAATTAAGACATATAAAGAAGGAAGGCTTAAAAAAGCTCATTTCCTGAAAAATGTCAAGGTAGCTCATGATATGCTTGGTAAAGTACACTATCTTGTTTTTTAAAAAGCAAAATTTTCTCTTTGGTATTAGGTATACCATCACTACCAAAACTCGGTAAGCAAAGGAACAGTGGATAGCATGGCAGGTCCCTTTTCTTAAATAAAAATTACAAAATCTGATTTTACACCTATTGAGGCAGCCATCCGCCACTGTAAGCTTATTTCTGACAACTGTTTCTTTTGGAATCTAATAAGTAATTGAAAAACAAAAGTGATTTTCTCAATATAATCGAAAGGGAGTTAATGCAAAGACATAAACACAAGCAACTCATGGTTGTAGACAGTTTTGATGTAGACTGCAGTACTTAATAAAGGAATAAGAGGGATCCTAGCTTGGGATTTTTAATGAAATGCCACTCAAATGGTAGCAAGTGATTTCAGAAGTGTTGTCAGTCACTTTAGACTGAAAAGAAATAACAAGAAATAGCTTTTAAGATATCAAATAATTTGCACTCAAATACTGTACTATAGCACCTCACCTTTGAATAAGCCAACAATTTGCCTTGTTTGTTTAAAACTTATTGTACTTGATCACTTCACGAAACTGCACAACTTGACTGACCTTTGCCATCGTGTATCTTTCTTATCTCTCTCCATGTGAGAATGCTCACCAAGAGCGCTTGCAAGCATTCCACAAATTATAATAGAGGAACCATCTACATATACACCAATACTGACAGATCTGGATCATCTTATTTTCACCTGATATATGTTCAGGCTCAATTGAAAACTAAATTATAGAATGAATAGATATACTGGAAGAGTGAGTTTGGCCTTATCTTACACATATGTTTTGAGAACAGCTGTATGAAGCTATTTTGGAGGTTCAATATCTATGGTAATATGTTCAGATATACAAATAATTAATGTACAAAGCATTGACATTTTCACAGATTTTATCCCCAATATCATATAATTTCATATCTTGTGAGCTGTATTTCATATTCTGGAGGGAAAAGTCTGTGCTACAGGATTTCATAGCTTTAAACTTGAGCTTTTAGTTTTATAGTTTTTTAAAAAATTCTTTATTTCAAATATACGATTGTAATTTTACAGAAAGTTCAAAACATCTTGGAGCCTGTAAACATTCTTATTACTCCTCATAATTTGTGTTGGCCCATCTACTTGCTAACGCAATCACTTTCCTTAGCTACCTCATGCTACTAGTATCTGTTGATAGTAAATACAAACAAACGCAGCCTTTAGGTTAGAAGGCCTTTGGCAAATTTATCTTGTGGAAGCCAGCTAAGGAAGGGAAAATGGGGGTCAGAAAAACTGCAGCAATGGTCCAATTCTGCATCTGTAGCAATAAGGGTTAAAAAAAAAAACAGGATGGGCGGATGAAGATGGATGGTGGTGATGACTGTTCAACAACGTGAATGTACTTAATGCTACTGAACTGTACACTTAAAAATGGCTAAAATGGTGAATTTTATGTTATGTGTATTTTACCACAATAAAAAAGTAGAGGTTAAAATTGACTCTAATTAGAAATTAGGGACTGACTCTTAAGAATCTACTTGCCCAACAAAAAAGCAATTTTACTGCAGAAAAGATATAAACATATATGAAAGCAGGAAAACCAAACTTTTCGTCCCCATTCATTGTAGCAAACACTTAAGAATTCTTTGCCATTGGAGTTTATTCAAACACAAATTATCATGTAAAATAGCCAAAAGATAATATTAAAGTAAGACAAAGTTTATCAAATATTCTTTGGTCCCTATTCTATATTTTTTACAACTGGCCATCTTTTTTTTCCAGGTTATTTTTTTAAAGCCCATGCACATAAGCATATAACTTATCTGTATGACTATTTATAAAAATGAAAAGGAATGAAGTTAAAAGAAGTGAAAAAATAACACTGCCTTAAATACTAATGAATTTTAAGTAGTTGAAATATTTAAAAGTAAACTATAAGTCATACTGTAGGGCCTACTTTCCTAACTTTTAATAGATTTCTAAAAAAATTCAAACCTTGAAGTGCATGCAATTAGAAACATGCAACAGTGAGGCTAGGCTTAGTCACAGTACTATTTCAATGCAAACTGCTTCTATTTTTGGTGTCCTACAGAGAAATAGAATTAGAATGTTCTAACCTCTGCTCATTCTGTAGGTGAGAGTATAAAGCTGACTGCTTAAAACATTGGGGTGGGGGAGTCCTTTCTAACCAATTCTTTCTCATGTTTTATGTATTACGTGATTGTTTTACTATGATGTGGACGATTAAGGACAAACGATTAATTTTGTATGCATAATCAGCTCCAAACTCTCCTGGACAGATTGCCATGAATATGGCCTATCTATGAACATCAGAACATGGTTGATTCCTCGTATTTGTACTATCCTGCTGTTTTTTAACCCTGCTGTATGGTTTTTAAGGCTAAAACAGAGCAGTATTACATAAATTTATAGAATCTTAGGGTTGGATGAATTTTAAATTCATCCAGTTCAAGCACCCATTTGATGCCTTAATCTCTTCAAGTACTTACACAGCCTTAGCATTAATAATTCTAGTGATGGTAATGCTTACTTCCGCTGGAGCATATATAATTGAGAACAGGAAAACGAAGAAGTCAGGAATAAATTACAATTGCTTCATCTGTAGAAGATATATACAATTGAGGATTAAATGAAATAACCTATATGATCAGGCCTAGCACAGTGCTAGAAATATAATACATACTAAAAAATAGTTATATTTAAATTTATTTATATCACACTCACTACTCTCTATGTTTCAAGTGTCTAGTGCTTGGTAATGTCACGTAATTTGAGGGGGGGGGGGTTGTGGTACCTGGTGGTCTGTTATTATGTTAAGGTTAGGGTCACTGAAGTGTCATTAGACTAATATTATGATATAGAACCAGGTCACAATTTTTTTAACATGAAAAAAATAAAGATACTTCTACTATACACTAGATTCTTGTTGTGTTAGGGTAATGGCTATGTCATGTTATATTTACATAAATATTTACCTGTTCACTTAATTTACCTTACCACTCACTCACTAATGCTAAAATTTCATCACGAGATTTAAAGTTCACCAGAAATTTTATAATAGCCTCAATAATGCTTGTCTCCACAAATACAAGGTTGCTTTTTTTGCTTCATTCACATGTCTTGATTGACTAGATATTGAGGAGTACAAAAACCTACTAACTTCTACATCTAAAATATCTCACATGTCTGTTTCTTAATTTTATATTCAGATATTTTAAAAACCCACAAAACTACCCTCTGGTAAAATTGCATTCAACTACCTATTATCGTCTTTGAGCTATGTTTTTATTATTTTTTTAAAAATTTATTTATTTTATTTATTTATTTTTTGGCTGTGTTGGGTTTTCATTGCTGCCCGCGGGCTTTCTCTAGTGGTGGTGAGCGGGGGCTACTCTTCGTTGCAGTGCGCGGGCTTCTCATTGCGGTGGCTTCTCTTGTTGCCGAGCACAGGCTCCAGGCGTGCGGGCCTCAGTAGTTATGGCTCGCAGGCTCTAGAGCGCAGGCTCAGTAGTTGTGGCGCACGGGCTTAGTTGCTCCGCGGCATGTGGGATCTTCCCGGACCAGGGCTCGAACCGGTGTCCCCTGCATTGGCAGGTGGATTCTTAACCACTGCGGCACCAGGGAAGCCCTGCTATGTTCTTAAATGTTCCTAAAAATTTCTAGTTCTATGATTATGATTATTATTAAAGCAATCTAAATATAAGCAGTTTGTTGAAGATAAATTAATTCAAATTATGAATATGTAACCTAAAATTTCTTAAGTAATTAGCAGCTCTGGTTTACCTGAAAGATGCAGTTATCAGGAGCATGTAGTTTAATATCAGCACATCTCTAATATCGATGTTATTTAAAGCCATACATTAAGAGTCATAAGCATCTGTAGTGACAGAAGAAGCATGCAACAAAGTACTGAAAAACTGGAATAGAATTAATTGGTTTTGGTCTACCCACTTCAAATTAGAAAATAGCAACAGAAAAAAAATTAAACACTATATGTATTCGTTAGGCAGGATCAGCAATCACGCTGCCCACACATGATCTGCAATTAATTTGTAAATAAGAAGATTCATCACCTGGAGGATAATAAACTCTAGTTTTATGGCCCAAAAGACTAGACAAGTAAAAACCACTAATGAATGTAGTATATAAACACAGGGGCAAGAATGTGCATTGGCTGAGCAAGTGAGGATAACAAGGACACTCCGTTTTGTTATTAACGTAGACCAAAAGATACATGACACATATCTGGAGATTTTTCTGAAGTGTTAACACTGCTCAAAACAGGGTCACTTAAGAGACATGGAAAAGTGTTACTACAAGGTAAGAAAGGAAAAAGTTGATTTTTAGAAAGAGCATTTTTTAAAAAAGTAAAGATCAATGTTTAAAATACCCTGAGATCATTATGTTAACATTAATTAATTTTTCATAACTGCATATTAGAAAGTCTTACTAGTAAATAATAATCTGAAGTGATTTTAGTTTAGATCTTAGTTTAGATTTTAGCTTAGATTTCGTTTAGATCTTCAAATGTGACTTGGACTATGAAAAGATGTCTTCAAACACTATTTATTGAGAAAATAAGTATTAAATGACATTTCCAGTATTGCCCTACTTTGGAAGAGGCTTTGATGTGAAAACTAATTTCCTTCCTGTAAGTTACAATTGTATAACACACCTTAATTTTGAACCCAAAATAAAACACTCGAGGTTACATCCATTCAAATGAGAATTTCTTCTTTAGTGCCAACTGAGAACTCTGAAACACAGAGCGGTAAAAGAATCAGTTGGGATGTTTATTTAAAATACAGAGTCCTGGTCTCCACCTCATACCAACTGAAATACAGTCTCTGGAAGTGGGGACTTGGAATCTGTATACAATCATAGCAAAATCTCTAGTTGATTCTGATGCATACTAAAGTTTAAGAATGACTTTATTGTTAGTAAATATTTATTATCATCAAATATTTCCTTTTCATAAACGAGATTATTTTTTCAATAGGCATAAGAAAATACTTTTCCAAATAGTAAAAAATAGACCTGAAATTACTTTTATGAAATAAGTTCTCAGACCTGGAGTCACCTTAATGGGATCAATAATATTATTAGTGCTAAAATTAAAAGGAGAAAGAAGCCAAGGGAAGTGTTAATATAGTAAATAGCATTCAAATTTTTGAATGCTCTAGAACTCAACTATTAATTATAAATATAATCAATATATTAAAATATATCACTTATTAAGCTGCTTCAACTATCAAAACATCTTAGTACTCAGATGTCATAGACTATTCAAAATAGATGCCGTAAAACATACTAAGGTCTATGTAATTCATCAATAGCATTTATATTTGACCCAATTCTAATAATTTTATCTATCTGGTTTATTTGATCATAAAACATTAGCTATATTTCAAAACAAAGTTTGAGGAAAGGAGACATTTGCTGCTAGCAATTACTTTTATGAAGTAGTATCTGGAATAAAGAAGATTAAAAGGCTTATTAAAAAATAAGCCCCCCAAATATCAGACTATACAAAAATACTGTGAAAAATGATCTCAAAAAGTATAGTTATCTGGGACCTTTTAATGTAGGGTTAGAACTAGAATAATCTGTATATGCTTGTGTAGTACTGTAACTGATGTTTATGATGATCACTGTCAATCATCAGGAAACAGGTTTATATGTTCTAGCTTAAGAAAGGAGAGAAATGTATAGCCCATTTTAGAAAGATTTTAATCTGGGTTGTTTAAAATAAACAATTCTTTAAATCTTAAAGAGATAAATTTCACCTAACATGAAAATTCACTAGTGGGATTTACCTCAAAGGAAGACAAGGTTTTTTCCAAATAGTTAAACTTAAAGAATAGAGAGTGTTACTTAGACATAGGCGCCATCTAGTGGCAAAAGACGGTAGTTTCAGGGTAATTGTTTTGTCATTGGATTAGGACAATATGGAACTGGCTACATATAGAGGTTTTGTTAAAGGCTTAAAAAATGTCTTAAATTGTGGAGATTAAACTGAAAATTATTTATTTAATTTCAAAAGAATTCAGACTAATGAAATCACAGAGTCAGGAAGAGGTTGAAGATGATGAAAGTCGTGTCAACATAAATAGTAAAGATATAGGAATATAAAATGGAAAATCAATACAAATAGAGTTTAAGAAAAAACTTTATTGAATATTGATTATAGATATATTATTTATTATATATATACATTTTATGAAGAATGGTCTTCTTACATTCCGAGCTCTTTTTAAAAATTATTAATATGGAGTGGAATTCTCTTTTCTCTGATGAAAGTGGTTACAAGCAACATCATTATACATTCCAAAATTAGCCCATTGTGAGGAAAACTGGATTTTCTGATTAATTATAATTAACCAACAAATATTTATTAAATAGGTATTCTATATAACTAAACACGTTCTGG
Source organism: Balaenoptera musculus (assembly GCF_009873245.2). Classification (NCBI taxonomy): domain Eukaryota; kingdom Metazoa; phylum Chordata; class Mammalia; order Artiodactyla; family Balaenopteridae; genus Balaenoptera; species Balaenoptera musculus. Next base: position 43,500,043 of record NC_045791.1, read on the forward strand.
GGAATGAATGAGATTGAAAAAATATACAGTCTCTGTTTATAATCTAACAAAATACAGCTGAAATGACAAGAGATTAATTACAACAGCAAATATTTAGTAGGGAAATTAATTTAAAAGGCATTCAAAACCTATAACCACTGTACAATCAAAGTTCAAGAAAGGGCATACCTGCTTATTCTGGTGCTTTGTGCCAGCCCAAGAGAGAACATCTCTATTAAAAGTTTATTGTGGGGCTTCCCTGGTGGCGCAGTGGTTGAGAATCTGCCTGCTAATGCAGGGGACACGGGTTCGAGCCCTGGTCTGGGAGGATCCCACATGCCGCGGAGCAGCTGGGCCCGTGAGCCACAGCTACTGAGCCTGCGCGTCTGGAGCCTGTGCCCCGCAACGGGAGGGGCCGCGATAGTGAAAGGCCCGCGCACCGCGATGAAGAGCGGTCCCCGCACCGCGATGAAGAGTGGCCCCCACTTGCCGCAGCTGGAGAAAGCCCTCGCACGAACCGAGGACCCAGCACAGCCAAAAATAAATAAATAAATAAAAGTACACAATTGAATGGGAATAGAATAATAAAAAAAAAAAAAAAAAAAAAAAAAAAAAAAAAAAAAAAGTTTATTGTGGGGCTTCCCTGGTGGCGCAGTGGTTGAGAATCTGCCTGCCAATGCAGGGGACACGGGTTCGAGCCCTGGTCTGGGAAGATCCCACATGCCGCAGAGCAACTGGGCCCGTGAGCCACAACTACTGAGCCTGCGTGTCTGGAGCCTGTGCTCCACAACAAGAGAGGCCGTGATAGTGAGAGGCCTGCGCACGGCGGTGAAGAGTGGCCCCCGCCTGCCACAACTAGAGAAAGCCCTCGCACAGAAACGAAGACCCAACACAGCCATAAATAAATAAATAAATAAATAAATAAATAAATAAATAAAAAAGTTTATTGTGTGTGTTCATTACTTGGTCTGACATATATTTCTATAATTTCTTCTACAGGTATGTTCAACCATAAATACTATATTCTCTTCTAAAAAGAATTAATAATGTCAATTATGTGAAACCATATGTAATATTTCCTGGCTATGGTAGATATACAGTTCCTTTAATTCTTTGACACTTTAATACAGATAGGCAAGGTTAGTTGATAGTAAAAACTGAACAAGTACTGAAAGGAAATGTTTTAGATGGGGTATGCTTAGACAAGGAAAGATTTAAGATGTTTTGAGTAAGATCTAGAACAGAGTGATAGGTAAAAAATGACAAAGAGGGAGCAAAAAGGCATATAAACTAGGAGCATAAAATTGAAAGTTAATATGATGTATTGATGTAGAGGTGCATGTAGATGTAGAGGTCAATGTGGAAAGTAAAAAGAAATAAAACAAGAATGTCATTAGGGTCATGTAAGGAATTCTGTCTTAAAGACTTACTTTATATGATAGGCAGTAGGGGAAACTGTGCTGGATATTAGGGTTATAAAGACTTTCAGTCCCTGTACTGAAAGAGCACATAATAAACTAAACGTTTGCTGGGTATCCAAAATTATTTTGAACTTTATTCAGTTTATTCATAAACATATCCGTTTGATGTTTTATTTCTCGTGTTAATTTTCAGATTCTCATGCACTAATCACAGGGAAAGTGTGTGTAGTTCTTTCGGTTGACTATCCCAGGGTGGTCCCTAATGTCAGCGCATTTTTCCTGACCCTTATAACTTTCAAGGTGGTTGTCAAGATGCAGTTTGGCCATGAAAGTCCTCCTTAGATGTCACTGTTAATTCAGTATCCTACAGCAAGATATGCAATGACTTGATGAGGCTTGTGCTGGATACTTTATGTTCTTCATCATCTTCACCCTGCTCTCTGCCCTGGGAGACTGGCTCCTGAGGACTGAATCATCTGGAAGCCGGTCTTAGTCTGAGAATGCCTGGATTCCCCTAAGGCCATAGCTCCTGTCCGGTGGCTCCTCCCCACAGCTAAAGCTCTCATCTCAGCTCTGGTTACTACCACCTCCCTCCCTTCCCCTCAAGTTTAGGGAGAGTAATGGCTTCATGTTGGCAGGTTCTTCAATCGAGTCCCTTTAAACTGGCCCACGTCTCTAATTAAACTGTCGTTTAATGATATCTTTTGACTGTGTCTCTGTTTCCTGCTGGAATTCTGACTGGTATAAGGCTTCTAGCCAGAGTCCCAGCAAGAAGATTATAAAAAAGGAATTTACACTAAGCAGGAGAGACTAGGCAGAAGAGGCTAGGTTTATGTTGTGGTAATGAACAAGAACTAAAATAGTGGTTTCACACATAAAATATTATTTCTCTGTCACTCAGAGATCACTCTCATTGACGCAGTTCTTCAGGGCAGCTGTCTTTCATGTGTCATGTAGAAATCTCATCTTCTTTGATTTTCTGGCTCCAACTTCTTACCACAAGACATCCACATTTGCCGCTGCAGGGGAAAAGGGAACTGGAAAATTGCATGGTGGCTTTTTACTGCCTCAGCCCAGAAGCAAAACACATCACTTCTTCTCTTAGTCTACTGACCGGATTGCCCTGGCCAACTCCTACAGGGCTGGGAACTATGGTCTTCTGTGAGCTCAGGAAGGAAAAAGGACATAGAATACCTGCCACTGTGGTATAATAAGCAATATATTTGGCCTTTGTCCATGGTTCCTGGCACAATGTTCCTAAAACCCATGCAATTCTCTGAGTGCTAGGAGTGACCTTTGTCATTCGTCATAAGCACCTTTTGATCACACTTGAGTTTATGCCAATGAGATAACTTAGAGTAGGTCCCTAGATAGCCTCAGGATGGGATTGGTCACCGGAAAGGCCAAGTGATTAGAGGGTAGGAACTTTCACCCCCATGATGCACTGACCCCCAGGGAGGGGAGAGGGGCTGGATATTGAGCTCTTTAAAACTCCTGAACAATGAGGTTCAGGGAGCTTCCAGATTGATGAACAGATTAAGGTGCCGGGAGGGTGGCATACCTGGAGAGGGTATGGAAGCTCTGTGCCCTCCCTACCCTATGTACTTCTTCATCTGCCTGTTCTTTTGTATCCTTCATAATAAACTGGAATAATAAGCATATCATTTTCTTGAGTTCTGTGAGTCATTCTAGCAAATTATCAAAGCTTGGAGGAAGAATTGGTTATAGGAACCCTGGAATTTGTAGCCAAGTTAGACAGAAGTATAGGTAACCTGAGAATCTGGTATCGGGCCTGATGTTTGAGTGAGGGCAGTCTTATGAGACTGAGCCCTTAAACCTGTGAAGTCTGACACTAGCTCTGGGCAGTTAGTATCAGAATAGGATTGAATTATAGGACACCCAGATGGTGTCAGAGAATCAGAGCGTTGGAGAAGTAGTGTTGGAAAAGACTAAATGTAGACATTAAGTTAAATAGTCATGTTAAAATTTAAGGGTAGCAACTAAAAAAAGATAAAATATCATGTACAAACATGATTTATAGGTCATATGCAGTAACTATAGGTCATATGCAATAACTATAGGTCATATGCAATAACTATAATAATAATAACTAACAAACACGTAACGTTTACTAAGTGCTTTACAAATATTAAGTCATTTAATACTCACAACAAGCCTATTTAACAAGTAGCATAATTGTCCCCATTCTGGCTCTAGAATTCATGCTCTCAACCACTAATGCTAATGTTTTATATATGTCTTTATTTGATTACAATTGCAATAGATGTCAACATATTTTACACAGGTGACAATAAAGAATAGTAAATGTGGCATGAAAAGATATACAAAATGCTAACAATTGGTATATGAAACTGTAAGTCTTCCTAGTTTAAAAAAACAAAAAAAGCATTTGTTCTTGGCAATCGGTGGAGGATGGAGAGAGCTAGAAGCATCCCTAAAACTAAAGTACTGGACAATAGAAATAGATTTGATGACATGTGAGAACTTATTACAGGAGAAGGGTAGCACTTCCAATCAGTAGGATAAAGACAAATTACTTAATAAACAGAGGAACAATTAGGTAGTAATCCTGAGAAATGAGAATTTAGAGACCTACTTTACTCCATACACAAAAATGAAATCCAGATAGATCAACAATTTAAATGTAAAGGTCTCTGAAGAAGGAAGATATGATTGTTTAAAATTTTTTATGCTGTGAAATCCTTTTCTGAGTCTAGGCAACCCAGAAGCAAAAGCAAAGTCAGCAAACTTTTCTTGAAAGTTTTATACAGCGAAAAATATAAATCTGCAGAGGGCTCCAGGTTTTCCTACCCACCACCTCAACAGAGCAGTTCTGCATTTATCTGTTTTATATGTTGGTGCTCCATGTAAGGTTCCATCTGACAAAATGTTCTATTGCTAGAATAAGAAAAAGAAGAGGAAGAGGAAGAAGTTGAAAACCACTCTCTAGTTGTGCACACTGAGGCCCAGAGCAGTTAAAGGCACAAAGTTAGCAGCATAATCTGGTCTAGACTTGGGCTGTTTTGTTGTTTGTTTTGTTTTTTTCTTTTTGTTATCCTTTTGTTAAGATTAACGAAATACTATATAGCCATGAAAATAATTCTCTTTTGCAGTAATTAAATAGCCTATTGACTTTTTCCTTTTTTAAGAAATACATTTATTTATTTATTTATTTTTGGCTGCGTTGGGTCTTCATTGTTGCGCGCGGGCTTTCTCTAGTTGCGGAGAGCAGGGGCTACTTTTTGTTGTGGTGCCAGCTTCTCATTGCGGTGGCTTCTCTTGTTGCGGAGCACGGACTCTAGGTGCACAGGCTTCAGTAGTTGTGGCTCATGGGCTTAGTTGCTCCGCAGCATGTGAGATCTTCCTGGACCAGGGCTCGAACCCGTATCCCCTGCATTGGCAGGAGGATTCTTAACCACTGTGCCACCAGGGAAGCCCCTATTGACTTTTTCAGTTTGTTTAGTTCTTAGTAGTTTTGACTGGTTTTGAATCTTTTGCATGTGTCCCATTATTGATTATTTAATTACTTATTAGCAATGTCTAATAAGTAATTAAATAATCTAAAAATTATGCAGATTAGAAAAAATTGAATAGACTTTTCAAAGAAATATATAAAGTGCTTGTTCCAAACAATGAAATATTCATTAGAACTGCCTTAAAACCCCTTTTATGGTGTAAGCAAAATCCTGTGGACTCTGTTAAAGTATCTTTTTCCTGTGCAGTTGTCAAGTGCGCGAGAGAACTACCTGTGATTATTTGGAGTTTATCTTCCTAATAAATGCACTTCATTACAGAAAAAATCATTAGAAACACTTACAACCTAATGAAATTGACATAATGCCAAATGTCCAACGTATCTTATTATAAAGAGGTGTCACCTTCAAGGCAATTCCACAGCACAGATACCATGGTTAGTATTACAACTCCAGCAAGCTTATTTTACATGCTAGTCTCATAAAGTTACTTCATATAAATACATATAAAATAGAATTTATATTGATATATGTGTATATGTATATGATTTGATGTTGTGTTGCATGTGAATATTATTTTCAATTTTTTTTTTTTGGTCAGAATGATTAATAGTTCACTTGCACTTGTAAGTATTGATAGTCCAATCATGTTTTGAAACATAAAATTAAAAATTATCTCTCATTAAGGAAAAATAATCTGCCTTTATTTAATTCTTAATCAAATTATTTGCACTCTCAAAATTACCACTTTTGAAACTTGCACTCAATGGCTGAGGTTTATTTAGAATGTTACCATCTGCCTATAGAGAATTCTTGTCATTTGTGAATGAATATTACATCCTCTTCATGAATGAGCTCATTTTCACCCGAATTGTTTGAAATTCATCTATTACACTAACATTTTAAAGCATTAAGGTTATTGCTTAATTTATTAAATACACAATGATTATAGAAAGCTATCACAAAATGCTAAGAAAACTAACATAAAGATTAATAGGATTTATAGTGAACTAATCTGCAAATCAAATAAGTTCATTATGAAAATAGTTATACTCTAATAAAAGGACTCTTTATAGACCCAATTAATATCATCCAACAAATATTATCTTGTATAAGCTACCTCACTAGAGGCTAAGAAAGCTTTTGAAGTGTAAATGGAGCAATATTTTCTGATATTTAACACATTTTTAATTTAATTCTCCTATTTATAAGTGGATCAAGTTTATTTTATAAAAAGTTCAGAGCTTTATGTAAGTCCTAACCAACAATTCACTAATATTTTTACTCTTAAAATAGGAGCTAAGTGTCAGTTTTGGGATTTTATAAAATTAAGAAAAAATTTTTTTCTAATTCTTAAGAAGAGAATGAATTTTATGCAAACAATATTCTGCACATCGAAACAAATAACAAATGACAATACTATGCTTCTTGAATCCTGGGATAGAAAAGCGGTTGAGTCTTTAGTAGTGATCTGATATAGCCAATTGCCTTAAGTGAGAATACACATATATAGTGTCAAAAAAAGGTCATAATCTAGAGATACTGAGCCATTAAGGTCTTCACTCTTCTACTTTATTTTGGGTAATCTGTACCCTAACAATTTTAGGAGAGGAACTTTAGTTTCTTTCATTTACAAGCTCCCCAAGTGGTAAATGGAAGATAGGACATTATCAATCAAAAAATTGGGTACCTCCCTGTGCATCTTATTTTAAAGCTCTCAAGAACTTGAAATATTTGATACTATCCTTACAGATGATAAAGCCTTCTTTGATTATAGCTAATAAAGCTGTTCAAAATTGTCATTCTATGTCTTATATGGAATAGAGAACATTCAGTATTTTTCTCAAAGTAACATTCAATTGAATTCATCTGTTAGTTTTATTTTCTAGGTTAAAAACCCCAAATTACTCTCATCTTTATTCACTCATTTTTCTATTATTAAAACAATTATTATTGTTGTTTGTTCTTTTTCTTAAAATGTGATAAAAGCTAGATATAGGATTCTAAAAGGGGCCTAGTCAATGCCAAAAATAGGAAGAAATTACTTCTGTGCACGTGCTTATTTGAACAAGAATGGGGAGGGGAGGTTAAGAAGTATGTAAATGAAGAAGATGGAGATTTTGGTGAGCTTCATAACTGTAGGTAGATGTAAGGAGAGGGAAATATATCCTAAGCACTGAATGTGCCCATGAAAACGGCCAGAAGTAGAATATTGTGTGGAAAGGGGCGGCTGAGAGAAAACATGACAGAGATTAATCCACCAAAATGGAAATTAAATTTTTTTAAGATTAAAGTTAAATTTATTATTTATCAGCCATTATGCATGATGAATCAGCTTTTTTTTTTTTTTTTTGATGAATCAGCTTTTAACTGTGGATTACCATAGTCATTTTTCCTGAGTATACTGGCAGAATTACATTACATGCCAGTTTCAACATCATTGAAAAAAGTCAAAACTTGGGAATATTTATACAAAGTTAATAACACAAAACAAGATAGGACATGAATACTTTGAAGTAAAAAACAATGAAGAGATTTTAAAAATTGACCCAGGACTATGTAAAACCATTAAAAGGGGGTCAGATGGTTTGGGTAGTGGTTTTAAGGATTTTCTTGGGGGCATTTGTGTTGGGCATTTGAAGTATGATAAGCAGGATTCAATTTATTTATTTATTTATTTATTTATTTTTTTTTTCTTGCTACAAAGTGAAAGGTGTAGACTCTGGAGATATTGTGAAATAGTGGTCACTAGATATTTAAAATTGAAATTCTTATAGACTAAATTCTATGCAAAATAACTCAATATCATGCTAAATTTTAAAATATATCATTTGCTTACACTTGTGTATTCAGCTTATAGGCCACCATGGCTATTCTAAATATACTATTCTGAAACTGGAGCTTTTTCTTAAAATTAATACTATCTATTCCTTGAATTTGGGATTATTAGAAGTAAAGTATTTTTAAAAACTATTTATTTGGCTGTGCTGGGTCTTAGTTGCGGCACGCGGGACCTTTTAGTTGCGGCATGCAGGATCTAGTTCCCTGACCAGGGATCAAACTCGGGCCCCCTGCATTGGGAGCGTGGAGTCTTAACCCCTGGACCACCAGGGAAGTCCCAATGTTAAGGTATCCTAAAGCCAAAGTTCTTTTAATTATATGGTTAACTATTTTCTTGTTAACTCTTTGCTTGAGATAGTTGAACCTCAATTTCCTTCTAAGGCCCTAAGTGTACAATGATAATCAAAACGGATACAGTCCCTGTCTTATAGAGCCTGGGACTGAGTGGATAATAAAAGCTGACATTCTTTATACAGGCCCAGTACTGTGCTAAGTGCATCATATACACTATTTCATTTAGTCACATAATCCTACCAGATTGTTACTATTTTGATTTTACAGATAAGAGATCTGAAGCTTACAGAGATTAGGTGACTTGCCCAAGGTACTTAAGAGGTGGAACCAGGATTTGATTCTAGAACTGTCGAATACCACAGGCTGGATTATTGGAGTTGTGTATTAAGTCTTAGAGTCAGGTAGTGTAAGTTCTTTACCTTTTTTTTTTTTTCAAAGTTGTTCTGGTTATTTTAAGTCCTTTGCATTTCCATATGAATTTTATTTTTTTATTTTTTAATAAATTTATTTATTTTATTTATTTATTTTTGGCTGCGTTGGGTCTTCGTCGCTGTGCATGGGCTTTCTCTAGTTGCAGCGAGCGGGGGCTACTCTTCATTGTGGTGCGCGGGCTTCTCATTGCGGTGGCTTCTCTTGCTGCGGAGCACGGGCTCTAGGTGCGTGGGCTTCAGTAGTTGCAGCACGCGGGCTCAGTAGTTGTGGCTCACGGGCTTAGTTGCTCTGCCGCATGTGGGATCCTCCCGGCCCAGGCATCGAACCCGTGTCCCCTGCATTGGCAGGTGGATTCTCAGCCACTGTGCCACCAGGGAAGCACCTCCATATGAATTTTAGAATCAGCTTGGGGAGAATTGATATCCCAGCATTAAATCTGGTCAGTTACTTAGAAGTACTTTGATCCTTTGGACCTACTTTTAGTGTATGGTTAATTATTCCCCATTACTGAAGCATACCATTCTTGGTGCTCTTACTGATGCTGTTTTAATTATGAGGTTTTTTCCAAGGCTAGCTCTTGGGAACAGGCATTTTTATTGGCCCTTACGAACTGGTCACCCTTCCTTCTAATCCTTTCACATGGTTCTTTCCCCAGCCACACGCATGCACTGATCACCAATCAACTGAATATTCAAGACAGTCTCTCTGTAGATCTCTGGCATTCTCCCTGTGCATCCCTCTCCTTTCTGGTTCTCTGCCCTATGAACTCTAACAGCCTGGTTTCTCCAGACTCCCACGTCTGTCTCTTCAACTCAGGTAGGCCTCTGGGTTCTGCCTACGTTCTCCCTTCCTGTGCTGAGGCTTGGAAATTTTCTCCAGACAGTAAGCTGGGACAACTGGGAGAACTAGAGGGCTCCCTTCACTTGTTTTCCATCTCTCAGGGTTCGTTGTGTTTTGTTGCTTGATGTCCATTGTCTTAAGTTCCATTGTTTCCTTCCTTACCACTAGAGATGATAGTCTCTTTAGCCAAGTGTAAACAAAAGTGATATGTGTAAGTTCTCGTTCACGCTCTTAACCAAAAGTTGCTTGTCCCCTAATTCCTCTTTCCCCTTCCCAGATGCTGTAATATGAGAGGACGGTGGCACAGCTGGGTAGAAGGACCCCAGGCTTCTCAGAATCTCATGGATCAGTGCCACTCTGACCCCCTCACCACCTTGATCTTCATGTGAGATAGAAAGAAATGTTATAACCTGTTTAAACCATTACTATTTTGGTCTTTGCTAAAGCAACTAATATACTAACCAATACAGCCAAGGAAAGTAAATAACTTCCCACGTTCATACACATAGGAAGTCATGGAGTCAATTTATAAACCCAGATTTGTCTATGACCATAATCATTGTCCAGTGTTTCCCAAATTTTGGTCATTTACGTGCCTTTTTCACAATTTTTCCCATCCACTTACTATTTGCATTATTGTTTACTTAATATTTTCCTTAAAGAGATGCTTTTAAAAGAAACTGAGTGCTATCTTAAGCAATAATAGCCATTAAATTAAAGGTCTGATATGCTCTTTATATATTTTTCTAGTATACATTAAAATAAATACATACCTATTAATGTAAAAAATGTCCACAGACTGTCCAAAATCATCTTGGGTACCACCTGTGGTATTCATGATAAACAATGAGAAATACACTGTATTTTGATTTTACCGCTCAATCACTTTAAACAATGAGTAGATAGATCACAATGAGTAGAAAGATCAGCCTCATCTGGGAGTCTTTATTACACTACACACTTCCCTCACTCTATCCCCCAAATTTGAGTTTCCAGGATAGTTGTTAACCAATTTCCTCTGCTACTTGCAATTATAATGAACAGACCTATGACTTTTCAAGTTTCACTATTGGGTGTAGGCTCCTTGGAGCAGCATTCCAATCTCAGTGGACTGCTAAGCCCATATATCTGCCTGGCTTAGAAAGGAGGTAGTCACATGCAGTCTAAAGTGTCATAGAAATCTAATATTATATTTGTTTCTACTTTAGAAAAATAAAATGATAACATAGAAGGAAATCATGTTAGTTGCACATCAGTTGCTTTTCCACCAAAAAAAAAAAAAAAAAATCACTGGTTACTATGAATTTGACTCTGCTACTTACTAGCTACATGACCTTTCCCATGCAAGGTATCCTCTTTGGGTTTCATTTTACTGAAGTGCAAAATGAAGAGTTTGAAAGTATGCAAAACAATAAGAAGAAGAAGAACTTCATAGTAAAGAATGTGCCAGTCATGAATTGGCATTTCAGAAAAGAGTAAATATAAATGGACAACAAACGTTTGAAAGATGTTCAACCTTATTAGTAATCAGGAACATGCAAATTAAAGCAAAGTGATATATCATTTTATTCTCATTAGTTGGACAAAAATTAAGAAGTCCAACAAAATTAAATGAGAGTGATGATTTAGAGCAACAAGAAAGTTTGAACATTATATTGGATTACAATTTAGTATTATCAAGTAAAATTGACAACATGCATGCCTTAGAACCCATCAATTTTACTTCTAGGTATATACTCTTGAGAATCTCTTGGTCAGATAGACCAGGGAATACATAGAATGTTTACAGCAGTGTTGTTCGTAATAGCAAAAAACTGAAAACAAAAAACTGGAAACGACCCAAATGTCCATCAACTGGAGAATGGATAAATAGTGATATAGTCATACAACAATGAAAAACCTGGACAAGAGATATGTACAGACAACAGAAATTTGCAAGTCTTCAGAATGTACATGGTAATTAAAACTTTCAGCCTGAATAAAATCATACATAAAGCCCTATAGAATGAAAAGAGAAATGGGTGGAGAATGGCAGAGGAAAAGGGATCAACAAATTCTCTTTTCAAAAGGCAGAGGAAACAAAGGCATATAAAACCTTTGTTTTAATTCTCATCTAATACCAACTTCCTTTTCCCATTATAGATTGAATGCTATTTTCTGTGTCTTCCATATAGTTTCTTTCATTAGAAACTCTTTTTTTATTGTGCAAAATTATTTTGTAATATAAATAATTATCCTTTTTTTAAAAAACATATACATATATATATTTTTTGGCCCAGCAGCACAGCTTGTGGAATCTTAGTTTCCCCACCAGGGATTGAACCCGGGGCCCCTGCAGTGGAAGCATGGAGTTCTAACCACTGGACCGCCAGGGAATTCTCTCTCTTTTTTTTAAAATCTTTAGAATATACTGGGTTTCTGAACTTAAGGCACATCAGTTTGGAATCATTTGAGTTACTCTGTATATTTCACTTACTTTGCTAGAATACAGTAAATTAAATTTTAGAGGCCTCTTGGAAACAGAGGTTATGCTTTTTTACCCAGTAGTAACTTGAATATAGACTCTGGATTCTGATTTATCCTCTCTTTTATTTTTAATACTGTGGTAACATGCACATTACTTTTTTTTGGCTGCGTTTGGTCTTCATTGCTGTGCACAGACTTTCTCTAGTTGCAGTGAGTAGGGGCTGCTCTTTGTTGCAGAGTGCAGGCTTCTCATTGTGGTGCCTTCTCTGGTTGTGGAGCACGGGCTCTAGGTGCGCGGGCTTCAGTAGTTGTGGTGCGTGGGCTCAGGAGTTGTGGTGCATGGGCTCAGTAGTTGTGGTGCACGGGCTTATCTTCCTGGACCAGGGATCGAACCCGTGTCCCCTGCATTGGCAGGCAGATTCTTAACCACTCTGCCACCAGCGAAGTCCCTGATTTACCCTCTTTACGGCATCTTTTCTTTATAGATGCTAAAAAAAATTCTTTGTTGAATTATTTGCTCAAACAGTCAAAGAGCAATAAGGAAATTACTTGAGAAAATTAAATTTTATTGACACCAAGGATACTTAGGCCACATCACCAAAAAAAATTTATGGCAATATCAGTAGTGCCTTTTAAATTAAATGACAAATTGGAAGTGTTTAACAACATATGGTCCCTTTTTCTTGACATATATGATTAAGAATATATCTTTTTATCAAAATGTAAAATACCATCTGGCAGAAGTAACAATTATTCTATTGGCTTTATACATTAAATTAAATCACTGTACTTTAAAAAGTAAATATTTTCCTATTTTTCTTTTTTCTTGTACTAGATCTATATTTATAATATTCAAAAACTGCATAATTCAAAAACTATAAGTAGATATAACAATTAAAACTGATTTTGAATTTTGAACAGAAAACATCGTGTTTCTTAAATTTTTTCCAAACATTTCTTAAAAATTCAAATGGCAATAGCTCTTTTCTAATATTCATAATTGTAAAGTTAGGCTATATGAAAACCTACTGTTACAATTTCTTGTTAGACACATAGTTAGACATTGTATGAAAGGAGTTATATGTATATGCATGGATTGCTCTTTACAAAAAGGAAGGAATTTTTATAATAAGGTTGATGCATTTTGAACAGGTATGTATTAATGCTAATAGCCAGAGTTATTCATTCAGTTGATGAACCTGTCAGGTTCAGAAGATACCAAATGAACAGGAAAGTTTCACTCTGACACATGTATATTATGTATTTAATAAGGTGAACTTTTTGGCAACTTATGATTTTAGGAAACATATCAAACAATGCACAATTCTGTGCATATAGTGTTCTCCAAAGCTACATTGGGACTAACCCAAACAATGAATGTTTTAAATATTAGATGTAATATTCATATCAGATATGTGGCCTGAATTCTATAAATTTTGTTGTTTATTTGTTTAACTTTAAAGAATTGATTATTTCAAGAGGGATTGTAGGGGCTTCCCTGGTCGCGCAGTGGTTGAGAATCTGCCTGCCAATGCAGGGGACATGGGTTCGAGCCCTGGTCTGGGAGGATCCCACATGCTGCGGATCAACTGGGCCCATGAGCCACAATTACTGAGCCTGCGCGTCTGGAGCCTGTGCTCCGCAGCAGGAGAGGCCGCGATAGTGAGAGGTGCGAGCACCACGATGAAGAGTGGCCCCCGCTTGCCACAACTAGAGAAAGCCCTTGCACAGAAACGAAGACCCAACACAGCCATTAATAAATAAATAAATAAAAGCTTTATTAAAAAAAAAAAAAAAAGACGGATTGTAACTGCATTTTAAATGTTTCTGATCCTTTTGAGTATTCTTAGCAAGCAAAGTACTTGAACAAATATTACTCCAATATTCAACAACAATTTTTAGTACCTACTATGGCTAGGCCATATCCACTGCTTGTTATTTCTTTTGTTATATATTTTTTGATTATTTTCTTAGTGGTTGCTCTGGGGATTACAATTACCAATGTAGAACAATGTAGCTTGGATTAATACCAATTTAATTTCAATAGTATACAAAAACTTTGCTACTATATAGCTTCATTCCCTCCCCCTCCTTTGTGCTACAGTTGTGATACAAATTAGACCTGTATACATAATATGTCTATCAACACAGATTTATAATTATTGCTTTATGCAGCTGTATTTTAAGTCAAATAGGAGAAAAAAGAATTATAAACAAAAAATATATACTGTCTTTTATAATTACTTATATAGTTACCTTTACAAGTTTCCTTTATTCCTTCATGTGGATTTGAGTTATTGTCTAGTTTCTTTTCATTTCAGCCTGAAGGACTCCCTTTAGAATTTCTTGTATGGCAAGTTTCCTAGTGACAAATTCTGTTTATTTTTGTTTATGCATACATTTTGGAATGTACTAATTTCTCCTTCATTTTTGAAGGATAGCTTTCCTAGATATAGAATTCTTGGTTGACAGTCTTTTTCTTTCAGCCTTTTGAATATGTCATCCTACTGCTTTCTGCTTCCATAGCTTTGGTTGTAAATCTTATTTAGGATTATGTGATGAGTAGCTTCTCTCTTGACACTTTCAAGATTCTCTTCTTGACTTTGGCTTTCAACAGGTTAATTATAATGTGTCCAGGTGTGTATTTCTTTGAGTTTATCCCACTTGGAATTTATTAAGCTTCTTAGATGTGTGGATTAATGTTTTTCATCAAATTTGGGAAGTTTTTGACCATTATTCCTTCAAATATTATTTCTTTCCTTTTTTATTTCTCCTTTCTAGGACTCCAGTTATACATGGTATGCTTGATTGTGTCCGACAGCCCTCTGGGGCTCTGTTCATTCATCTTTATTCTTTTTCTTTTTTTCTGTTACCCAGACTGGATAATCTCAAGTGACATATATTCAGATTTGCTGGTTCTTTCTTCTGTTAGCTCAAATCTGCTGTTGAGCCCTTCTTCTTTTTTTTTTTTTTTTTTTTTTTGAGAGTTATGTTTTATTTGGCAGGAATTTTTATTCAAGCCCAGGAGGCAGCATCTCAAGTAACCCTGAGAGAACTGCTCTGAGGAAGCGAGGAGGGAGCTAGGATATATAGGAGTTTTGGAACAAAGGTCAGGTAGTTCGAACATCAAAAGATTACTGTTAATTAAAGAAAACCAGGTATCCCAAGTTAAGGAATTTAGCACTTTTCTATGTATGGGAAGATGCAAGAGTCTAGGCTTACTGAAATCATTCCTTTGATATGTTCCTCAGTTATCTGGGGTCAGTATCCTGTGTTTTCACATCCTCAGTTTCCTCAAGGTGCTGAGCCCTTCTTATTTTTCACTTCAGTTATTATACTTTTCAACTCCAGAATTTTTGTTTCTGTTTTTTCAAAACAATTTCTTTATTAATGTTATTTACTTGGTGAAACATTCTCATCATACTTTCCTTTAGTTCTTTAGACATGGTTTCCTTTAGCTTTGTGAACATATTTAAAATATCTTAAAGTCTTTATGTAATATGTGCTTCCTCAGAAATATTTTCTATTGATTGCTTTTTCTCCTGTGTACAGGCCATACATTCTTATTTCTTTGCATGTATCATCCTTTTAAACTTTTTTATTCTGAAAACTGGACATTTTGAATAATACAGTGTGGCCACTCTGGAAATCATATTCTACCCTCTCCCCAGGGTTTTTGCTGTTTTTATTTGTTGTATTTATTGTTGATTTAGTGACTTTTCTGAATTCATTCCTTAAAGTCTGTATTCTTTGTTGTGCATAACCACTGATGTCTTTGCTCAGTTAGCTTAGTGGTCATCTGATGACTGGACAGGGATTTCCTTAAATGTCTTCAACTAATACGTTTCCTAGTCTTTGTGGAGGGGCTTAGTATGTGTGTTGGGGCGTGACTTCAACAATCAGCCAGGGAGTTTACAACTCTATTTTTGTATCCATTTCTTGCTTGTGTAGAGCCTCAAGGTTAGCCAGAGGTGAGAGCTTAGAGCCTTCTCAGGTCTTTCCTGAGCATTCACACAGCCCTAGGCATTCACACAATCCTAAGCATGCATATTACTTGGATTCCCTGAAATATGTCAGAGTTTTTCAAAGTCCCTATGGACATCACATTCCCCAGCTAAATACTTTAGTATGGCTGGAGCAAGGGTGCTTCAAACAAAGATGAGAGATTTTTGACCTCTGTATTGGATGAGGAACCACTGGTGAAATTTTAAGCAAAGAAGGAGCACGACTGTATTTGTATAGCAGAAGGAACCTTTGCCAGTGAAGTGGAGAATGAATTATGGGTGGACAGACTGGAGGCAGAGAGATCAAGGAGATTAATGCAGTATTCTAGGAAAAGAGTAATGAAGGCTTGAGTTAAGGTTGTAGTAGAGAGAAAGGAGATAGAGGAGTGGTGGATTGGAAAAGCTATTTACAGATTAGACCCTTCGTGATTTCCAGGGTGTTTCATTGGGAGGCCAGTGCGAACAGGTAAATCAGAGGTAAGGTCTGTCTATTCTCAGATCTGATTAGGGAAACTAAATGGAGGATGGGGTCATCTACCAAAAAAAAAAAAAAAAAAAAAAAAAAGGGAGGAGGCACAGGTTTGAGGGAAAACATAAAGACATGGATCCAAATATAATTAACATTACCTGTGATTGAAAAAATTTACGTATTTTTTAGATAAAGATCTTTGAGTGGGAAATTCTGTGTAATTGTGCCACTCAAACAGTTTTGGATTCAGATGCCACAATCCTTCCTTTCCCTCCATCCAGTAGATTCATCACCATTCTTGATTTAGGAATGCTTTAAAGATGCTAGTCATTTAGAACATATCTGACAAAGTGAGAGGGACTTGGTAAACGTGCTGCCCTAAACAGAAATGTGATATAAACTTGTCAATACTTATTTCTTGGGCGGTTTTGCTCTCTGAAAACCTAGCAGAGCAGATAATGGGTGAAACGCTATTGGTGATGATAATTACCTGGAGAAACGTGAGTATATGATTTTTTAAACCTTGTAAATTAAATTGGGCTTAAAATAGATAGTTTTACCATTAGGGAAATGTTTGTCTTCCTTGAAATTCAACCTTTGCAAATTGGTAAAGACAAGAAGGTGGGTAGACTGCACTATGGAAAAGAACATCCGACCGATTTCCGCTCTTTTCACACCTCTCCCTTTTCTCTCTTGCTTCTCAGATGACCAAGTTAATCTTAGTCCAAGTGAACCTTTTAGTTTTGAAGTAGGGCAGCGGTGAACCCCAAAACGAAGAAAGGGGTTCCGGCCTTCGCATTCCTGCAGTTCCATCTCGGCGCCAGCCGGGCGCGCAGAACTGGGGAGGGAGAGGTGCGGGCAGAAAAGGGAGGATGTCGGAAGGGTGGGAGCGGCCCTAGCGCTAACTTCCGCCCCGCCCTCCAAGCCGGGACGCCTGAAGCAGGGGGCCCGCGTAGTCTGTCCCGGGCGCTCCTCCTGGGACGCCCGCTCAACTCCCGAGTCGTCTTCAATTGGCCGCCGGGGAAACGGAAGCCGAAGCGGAGCAGTGAACCCGGAAGTGCTTCGCGGCGGAGGCCTGGGCGACTCTTTTGAATGGAATCGGGCTGATTCATCGCCGGTTCGCGGAGCCAGAGCCCGGCCGAGTCGGAGCTGCTGCTGTCGCTCTCGCCGCCGCCGCTGCGTCACCGCTGCTGGAAGACAAGGGTCCAGACCGCGGCCTCCTGCTCCGCCCGCCTTCAGGTAAGACGGGGAACGCAGGCCCCAGCGGTCCGCGGAGGCAGCCGCGCTAGGCCGCTGCCAGCGCCGTGCTTTCCTGAGTCACGTTGCTCAGCCGAGTTTCCACTGGGGGCCCGGGCGGTGAGGGTGGAGTCCAGGTTCCTTGGTCCTCCACGCTGTCTACCCGGGTCTCTGACTAAGTTAGGTCTGGATGTGGTCTTCTTCCTCCAAGCGTTTCTGCTCCGCTGAATTCACCACATCTTGGGAGCCTCTCCTCTCTATTCAGAGAGGACCCTTGGTTTTGGCTTCTGTTTGTCTGTGTTCTGTTGAAACTTACCCCTGTGTTGAAAAACTTCCCGCCAGACAGGAAACAAGGGCGAGAGAACAAAATTAACTTTCCCGTTGAATGCATGTTTGCTTTATCACTTGTGCTAACCTTAGGCCTTGACCCCTTTTCTCATGGTGTTAGGTTTTCAACTGCTTTCAGAAACAAACAAAACCCCAGAGGTGCACTGGTTTTTAACCTTGAAACTCTTTAAAACAAAGTATGGTTATTCCTGCTCTGCCTTTTAACTTTCAGTTTGTCCCACTTGAGTAGTCGCTGATGAATTGATTACATTTCCTGTTTTCAATAAAGTAGAAATCTGCTACTGTGTGTTACATCTTGGAACTTAATTTTCCTGGGGTCACTGCATTGTGTCAGGCAAAAGAAGAAAAATGTAAATTTCTCGAAGGAGTTTGAATATAAACCTAGTGACCTAAGGAAAAATTCTTGAAATTAAAATGGTATCCAAAAGTTGGGAAAGGCAAGGAAGAGGCTTTAAAAATTAGCAAGAAATGTACTTCTGTAGTGAAAATCATTTTTTTTCATTGCTCACAAAAGTATTTAGTGCTGCTGACTTAATGTTTGTGAGTAAGCAAGAAGACAGCCACTGATAATGTTGAAATAAAAAAGAACTGAATACAGTTATAGTGGAGATGATTAATATAATTAATGGTGGCCTTCTAGTCTTGTCCTATAAAGCTAGCAAGTGGCTCATTTAAAGTTTAAATTATGTTTCTTTTAAACATATAAATTTAAATGGGTTATTGTGCATTTGAAGAGATTAAGATACGCGGTGGCTCAGAATTAACTACAAGATGTGTTTAGTGAAGTGGTATTTAGTGAGAAGGCTGAATATTGTCTAGAATTTGTCCCAGGACAGAATTGCATCTGGCCAACAGAAGAAAGTTTTGAAGTCATGATCTTTCAATGAAGCCTCACCTGTTGACTTTGGGAGATTTTTTTTTTTTCCCCAAGGGGCTTGATAAATATTATATCGCTGTTCTAATTGAAAAGCTGGATTTTTAACCTGTTTGACATGGGTTTATTCCATTTTTATACTTGTCTGTAACCCTTGTGTTTAATATCTAATTTCAGAACCCATCTTTGAAAATCAATAACAAGGAGCAATTGTGCTTCTATTTAATTGTTTTAAATGTTATAGCAATGTTTGTTTCATAAGTCATTGTCCCCCTGTGAAAGCCTTACCTGAATACTTGTGATTTAGTACTCATGAACTTGTCATATACCCAGTTTGTTGCACTCATTTGACACTCATATTCTGTTTTATGATATTTTGGTGTCCCCATCTGTGAAGTGAGAATTGGATTAAATAATCTTTCCTGGCTCTAAGATAATAACAATGACAACAGTTACTGAGTACCTATGAATGTTTCAGGCACTATATTAGGTGCTTTGCATTTTTTTCTTACAACAGACTTGCAAGGAAGATATTATTCTCATTTTATAGATGAAGTCTAGAGGCTAAAAGAAGGTAACTTGTTCACATCATATAGAGGGTAGGTGATGAAGCCAGGATTCAAATCTAGGTCTGATTGCCTCCAGAGCCTTTCCGGCTCAATACTACTATTCTTTCACTCTATGTTTTTTCTATGGGTTTATATCGTGCCTCCCCAGGTAGATTGTAAATTCTTTCAGTGGAAGTCACTAAATTCCTTTGTGGCTCTGTTTCCGTATCACCTTATAAACAAGGTAAGAAACTTAAGAAAGTGAGAGAAAGAAGTTCCTAATTACTTTCCACAAATCAGACAGTAGAGGAATTAGAAATACAGTGAGATCACAAATACGGAGTAGTTAAAGGATTTAGCATCAATCTGAGAAGTAATAGTATATAACTGCAGCATGGGTTGAGGAGTAAAAAATGAAAAATGAGCTAGGAAACAGTAGAAAAACCTCAACAGATAAGGGCTTCATGATTTTGTTAGCTCAGTTGTGAGATGAAGAAGTGGAAAATCATCAGGCTTTTGAAAGTACTGATACTTATTTTGCACTTTTTTTTTACCAATTAGGATTCTAAACATTATGTGTGACATATTAGGCACAAACACTTTATTCATATTATCTCATAATGTTTTAGTTAATCAGATCATGAATAAGCTGTTGAGTCCTCTGCTTTTTGATAGGTGTAAAAACTTGGTTTAGATCCATAGACCTTTTGCATTGCTTTTATTTCTAAGCACTGGAAGTATTCTTTTATGTTCTAGTGTAACACTTTTAATTTTATGAACCCCTTTGCGAAGTTCTGCAAAATGCAAGTCCCTCTTCTCCAGTGTGATTCATTTAGTACTGTGAAACATGCCGTGTTTTGAAATTCACTAAATGGCAAACTCTATGGGAAGAAGAACCCATGCTGGATGAACTGTAGCTATGCTCAGGATGGTGGTGCTGATGACAGCAGCTAGCATTCATTGTTTACTTGCTATGTGCCAAGCATTGGTTAAATGTTGTTTATGTTCATTATCTTATTTAATTATCTAAACATCTCTATGAGGTGGATACTATCATTATCCCTATTTTGCAGATGAGGAAACTGAGCCTGAAAGAGGAAACTGACCCAAGGATACAGAGCTAAAACGTGTTAGAGCCAGTATTTGAACCCTGGCACTTAGATTGCAGGCTCATAGCTCTTAACCTCATATACCAAGAAAAACAGTCATCACCATTTACCATCTGGGTCCAGTAGACCTTTTAAAATTTCTTACACCTTTAAGTCATTTGAAGGTATATGTACCTGAAATGGACAACACTGTTGGAATGTAATTAACTGCTCATCATCCATCATGCATGAACCTGGAACATATCCATCTTATAAAGATCAGTTCCACATTTTAAACATGTCTCTACTCTAATAGGCCCCAGCTTATCTTTTCTTTTGGTTCTACTTGCACTCGCAATACTTTGTATGTGTGTATGTGTGTTAAAATATGCATATCATAAAATTTACCATTTTAACCATTTTTAGGCATACAGTTCAGTGTCATTAAGTACATTCACATTGTTGTGCAATCATCACCACCATCCATCTCCAGACCTTTTTCATCTTCCCTGATGCAATACTTTTTAAAACAAGCTTATAATTTTGTTGAAGTGGAGATGTCCATCATCTTTGCTTATGAAACATTTTTATTTTTAGATTTATAAACACCAATTAGAGTTA
The DNA here is from genome assembly GCF_009873245.2 of Balaenoptera musculus. Lineage (NCBI taxonomy): Eukaryota > Metazoa > Chordata > Mammalia > Artiodactyla > Balaenopteridae > Balaenoptera > Balaenoptera musculus. The sequence continues at coordinate 43,520,998 of NC_045791.1, forward strand.
ATCCAATTATTTTTTAAAATTTCTACATTCTTTCCTTTTACTCACCTTTGTGTACACTTCAGCATTTGTCCACTTATCAACTGTATCAACATCATAAAAGATAACAGAATATGTCATCTCTTTAGCAAAACAGGTTCTTGTTGTAAAATAGTGTATAATGAAGTCCTTGTTGAATACTAACTGGATGAGAATGTCATATTTCCTTTCTGGTCTTAGAAATATATTGTTCAACTCATTGCTCCTTTAAAAAGTAATTTTTCGAGGTAAAATTCACATAACACAAAATTAACCATTTTAAAGTGAACAGTTCAATACCATTTAGTACATTCATAATGTTGTGCAACTACCTCCTTTATGTAGTTCCAAAACATTTTCCATTCTTCTAAAGTAAAATCCCTTATCCATTAAGCAGTTTCTCCATTTTATTCCCTCCCTCAGCCCCTGGCAATCACCAACCTGCATTTTGTCTCTATGGATTTATATATTTTGGATATTTCATGTAAACGGAATCATTCAATATGTGACCTTTTGTGCATGGCTTCTTTCACATAGCATAATGTTTTGACGTTCATCCATGTTGTAACAATTACCAGTATTTCATTCCTTTTTATAGTTGAATAGTATTCCATATGTTCCATTGTATGTATATATAGAATTTGTTTATCCTTACCCCCTTTGATGGACATTTGGGCTGTTTCCACCTTTTGGCTGTTGTGAATAGTGATGCTATAAATATGCATGTACATGTTCTTGTTTTGAATACCTGTTTCAGTTCTTTTGGATATATACCTAGGAGTAGAATTTCTGGGTCATGTGGTAATTCTGTGTTGAGCTTTTTGAAGAGCTCTCAAACTGTTTCCAACAGTCATTAATTTTTAAGTTCGAGAAAATTGATATAGGATATTGTCAGTGGTCTGAGATTTTGTTTATATTAGTGGTTCTGAACTGGGATGATTTTTCCCTTCTAGGGGACATTTGGCAATGTCTGGAGACATTTTTTTAAAATTGAAGTGTAGTTGATTTACAACATTGTGTTAGTTTCAGGTGTACAGCAAAGTGATTCAGTTATATAAATATATATTTTTCAGATTATTTTCCATTATAGGTTATTACAAGATATTGAATATTGTTCCCTGTGTTATACAGCAAATCCTTATTGCTTATCTATTTTATGTATAGTAGTTTATACTGTTAATCCCATACTCCTAATTTATCCCTCCCCCACCCCCTTTCCCCTTTGGTAACCATGTTTGTTTTCTATGTGAGTCTGTTTCTGTTTTGTACATAGATTTATTTGTATTATTTTTTAGATTCCACATATAAGTGATATTATATAATTTTTATCTTTCTCTGTCTGACTCACTTCATTTAGTATGATAATCTCTGGGTCCATCTATGTTGCTGCAAATGGCAATGTTTCATTCTTTTTTATAGCTGAGTAATATTCCATTGTGTATATGTACCACATGTTCTTGAACCAGTCATCTGTTGATGGACACTTGGGTTGCTTCCATGTCTTGGGTATTGTAAATAGTGCTGCTATGAACATTGTGGTACATGTATCTTTTCTAATTAAGCGTTTTCATCTTTTCCGGATATATGCCCAGGAGCGGGATTGCTGGATTATATGGTAGCTTTATTTTTAGTTTTTTAAGAAACCTCCATATTGTTTTCCATAACAGCTGTACCAGTTTACATTCCCACCAACAGGGTAGGAGGGTTCCCTCTTTGGAGACAGTTTTGATTATCACGGCTGGTGGCATGCAGTGCGTAGAGGCCAGGGATGCTGCTAAACATCCTATAATGCCCAAGACAGCCCCCTACAATAAAAAATTATTTGGTTCTGAATGTCAGTAGCGCCAAAGAAACCTTGGCTTATGTCAGGTTTGTTATCATTAGAGTGCTGTTACTTGTTTCTTTCCATTCACCTTGTGATTCTCTAATAATTGGGAAACATTTTTTCTCTGTCAGTTTTCTCTTTGCCATTATGGGAGGAAAATGAAGAATTCTGAATTCTCAACTGTGTTCAATGAAAGCTAAAAAAAAGACTGCAAAGATGATGTCTCCAGTCTTTTATATCTTTTTGAAAGATGAAGCAGTGCTTTGGGCAGCACAATAAAAACTGAAGGATGATGCAATGGCTATAATTTATTTCACTCTTGCATCATTTGGGATGATTGTTACCATTCTTCCATTTTCTTATTATTTTAGTCTTTTTTGGCATAGTTGGGAATAACTGATTAAGACATGACGAAGTAATTCCTAGGATAATGAAATAACAAACCTTAAAGATATAGGAAAATTAACCACTAAGATTCCACAGTATGTTATAGATTTCTAATAATGTGCAATGAACCTATATGGTAATTGCTCAATAGAATGAATTTTGTTCTATTTAAAAAATGAATAAATCTTCTTTGTTCTTTAAAACACCTCTAGAAAGACTGAAAGTCATGAAATGTCAATCTTTACATATAATTAGAACAGAAAAGAAACTTTAGAAACAAAATTTGGATAGGGGTAATCACTATGCTCTATAGCTCCCTTGGATGGTATTTCATTCTGTACTCTCAGGAAATGGTAATTAAAAATCAATTTTGATTTCTATTTTGTTTTTAGGAATTTTGCTTCTTTTAAAGCTCTTGGTGTATTTCCCTCCTTAGTTCTCAAAATAATTGTATCTTATTTTATTTACTTTTTTTTAGGAGAGAAAAAAAATAAAAATAAAAACTTGGGAAAAACTATACCTGCCAGTATTAGCAAGAGCTTGAGTTAAGAAGAAATTTGTCAAACTCAGCAAATTGAAGCTTAACACCACAAGAGTTGTAGTTACTGACCAGGTGAGCATTAAGAATAGATTTTACTTTTATCTATCCTTACAGGATATGTCATAAAGATGTTATGAAAATGTATCAGTTTTAGCACACATCAAAAGCCCAGATTGAGGGGCTCATGATAGTCATTTAGATAACTAGCATTTTTGTCCTTGTCTGCTTTCTAGAAACTTTTTTTAAAGTAGTATGATTTAGAACATTTATCGATGTATTTCATTCAAAATGTTAGTATTTTTATTGAACCTTATTATCTTAAAATATTTAGTTTGTTAAATTTTTTCCTGTTTGCTGAGACATCTAATTTTGTTAAAAACACAGATTTGACCTGCCAGATTTTCTTTCCCTCTGCTCCTCACATTGCTCATGTATATTCACAGCATCTGGAGTCTGTGTAAAGTTATCAGAAACAACACAGGGGGAATAGATAAACTGAACACAGCTGGGAATTGACTTTGGCCTGGAATATATAGAATGTCTAAAGTTTTTTTTTCCCCATTTGTTCTTTACGTTTGTAAACTTGAACTAGGCCAAAAGAATTTTTTTGAAGGGGGTAATATATTGTAGAGGAATAAACGTATTTTATATTTTAAAATACACAGGGTTTTGTTTTGTTTTCAGTCTACAGCCTTTAAAAAGTGGCATGTATCGAATGCCATGTTTGAGTTGAGGAATTTTAATAAGAATTTGATGGAGATTTTATTTGTAAATGTTGCTATTAGGAGGGTGAGTTAAGGTTATAAAGTAGAAATTTTGTTTGGACTATCCAGTTTTCTTATGTGCCTTTTCATTTTTTAAAATGAGTTTATCTGTTGTCAGTCTCACAAACTTGTGGAGTGAAACAAGCCAGACAACATATATTATTTTGTTACATAAAATTCAAGAACAACAGAAGTGATCTGTGCTGTTGGAAGTTGGAATTCTACCTTTGCAGGGTGGTAGAGACTAGGAAGGGGATACGAGAGTTTCTTAGGTGCAGACAAGGTTCTCTTTCTTCATCTTGGTGGTGGTTATGGTGGTGTGTTCACTTTGTACAGGTTCCATGGCTGTATCATTTGTGCACTTTTCTAAATATGGACTTGAATGAAGTTTGCTGTACCAACAGTGTTAAATATTCACAGGATTAAATTGTTTGCAGGATTCAACAAATATAATTAGGCAGTAATGTAATGATCATAAGTACATTATTAAAAAGTTTGTATAGCTGGTCTAACTAGTAAAACAACATGGACAAATGACTAAAGTAATCTGTTAGCATTTAATTTAGAATATAATTTGTGGTAATACCATTTTCTAAAGCATACACCTAGGAAGAAGAGGAATTTTAAGGCATAGTAGCAATTTTTAAGTAGAAAAAATGCTTCATTGTCATGTTTAAAGTATTTAGTTGTACTAATATTAATTTTTATAATTTGATTACTCCTTTTTGTGTATTTGTGGCCATACTAGTACCCTTGTTGTTTTTTCCTTTGATTTCTTCTGTGAATTTTTCAAGCTTATAAGAATATCTTCTGTAGTTATTCCAGACATAAAAAACAAATCAGATTGATATTTCAAAGTTAATTCTCTTTGTACTGATTAACTCGAAAATTGTAATTGAGAACAGCAGCCAAATTTCCTTAGTGAAAAAGGTGTACATCTTTACAGTGTCTGAAATAATGCAAACTATCTGTGTGGATTCTAGAACACTATCTTAATGCATTTAATGCAATATTACTTTATATTTCTTTTAGTATAATGAGTTCGTTTTTAAAAAGCCTTTGATGCTAATTCAGAGATCCATAATCTGCTCACAATGTCTTTCACATGTAGTTTTGATGATAACTGACAAGCTGTAAGTTAATTAGCACAGAACTTACTAATGAGGATGTTAAAATTTAATTTAAAAGTGAGGATTTTTATTTGTACACTCTGGACAAATTGAAGGAAATTCAATCATACATATGATAAGCATTTCAGGCACTTTTTCCTCATTCAGGTACTTTATTAGGTAACAATAAGAAAATATAATTAACTTAATGATAGCAAAGTTTTGAAAGTATGCTAAGATTGCTTGTCTTTAAAACTGGGGATAACCCAAAACCAAAGCAGTAAAATAAGGTCTGTTAATTAGCATGGAAGACAGCTTCTTGAATTAATATGTGGTGTTAATTAACAGGAAGTCT